>NC_141695.1:1158369928-1158969928 GCF_964263255.1 Lissotriton vulgaris | reverse complement strand
AAACTATGACACCCATCATGCACTAATGAACTGCTGATAAGCACACGCCCTCTGGGGGCGAACATGAATAAAATCAAATGCGCAGATCCAGCCTGCCTTTCCGAAAGCAGCCCATGAAGAAGAGGCTTAGTGCCTTGAAACGCGTCGGCAAGGAAACACACGGAGCCAAGATGCAACCTGCATTCTCACTGCCGGATGGCCAAACACAGTCGCGTTCCCTCCTAATGCTCTGGACATTGGTATCTACATTTCATGCACGGCCGCCCTGCCGTGAGGAGGAGAACCATCTTCAGCTGGTAAAAAACAACCCCAGCCGACAGAGGCTTATGGAAACGAACGACTCAAGACCTTCAAAGCACTGTGTTTTCATATGCTAATTAAGGATGCATCGAGACTCTGTTACCTACTATAGGTTTAAAACAATGCTTTTAATGAATGGAAACTACTCGGTGGGTCCACGTGCATTTAAAAACTATGACACCCATCATGCACTAATGAACTGCTGATAAGCACACGCCCTCTGGGGGCGAACATGAATAAAATCAAATGCGCAGATCCAGCCTGCCTTTCCGAAAGCAGCCCATGAAGAAGAGGCTTAGTGCCTTGAAACGCGTCGGCAAGGAAACACACGGAGCCAAGATGCAACCTGCATTCTCACTGCCGGATGGCCAAACACAGTCGCGTTCCCTCCTAATGCTCTGGGCATTGGTATCTACATTTCATGCACGGCCGCCCTGCCGTGAGGAGGAGAACCATCTTCAGCTGGTAAAAAACAACCCCAGCCGACAGAGGCTTATGGAAACGAACGACTCGCGACCTTCAAAGCACTGTGTTTTCATATGCTAATTAAGGATGCATCGAGACTCTGTTACCTACTATAGGTTTAAAACAATGCTTTTAATGAATGGAAACTACTCGCTGGGTCCACGTGCATTTAAAAACTATGACACCCATCATGCACTAATGAACTGCTGATAAGCACACGCCCTCTGGGGGCGAACATGAATAAAATCAAATGCGCAGATCCAGCCTGCCTTTCCGAAAGCAGCCCATGAAGAAGAGGCTTAGTGCCTTGAAACGCGTCGGCAAGGAAACACACGGAGCCAAGATGCAACCTGCATTCTCACTGCCGGATGGCCAAACACAGTCGCGTTCCCTCCTAATGCTCTGGGCATTGGTATCTACATTTCATGCACGGCCGCCCTGCCGTGAGGAGGAGAACCATCTTCAGCTGGTAAAAAACAACCCCAGCCGACAGAGGCTTATGGAAACGAACGACTCGCGACCTTCAAAGCACTGTGTTTTCATATGCTAATTAAGGATGCATCGAGACTCTGTTACCTACTATAGGTTTAAAACAATGCTTTTAATGAATGGAAACTACTCGCTGGGTCCACGTGCATTTAAAAACTATGACACCCATCATGCACTAATGAACTGCTGATAAGCACACGCCCTCTGGGGGCGAACATGAATAAAATCAAATGCGCAGATCCAGCCTGCCTTTCCGAAAGCAGCCCATGAAGAAGAGGCTTAGTGCCTTGAAACGCGTCGGCAAGGAAACACACGGAGCCAAGATGCAACCTGCATTCTCACTGCCGGATGGCCAAACACAGTCGCGTTCCCTCCTAATGCTCTGGGCATTGGTATCTACATTTCATGCACGGCCGCCCTGCCGTGAGGAGGAGAACCATCTTCAGCTGGTAAAAAACAACCCCAGCCGACAGAGGCTTATGGAAACGAACGACTCGCGACCTTCAAAGCACTGTGTTTTCATATGCTAATTAAGGATGCATCGAGACTCTGTTACCTACTATAGGTTTAAAACAATGCTTTTAATGAATGGAAACTACTCGCTGGGTCCACGTGCATTTAAAAACTATGACACCCATCATGCACTAATGAACTGCTGATAAGCACACGCCCTCTGGGGGCGAACATGAATAAAATCAAATGCGCAGATCCAGCCTGCCTTTCCGAAAGCAGCCCATGAAGAAGAGGCTTAGTGCCTTGAAACGCGTCGGCAAGGAAACACACGGAGCCAAGATGCAACCTGCATTCTCACTGCCGGATGGCCAAACACAGTCGCGATCCCTCCTAATGCTCTGGGCATTGGTATCTACATATATATATATATATATATATATATATATATATTAATAGTTGTAATTTTGTTAAATTAATTAATTTTTTACCATCTCGTTTGTGTTTGAAGGGAAGTACTTTCCCTACTGTTGTACTGACTGGAGTGAGAATAGTAAATTGTATCCCTCTGCAATCCAACGATTTCACTACTGTTGCACAGACTGGATAGGGAACAGTAAATTACCCCACTGAAAATTAAAGATTTCCCTACTGTTGCACATATTGGAGTGGGAATAGTAAATTTTACCCCTCCCATGTCCAACGCTTTCCCTACTGTTGCACCGACTGAAATGGGAATAGTACATTTTACGCCTCCTGATCCAATACTTTCCCTTCTGTTGCAGTGACTGGAATTAGAGTAGTAAATTTCAACCCTCTTGAGCCCAATTCTTAGCCTACTGTTGCAGTGAATGGAGTAGTAATAGTAAATGTTCCCCCTCCTTAGTCTAACGCTTTCCCTAGTGTTGCACTGACTGGAGTGGTAATAGTATATTTTACCACACCGCAGTCCAGTACTCTCCCTACTTTTGCACAGACTGGAGTGGGAATAGTAATTTTTACCTCTCCTTTGTCCAATGCTTTCCCTACTGTTGTATTGACTGGAGTGGGACTAGCATATTTATTTTTTCTAAAATGTCACATTTTTGTTAGTATTGTTTAATTGTGTATTATTATTTGTGTTATTTTTAAGATAGTTTTAGTAAAACATTTTTTTCTATTTGTGCTTTTTATTTATAATTAAATTGTCATTTTTTAAATAGTTTTGTACTTTAGTTATAGTTTTTATTGTTTATTTTAATTTGTATGTAAATATATACATTAGAAGTAATACGGTGGCCACAATACTACAATATATGAAAGGATAAGTAGTACACGATAAGTCAAATCATTATAGAACATGTCTGTGTATGTATTTTGAATATTTTATAAAACATGACATTTTTTTAATGTAATTTTACATGGTTTTATACATATTTATTTTCATATTTATAAGTATTTAATATTGTGATGCTTATATGTGGATTTTGAACAAATTCTTAATGTATTCATACAAGTATTTATTATGCCTGATATTGCACTGAAGGGTTCCGTATACCTAATACATACATCCAGGAAATATTTATGGATCAGTTGGTAGTGTACTTGAATAACTCACACGTGGATAAAGCCTAAAAAATTCATGACACTGTATTTTCCCATACAGTAATGGATTAATATAGTATGAATAAGAAACCACCTTGCTCAGAATTTATTTAAAAAGAATGAATATATGATACTGTAAGAAATGCTTTTTGTTTTAAACGAATTATGTGGAGTTATACTGATTTTAGCACAATTATAAACTTTATATTTTATTTATGCACACTTGCACTTTCAGATGTAACTAGACATAGACTGATAAGCACACACAGGGGAAGGTAGTACATTCACCCCACAGCTCACAGTGTATTATACAGGAATGAAGCTGTTTCCGAAAAAGACAGACATGTTTAAGGTGTGGATGTAGAACCCTTGGTAAAGAATGAGAAACTTTTCCTTTTAAGTCTTGCGTTTTGTAAATAATGCCCTTTTTTCATTCAAAAAGGTTTTAGGTATTGTACCTTTATGAATTGTTACAAAACAATTAATTTACATTAATTGTAACTGTTTTATAAAAAGTAATGAGAGACTGATATCAATGCTTTAACTTCTATGTCTATGAAACTGAAATACTTAATGCATACGTTTTTTCACGCACCTGTCACTTTAAATATGTCCAGAAGGCGGTAATATGTTTCATGTGATCAAGGCTCTGTTGGGAGCAGAAACGTTATGGCGGCACAGCAAATAAACAGATAAAATACTGGAATCTCGGGTCCGTGTCCGTGTCTTTGGAAAGGTGAATGTGATGGCATTTAAACGTGGAGTCAATTGATATAGTTTGGTCGTTTGTTTCACAAGACCACACACGGAGCCCCTTCTCGTCAAGTGTCAGCACGCAAGCGGAGAAACAAAGCCGAGTCCACTCGGTCGGAACTTCACTCAAGAAGGGGGCACCTGGCGAGAGCCGTGCGCGAGCCGGTCTCTCCCCGGGTAGATTCGCGCGTGTCAGTGGCCACGGCAGGTGCGTCCTGATGAGCGAGGGTCAGGTGGGTTAATTAGGGTCAGGCAGGGCAGGGAAGCATTGCGCACTTGGAGGTTCGTTTTGTGTGCGTGCTTTTTACTGTTGTTTACCTGGCTATGGACAGGGTCGGATTGGGATCACAATTTGGCCCGGGCACTGACGAAAAAGTGGCCCACATTAAGGGGGCGTGGCCTACATTTAAGGGGCGTGGCCTACATTTAAGGGCGTGGCCTATATTTAAGGGGCGTGGCCCACATTCGAGGGGCATGCCCTTTCATGAAACACCATTTGGTTACTCTTTGAGGTCTAATTTGTAGACAAATATTTAGTAAATTAGGCCTTTTAAAGCTTACAGAGCAAGTAACATTGGTAAAGACTAGGAGCACTGCAGTTCAGATAACTGAATACTTACTTGCAGTCTTAACGCCCTGCACAATGTCGTTGGATACTCTTTCCTAACCAGCTATGTCCTAGACTCTAATCATCACATAAACCAGAAATCTAGTACAAAGTCAAGGAGAAAGGGTAAGACTGGAATCTCTGGGAATAGAACATGTAATAACAAAAGTAAGAATTCACAAACGAGGAAAAGGCAGTCTGGGGTGTAAAGAATGCTGAAAAAATGTATCTGTACAATCTAGTCATACATTTATTTCACAGTCAGCAGGTGATGTCTATATACAAAAAACACAGTTTTATTCATATCTGTTGCTGCCTTAAAGTCTGGGCCATGGGGAGACTGAGGATTACTCAATCAAAAGATCCTGCAGCAATGCACTTTTTTTTGCAACGAAGTCAATAATGTCATCAGTTTTCAACTGAGACAGCACATTCCATTCAACTGACATGAGCATAAAGGCTTCAAGGTTTTCCTGACCAATTTGGTTTCTTAGGCGGGTTTTGATGCACTTCAGTTTGGAAAAACTTCTCTCACAGGCTACTTGTGTACAGGATAAGGTCAAGACATATTTGTATGCCAAATACAAATGCCGATAGGCACTGCTGAAAAGAAGGTATTTTTTCAAGATAGAGTAACAACAGACAGCACAGTCACGGCAAGTATTGCACTTTGTTGGCCCAGCCTCAGGTTTTTTGTCAAATTCTTCTACTTGAAGTGGCTTGTCTTCATTAATCTGGTCTTCTCTGTCGTACTCTTCAGGTAGTGTCCTTTTTAAATTTGACCATTTAGCAGCAAAATCCTGAAGTTCTTCCTGCAAAGTCTGCAAATTTATTGAGCTATCTATGTTTTGCAACAAGGAGCAAAGTCTCACAAGAGCATTACCTGGGAGAGTCTGATTGAAGTTCTTTGGGTCTAGGCATGCTATATCTGCTGCCAAAGTGAAGTGTGTCTTGAAACGAGTGGTCAGACTTTGAATAACTTGGTCCATTACTGTATTATGCACCCCAATACGAAATCGATCTTTAGCTAGGGTTATAGGCTCATCCTTTGTGCTCATCCCAGGCATCTTTTTAAAGGACAATCTCCCTTCTGGAAGTGTTGTTTGTACTTCTTGGTCACAGTTCCTTTCTGCTAAACCTTTGTTGGCCCACTCTGAAAATGTTGTGGCAGCAGAGTACACAGCATCAAAATTGCGGGAATCTGTGGCAAGGAGTTTTACAGTGTCTGACACCATTCTCTGTGCTTGCAGGATATCCATTCCACTTGTTTGGAGATACTTAGACAGTGGTGTGGTTGAAGCAAAAATGCGAAGATACAATTGGGCTGTTAGGACTGTTTGAAATTTACATAGTCCCTCAGCAAATTGTAAGGCTTGGCACCGTACATTTGGAATAAATCTAAGATTGTCAGATGAAATCTTATGAAGGACTTTGACCAAATCAATAAACATAGCATTGGCAGGGTTATTGAAAGAGCCAAAAACTTTCTTGAGAGCAGCATCTTTTGCCCACCATCTTGTTTCTCCAATGATCTGGACTGTCCGGCTATCCTTTGCCAGCTCACGCCACACATCCATCCGCTTATATGACTCCCGGAGAAAGACTGCACAAGAGTGTAGAAGTCCAAAGAGAGAGGTGGACGCTGTAGATGCTTGGGTCACCTCAATAAGGACAAGGTTTAACACATGTGCATAACACCAGACGTGTATGTGATTTGGAGATTCTTTGCTTAGCCAAGTACTGAGTCCATTGTACTGGCCTTGCATGTTGGAAGCACCATCAGTCGAATTTCCAATGCACTTAGCTATGTCAAGACCATTTTGTTGAATTGCAGTTTGTACCAACTCGAACAATCCTTTTCCAGTTGACAAAGTGCAATTTCTGACTGCTATTAGGCGTTCATGTACAGTGTCTGTGACATATCGGATGATAATGGAACACTGGTCAGTAATACTTATATCTTGAGTTGAGTCTATCTGGATTGAGTACATACCTGCATCGTTTATTTCTTTAGCAATGTGTCTTTTTATCAGTTTGGAAATTGTTTCTATTACATAACCAATTGTGGTCTTTGACATGAATGTCACAGATGCACCACGACCACCTTTCTGTTTTGCTTTGGAAGTGAGAGACTCAATGTGTTGTTTAAGAGGTTGGTCATATTTTGACAGCAGAAGGATGAGCTCCAGAAAGTTCCCATGATCCATTAAATCATTATCCAACTCAGACACAGACTCTGATTTCCCCCGATAGCTAAGCCCCCTTTTACCAATCAGTTTAATAACTTCAACCACACGCTCCAATATTTCTCTTCTCTTTCTGACTTGTACTGCACGAGTTGTCTGCCGAGAGAAGAGGAGAGTGGTTATGTCAACTCCAGAAATTGTCATCATATACGAATCAGTGCATCTTTTGTGGAATTGGGATGCCTCATGCTCTGTAATGCGCATGTACACGTGCCTAAAGTTTTTCACCCCTCGAATAAAAGGCCCACTTTCTTCACATTTGCTAAATGCCAAGCAAACTGTGCAAAAGAAAGCTTTTGGATTTTTGAAAAGCTTAACCAGTGTCGCGTACTCCCATCTTTCCTCATGAATGCCAACTGCCCATTGAACTGTTTACTTTTGGAAGATTGGATTGGGTGATAGTGAAAGAATGCAGAAAGCTGGTCATGCGTTGGCCGTTGAAAGTAAAGGTCAACTAACTGTGTCTGGTCCTTTCCTTGAGTATCCGTCTTATCTTGGATCCCAGCTTCTGGCAAATGTAATAAGATGGATGCAGATCTCCCTGACACAGTGGATTTGGTTTCTTCGTCTGCTGGAGTGGCCTTTGCACTAGATTCGGTTGCTTCCTCCACATTTGTTCCAAGTATTGCAGAAGTACTGATTTGTAAGTCCTGCTCGCCAGTGACACCTTTAGTTGCATCAATAGACAGGACTCCTGCTTCCTCTGACATATCTGCCATTCTTTCACAATCATGTTCTGCTATCATTTGCTTGCAAGTGGAGTCTTCTGTCAAAGTAATGGCCAAAACATTTGCACCTAAAGAGAGAGGACCCGCTGCTGTAGTACAGGCATTGTGATACAGCTTTTTGGTCTGCGTTGTAAACATGTTGAAAATGTTCTTGTTTTCTTTCACTTCTTCTTCAAGCCGTCTTCTTTTCTTCTCTCGTAATTTTTCAGCACCCCCTTTTCTTTTCCTCTGTTCCAATTCTTTGCCTAGACAACATAAAACATCCTGTTTGTGTCATTCATTCACACAGGAGAAGGTTTTGTACAGCACCCATACTGATGTCATGTATTTCGAGTTCTTCATATGTGATGAAGAAAGAGGTCGGAAAGTGAAATAAAACAATTGCCTAGGATCACATGATCTGATTAAGATACGAAACCAGTATTAATGCCAAGTTGTTGGTATCACATTGTGCAATTCAGAAACTAGATGTATATGCCTCACTTCCCTTACACTCACCTTACCCCCAACTGCAACTCATCTGGTATCAACATAGCTCTTGGTCATAACTCAGACCAGATGTTGTTGCTCCTGGCAAAATGTTTGAGAGCACCTATGTTCAGGCCTATATCATAATGTAATACAATCTGGAATAATGCTGCAAAATCATTCCTTGGGTAAATTGTGTACATTAAATTGCAACAACATTTGACATGGAATTCTGTGTGCAACCTGCCTATTTCTCACATTTTTAGTGGTAAGGGTGATTTGGTTGTTGTTTTGTGAGCTAGCACACAATATCACAATAAACCATACGGGCATTGTGTTTGCAAGTGTAGCTTTAGTTATGTTTACTTATGCCATTCTTTCAGCAACAATGAAAACCAATGCGATGTTCTGAGGATTTTCACCATTCCATTGGAGGAAATCTAATAATTTCCTCCTTATATAGAAGAAGCAATACACACACTCTGTTCTCTGAATCATGGTACAAGAGACCTGCAAACAACTAGTGCTATTGGTTTTAAATATTCCAACCGTGTAACAATCCCTCACAATTTTTCGCATGTCCTCCATGTGTAAGACACATTATGTAGCACCAACTCTGAAGCACGTTCTGGGGCCCACATGCATGATAACAAAACACAACCAACCAGAAAAAGTTGTGCAATACCCTAAAAACTAATCCCACCATGGTCCCTTTAAATACCCCTGCACCCCATAATCATAACCCATCCTAACCCTAAAAATACACCCTGCACCCTAAAACCCAAGCCTATCCCTGAACCCTAAAAATACCCCTTTACCCCAAACCCCAAACCTATCCCTGAACCCTAAAAATACCCCTGTACCTCAAAACCCAAACCTATCCCTGAATCCCAAAAATACCCCTGTACCCCCAAACCTATCCCTGAACCCTACAAATACCCTGTACCCCAAAACCCAAACCTATCCCTGAACCCTAAAAATACCCCTGTACCCCAAAACCCAAACCTATCCCTGAACCCTAAAAATACCCCTGTACCCCAAAACCCAAACCTATCCCTTCACCCTAAAAATACCCCTGTACCCCAAAACCAAAACCTAGTCCTGAAACCTAAAAACACCCCAGTACCCCAAAACTATCCCTGAACCCTTAAAATACCCAATCACCCTAAAACATATACCTCAGAACCCCAAAACATATACCCATACTTACCTTATCCTAACATATACAAAAAAACATGCTTTTATCATTCATGCATTTACGAGTTTCGTTGTAAATGTATGCGTGGTAAAAGCATATAAAATGTAATGCCATGCGTTATAACGGCATTGCGGAGTCCTAGTAGATTCGTAATAAAAGTATGCGGAGTGATGGTATGCGGCAAGAAAGATTCGGGATAATGGGTGTTTACTGTCAGAATGACCTACAAACTACAAAAAAAACGAACCAAAACTTACTAAATGATATTTTTGGCATATAGAGAAATATGCCCCTTGTCTGCATTTTGGATTAGGCCTTTAAAATAGAGTTAAATTGTTAACTGGCACACAAATGAATCAGTTAATTGTGCAAAAAAATGGTAAACAAAATAGTTCCTACCTGTTCCTTCTTGCTTCAGAGGAAGGGATCGGCTAGCAACACATTGCATTTCTGGGTGCTGGATGTGGCAAGTCAAGTACAGCTTTGAGGAAGACCCACTGCACTGTGACTAGTGCAGTATTTTCTGGATTCGGTGGGACGATTGAGGCGCACTAGATGTAGCTTTGAGTACTGCTTTACTCAGCCTGCTTTGGTCAGCCCTGTGGAGAGTGGGATGCCAAGGGGATTAGATGGCCCCTCTTGAGTTAGAGCTTGGCAGTGTGGTGCATCTGGTTAGAAGAGTAACCAAATAGAAAAGGCAGGGTGAACACTCTGTAGTTCTGTATGGGAGGGTCAGGACTGTCTTCTTCCTGAGCCTTAGGAGTTGGACTGGGTCACTGAAGGCCTACACATGTATTCCTTCCACCTGGGAAGGATAGGAAAAGGTTGGCACCTAAGGAGATAAAGATGTAGGCTGAAGCAGCAGCCTGTTGAAGCAAGTTTTCTGGGCACCTGAGGGCTGGGCAGGTCTTTGCTTTGATCTCCTGCTGCAACTTCTGGATACGATCCTCCTGGTGGTGGGTGCTGTAGAGTCCAACTTGAAGTTGTCTGATGAAAGCTGCTGGCAAGCTGCTTTTATGTCCCTCACCTGGCTAAAGTGGGTGTGGTAATCAGGAGGCGGGAAGGAAATCTATGAATTCTTACCCCCACTTCAATCCAGAAATGGGGTCTTACAGGCTGACTGAGAAAGGGGGTGTGGTCAGAGCAGTGAGACAGAAACCTATAGGCCTGCTGTTTTCACACTCATGCAGGCAGTGAGTAAGGGGTGTGTCCATATGAAGGTGAGGCAGGAGCTGGGGAGGGAAAGGAAGGCCATAAACATCAGCCAACAAGATCCCCCATTGAGGAGGGAGTCACTGGAAATTATGAATACTATGAAATGTTATCTTAGGGCAAGCTTAGACTCTCCCAGAATAACAAAAAGAACATAGAAGTAGAATGGTGCACTCAGCAAGAGGTGCCGAATGACTTAGGGGTCAGAGCGCAGCCTCCACAGCATAAGACAACCAGACAGTGAAGCACTAAGGGGAATGAAATGGAAATTTTGTATCGGAAAAGCTGTGTTAAAAATATGGACATGTTTTTATAAAGTGTCCTCTTTAATTATCATGGTCCCTTTGCAGAATCATAAAGCATGAACAAATGGTTATTTTTTATAATTTTCTTACCATTTGACAGTTTTATGTAGTGTAAATTCAGCCCAAGACAAAGGCTATTTGAGTTCTATTCATGAGTACCAATTACAGTACACATGATCTGATTTTTTATTTAAGGGCCTGGGCGATGAAGTGATCTGCCCAGAATCACAGGCTGTTGAGCAGACCCTGGGATTCAAACTTGAATCCCCATCTCTGCAACTCTGGCGTTAGGCCACCTATGCCTATGCAAAGATAAGGAATGAAAATGGGAGGATACTGTTCTTGCGCAGGACACAGGCCCAAGGTGACAATGGCCTACATGCTGAGCAACTAAAAAAACAGCAAGGCCCCTTTCTGTCACATAATTATTCAAGAACTTCAGTGCAGGAGCACCTGAAAAGAAGGGAAGCCCCTGCTATTACTAACCTACTTAGCTCAAGAGCACATGAACAGCAGTATGGCCCCTGCAATTAGTAAATTAATCAACCCTCCCCAGCCCTCCAGGCCCCAGGGCAATGTCTTGGCAGGGGAGCACAATGGTAGACAGGGGAAGGCTGAGGTGAAGATGGTGGGAGTTCAAAACATCACCTAGCCCCCACAGCCAGACCCATTCTTCCTCGCCCACTGTGCCCTGAATCTGAGGGGCTGTGGGCGAGGTGTTAAGATTAACACCGTTTCTCTGCTGCGTGGGCCCCAGGGGGGCCGAGGTGGAAATGGCTCAAGGCCTGAGCAACACCTGGCCCCCAGGGAGGCCGATTTTCGCAGACAATCACCGCTCCCCAGCCCACCCTTGGCGTGATTGCTTTTCAGGGGCAGGGGGTGAAGTGAGGCCACAGCTAATAATCACTGCATGGCACACAGTGAAGCGCTTTCATTTCTGTCTCTGTTTCCGTGCGCTCTGTGGGCCGTTTTTTTTTCTCCCCTTCCCAAGTTCACAGAGAGCAGATAGCAGAGAGCACTCTCTGTGAACTGAAAAAGGGGAGAAAAAAACCGGCCCACAGAGGGCACTGAGACATCGGCCCTTCGGCCGTTTCCCGAATGCCCGCCTTGCCAATCCGACCCTGGCTATGGAGGAATCGGAGGAAGTGCGGAGGGCGGTCTGGGTCCTTTGCAGGGCCGGTCGAGAGGATTTATTGTCCCCTGGAGTTCCTGGCACGGCGTGGGTGGGGCTCGCTCGCCCTGTTCGCAAGGCGGCTGGGGGAGTTGCAAGGGCCGTCTCGGCATGCCTTTCTACCCCGGCTGAGAGTGAGGATGACGGCGAGGCGGCCATGCTGGAGGCGGAGCCTTCCGGCGAGGCTGGTCCCGAGAAGCAGTTGAATGCCCCCTCCGGAGTGCCAGGCCCCCTGCAACAGGTATGTTCCGCCCCCGTGGGGCTGCTGGTTTGCGTGGGGTGTCCGGCGGGAGGCGGGGTCGCTCCGGGGGGAGGTTGGTTAAAAAAGGGAATAGTTTGCTCTCACGTAAGGCCCTTCAGCGTGCCTCGAAGGTGAGAGGCTGACGGGGGCGGAGATTGGTGCCTTGAGGCTCGTCTTTTGAGCCCTGTGTGCGGTCCTCTTCCGTGCCTGCTCCCTCCCCAGTAGTGGAGCCCCCCTGCCTGGTTTGGGCCCCTTCCTTGTTTTCAATGGGCAGTGTTATCTTGTGTCGCCTGCCCCATGTGCTGCCCCTGGGGTTCCTGATTTGCCTGAGGCTTTAGATGGTCCTGTTGAGGGCTCAGTGGGGCATGTGGTCTGTGTTCCTGGGCCCCCTTCTACTTTTTCCCGGGGTTGCTCGGTTGCTTGTGGGGAGTCCCCTCCCCCAGAGTCTCTCCTGGATGGGGTTGCGCACGGGCCTTCGAGGGGGGTGGTAGGTTCCCCCTCACTTCCTGTTCTTTTCTCCCAGCCGACTGGGGGTTTGCACCGTGTGGGGGATGCCTCGGCTGCTCCCTGCCCCCTTTCTACTGTGTCCTTCCCCAAACCTCGGGGGGTGCCCTTAGCTGTGTCTGACCGGTGGCGTGGCCCTTTGGGTGGTGACCGTGGGGTATGGTCGGGCGCTGATGGAGATTCGGAGGTGGCTCCTCTAGGTGCGGCTGGTGGTTTCGGCGCCTCGGCGACTGTGCGGTCCTGTCTGAGTGGCCGTCGACGGAAGACTCCTCTTACTGCAGGTCCTCAGGTTTCCATTCAGAGTGGTTTGCGGACTGCCCCAACGGCGGTTTCTGGGGAGGGGAGAGCGGAAGGGGCTTCTGGAGCGGAACACCTTTTTCGGCAGCAGGGCGCAGTGCGCAGTACTGGTATTCAATGGGAATCTTATGATGGTGGTGTGGGAGACGGGGAGATTCCTGGTGGAAGTGGTGACTATGTTGAAGATGATGTATTACATTTGGATATTGATGACGATGATTGGGAGGAGGGAGAAGTTCGGGATGGGGAGGTTGCTCCTGGGGTACTCGTGGGGAACGGGGGTATGGGGCAATCCCATGTTCTCAGTGTTTTGCAGGAGTCTGGAGCGGACCCTGCAGCAGCGAGAGTTCCGGCTAAGAAGCCGCACCAAGGGGATCCTGCGGTGTTTCGGCAGAAGTTGGCGCAGTTGCCTACAGGTAAGGAAGGTTGCTGGTCTGTGTGGCGGAAAGGGGAGAGTCTCCCCGTTAAACGGACTTGTTCTATTGGTGTTGGGGATGGGAATGTGGGGGAGCAAGTTGCTCATCTGAAGCTGTCTGAGCGGCACGCTACTGTGAATACTACATCACCAGGGGATGCTACCGCCGCTTCAGCGGGGCGGTCAGGGGACGTTGCTCCTGTGGCGCAGGGGACCCGGCTGTTCCCAAAAGGTTGCCCTATTCTGGAATTGGTATGCCATTAGGTTCCCACTTGTCGGAAAAAACTAAATCTAGAATTTGGGGTAATGAGTTTGTCGATGTTTTTAAATTGCTCCATCGTGATCTGCAGGCAAAGGAAGGGTCTAAGGAGGAGGAGTTGGAGCGGAGGCCGCGGGTTCCCAAGTCCATTGAAAATTGGACGTCTGCCTTCTTGATTTATGCTAGTGTTTACTGCCAGAGTCATGCGGATAAGGCTGTGGCCATGCTGAAATATGTGGACGTCATCAGGAAAGCCTACAGTTATTTTGGGGGTTTTGCTTGGTTGTCGTATGACGAGGAATTTTGTGCGAGGATGAGTTTGTTCCCTGAGCGATCCTGGGGTGAGGTTGATACTGAATTATGGTTGCAGTGGATGTCTTCGGCCCATCCCCCCGCCACGACTCACACAGCTAGTGGTTTACCGATCACGTATCAGCCCTTTCCTTCGCACCCCGCTCCAGCTGGGGCGGGGGTTCTGGGCAGGGGACAGTCCACTCTCTCTGAAACCTGTTGGCATTACAACAGGGGCTTGTGTTCCCGGCCTTTGTGTAGATACAAGCATGATTGTGCCCAGTGTGGTGGTAGGCACGCCCTTACCCAATGTTTCCCGGGCCACCGTGGGGGAGATGCAGGACGGGGTTCTTGGGGCAGAGGCCAGTCTTCTCACTGTGGCGCAAAGGGCTCCTACTCCTATTGATGTGGTGCTGTTGGATTGCTGGTTGCAGGATTACCCGGATGTTGATGCGGCGAAACGCTTGTCTTGGGGTTTCAAAGTGGGTTTTCGGATTGGTTACCAGGGCCCTCGGTGTGGGAGGTGGTGCGACAATTTGAAATCTGCTAAAGACCTCCCCCCAGGTTGTGCAGCAGAAGTTAAATGCTGAGGTGGCTGCGGGCAGAGTGGCTGGCCCCTTTTCGCACTGCCCTTTGCCGGAGTTGATTGTGTCCCCTTTGGGAGTTGTCCCCAAGAAAGCGGCTGGTGAATTCCGGCTTATTCATCATTTGTCTTGGCCCGAGGGATCCTCCATCAATGACTTCATTGCCCCAGAGGATTCGAGTGTTTCTTACGCTTCGGTGGACGATGCTTTGGGGTTGGTGCGGAATGCGGGCTGGGGTGCTCTGCTTGCCAAGTGTGACATACAGTCAGCTTTTCGCCTTTTGCCAATCCATCCCTCTGATTTTGGCCTCTTGGGGATGCATTTCCAGGGGAAGTATTATGTGGATCTGGTCTTGCCTATGGGGTGTGCGGTGTCCTGCGCATTGTTCGAGACATTTAGTACCTTCTTGCAGTGGCGCTTTTCATTCATCAGTGGCCATGGGCTGGTCTGCCATTACCTGGATGATTTCCTGTTCATTGGGGCGCGGGATTCCGGTCAGTGTCGGCTGGCATTGCAGACTTTTCAGGCAATGGCTGGGGAGTTGGGAGTGCCGTTGGCTGCTGACAAAATGGAAGGTCCCAGCACCACTTTGACTTTTCTGGGAATCGAGATCGATACCTTGGCCATGGTGGCGAGATTGCCTGCTGCAAAAGTGCAGGAAATTTCTTCCTTTTTGTCTTCCCTTGTGGTGGAGCGCAAGTTGGAGCTCCGGAAAGTGCAGAAACTTCTGGGGTACTTGAATTTTGCGTGCCGGGTGATTCGAGCGGGCAGGACCTTTTGTAGGATGTTGGGCATGTCCTTGTCCGGGGCCTCTCTTCCGTACCACAGTTTGCGCATCATGGCGCCCATCAGGGCGGATCTGAGTCTTTGGTTGTCTTTTCTGCTGGACTTTAATAGTGTGTCCCTCTTTTTCACGGAAGAGGACAAGGTTTGGCAAGAACATATCTACACAGATGCTTCTGGTGCCCATGGATTTGGTATCTTCTGGGAAGGGCGATGGTGCGCTGCGAGCTGGCCAGCTCATTGGCGGAGTCAAGGCCGTAGTATCACCTTTTTGGAATTGTTTCCCCTGCTAGTGGCACTTTACATCTGGGGTGCTGAATTTAAGGACAGATCTGTGTTGTTCCACGTGGATAATATGGCGGTGGTTCAGCTGATAAATCATCAGAAGGCGAGAGATCTGCGTGTTCTGAAATTGCTGCGTGTGTTCATGTTGCAGTGTCTGCAGTTGAATATTATTTTCAAAGCACAACATATACCTGGGACCACTAATTGTATAGCGGACGCTTTATCTCGCTTTCAGTGGTCGGAATTCCGCAGATTGGCTCCTGGGGCAGATCCCAAGCAGACTCTGATTCCACACTACATATGGGCCTGGGGGAGTAAGAGTCTCTCAGCTGGTGGAGCATTCAATAGCTGCTTCTACTCGTCTGAGTTATTTGCAAGCATGGAGAGAATTTTTGGACTTTGGTAAAGGTTTTGCTGTTCCGTATGCTTAATGTTCAATTGTGGTGCTCTCAGCGTTCAGTTTGAATCTGCGGGTTGGGCAGGAAAACTCTAAAGGTTTTCCTGGGTGGCGGTTTTTTAGTGGGGGGTGGGCAGCCTGGAGCGGGTTGGTCCATCCTCAAAAGGCAGTTGTAGGAAAGGAAGGGGTATGCATAAGAGTTAGGGGCTTCTGGTTTGTTTAGGGTTAACTTGGTGGGGGGTTTATCAGTTGGGTAGGAAGGTTCTGTTAGGCTGAGAGCTGTTTGATTCAATAATTAATTAAATAAACAAATAAATTGTTTGATGTGTTCTCACCTGTCTTAATAAAGTGGCCTTTCTCGCTGAATAAGAAGTTGTGGACAATGACTTTCTTGCGCGAGGGAGGACCTGGGGAGAGCCGTGCGCGAGCGGGTCTCTCCCCGGGTAGATTTGCGCGTGTCAGTGGCCACGGCAGGTGCGTCCTGATGAGCGAGGGTCAGGTGGGTTAATTAGGGTCAGGCAGGGCAGGGAAGCATTGCACACTTGGGAGGCGGGCGGCGAGGTTCGTTTTGTCCCACCCACCCTCCCCCTTGGGTTTTTTCGTTGGGTCTTTTTTGTTTTTCCAGCACTTTCGTGCTGGGGGGCTAGTTTTTTTTTTATTTTTGCCACTTTAAGACAGGTTGTTTTTCTTTGTAGGCGGTTTTTTAGTGGGGGGTGGGCAGCCTGGAGCGGGTTGGTCCATCCTCAAAAGGCAGTTGTAGGAAAGGAAGGGGTATGCATAAGAGTTAGGGGCTTCTGGTTTGTTTAGGGTTAACTTGGTGGGGGGTTTATCAGTTGGGTAGGAAGGTTCTGTTAGGCTGAGAGCTGTTTGATTCAATAATTAATTAAATAAATAAACAACATTGTTTGATGTGTTCACACCTGTCTTAATAAAGTGGCCTTTCTCGCTGAATAAGAAGTTGTGGACAATGACTTTCTTGTGCGAAGGATACCCAGCGTTTGACCCCCCTGAGCTCATACGCATCCGGAGACCAGATGGCATTGCACGGAGGAACTGAGTCAGGGGACGCGGCATCTCACGCCGGGAGACAAGGTAGGAACATGTGAGCATTTCTGGGGGTGAGAGGTTACCAGAGTGCATGTGTGCTGAAGTATAGGATTTCTAGCAACACACCCAGCGCCACGCCACCAAAATAACTTTATTGCAAGATGTCAGCCGCCACGGTTAGGGACAGGGAGGCTACGGCTATAGATATGTTCTCTGACAGCCCCCCATCTCCGTCAGGTACCACTCAACAGGACGCCAGTATCAGAAATACTAATGATGCAAACTCCATAAAAGAAAAATTCCAAAAATTGGGAAAAAAGATGAAGAAGGAACAGCACATGGTGGGAGTCAAGGTCACTCCAAAAGTATATTGATGTGGGCTGAATCCCAAGGGTCTTGAGAATTTTAAATGCCCACAGCTATGAAGACCCAAATCCTGACCTCATGCAGGAGTGGGCGGAGAGTAATTTGGATTTGTCTAGAAGGCCTGTACTAATTCTAATCAAGTATGCTGATATTGATAGAGCACAGCTCTTAAAAGACTTAGATGACAACAATGAAGATCTGAGGCAAATGGAACAGACAGATGAGATGGAAAAACTAAGGAAAGAAATTATGATACGCTTGAAAAAAGAGGAGGACAAAATAAAAGAAAGAAGGTTTACAAATTCCAGAGAGATCATAATGATTATGAGCTGGATCAAATCTTTACTGTTCAAAGAAAAATTACGGTTACAGAGTCACTGGAAATAAGCCAACAGTCAATACATGCAAACCAAATAGAGGCCCTGATACAAGACAAGAGATATCACAATCTGATTTGAGTTCAGGAGGCAGCAGTGATTCAGAAACAGAGATGAGAAATCCAGCCTCTACAGGTAAACACAAAAAACCATTACCGGGAGAGGAGTTGTTTTTTTTATGTCAGCAAATGAGACAAACGCTCCGTCCGAGACAACCAAGACAAAACGAGGAACAATCATCAACTTCGGGTCAAGGCAGAGGCAAAAGGCAAACAAACAGTGCGCAAAATTACCCCAAAGAGAGAGGAAGGGGGCATTGGAAGAAAAAGTAAATGAGGCAAGCAGGCCAAGTACCACTGTTATTAATCTCTCAAAAACTGCCTTAACAGCCAAGGAAGAGAATATTCTAAGTTTGGGACTGTCATATGCACCTGGAGCTAATTTGTATTACCCGCCAACAAGACTGGATGTGTACAAAATGGTGAGAATGCTGAAACTTAAAAAGTATCATGAAATGAAGAACGTACATGATGGGATGAATAATGAAACTTAAGTAGCAATACATTAATTTCCCAATCTGTCACAATCTGATGTACCATTATTCAATGAAATAGAAAGCCTCTGGAACAACACAAAACAAATAGATGTACTTGCCTTAAAGGCACCTACAAATCTTGATGCCTCCATGCAATATGTAAGCAGCCCAAAAGCAAAAGAAAAATTACAAATAAATCCTATTAAACAAGCATCCACATTCAACCCTATTATTTCCCGAGACTCCATAGATGTCTTTCACGAGACCGTAACAGCACAATTGAAGACACTCAATAAAGATCTGGGGAAAACCAAAATCAAATACAACAATCAACAATGACAATATTACAATCTGTTGAAGAAGTTGATAAAGGAGAAAAATCTGATTATCAGAAACAGTGACAAAGGAGGCAATGTGGTCATCAGGCCACAGGATGAATATCTCAAAGAAGCCTTTACACAACTCAATGATAGGGACTGCTATACAACACATACAGCAGCAAACTTAAAAATTGTGTACACAACATATTACAACAGACTGACAACATGGAAAATCAAAGGTCTGATCACAGAGATTGAATATAAATATTTAAAAAGAGACAATCCAGTAACGCCTACACTATATTTCATTCCCAAAGTACACAAGAGTGCCACTACACTGTCAGGGCAGCCCATCATTTCGGCGAAAGGAAGTCTCATGGAACATACATTCATATATGTGGACTTCTTTTTACAGGAGTATGTAAAGAAACTACCATCGTATATTCGTGGCACAGGGGATTTTTTGAGACAAATCTATGGGATGGAATGAAAAGAAAACTACATGTTAATAACAATGGACATGACATCCCTGTACACGAGTATCAAGCATGAGGATGTCCTGAAAGCCACCAAATAGTATTTGTCTCAAAGAGCCTCTGGTCACAAGAAACACAATACGATGTTGCTGGAAATGTTAGAGGTCTGCCTAACAATTAACAATCTTATGTTTAATAATCTTCTTTTTCAGCAGAACAGAGGAGTGGCCATGGGGGCCAGCTTTTCTCCCAGTTATGCATGTGTCCATATGAGTTACTGGGAGGAGGTGGCCCTCATGGGCACCCACAGTCATCTTGTCCACAATCATGTTCGTACGTGGTTTAGATTCATAGATGATTTGTTTATTATTTGGCAGGGTACTGAACAGGAAGCAAGGTCATTTGTGGAGGCACTTAATGAGAATTGTTTTAACCTTCATTTTACAGTGACCATAAGTGCCAATTCAGTTACATTTTTAGATACTGAAATCTATGTAGGAAACAACAAAGTGGAAAGTAAACTGTACTGCACAGAAACAGTGGGAAATAATACTCTCCACGTGTCCAGTGGCCACCCCAGACATTTTATTGAGAGTATACCCTATGGGGAAATGTTGCAGCTACATAGAATATGTAGTAATGAACAAGACCTAAAAATAGCCCATGCTGAGAGTGCAAAGAGATTCAATGAGAGAGGGTATAGCCAGAAAACCATCTCTAGAGCCATATTTAAATCAATGGTTCCAAGGAGAGACTCTTCATTGAATGTGGAACATACTACTGAACAAAGAAATATCAAAAGGGAGCCTGATTCTGCATTCAGTATGATAACAAGATTTAGCACCAACACAATCAGATACGAAGAATCATTCAAAGAAACTGGCCGTTGGTACTAAGTGACAATGTGATAGGACACCTCACTGAAGAGACCCAATGAGGACCAAACTGGTCTTGGGTCATTGTTTTTCAGTTCAGAGAAGACCTAGCCTGGTAGTTCGAGCTAGACTTTTCCAAAAGAAGCAGGATCAAGACTGATTTGCACATTGCTGGGCCCAATCTGAGAAGGGATGGTGGACAAAAGATGATGGGTTTAAATACTATCCTGAGGGATTTCCAATGGTCAGAGTAATTGTAAGCAGTCCCCTCATCACCATTTGTGTGTTTTGCGCAATGCCCCAAGTGGCCATGTTTAAGCCCAAAAGAAGGGCCCTTATTTATGAGGCCGTGCGTCAGTTTTGCGCTGCCGGTGCATCACTTTTTGTGACGCACCAGCGGCGTACAAAATGCGCCTTGTTGCGCCATATTTAAAAAGTGACGCATCTAGGTAGATGCGTCACTTTTTAAACCCCTGCGCCACATTATACCTTCATCAGGTATAATGTATGCAGAGGGGGCGTTCCCCCGCAAAAAGCCTCGTAATAGTGACGCAGTGAAATCTATGAGATTTCACTGCGTCACTTTTAGGATGCTGTTGCGTCAAAATCTTGCGCCTGCCTCACAGCAGGCGTAAGACTGATGCAAGCCCTTTCACATGTGGCTTTCCCCATGTGAAAGGACGCATTGCTGGAGTTGCGTCACTTTTGTGACACACTCCAGCAATGCGTCACTTTTGTGCTTACAGATGCGTCAGAAATACTGATGTATCTGTAAGTCCTTGCGACATGATGCGTCATACATTAAATATGACGCATAATTGGTGTCGCAAGGAGTGCGCAGTGAAAAGTGACGCATCGCTGTTTTCACGCAGCGATGCGTCACTTTTCATAAATGAGGGCCAAGGTCTCTTGCTCACTGTACCACTTGATATTTACAACAAGGGGTGGTGAGGGACAGAGTCTCTGAATTAAACAGAATACTCTCACCCAGTCAAGAGATCAGGGCTAGATCCAACACCGTTTTTTAGCTCACTGCACCATCCCAGTTTCAGAACCTGGCTGTATGCAAATTAGTCTGTTCCTGTCCCAGTGCATGATGGGAACAGGGCAAACCAAACTACAAAAGCCAATTCTTACACTGGGAAGGAAACAAGCTACCGGGGACCGGTTTCTGGCATTTCAGCCTCTTCGGCCCGGCTTGCTTGAATCCTGATGGTGCAATGAGCAAGGGACTCACATCTGAGTATACCCTTCCACGCTTAGGGTGGACAAAAATATTTACAACAAGGGGTGGTGAGGGACAGAGTCTCTGAATTAAACAGAATACTCTCACCCAGTCAAGAGATCAGGGCTAGATCCAACACCGTTTTTTAGCTCACTGCACCATCCCAGTTTCAGAACCTGGCTGTATGCAAATTAGTCTGTTCCTGTCCCAGTGCATGATGGGAACAGGGCAAACCAAACTACAAAAGCCAATTCTTACACTGGGAAGGAAACAAGCTACCGGGGACCGGTTTCTGGCATTTCAGCCTCTTCGGCCCGGCTTGCTTGAATCCTGATGGTGCAATGAGCAAGGGACTCACATCTGAGTATACCCTTCCACGCTTAGGGTGGACAAAAATATTTACAACAAGGGGTGGTGAGGGACAGAGTCTCTGAATTAAACAGAATACTCTCACCCAGTCAAGAGATCAGGGCTAGATCCAACACCGTTTTTTAACTCACTGCACCATCCCAGTTTCAGAACCTGGCTGTATGCAAATTAGTCTGTTCCTGTCCCAGTGCATGATGGGAACAGGGCAAACCAAACTACAAAAGCCAATTCTTACACTGGGAAGGAAACAAGCTACCGGGGACCGGTTTCTGGCATTTCAGCCTCTTTGGCCCGGCTTGCTTGAATCCCGATGGTGCAATGAGCAAGGGACTCACATCTGAGTATACCCTTCCACGCTTCGGGTGGACAAAAATATTTACAACAAGGGGTGGTGAGGGACAGAGTCTCTGAATTAAACAGAATACTCTCACCCAGTCAAGAGATCAGGGCTAGATCCAACACCGTTTTTTAGCTCACTGCACCATCCCAGTTTCAGAACCTGGCTGTATGCAAATTAGTCTGTTCCTGTCCCAGTGCATGATGGGAACAGGGCAAACCAAACTACAAAAGCCAATTCTTACACTGGGAAGGAAACAAGCTACCGGGGACCGGTTTCTGGCATTTCAGCCTCTTCGGCCCGGCTTGCTTGAATCCTGATGGTGCAATGAGCAAGGGACTCACATCTGAGTATACCCTTCCACGCTTAGGGTGGACAAAAATATTTACAACAAGGGGTGGTGAGGGACAGAGTCTCTGAATTAAACAGAATACTCTCACCCAGTCAAGAGATCAGGGCTAGATCCAACACCGTTTTTTAGCTCACTGCACCATCCCAGTTTCAGAACCTGGCTGTATGCAAATTAGTCTGTTCCTGTCCCAGTGCATGATGGGAACAGGGCAAACCAAACTACAAAAGCCAATTCTTACACTGGGAAGGAAACAAGCTACCGGGGACCGGTTTCTGGCATTTCAGCCTCTTCGGCCCGGCTTGCTTGAATCCTGATGGTGCAATGAGCAAGGGACTCACATCTGAGTATACCCTTCCACGCTTAGGGTGGACAAAAATATTTACAACAAGGGGTGGTGAGGGACAGAGTCTCTGAATTAAACAGAATACTCTCACCCAGTCAAGAGATCAGGGCTAGATCCAACACCGTTTTTTAGCTCACTGCACCATCCCAGTTTCAGAACCTGGCTGTATGCAAATTAGTCTGTTCCTGTCCCAGTGCATGATGGGAACAGGGCAAACCAAACTACAAAAGCCAATTCTTACACTGGGAAGGAAACAAGCTACCGGGGACCGGTTTCTGGCATTTCAGCCTCTTCGGCCCGGCTTGCTTGAATCCTGATGGTGCAATGAGCAAGGGACTCACATCTGAGTATACCCTTCCACGCTTAGGGTGGACAAAAATATTTACAACAAGGGGTGGTGAGGGACAGAGTCTCTGAATTAAACAGAATACTCTCACCCAGTCAAGAGATCAGGGCTAGATCCAACACCGTTTTTTAGCTCACTGCACCATCCCAGTTTCAGAACCTGGCTGTGTGCAAATTAGTCTGTTCCTGTCCCAGTGCATGATGGGAACAGGGCAAACCAAACTACAAAAGCCAATT
The DNA here is from genome assembly GCF_964263255.1 of Lissotriton vulgaris. NCBI lineage: Eukaryota > Metazoa > Chordata > Amphibia > Caudata > Salamandridae > Lissotriton > Lissotriton vulgaris. The sequence goes on along the minus strand of NC_141695.1, from coordinate 1,158,946,692 downwards.
CTTACACTGGGAAGGAAACAAGCTACCGGGGACCGGTTTCTGGCATTTCAGCCTCTTCGGCCCGGCTTGCTTGAATCCTGATGGTGCAATGAGCAAGGGACTCACATCTGAGTATACCCTTCCACGCTTAGGGTGGACAAAAATATTTACAACAAGGGGTGGTGAGGGACAGAGTCTCTGAATTAAACAGAATACTCTCACCCAGTCAAGAGATCAGGGCTAGATCCAACACCGTTTTTTAGCTCACTGCACCATCCCAGTTTCAGAACCTGGCTGTATGCAAATTAGTCTGTTCCTGTCCCAGTGCATGATGGGAACAGGGCAAACCAAACTACAAAAGCCAATTCTTACACTGGGAAGGAAACAAGCTACCGGGGACCGGTTTCTGGCATATCAGCCTCTTCGGCCCGGCTTGCTTGAATCCTGATGGTGCAATGAGCAAGGGACTCACATCTGAGTATACCCTTCCACGCTTAGGGTGGACAAAAATATTTACAACAAGGGGTGGTGAGGGACAGAGTCTCTGAATTAAACAGAATACTCTCACCCAGTCAAGAGATCAGGGCTAGATCCAACACCGTTTTTTAGCTCACTGCACCGTCCCAGTTTCAGAACCTGGCTGTATGCAAATTAGTCTGTTCCTGTCCCAGTGCATGATGGGAACAGGGCAAACCAAACTACAAAAGCCAATTCTTACACTGGGAAGGAAACAAGCTACCGGGGACCGGTTTCTGGCATTTCAGCCTCTTCGGCCCGGCTTGCTTGAATCCTGATGGTGCAATGAGCAAGGGACTCACATCTGAGTATACCCTTCCACGCTTAGGGTGGACAAAAATATTTACAACAAGGGGTGGTGAGGGACAGAGTCTCTGAATTAAACAGAATACTCTCACCCAGTCAAGAGATCAGGGCTAGATCCAACACCGTTTTTTAGCTCACTGCACCATCCCAGTTTCAGAACCTGGCTGTATGCAAATTAGTCTGTTCCTGTCCCAGTGCATGATGGGAACAGGGCAAACCAAACTACAAAAGCCAATTCTTACACTGGGAAGGAAACAAGCTACCGGGGACCGGTTTCTGGCATTTCAGCCTCTTCGGCCCGGCTTGCTTGAATCCTGATGGTGCAATGAGCAAGGGACTCACATCTGAGTATACCCTTCCACGCTTAGGGTGGACAAAAATATTTACAATAAGGGGTGGTGAGGGACAGAGTCTCTGAATTAAACAGAATACTCTCACCCAGTCAAGAGATCAGGGCTAGATCCAACACCGTTTTTTAGCTCACTGCACCATCCCAGTTTCAGAACCTGGCTGTATGCAAATTAGTCTGTTCCTGTCCCAGTGCATGATGGGAACAGGGCAAACCAAACTACAAAAGCCAATTCTTACACTGGGAAGGAAACAAGCTACCGGGGACCGGTTTCTGGCATTTCAGCCTCTTCGGCCCGGCTTGCTTGAATCCTGATGGTGCAATGAGCAAGGGACTCACATCTGAGTATACCCTTCCACGCTTAGGGTGGACAAAAATATTTACAACAAGGGGTGGTGAGGGACAGAGTCTCTGAATTAAACAGAATACTCTCACCCAGTCAAGAGATCAGGGCTAGATCCAACACCGTTTTTTAGCTCACTGCACCATCCCAGTTTCAGAACCTGGCTGTATGCAAATTAGTCTGTTCCTGTCCCAGTGCATGATGGGAACAGGGCAAACCAAACTACAAAAGCCAATTCTTACACTGGGAAGGAAACAAGCTACCGGGGACCGGTTTCTGGCATTTCAGCCTCTTCGGCCCGGCTTGCTTGAATCCTGATGGTGCAATGAGCAAGGGACTCACATCTGAGTATACCCTTCCACGCTTAGGGTGGACAAAAATATTTACAACAAGGGGTGGTGAGGGACAGAGTCTCTGAATTAAACAGAATACTCTCACCCAGTCAAGAGATCAGGGCTAGATCCAACACCGTTTTTTAGCTCACTGCACCATCCCAGTTTCAGAACCTGGCTGTATGCAAATTAGTCTGTTCCTGTCCCAGTGCATGATGGGAACAGGGCAAACCAAACTACAAAAGCCAATTCTTACACTGGGAAGGAAACAAGCTACCGGGGACCGGTTTCTGGCATTTCAGCCTCTTCGGCCCGGCTTGCTTGAATCCTGATGGTGCAATGAGCAAGGGACTCACATCTGAGTATACCCTTCCACGCTTAGGGTGGACAAAAATATTTACAACAAGGGGTGGTGAGGGACAGAGTCTCTGAATTAAACAGAATACTCTCACCCAGTCAAGAGATCAGGGCTAGATCCAACACCGTTTTTTAGCTCACTGCACCATCCCAGTTTCAGAACCTGGCTGTATGCAAATTAGTCTGTTCCTGTCCCAGTGCATGATGGGAACAGGGCAAACCAAACTACAAAAGCCAATTCTTACACTGGGAAGGAAACAAGCTACCGGGGACCGGTTTCTGGCATAAATGCCAGAAACCGGTCCCCGGTAGCTTGTCTCCTTTCTGGTAAAGAATTGGCTTGGTAGTTTAGTCTGCCCTGTTCCCATGATGCACTGGGCCAGGGACAGACTGATTTGCATATAGCCAGGTTCTGAGCTGGGATGGGGCAGTGAGATAAATAACGGTGATGGATCAAGCCCTGATCTTTGGACTGGGTAAGAGTGGTCTGCTCAATTCAGACACTCTGTTCATCACCACCCCCTTTTGTAAATCACTGTACCACTTGAACCTGACCGAAAAGGCCCTATCAGACCAACATCAGTTATTGGGTACTTTTGTTCCAGTTCAGAGAGAACTGAGCATGGTAGTTCTGGCTGTACTATTCCTATAGGAGCAGGTCCAAAACTGATTTGCATAATTCAATTAAGCTTTATTAGGTGTGTACAAACAAACATAAATGCAGTTACAATATTGAGGGTACATTACAGTAAAAGAAAGATCATATTGAAAGGATTTTGCCAACAAATTATATAAAATCAAGGCCTTGACAGTTACAGCATATTATCTTTTAAGTGATGATGCTTTTCCGTAATTTATTGATTTTAAAATGAATAAGGCACATTAAAACTGACCCCAAAAGCATTAAAATCAGCCATAAATGTCACAGGAACTTTATGCGTGCTCATGTTTTGTTTGAAAAAAAGCAGTTTTAAATAATAACACCTAAAATTAGAATTCAAAGTGCTTTGTTTGGAAGTCCCATAACAGGGGCAGGGGACTGAATCTGGAGGGCAGGATTTTATTCCAGGGAAAGCGACTAAATGATGAGCAATTCCAAGTCTAAGTCTTGTAAATACAAAACAATGTGTAGGGTTTATAACCTGTGCTAAATGCATTTGAAAACCCTTTTCAGACTGGATTGATTGATAAAATGTGAAAGTCGATTTTCCCCCTGCCAATCTAATACGAGATTCCCTTTTGTAATTCATAAAAATATCCTTAGTTAACATTTTGGTTAGGGCAGTCACCTGTACAGGATTTGACTGAATTGATAAATTGAAAAGCTTGATATATATATATGTTACTAATACTAATCTCTTTTAACATTTACCGGTAGCGTATTCAATAAAAATATCAAAAGTCCCCCTTTGGCCCTACCAGCAGGGGATGGTACCTCCTGTAGCCAGTGAGAGTGGAATCCTTCAAATTAAACCGGGGCTGTACAACAAGTTTCCTGTAGACTAATTACATCAAGTTCATTAATAAAATCAGACCAGCCTAGGGAACCCTGTATACTTGTTAGGCCAGCAATATTTCCATGTTGAAATTGTGTAACCACTTTCCATTACATAGCCAGGATTGCTGGTAAAGGACAAGTTTTGTTGATCCTTACATTGGCAAATGCTAGCTACAATGGTACTTTCAGCATACTGTTGATCAATACTTAGATTTGTCGGATAAGGGGGTGACATCTATATTAACCCCGTAGGGATCACCCTTTCTGCCATAGCCTTATACAGTAGAGGGTGGTCTGATTCTTGTCAGTTGTTTTCCTGCAAGGTGCTCAAGACTTGGTAACCATTGGAAACAGACAACAGACACAGCATTGATTTTCCATGTCTGGTGTCGAAAGTTAACTACAAGTACCACCCGCTGCATTCTGGGTGGACTTTAGGTGGCTATAGAAGAAACCAAGGAGCTGAAGGAAGATATTTTTATCCAGTTGAAAAGGTGGAGTTGCCCTCACTAGGGCTTTTCTCACCCAGTTTGGGTCTCAGAAATTAATAAAAATACAATCCCCTTTAAAGTTCTTCTGCAGAGGGTCAATCCAATTCACTCTCCATGTTAATAGTATATGGCCAGCTCCTGCTGCTGGGTATAGGCAGTTCATATGAAGCCAATGTACCACTCGATTCTTTGAGAATCATGAGTTTCTACTTGACCACGTCTGTCAGCTGCCAGGCCTCTTGCACCCTTTCACTGTCCCTCCACCCTCAAGAAACTACTAGTCCCAGAATTGGAGGGATATCACCTAGTATGCTTTCCCATGCTGCACTAGGAGTGGTCAGCTGACCTGCTACAGCATATAGACTGACAGCTCCTGGTATCAGGTGCTTGCCTTTCCTTCCTGGATTGGACCACGCCCCTTTTCTCTGCCTGCTCGAGTTTGGGATTTCCTGTCGTGTTGTTGTACTACTGACCTGTTTCTACAGTTGGATTCCCCCCACAGTATTAAATCCTGAGAACAGTTTTGATATAGTGCTGCACGCGTTCAAACACGGCTTTACTTTTTGTTTACCGAGCACGAGGTCGCAGTAGTGCCGCTCGATTTGGTTCCTTCCTTTTTTTTCCCCCCAGACTCGGACGCGAGGCGTGTCTTTCTTTTCGCACTGACGGCGTGAGACGCGCCATAGTGTGCCTACCGGTTGCGATTGCCCCCCCCATAAATGACATGAAGCAGGTTGTTGTCGTTCACCGTGTAGTCTTTTATTAAAAACTTCAAGCAGTGTCATTAATCCTTAATTCATCTTGATTAAGGTTTGAGGTAAATCTTTAAAAATACTTGCTTATCAACACAACAGCATTAAATAATCTCAAAGTTATAGATTGTCATTATATTTACGCCCCGCTCTCCAAGGGGCCTTTTTGCTTGTCCTTCGGGCTGTGCCAGCAGGCCACAACCAAGATATGTGTTTCAAAAAATGAGAGGGACCCCTTTGCAACCAGGGGAATAGGGTACTTCAACAGTAAAAAACGTTATCCCTTGGTGAACCAAGTCTCAGGATCAAGACCCCAAATATGGGTTTCTCAGCCAACCCAAATACAGGCACCCTGAGTTCTTATACTAACTAATGCACTCTAACCACAGCAGTATAGTTGATTGTTTTATTATTCTAAAAGAAACATATTCGTACAAATACAATTCAATGTTTAAAAGGACTCCTATAGAGCCACAAGTTAAAAACCACAAGGAAAATAATTTTTACAACAAATTCATAAAATACAGTCTCTAATACATATAGATTCCTGACAATTATAAAAAACAATACAATCTGACACTTAACAATAATAAACCTGAAAAAGGAGAGACATACACAAAGACATAAATTTTGTCAATAGGTATTGCACGTTTCTGGGGTATCATATAAACACAGTCCTGAGAATAAATGGTTATTGATCTACAGGTTAGGTTTTTACTCCCTTGATCATGCCGTAGGGCGTCGACGCGTTTCGATGGTTTCAGTGATCTATTACCATCTTTATCAAGACTATATGTTATTCAGTCTCTCCTACTGATTGGCACTGGTTGGTTGCCCGTAGTTTAGACCTCCTTTCACATGCTACAAAGTTTCATAGTCTTTCTACTCAGGCAATCGGATTTTCGTCCTGGTCTATGTGCACATCATATCTTCGTTTTTTTGTCCTGATTTATTCAAACTAGAAGGCTGTTCCTCTTGTATTTTCTGTTAAAAGCAATTTGTTTCCTTAAGCTAGGATATTAGGACCGTAATCGGTTCCTTGCTCTGTAGCCAAGCCGTGTTGTTCTCAAGTTTGCTGCTTCTATTTTAATCGGTCCCCCTTTTATAGCGATATCGTGACCTCTGTTTTCTTTAGGGGCCGGTACTTCTGTTTGTAGCTCCCTATGTGTTCCGATGGAGAGACATAAACAGGTTTCCCGTGCCCCTTCTCGTCCTCGGGTTTTAAACGAAGTGCCCGCCGGTCGTCATCTGGTTCAAAAACCAAGATAGCCTGCTCTCCTTAAGTTGACCGCCCTCCGGTCAACAGAGCCGCAGGTAAATAATCTGCCACTACTTGTGACAAACATACCGCGGTATACCCCTCCAATGTTTATAAACCGACACCCCGTCATCACGGGTAGGGCAGGAGTGGTCAGGACCACAAGCAGGTCAGTCACCCCTCTCCCGCCAGCTCAGAGCCCCACAATGACTGTTTGCCCTTTCCATGGGCAGCCAGTCCATACCAAAAGGGGAAGTCCACACCCTTTTCTTGCCTGGGACCCCGCCACAGGGCGAGTAGCTTACTGGCGCGCTCGCCCTCCCCGACCTTACAGCCTTCGCTGCTGGGTGCCACCTCCGCACCACTCCCTGCTCATGTATCGGTAACACCGCATCCCTCATGATGCTTATGTTGAGGCCTGATCAAGACAACTGCACTGTAGTGGGCTGAATGGGACTAACCCAAGAAACCCATCACTGTGACCTTGGAAACCTCCCTTCATTTCCAGGGTGGCTTTCCTCACTTGCTGGTTACCAGCTGACCTGTGGCTGCCAGTCCTACCGTAGAAGGTAGACAGTTAATAAATTAACTTCCAGGCTTACTGCAATTACTTGTAGTGACATGCATTCCTTGTCAAGCTACCTGGCAGTAATGATCCTCTGAATAAACTACACATTGATGATTGCCCACCTGGGGAGCATCTGGAGATTCTATGTTCTTGAAGGCTACTTTACTCCATTGTCAAATATGATGCCTGACAACGCGACGCCCAAGCAAAGATGATGCATAGAATGAATAATATGAAGCATTCCCCGCGGCTGACGGAGGATAATCTTAACTAATAAAGTATTGCAGTAAATGTAACATATGACCCTTAGTAACGTTACGGCGGTCACGTTAGGAACGTCTCCATATATAAATGAATGCAAACTTCACATCCTTACAATGGGAAATGTGAACGACTTAACCATGAACCTATACACTGAAACACTGATTCACAGGATATATTGTACACATTCGCAGACTACTCTGATAAAATGACAAATTAACACCAATTATTCATGATAATGACATACCAAATATATCTGTTTTCTAATTAAATGTAATTGGTCTCCATTGATTTGTCAAATTTCACATGTTTGGTTCGTCGGATGGGTGAGCCAGTGAGTGTGAAAGGGAGTCACCGAGAAAAGATTCACAGTCATGTGAGATGGACATTTGCCGAAAGGCACATTTGTTTAGGCAGAAAAAATGGCATCTTTTTTTTTTAATGTTACGTGTACTTTATTAAAGTGCAACTTACAATACCACTCAAAAGAGTGGGAAACAAATTAACCATTTCTTCCCAGAAATGAGGTTATTAGTCATTAAGACTAAGGCAACCTAGTGCTAGTCTATTGGTAAATGAGCCATGAAACAATGTCAGCGACCTTTTGCGCTTTGCACTGTCAGGACATATAGAACATAATCACATATGTCCTACGTTTGAAATACCAAGCCCCCTGCCTTATTAGTGTTAGGGCCTGCCTTATGGGTGACTTAAAGGCGTTAAAAGGGGACCTATATGCTAGGCAAAAAGGGTTTATTTTGCTGGGGATAATTAACCGGTTACAAATGCACAACAGGTTGCAGCGCAGGCTTGAGAATGTTTTACTATGCTACTTCATGGAGTGGCACAGTGAGTGCTGCAGCCCACTTGTAGTAGTTAATACACGGGCCCTGGGTTCATGTTGGACACCTAAAAGGAACTAGTAAGTATAGAAAATGAGACAGTTGCGTGTATGTCAATTTTTCTATTTGAAGGGGGAAGTGCACAAACCTTTACCGCGTATTAATTGTCCTCATGCCAACAAAAAAGATTCCAGCAAAATAGGGAAGTGACGTCAAAAGATTTAGAGGCATACCTCGCTAAGGATGTCCGATCTAACAGAATAATGTAATGAATTGCAATACTTAACATGAAGCTGGGGAACAATCGGTTGACTTCGCTTGTTAAGTAATCATTTACCAATTTATCATGAATGGGATAGTCATGGGCCTATAGGTACTTAATGTGCATTGGTACATTGCTAGTTTTTAACACAACCATATAATGATGGCAGTTATCACATTATTTGAAATATTAAGAAAAGGTCTAGTGCAATTTCACTGAATATTTTCCGCTAATGGAATCCCTTGGATTTGAGTCCCTCCAGGAAGGGCTACCCGTGCAACAGCATCAGGGCACCATATAAGAACATAATCTGATTTGTAAAGGAGACGTTTCATAAATTAAGTTTCGAAATATGAAATTTGCATAGGGAGAAAATGTAAATCAACCCGAAAAACCTACAATGTCGCCGAAATGAGTGTCAACACGAATGCATATATTTGTTTCAAAGACTAGCTTTTGGGGCAGACGATGTGGTGTCTCACCGTTTGATATCCTCTCCCTCTCACATCGCACTAGGCAGCAAGTGAAGGTCCCGATCCGCATTGCATGTATCATTTGCAAGTTAAAAGTGGAATAAAAGGATTATATCACAGTAAAACTCCTCATATTACAATGGTGAAATGCAAAATACAACACAAAAGCACTGAAACAATGAACGCATAATCACCACAATAAAATGTTGTAAACTACTTTCTTGACACACATTGCCGCCACCACCAGAGACCTGCTGACATGACTCTGGTAAGACGCTTTTGCAATTAGGCCTTCCCTTGCTTACCACAAGGGGACGAAGGAAACGCCTGTCAAAACCAAACTGTGATCCATCCTCCTGACTAAGGAAACTCTTATCCACTTCTACGGGAAGGCCAGAGGCAACGGTAGCTTTCTTCGTTAACGTGACAGGTGAAAGAGACTTTTTAGAAAAGAGAAAAAAAGGCGTTTTTTTGGCAGCTCTGACTATATTAAGCCATAAAAACAATATATGAAGCTGTGAGGTGATCCTGCATTGCTGGACTGGGACAAATCGCAACCTTTTCTTTTATGCGCATACTACTCTTCCATTCTGGGTCTCAGGGTGCTGATGGGAGGTGCACGGGGTCCAACGATCTGGACTGTCATGGACTTGCAGCATACATGGATAAAACACCTACTGCCTAAGTCTTTGTTTTATGTAAACGGAGCTCTTGTGCAGTGCTTTAGGGTTGAACTAAACTATGTTCCCCTCACCATAAAAGCTATCAGTTTAGCCCTCACCAGGTCCTACCATCAAAACAGTGATGCTACATTTCACATTGCGTAAGTTCTGTTTGTCAACATTTCAAACTTGTTGAGAGGCACTATATAAATTACGGAGTTATGTTGTTCATAGTTGAAAATAAAACGAAACTGAATTTCTCTTATTAAGCACATACACATTTATGTAGACTGTGCCCAATACTAAATGTAGCTTATTGCATCGACCTGCACTTAAGCGAAACAGCCCAAGTTCTGCTAGCTTTAATTTCATGCATGCTTGTGCATCTAGTTATGTGACTGAAAAGTTACGTGTGTGCTTCGCTGTTCTAGGGCAAAATAAATATAGCTGACGCATTTGAAGCTCTCCACAATAATAAGCCACTCGTGAAATAGTCAAGAGTGAGCTGTACGTGCACCACTAGCGTATACCTTTTGAAAACCCTTTTGAAGCACACAATAGAAGAAAACCGCGATAGTTCAGCTGGAGACGTTAATTGACCCCTTCTATGCTCATGACGGAGCCGCTCCGTCATGAGCCTCGGTTGAGCTGTGCTCATGACGGAGCAGTTCCGTCATGGCCCGCTCGGCGTGTAGGTGGTGGTGGCAGGAGATGTAGGATTATAGAGGGTTGAAATTAAAGTTATTATGCAGAGTTTTCTGGCCAACATATGCATTTACAAGCGCTTGGGCTTTCTCACACTTCCAAACCGTGCTCTCATTGCAGCCTTTTGAATTAAAAACACCACTCTGTTGTGGTTTCCAGCATGAGCCGGCATGACCAAAATTATTTATTTTAATTCAGAAGGAGCTGCGTAAATAATCTTTTCATATAAATCAAGCCAGTGAAATTGTGGTATCCAGCATGAGCCGGCATGACCAAAATTATTTATCACTTGGTTATTTTAGGAGGAGTGTGTGTTTAAGAATGAATACACCCAGGGTGTTGGGGGTTTTCTATGTTGGTCCGGTTTTTGTTTGAGTTCGGCCGCCCCGATAAACTGCTGACTCTCTTAAAATGGCCACCCAGTTAAACAACATTCAGCTCTCCAAATTATCGTAATTATCGTTCATTTCCTTAGTACCAAGCACATTCCAAAGGAATGCCCTAAGGCACGTTCCAGCGATGCCGTCGCGTTTCCCTCTGTTTGCCGATGTGTGAAGAGGTCTGAAAATAGCTATATTTCATTACGCTGAGCTCAACGATATCAGCCCAAACCATATAACAATGCTTCAATCGGGGGGCGGAGCTAGCCAGCAAGCGCGATGGATGCCTGAGACCGTTGCTCCGCCGTGCACATTGCAATTATCCTGATTTAATACCGTTTAGAGCGACGATCGTCTCCCGATTCCTGCTTCCCCAGATTGCTAAAGGCGGGGTGCACAGCAGGGACCCCTGAAGTGGCGAGACTACGCACCACAGACCGAGAAACGACCCGTCTGGGCTCCGGGGGAGGTAGGCCGTTAGCCTGCGCTCTCCCGTACATTCTGCGCTTGGGCGACATAACACGACGTGCGGCTGCTGACAGAGGCGCGGCCCGGACCCTCGCTGTTCGACGCACCCAGCGTGCGCAGAGAGCTACACACTGAAGAAACGCTGGGCAGCACCATCATCCAGAGCAGCACCCCCTCACTGGAGTAGATAATGCGCTGACGAAGTGCTCTTCGAGCCCAGAGACATTTCTTGGACTTGATACCGCTCCTGGGGGCTGAGGCAGCGGCTGCTGCCAGGCACACAACGGAGGTGGACCAGAGTGATTGAAGCTGTCCGCGGCCGGGTAGCGACATAGTGCCGCCGCCTAATCACCGGAATAGCTAGAGACACTCGGCCATTACTGAGGCAGTGGCAGGACACCTAACGCCCTCACCGCCATTTTGTGGTGCTCCGACGGCGGACAAGATAGCCTAGTGTTTGTTGAAGTCCCTGCCAATGGTGTTTCTGTCTTGTCTCTCTGGGGTGAGAGGGCTTCTTCAACTCCTCAACGGAGTCCCCCCCAGTAACACGCACCGCGTCCACCCTGAAGTAGTGCTTGGCCTCTGACACCTGACGAATATTCCACGGGGTGAAGGCGCAACGAGGACCCGAAGAACTGTGCCCACAACGAAGCTTTCACATCGTGCGGAGAGCAAAGCTAGTTCCTACCAGTGGAGGGGTCTCCTCTACTACGCCGGACAGCCCAACTGCCTTACCAGTACAGGGGCGAGCCACAAGATGGGCAAAGGAGACCGGACTCAAAGCAGGTTACCCTTTGCACAAAAATGATTGCTGCAACGGAGCCCGCAGACGGATGACGGGACAGCATCGAGAACTGATGAAGCTCAGGGCGCGAACTTGGACATTAAAACCATGCTGCTATCCATGGAGCAGAGCCTACAAACTAGCATCTCAGCTCTGGGCACCAAAATGGACGCCATGTCTTACAGGATGGACCGCATGGCGGAACGGCTAGATAAGCATGCAGAGCGCCATGATATGGCTGAAAGACGAATGACCGAAGTGGAGGAGGCGCAGACAGACCTGGACACGGCGAATAAAAGGATGGAGAGGATGATGCAAGCCCTGCAGTACAAAACCGAGGATTTAGAAGCGCGCTCGAGGCGATGCAACCTACGTATCATGGGCCTTCCGGAGAGTACGAACACAGGCCCCATGGAACTCTTCGTTGAAAAGTTACTGACAACCCTGTTGGGGGACGAAGTGTTTTCCAGCATGTTTACGGTGGAGAGAGCACACAGGACACTGGCTCCACGCCCAAAGCCCGGGGCACCTCCCCGGCCCATTATAGGAAAGTTGCTCAATCGGCGAGGACAATCGCACATATTCACGGACCCCAAGGCATTGCAACAGGCCATGAAACGCTGGTCGAGAGAACAGGACTCGAACAATGAAGAGACTCCGGAGGCGGAGGGGGGCGGCAGCTGTATGGTCGACCAGGACTGAGTTTGCTCTAAGGGAGGCGACTTGTCGAACTCTGGTGCAGCACCTAGAGCTTGAGTCCTTTGAGAACACTCCCTTTGAGGGGACCACGAATCGAGAAGTTCCGGACTGAGTTGCGGGTGGACTATACAGATAAGTGTACTGGGGAGCGGGAACGGGGGTGTACTCTGAACAATGCATATCCTTTTCTCTGGTTACTCCTTTGACCTGTATTGCATTGGTACAATTGGTACAATTGAACGGGCTTCCTTTCATACACAGGGAGGGGTTCCGGGGACTTCTTCTGGCAGGATCTCGATCATAGGTACGTTGCTCTAATCCAACACATTGTGCACAGCGGGGGCGGGTGGAAGGCTACACGAGTATTCTGAGAGTTTTGGCAGAGCTTATGTCCCTAGGCTGCCTCTGCCCCCGCGCACTATGCACAGTTGTGATGTTGGTATGTTCTGTTGTACTGTTGGGGCTGGGGCTGGGGGTGGGTTGTGGGGTACTGTCGGACCAGGTTAGGAAGGGTCTGCTGTGAGTGGGCAGGGAGGGGGATGGGAAGGGAAGGGAAAAGTCTGCAGAATGTTCGCTGGCTCATCCAGATAATCTAATGTATGCTCGTTCTACTGCTGTTCAATACTATTATATAGACTTTCACTGCCACAGATGTCTAGTGTTCCGGAGTCAGACTCTGAAAATCCTGTGAATACCCTCCGGGTTCTGACCTGGAATGTCAGAGGCCTAAACGACTATAGGAAGCTGAGGAAAGTGTTTCATTATTTACAGAGACACCGCATAGACCTGGCTCTCATACAGGAAACGCATTTACCACTCACAAGCGCAATGCTGCAACACAGAGGCCTAGCAGGAAACCCCACGGTGGCGGGGTTCACCACGCACTCTAGGGGGGTTCTGACATGGGTTAATCCACGTTCTGACCTAGATTTACGATTGATATGGGCTGATCCAGAGGGGTATTTTTCCATATCAAGATGCATTGGGAAGGGACATGACTTGATTGTAGTTAACGTGTACGGCCCGAATTATGACTCCCCAGATTTCTATGAACAGCTGTCTCGAAGCTGCAGAGAATATTCCGAAGCGCGTATGCTCTGGGGGGGGGCGACTTCAACTTGGTGCTAGACCCGGAGCTGGATAGATCTTCTGGGCCCCAACGTCGGCCATCTGCGGCTGCTATGGCCCTTCAGGCTGAGCTGCTGACACTGGACTTGGTTGATGTGTGGAGAAGTAGGAACGCTGGCAGGGGGGATACACTCACTACTCATCATTTCACAACATACACACCAGGATCGGCTACTGGTTGGCCTCCTATTCCATCACTAGCCAAATTCTGTCATGTACTGTACTTGCGCGCACTCTGTCTGATCATTCGCCGATATTGCTGACTCTGGAAACGCCGACATGTAGGATCCCCCCATTTACATGGCGCTTTCCCCCGTATGCGCTGTTAGATGACGCCTTCAGAGGGGAACTGGGAGAAGAAATAGATCCTTTTCGAAAAGAACATAGGCTCTGTGGACACCTTCCACACGGTTTAGGAGGCGTTTAAGGTCTTCATCCGGGGGATTGCTATGTCCAAACATTCTAGCGTCCTGAAGGACATCCGACAGCGACTGCGCTCCCTGGAGTCTCAACTAGACGACCTGGAGAAACAACACCTGACTAATTCAGACCCCTCTGTAGCTGATAGAATTAAATCCCTAATCGCGGAATTCAACGAGGAGGCGGATAGGGAGGTATGTTATATGCGGAAGTATGCCACGGCACGAACCTATGGTGAGAGCGAGCGCCCCAGCTCACTACTAGTAAGGGTGGGCGTAGTTCGCGAAGTAGCGCTACGCGAAGCTACGCAAAGATACGCGAAGTGCACTTCGCACTACGCGAACTTCACGTAGCACTATGCGAACTGCGTATTAGCATGTTTGCACTGTGCAAGATGTGTTTTCAATGATTGCACAGTGCGGACAAGCATCCGGCACTGTGCAATCATTGAAAACGGCATCTTGCACAGTGCGAGCTGTAGTTTCTGCTGCTCGAGTAGATTATTACTCGAGCTGCAGCTTTCTGAACGCGAACTGGTAGTTTCTCATTGAGAGCGGTCGCGAGCATGCGCAACCACTCACGATGAGAAACCTTATCTCCCCGCATTGAGAATCTCGCCGGGATGTCATTTTGCTTGCTCGCGGTCGCGAACATGACGTTCAATACCGCGAACAAGCAAAAAATGAGCTCTGCACTACGCTACGCTGCACTACGCGTGTTCGCACTGTGCTACGTGCAGCTCGCGTAGTGCGAAGTTGCGCAAACTTCGCAAACTCCGCGAGCGTAGCGTAGTGCTTCGCCCAGGGTTAACTACTAGCCAGAATATTGCGCAACACCAGGAGAGCCCCTAAATTGACCGAACTCATTACGTCGGGAGGGAGCATTGTCACGACTAGCCCTGGGCGTAGTGGGCATAGTGGGGCTTCGCGGAGCTACGTGAAGTGGGCGAGAAACTACGCCCACCTCCGCACTCCGCGTAGCCCCACTACGCACCGCAGGCCTCCCTCCCTCCCGCCCTCCCTAAATACTTTAATTTAAATGTTAGAAAGAATTAAAAGGCACTTACCTTGCCCGCCGCTGCCCGCCGCATCTCCGGGGCTCCCTCTGTTCATCGCCGCCGTCTTGGGTACTAATGCGCATGCGCGGCCGCCCGCGCATGCTCATTAGTACCCAAGACGGCAGCGATGAAGAGAGAGAGCCCTGGGGACGCGGCGGGCAGCGGCGGGCACGGTAAGTGCCTTTTAATTCTTTCTTTCTTTCTAACATTTAAATTAAAGTATTTAGGGAGGGCGGGAGGGAGGCGGGTGGCGGCCAGCTACGCACCATCTGCGGAGCGTGCGTAGTGCCAAATTCTACGCCTGCTACGCAAAATGCGCAGAAGCCGGCACTACGCACACTCCGTGCACGGAGCGTAGCTGCCCACCCAGGCCTAGTCACGACGGATGAGGGGATCATGACGGAATTCCGTGACTACTACTCCAACTTATACACTACAAAAACGGGCAATCTAGAATCAGATATGGAGGACTACTTGGCGCACATACAATTGCCGTTCCTGGCACAATCGGACAGGGAGTTCCTAATGTCCCCTATACAGGCGGACGAGATTTCGGACGCATTGACTAGCATGCGTGTACATAGCGCCCCTGGGATTGACGGTTTGATGGTTGGGTTCTATAAAGCATTCAAGGATAAACTTATTCCCCATCTGTCCTCTTTGTTCAATGAGATATGCGAGGAGGGCAGCATGCCACGCACTATGAGAGAGGCCTTATTGGTAACCATATTGAAACCTGGCAGACCTCCTAATGTCTGCAGCTCGTATAGACCGCTGTCCCTACTGAACGTGGACGCCAAACTCTATGCCAAAGTCTTGGCTACTCGTCTGTCTCTTATTGCACCTGAGGTAGTGGCCCCCAGTCTGGCTTTGTGCCTGGAAGGAACCTAACCTATAATATACGCACAGTTTTGGGCACCTTACAGCATGTGAGGCAGGACGCGAAGACCGTAGCCATCTTTTTAGACATGGAGAAGGCCTGCGACTCCGTGGATTGGCCGTTCATGCTGAGAGTCCTGCGCAGACTGGGATTGGGGGAGCCATTCCTGCAGATGGTTGGAGCTCTGTACTGGAGACCCACGGCTAGATTGCGCCTGGGGGACCGCGTTTCAGATCCATTTGACATTACTAGAGGCACGAGACAGGGCTGGCCACTGTCCCCGTTGCTCTATGCCCTCGTCGCTGAGCCACTGGCGTGCACATTACGGGAGTATCACTGGCACCGGGGAGTCAGTTTCCCGACATACAAAATAGTCATCTCAACATACGCTGATGACACGCTACTTTATGTACGGAACCCAGAGACGAACCTATCCCCCGTATTACGGGAAGTGGTGCGATTCGGGACTCTCTCCGGACTCAAGATCAATTGGGAGAAATCGGTGGTGTTCCCGCTGACTCCGGTGACTGGCCACTTCGACATGGAATATCCTTTACGCTGGTCGACGGAACCGGTGCAATACCTCGGCATCATGATCCATAGGAATGTGGAGGTATTGTTCAGCGAGAACTATGGTGTGGCATTCAGTAAATGCGAGGACGATGTGGAAAAGTGGTGCAAACTCCCATTCTCCTTGATGGGACGAATAGCCATCATGAAGATGGTGATTCTGCCGCGGTTTCTCTTCTTGTTCAATACTCTGCCCATCATACTCTCGAAAGCCTTCTTCGGGAACTTGACGAAGCTCATGGTCCGATTGGCCTGGGATGGTAAGCAGCCAAGGGTTAAGTGAAGCACGCTCACGTTGCCTTATGAGTTAGGTGGCCTTGGTGCTCCTGACCTTGAGCGATACTATAGGGTGGCCCAGGCTGCCCACTTGCATACGTGGATCCATGGTGAGAGGAACATCCCGCACGTGTGGATGGAACAACTCTTTGCTGACCCTCTTCCGCTCCCCGCCACGGTCTGCACTCCTGTGGACCGCAGAATTGGAGTGCTGGTTAGATAACGGCAACAAAGCATGCCTGGCACTCGCTGCTGAAGGCCAGGGGAGGCGAGTTGATCTACTCCCCCTTGATGGCGGTGGAAAGGATACAGTGGCTATCTCCTATTGAAGAGAGGGGTGTTGTCTGGGCCTTGCACTGGCTGGGAATTGAGATAGCTGGAGCACTGTTCACGGAAGGGAAAGTTAAAACTTGGGACCAGGTAGTCCAGGGAGTGGAGGGCCCAACGCTGCTGCAGCGGTTTCAGTTTCACAGAGTCCGGAGTGCCTTGAAGGATTTATTGGGCCCAGACATCGAGGAGCCTCCAGACCTCCCGGAACTTTCCCACATCATAGACACCGAATCATCTCGACATATGACAGCACACCTGTACAAGGCCATTGCCCCGCATAGAGCGCAGGAACCTATTAAGGCTCGCCTTGCCTGGCAGAGTGACCTAGAGATCACGATAGACGCCGCCATGTGGAAGTATTGTTGCGTTAACACCAGGAAGCTGTCCCTGAACTGATCCATTTTAAATTCCTGCAGAGGGTGTACTACACCCCAGAACGGTTACATCGTTATGGCCTTCGACAATCCCCTGAGTGCGAGTGTTGCGATGCACCTGTGGCTGACTTCCTTCACTTGGCGTGGGGGTGCCGCAGGATCTATGAGTTCTGGGTAGTAGTGATAGCGGAGTTAGGCGAGATACTAAACTATGACCTTCCTGTCGTCCCGGCCTTAGCACTGCTGGGCTACTCCAAGGCATTACCGGTGGCATACAGGCGATTGACAGACATGGGCCTTCTATTGGCAAGACGTACCATAGCGCAATGCTGGATGAGGGGACCGACGCCAACCAAGAAGCAGTGGGCCAGAGACATGGTATACTGCTGCACGCAAACAGAACACTACAGTGAGCTTCTTCCCCCCACCAGTCGCCCAAAAAACTTATGGGGTCTATATACCACCTTTAGGCACACAAGAGACGACATTGCCGATACGCAGCAGGGAGGGGAGGAGGGAGCACAGTAGTTTTACACCCTGGTGAAAGATCCCCATGGCGCTATAGCGAGACGCGTTAGAGGGTGACCTGCGGGGGTCAGTGGTGGCTGGGTGGAGCATTGATACTTAGCCACACTGCGGCACGATGACTGCTGGGACATACACAAGGCACTTACCTGGGGGAGCAACGGGCACACACAGGACATTCCGGGGCGCTTACACTCGTGGCGGGTGATTACGAGCACAGGAGTGCCACGTGGCGTGGCAATTTGCAGCATTATGGCCAGGAAATGGGTTGCATAGTTTGGGGGGGGGGGGGGGGGGGCTTCAGGGGTTTTTGTACATAGAGGGGGGGAAATTTCTCTTAGGAGGGGGGGGAAGGTTTTCTTTCAATATAAAATGCACCTTCATTTCTTACTTCTGAGTATAAGGTCTACACGGATCCACTGTCTCATTAATGTTGATTTTTGCATGATACTCTGCCATGACGCCAACTGTTCATTGAGGGTAAAATAATTTCTCTTAGGAACCCTTGCGCCGCCGTACCCCAGGGTTGACGGCACATGGCTGTGTAATGTTAGTTACATGATCGCAGAACATGTTTGCACTATTGCGCTGCCGGCCCGGGTGGGTTGTAGGCACAAACTGTGTATGTACCTGCTTGTCTAAATAAAGGTGTTTCAAAAAAACAATGCTTCAATCGTGCAGGAAAGGAAAACACACTCGGTGCAGAGTGGTCAGCTTTTAAGAAGTTGAGCAGAATGAGCAGCCCGTCTGGACTTGCGTTAACAGCTATGGTTAAACGGTCGTGCACGCTGCTTAAAGGTATCAGTCCCATACAATTTACCAATGCTTCACGTTCACCTGTGAACGCGCGATCGGAGCAAAGCGGTCCGATTTTCACAAAGCTTAGAACAATGAGAAGAGCGTCTGGGCTTGCATTCCAAATGAATGCCCTAAGGCACGCTATCCAGTGATGCCGTCGCGTTTCCCTGTGTTTGATGATGTATTAAGAGGTCTGAACATAGTTATATTTCATTACGCTGAGCGCAACGATATCAGCCCAAACAATTTAACAATCTTTCAATCGTGCAAGGAAGGAAAACACACTCGGTGCAGAGCGGTCCGCTTTAAAGAAGTTGAGCAGAATGAGCAGCACGTCTGGACTTGCGTTACCAGTTATGGTTAAATGGTCGCGCACGCTGCTTAAAGGTATCGGTCTAATACCATTCGCCTATGCTTCACGTTCACCTATGAAAGCACGTTCCATGTCTCAGGAATCACAGTAACATGCAAAGAGAACAGCCTTAGACATATGAATATGCGTGCGTAACTTTAGGAATGCACAACAATATTGAATATTACGCATACAGGAGCATTTCAAGACCACTTTCACAGGCAGCATCATCACCACTCCATACCCATTATGCACTAGCCCTAAGGCTTCCGCCATTGCATTGAATTCCGCGCTGTGGATTCCTTCCAATGTTCGTTGCTTATATTACCGGGCTGGCTCCTGCTCCGGGCCTGGAAATTCTCCCCAACTGCATTCCTTTTGACAGCGCTTTTCCTCGAAGTAAGGAAATGAAAAGAATCGGTTAGGCTAAGACTCTCACACTACTGCACATGTAGCGCCGCTTGAGCTCGGTGAGCACTCGGCCTAATCAGCAACACAAACATCTCGTAACACTCACCTAATGACTACGCTATGAGGCCCTCTCCTTTCCTCCACGTGCAGTAACCCAGCTACCACTGTAATTCTTTGCTGGTCTGCTGCCGCCGGAGCTGTTGAGAGAGGACAAAAGAGGGTTAGTTCAGCCTCCCCCGAGGCTTTTGTACCCTCGGGGGAGGGGAGGTCGGCCCTGCCTTCCTGATGACGTGTGCTGGCTCTTCCCTGTCCTTGTTTCCGCCTTGAAGACGTCCCTGCTGGCTCCCGCCCCCGGATGCCACTAAGGGCGCCACGCCTCTAGGATCGGGTGGCGCCGTTCATTAATCACGCCCTGATTGTTCTCTATGGCGGAGCTGTGCTTTCATTGAGAAATACGCGTTGGTTGTACTTCTTCCCTGACACAAGCATTTTTTTATTTTTTTCTTAAATGTGTGTGTGCTCGTTTAAATTTCAGTCTTCCAAATTCTGACTCACACAGATCACAGAGTGAAATCACTCGCTGTCTCCCTTTGTTCCCTATTAGTTCTGCCTGCCTCCTGCCTCCAGTCAATATATATATACTTTTTGTCCGCTTGTCCTCCTGAAGACTTTTACCTTTATTCAAGCTGCAAATAGTGAACCTGTCTGATTTTTATTTGGACTCTTTCATACCTGGAACACTGCTTATTTTTTACTTCCTTTGAAAATTCCTGGAGAGACGCAGTTAATTTCATGCGATTAACGTGCATGTAAGTATGGGCAAGCATACAATGTGAAATTCTTTACCTTTAGAAGTTATTTTGTGCACAGATTTCATATCCATATAAACTTCTTACTTTTGTCTCCCTGTCCCTCTGCAGGATTATCCGATTTACAGTTCCTTCATTCAGAAAGACGTCCAGGTGGCCCTTTCCTGTCTCTCCACTCCCTGGGGGTATCAGTATGTCTCAGTGTACCTCATTGAGTTGAGGTGGCTATACCCTACGGGAGTGAAGAGGCATCATCTTCGCTCCCGTGGATCTTGGTTCTGCCGGCCTGGGAATTGGAAACCCCCACAAGTTTGCAGGGAGGGGACATTAACTAAAACTGTCACATAAGGACAGCATTCCGGTGGCAAATGTAACGAAACAATTTCTCCTCCACTTTGAACATCATTATTCCTGCTAGGGTATGCATTATGAGGTGCTGCTCAGTCATATCCATTTGTTTTAAGTGACCTTTTGTTCCTGGGATCAGCTGTATGGTGGACCTCATAGTACCCAAGGGGGTATGAAGAGCCTCGCGATCCCTATGATTGGGCCCTGCAGCTGTAGAAACAGTGGAACCCCTGCCCCTCTTTACTATTTGGTGTCGACTTGCCTCATTATTTGTTATCACATCTGGTGCTGCTATAGCATACTGGATTAGCTTGGGCAAGTCACCCCCCACCATTCCCCCCCCCCCTCATAGTGCCACCTGGTAGAGTTTCTGCGGGTAGAACTAATCTTATCCACTTCGCTGATTAAACTGTCAAGTTTTTCTCAAATTGGGATTAGCAGGTCTTCTATTTTAGTTACTATAGAGGCTACTATTAGGGTCATTTGCGTGTTCATAGGGGTATCTGGGTCATTTGTACCCTCAATACCAGCCACAGTAGACCTTGGGTTAGACCCTTTCTGGACTTTTGAACCACCAGCCCTTGTTTGGGCATTTTTACACCTTCTTCTTCTTCTCTTCAGCGTGGGGAGTCCATCAAATTTTGGTGAGGAATCCTAGTATATTGCAGCTTGTGTCTTGGTTACTCTGGGGAACCTGACCTTTGATGGCCCTGGAGCTATGGGTGACCTCTAATTGTACTTTCTCTGTAAGGCTAGACCATTATCAACACTGACTGTCTCATCCGCCACTTCTCATAACCCTAGTGAGATGCGACGTTCCTTTCCTATGTATTTCTTCAGAGATGGCATTAACTGCTCATACCAAAAAAGAATCAATAGTTGTGTGTGGGGTATCCACAGCAGACAGCACGGCTGCTGCCTTACGATTGCGCATAGTAACCTAACAGGCGTATTAGACTAGAAAAATGGTAAACATGATATAAAATGTTGTACATCAAGAAGAAATAGTAATCAGATAGACAAACGATAATATATGAGTTGAACAAAATGTATTTTACTATGCAAGAACAGTCGTATCAGCCAATATACATAGGGGCTTATTTATGAGCCCTTGCAAAACCTTTGCGCCGCTGGTGCGTCACTTTTTGTGACGCACATGCGGCGTACAAAATGCACCATGTTCAGCCCTCTTTACAAAGTGACACATCTAGGCAGATGCATCACTGTGTAAACCCCTGCGCTACATTATATCTGTGTCAGGTATAATGTATTCAGTGTGGGCATTCCCCCGCATCTAAGCCTCGTAGATGTGGGGCATTGAAATCTATAACATTTCAGTGTGCCACTTCAAGGACGCCATTGCGTCAAATCCTTGTGCCTGCCTCTTAGCAGGTGTAAAGGTGACGCAGTGCAATAATCATAACCCTCCCCCTGTTTGCTGAAGTTGCGTCACGCTTCAGACACAACTCCAGCAATGAGTCAGTTTTGCACCGACAGATATGTCAGTAATACTGACACATCTGTCATTCCTTGCGGCATGATGCGTCATACAGTAAATATGACGCATTCATTCTTTCGCAAAAAGGGCGCACTGAGAGGTGTCGCAGCGATGCAACACTTCTCATAAATGAGTCCCATAGTTCTTAAGGTAGTCAATGTGGGTAGTATGGGATCAGTCTCCGTGTTCAATATATTAGAAATAATGTCCAGCTAGAACGGGATGAATCAGGACACAGTACCTTTTTGATGCATCTCCCTATGGCAGATGTACGGGGGTGACCCAGCCCAGCCTCTTCCAGGTGCAGGATTGGCCCGCCCTTGGTCCAGGCTTTGTCCGGGGTTTGGCCCATGCGCGTCCCCAGCCATGGGAAAAGAAGAGCACTTATATGCGCAGAAACCAGATGGTAGCCTCTTCTCCAGGAGAGACTGATTATGGAACTGCGAGTCCCCACCTGCAGCAGTAGCGTCCAAACACTCATCAACTGATTTGCATACAGCTGAGTCTAATGTGAGGTGTCCCAGTGGGCAAAAGAACAAGGGTTGGAATACTACCCGAAGCAATTGTCAGTTGTTAGAAGCTAATTTCAGGCATTACTCCTAGCACCTTTTGTGTGTTTGATGTAAGTGGCCAAGGGTATACCCAGACATGGGTCCCTTGATTATTGTGCCACTGGAACCAAGATGCACCTGACAAAAGAGGCCCACTCAGGCTGAAACTGGTCCTGGGTTGCTTGTATTCCGGTTCAGAGAAGACCTGACCTGGCAGTTCAAAATTGACTATTCCTATTGGAGCAGGACCAAGAGTGATTTGTAGATGGCTGAGTCCAGTCTAAGGTGGCATGGTGGGCTACAGACTGACGGGTTAGAATACTACCCAGAGCAATTGCCAGATGTTAGCAGCAGCGGCCAGTGCAATTAAGAGCTGTGGGGCAGTGGGGCCTGGTTGAGTGGGTAATTCGACAGACAACCATGAGGGAAAACGTAATAAATAATTAATGTTCCCTCATCGTCGTCTGTTGAAATCCCCCACAACCCCGCCACACCACTCTTATCTGCATGGCCACTGCTGGTTGTTAAGACTCATTGCAAGCATTCTTCCTCTCACCTTTTGTGCATTTGTTCACATTAACAGCATAAAACACCTTGCTGCAGCCTTGGGATGCACATATCACAAAGAAAAGAGCACAAAACATGCGTGTCAATATTGAAAACGCAATGGAAACCAGGGACCTCAATAGAAAACAAATAACCACAATGGAATCTGTCTCCAATACAGCACAGAAATCAACTCGATTTTTCACCAGGATACTAAGAGATACGGCTGGGGGTGATAAATGAAGCTGAAATTTGTTGGGATTTATGACAACCAAACTCCTGCTGATCTCGTTTTATCTAGAGGTGAGGACCTTCTGGCAGTGGGACCTCAGCCGGTTCTACCATCCAAAAACATCTTACATTTTGTCATGCCAAGAAGAATAGCCATTGCCAGGGGGTTGGAAGGTACACCCTAATTAAGATGGTCTTTCAGTACTGATTTTTCCTGCCTGAAACCGAATGCAGAGTGGTGTCCAAAAGCAGGAAATAAACAATGTGTCCTGGGCACGTGGAGAAAACTCTGAGCTCAATAAGGAAGAACATTGATGTTTTTGTTTCTGAAAATCAAAAATACTGCCATGATGCAGTGGACCAAGTAGCACTGAGGGGCAGTTTTACAAGCCCCTTGCCACAACTTTACGCCGCTGTTGCGTCACTTCTGTGATGCAACGGTGTTGTAAACAATGCGCCACTTTGCGACATATTTACAACGTGCCACATCTAGGGAGATGCGTCACGTTGTAAAGCCCTGTGCTACATTATACCTGCGTCAGGTATAATGTATGCAGGGTGGGCGTTCCAATGTAAGAAAGCCTTGTAGAAGTGATTCAATGAAATCTACAAGATTTTACCAAGTCACCTTTACGATGCCACTGTGTCAAAACCTTGCGCATTCTTGAAGCAGGCATAAGGAGAGACGCAGCATGATAGGAATGGGCATTCCTGAACATTTCTAGAGTTGCGTCGTGCTTGCGACACGACTCCAGCAAATGTGCCGCCTTTCCGCCAATAGATGCATTACGAATCTGTCTATCCTTGCGCAACTGTGCGGCGCATTGTAAATGCGATGCATCCATGGAGACACAATGGTTTTTTTACATGTCGCAAATTAACTGGCGCATCTCTGCTAATATGCAGAGATGCGCCAGTACTTGTAAATCTGTCCCTGAGTATTTTCACAGGAAGTGCTCCTGTCCTGTTTTGGGCAACAAATTCCCCCTCCCCCCTCGGTATGGGCAAGCTCCCTTAAATATGATGATCCGCCCTATACCAGCCCAGCAGCCTGGTGGACGACCCGCTTGTGCCCCCCTGAATGAGCCTCCGAGACTCTCAATTCCCACAAATTAAAATTCATTGTAGTTCACTAAACAAAGAGAGCTGTTTCAAGTATCCAAGGTCGCCATGTATAATCGCTTTTTGTCAGTATCGAGACCCATTTGGGTAAAGAGTCAGTGTTTTCGTTTCTTTTGTTTTCCTGCTTGGAGAAGACACTGTTGTTTATGCCACACTAAAAGCATCTCTTGCCTGGATTGCTCTGCTGATGTTTTTCTGCATTGTTAGCCCTCAGAGAGCCGCAAAGTATCCAACAACTGACAAGACTTCACAGGAACATGCGCATAATTGGCACAGGCGCCGTTTGTGTCAATCACTCAACTTAGTTCTCAGAAAGTGACACAGCTTTCAGACGGGCCAACCACTCCCACTGTAAAAATGATGTTTTCTGTTTATTTATGTATTTATTGATTTTTTCACTAATGTCACCCTTTGATTGTGCTGTCACTTGTCCATTTAGCGCTCTGGGGGATTTGCTGAAAGGATGTGGCTGCTGGCAGACTCTTGTATCCGCGTCTCTCCAGCTGTGCAAGATGCACTGTCCTGTCCTCCTGCTGCCGACATCTTACTCTGAGTTTGACAGGTGCAGGAAACCGACATGCACAGTTTAGCCGAGGAAAAATGGAGCAAAGGCAGCAGTGCAAGCTTCTCTAACTTAAACAAGAAGTTCAGCATAGAAGTAGTGCGCGCATCTCGATTTCTTTCTAAAATAAATGAAAATTGCAACAGTCAACTAACTCGGTTTTTTAATGATATAAGTGTTGTAATCTGCCATGGGTCCAAGTTTCAGGTATGCTCTAGCGTACATGTGGTACGTTCCGTCCCCCCCTCTCCCCACCCCTAACCTTGGTTTCCCCTCCATAGAATGTTGGCGAGGCGCTCACCTTGGAATGTTCAGTGAGCGACTGAGCTGCGGTGCTTGAGGACAGGATAGAATAAAGCTGCGTTCTTTCATCTTGTGGTGCAGTTTATTCTTAACAATGGGGGTAGTCCAGTATGGGTGGATAGGGAATCTGTCAAGGAAAAGGTGGATCCCCATCAGGCTGGTTATAAAGAGAGATATGACCAGAAATGGGGAACCACCAACAGGCGTTTCTGTGTAGGTCAATGGGTGGTGATCAAAAGACCACACGTTGGCCGCGCAAAAGTATCTTCCTTCTCCAAACCTTTGAGAATCCAGTGTGTAAAGAATAATTCTGTTGTATTGGAAGATGGCAGTACATGGAGTATGGACAATGTAAGCTGCTGCCCAAGTGTGTGTATTCCCTCGTCAGCTAGTGGTGCTAACCAGGAAGACCTATTCTCCAACGACTGTCTACCCAGGGAGACCAGAACACGCCGTCCACCCCGCTGGCAAGAGGACTTTGTAAAATAGACTTGGTACTGCAGTAGTTCCTGTACTTAATCCACAAGTACGCCTTGTAATCACAATGTTTTTTTTTCTCTCCTACAAAGGGAGGTGAGTTGTAATCTGCCATGCGTCCAAGTTTCAGGTATGCTCTAGCGTACATGTGGTACATTCCGTCCTCCCCTCTCCCCACCCCTAACCTTGGTTTCCCCTCCATAGAATGTTGGCGAGGCGCTCACCTTGGAATGTTCAGTGAACGACTGAGCTGCGGTGCGTGAGGACAGGATAGAATAAAGCTGCGTTCTTTCATCTTGTGGTGCAGTTTATTCTTAACAATAAGTCTGGATTAAATCGGTTTCGGATTTAGAGTGGGCTGCAGGACTGAAACCACAAGTCTGCAAATCACTGAAGAGGCTTTGGCCATTTAAGACGGTGGTGACTCATGTCTCCTGGGATTACTATGTCTTTTGACAGCACTAACTATAGGAACACCGCTAACCATGAGATTGTCATTCGCAACCTAGGTGATGCTATATGGGCATTGAAAGCAGGCACTTGTGTGGTTCAAGTACTAATTAGGTAACTGTGCAAAGTTCCTTTACGTTGACAACTCCCTCTCATAGCCAGTTTCTATAACTTAAAGAGATCCCTAAAGGCTTGTTTTCTCCCCTGCGCTGGTTAACCTCTACCTCGAACCATTGGGTGACATTGTCAGACAGTCTAGCTTATTTTATCTACAACATGACAATAAAGCCTATGACATGACAGAGTAAGACCTCCGACCCTCGACTAGGTCCACTTCCTCCCCGCAGCTCCGCTGTGCCGTCTCTTGCCTCCAGACCCCGACGTCCTCCTTGGGAGGTTCCAGGCTGCTGCCCGCTCCTGCGCCTGCAACCACCGTAACCTTTTGCAGCCGTTTTCCCAGTTGTGCCACTGTTATTGTGCCCATCTGTGTCTTGCTCTTATTACACCACTGTTTTTATTTTCTCGTGCCTGCCTCTTTTTTTCACCTTTCACTGCTGCTGCCCCTCTGGCCCCTTCCCCCAGGAATTCCCCCCCTGAATTACCCTGCTCCTGCCTCCCAGCCTCACTCCCTCCCACCTCCCCTACTTAATGGTGGCTGCGCCACGAGTGCACCATAGGCAAACCCGCCTGTGCCCGTCCATGACCTGACCGCGGCCCGACCGTGGCCATCGCCAGGAACTCTGGACCTCCCACTACCCATCGCTCTGACACCACCACCCTCCTCGCACTCAACCCTGGAAGTCTTAGAGAATGCTAACAGGCCTCGCCGAATGCTACCCACGGCCAGTTCTCCTCCTTCCAGCCCACCATCTACAACTGCACACCGATCACAGCTGAAGGCACTGCCTCGACCATGAATAGAATCCACTCCGGGACCCCCACCAACCCCTGCCCCCTCACATCTACCACAGAGCCGCGGCCGCCATTGCACCCGAATTACAATGCACTATCAACACTACCTTCAAAACAGGCGCCTTCCCAGACAACTGGAAGCGCGCAGAAGTCAGACCCTTGCTCAAGAAGCCCACACCTGACTCCACTGACCTCAAGAACTATTGGCCTATCTCACTCTTCCCTTCACAGCTAATGTTGCAGGGAAAACAGTCAACAGGAAACTGACACGATTCATTGAAGAGAATGCCACCTTCGACCCGTACAATCTGGATTCCGAAGCAACCACAGCACAGAGACTGCCGCACCCTCCTGTACCAAGGGCACTCCACAGCCTTCATCCTACTCGATCTATCAGTGGCATTCAACAACGTCTCCCACCGCACACTAGTCGCCAGACTACATGATGCAGGCATACAAGGAACTACCCTGGGCTGGATCCAATCATTCCTCACAGGAAGAAGCCAAAGGATAGGACTCCCACCCTTCCTCTATGACCCCACGAAAATCACCTGCGGAGTCCCCCAGGGTTCATCACTGAGCCCCACCCTCTTCAACATCTACATGGCCCCACTCGCAGCCATTGTCCGACAATACAGCCTCAACATCATATCTTGCGCCAAGACACCAAGCTCATCCTCTCCCTCACCAAAGACCCCACCACTGCCAGACGTCGCAGTCTGGATGACCAACAGCTGCCTGAAGCTCAACGCCGAGAAGACAAAAGTCCTCGTCCTTGGTACCACCCCTTCTGCATGGGACAGCACCTGGTGGCCACCGCCCTCGTAAGCCCACCTACCTCCTCAGACCACTCCAAGAACCTCGGCATTGTACTCGACTCATCACTCACCATGAACTGACAGGTTAACACCGTCACCTGCAGCTGCTTCAACACCCTCTGCATCCTCTGCAAGACCTTCAAGTAGATCCCCCATGAGTCAAGGAAGACAGTCACCCACACACTCATCGCCAGCAGACTGGACTATGGAAATGCACTCTATGCCGGCATCAACAAGTCCCTACTCCGCAAACTCCAGACAATACAGAACACCGCCGCCCGACTCGTACTTGGCAACCCCCGACACGAACACATCAGCCAACACTTTCAAAGTCTCCACTGGTTCCCCGTGGAGAAAAGAGTCACTTTCAAAATCCTCACTCACGCCTACAAATGCCTACACAATAATGGACCCAAATAACTCAATGACAGAATCAACTTCCACGTACCAAAAAAGAAACCTTCGATGTTCCATCCTCGCTCTAGCCAAAACTCTTTGCATCCACAGAGCCAGAGCAGGTGGAAGATCCTTCTCTCACATTGCAGCCAAGACCTGGAACGAGCTACCGGCAGACATCAGACACGCCCTGACCCTAAACACGTTCAGGAAGACACTCAAGACCTAGCTCTTCGGCTAAACAGATCTGAGGACCCCCCTCAGATTGATTGATTGAAGCCCAGTTTTATATTAAAGTTTCTCTCCTGAGGATATCTCATTACTGGCGTCTAGGCTCAGGTGAAGTACACGTAGTCACGCTATGCGGAACTCCGTGAAGTGGAAAGAAAACTCTACTGCGCTATGCGGACTTACGCAATTGGATGGAGCTCCCTTGTTCCTTCCATTTGCATTATGTTTATGTTATACCTTAGCTTGAAGTCAGTTCTCACAAGGAAATTGTGCGCAAACTGCACCATGCGGTTCACATGGGCGCGGCTATCTTGTTTCCAGTCTGTTTATTTATTTATTTATTTATTTATGGAGCTTATAGAGCGCGCAGCTACCTCCGAAGGAGGTGTCCCGGCGCTAAGATTACATAACTGTCCCCATGAGGAGTAACCAAGATCATATCTCACAGAGAAAATGGGAAACGGTGAGGAGTTGACAGTTCCAAGTCCTACCGCCTAGTGAACAGCCAGGTCTTGAGTTTGCGGCGAAAGGCTGGCTCAGATTCGCAGAACCTGAGGTCAAGGGGGAGGCTATTCCAGAGCTTGGCGGCAGTGACGGTGAAAGATCTGCCGCCAGTCCGAGAAAGCCTGAATCTAGGAACCAACAGAAGACGAAGGTTATTGGATCTGAGATGTCTGGCTGAAACAGAGATCTTGAGACGCTTTTTCAGATAAAGTGGGCCAGTACCATGGATAGCCCGAAATGTCAGGATCAGAATTTTAAAGTCTATGCGTCGTGAAATGGGAAGCCAATGAAGTTCTTCTCGGTAGGCTCTGACTGAAGTACGGGCAGGGATGTTACCGATGAGCCGGGCTGCCGCATTTTGGACTATTTGCAGGCGGTCAATAAGATAGTGCGGGGCACCTGCATATAGACTATTAGCATAGTCTAGATGGGTGATGATAAGGGCCTGGACTACAGTTTTGCGTGAGGATAGAGGGAGGAAGGGGAAGATTTTTCTGATCATGCGAAGTTTAGAGAAACAGGCCCCTACCACTTTGTTAACTTGGGCATTTCCGGACAAAGAGTTGTCAAAAATGAAGCCCAGGTTACGAGCTGCCTTCACGGGAGAGGGTGGGGGATTCAGAATGGTAGGCCACCAGAGGGTTGCAGGGGGGGGGGATTTTTTACTGAAAAAGAGAACCTCGGTTTTGTCGGTGTTAAGGGCAAGGTGATTGGCTGACATCCAGGAGCATATGTTACCAAGGCAGTTTCTAAAGTTGGAGAAGAGGGAGTCAGAATGGTCTCGAAAGGAAAAGATAAGCTGAGTATCGTCAGCGTAGGAGACCACCCTGACGCCCCAGGATTCAACTACCTTGGCCAGAGGAGCCACATAAGCATTAAACAGTAGAGGGCTCAAGGCAGAGCCCTGGGGCACTCCACACAGGAGGGGTTTGTCTTCGGATTCAAAAGGGTGCATCGTAACCCTTTGGGAATGGCTAGACAGGAAAGAAATAATCCAGGCCAGCACTGTCCCACCGACCCCTAGCTGCTGTAGGCGGGAGGTAAGTATTTTGTGGGAGACAGTATCAAAAGCAGCGGATAGGTCGAGGAGGACCAACATGGCCTCCTCGCCCCTATCCACTGATTCCCTGATAATTTCAGAGACTTCAAGCAGCGCAGTCTCGGTGCTATAGCCGGATCTAAAACCGGACTGAGAGTCGTGTAGCAGCTGATTTGACTCTAAGTACAGTGCCACTTGTTTCTGTACCACCTTCTCCAGTATCTTGGCAGGTTTAGGCAGGAGAGAAATAGGTCGATAGTTGCTAAAAAGCAGAGGGTCTGCACCAGGTTTTTTCAGTATGGGGACCAGCCTGGCCTGTTTCCAAACTGAGGGGAATAGACCTTGCGACAAAGAGGCATTCCAGATGGAAAGAAACGGGTTCACAAGGATAGGGGCGAGATTACCCATGATTTTGGCAGGAACTGGGTCCAGGGGGGAACCAGACTTAACGTTGCGTAATGAAGCTAACGCGAGATCAGGAGTTAGCTCGCTAAAAGAGTTGAAAGAACAAGAGGGGAGGCCAGGGCAATCATCAGGGAAATCCGGAGCCATTGCTGCAAAGGAGGAGGAGAGTTTAACTATCTTCTCTTGAAAAAAATCAGACAATCCATTGCAGAGATCTTGAGTGGGAGTAAAGAGGGATTTCAAAGCAGGAGGATTTACGAAGTCATTCACTATGGAAAAAAGAGTTTTGGAGGAATTCTGCGCCTGTTGAATCAAATTAGAAAAGTAAGCTCTCATGGACGAGCGTGTTAGTTTGTGGAACTTACTCAGGGCAGATTTGTAGGCCAATTTGGCTACAGGATCATAGTTCAATCTCCATTTACGTTCCAACTGCTTACACTTGCTCTTTTCCTCACGCAACAGAGGGGAGAGCCAAGGGGCAGAAGGACGGGATCTGGAGGAAGTGACGGGGACCAGAGGGGAAACCGAGTCAAGTGCATCCGAGAGGGCCGAATTGAATCTCAATGTTTCTAAATTGAGGTCATGGTGCTGAGGCATCCTTTTTCAATCCTTTTTGAACCTGTATAATCCTTTCCTTCTAAAACTTTCCCCCCTGCAGTTTTATTTATTATTTTTCCTTTTGTTTTTCTGTGTGTGTTTTATACAGTTTTTTAAAAGAAAGTATGTGTTTTTGTGTGCATTTAGTACTTTTAAAATTTTTCTCTTTAATTTCTATTTTTTCACTTCCTTTCTTCTTTTTTTCTGTTTCTTTTTTTCTTTCATACCCCCCCAGCATTATGGTAGAGCAGGGCTTCAAAAAAATCAAGCCGTAAAGCAGCCGCCTTACATGCAGATGGCAGGGCCAGGAAGGGGTGCAGCTCTGTGCCTTATTTTCCGAGGTGGAGGTGGCAGCGCTGGTCTTTCATGTCCAGCGCCACCTCCCCTCCATCCTGGCAGCAGACAGCAAGCCTGGGTCCGGACTCCGAGAGCGCCAGCAGCGTTCGGCGAGGTTGCGCCTAGCTGTGTACTGCTGCTCTGGTGTTCGGCGCACCTCGCAACTGCTGATTGCACCAGTGGTCTAACATCCTGGACCGAGACCAGGACCTGTTAGACCTGCTAGGGATTGAGGTGGCAGGGCTGGGAGAGTGTTTATTATTACTATCATTACTTGTGTTCTATGTTAATATTATTTTCCCAAATTCAAGCATTCTGCTTACATGCAGGTAAGTGTTACGTTTACAAATATTATGTGATTGTTATTCTAGACACGCCCTCGGCACTACCTAATCATACTTGTTCATGCTCATGGCTCCTTACCTCTAATTCAGTCTGCAGGAGCCTTTGCATGCGTAGGTCTTAGTTTATTACTTGATGAGTGTTCTTTTCATGCACATGATAATGTCAAGTTTAATCATTGCACTTGTATATGGGCTGCCAGGTTGCGGAGACCTAAATGACACGTGCTATTGTGAGATAGACATTTAGATGTTTTTTTAAATTAAATGGGAGTTAATCTATTCCTGGGACTTTCTTTTCTGAATTTTTTGCAGTTATCGAATTATTCTTTTTGACCCAGATCCCCCTTACTCGATTGTTGGGCACACCTATGTCCTGATCTTTTTCATTTTAATAGGCAGTCCTAGCCGGCCCATTTCCTTATTTATTAAGGTTTAATGGAAGCCGTGAGAATGCCATATTGACAGGTATGAGAGTGTAGTTTATTATAATCTTCACTGAGGTAATGTTTATTTCTTACCTATTCTGACTTGTAAAATGTATGTCCTGATCTTTTTAAATTTTAGACAGCCATTGGTTCTCCACTTTAATTCCGGCAGTTTTGCCCGATATACCAAGATTGGTGCCACTGTGTATATTACGGAGATCCAGTAAGATGACTGTTCAGCCCCTTTTTCATATTTACTCTTTTCATCTTTTTCACAGTTCTCTGACTCTTTCTAATAGCTTTGGAATCTTGGGTTATCAGGTCTTTTTCTACTCCCTTTTTTCCACCTTAATATCACCTTTTGAGTTCTTCTTGTCACACTTTCTGTGCTGAGTGTTATTAAATTAAACAAAAATATTTTTTTATTGCAAACCCATATATATATACCCCTCGGTCGAAACGCCATCAATGCCTAAAAATATGGCCTAATTAAGAGAGGACACAATTGTTACATTGTGTATTTTGTTATTTGGTGTTTTTATGTTTTTTCTCTGCCACTGTTTGTTCAGTCTATACTTGTCAATGATACAAAACACGAAAAGGAGACCAGGTCAGTTGATGGTGTGCTGTTCTAAATGGTGAGCGGGAGTCATAAGGGCACCCATGTGAATAAATATGTTGGGTTACACTGGGCTGAAAAAGTCCCATCAGACCACCCTCTTGGCGGTATATCATCATCTGGGAAGGGCAGTTATACCATAACCCGCCAATGTTATAGTGCGGGAAAGGAAATCAACGTATTCTGCCACAGTAGTGCCCAAAATGAAATGTAAGAAAAGAATGCAGTGCTATGGAAAAAGTGATGCTTAAAAATGACTACCTAGACTGAGGAAAAGACTTGTCAACAAAAGTGTAGGTGTCATGATTAAAAACACGCCTAGTAGCGAAAATGTAGAGCTACATTATGGCGCTGCGTAAAGTGGTCGACTAGTTTCAGCTAAATGGAGTGGTGCTCTAGCTTTCATCAGGACCTTTGGAAAAGATACGCTACTGCAAAATGAACTAAAGGGTGTACAAGTATCAGGAAGCACACGTTGCATCAAAATACTGTGTAAAAGAAAAAGTATCACCCAAAACTTGGAATCGATGTGTCCTCTGCAGACAGGAAAGACATGTTCTACCCAGCTTTGTGTGGGTGAAAAACCTCACCTTGCCCGGCAACCGCTCGGGAAATTGAGGCCCCGCTCTGTCCGTCGGTGCCTCTGCTCGAAGTCGAGCGGAAGTGAAGGCCTTCACTTCCACCTGCAGAGGACACATCGATTCCAAGTTTTGGGTGATACTTTTTCTTTTACACAGTATTTTGATGCAACGTGTGCTTCCTGATACTTGTACACCCTTTAGTTCATTTTGCAGAAGCGTATCTTTTCCAAAGGTCCTGATGAAAGCTAGAGCACCACTCCATTTAGCTGAAACTAGTCGACCACTTTACGCAGCGCCATAATGTAGCTCTACATTTTCGCTACTAGGCGTGTTTTTAATCATGACACCTACACTTTTGTTGACAAGTCTTTTCCTCAGTCTAGGTAGTCATTTTCAAGCATCACTTTTTCCATAGCACTGCATTCTTTTCTTACATTTCATTTTGGGCACTACTGTGGCAGAATACGTTGATTTCCTTTCCCGCACTATAACATTGGCGGGTTATGGTATAACTGCCCTTCCCAGAGGATGATATACCGCCAAGAGGGTGGTCTGATGGGACTTTTTCAGCCCAGTGTAACCCAACATATTTATTCACATGGGTGCCCTTATGACTCCCGCTCACCATTTAGAACAGCACACCATCAACTGACCTGGTCTCCTTTTCGTGTTTTGTATCTAGTACTGGGGCATAAGTTGACAGGTCATTAAATTATATCCCCTTTGACCCTCCACACATTTGTTTTTTAGTATACTTGTCAATGTTCACAATTTGATCCTTGTTCGTGTAACTGTTTGAGCACCCTTAGTATTTTGTTTTTCTTCTGTGTTTTATTGAATTTATAATAACAATAATTTTTAAAGATTATTTACGTACATGGTTTTTGTCAAATTAAGCAAGTATTGTTTTTGCTTTGTTCTTGCACTCTTTCTCTCTTTTTTTCACT
Source organism: Lissotriton vulgaris (assembly GCF_964263255.1). Classification (NCBI taxonomy): domain Eukaryota; kingdom Metazoa; phylum Chordata; class Amphibia; order Caudata; family Salamandridae; genus Lissotriton; species Lissotriton vulgaris. Next base: position 1,158,912,235 of record NC_141695.1, on the reverse strand, counting down.
CTATTCTTTTTCATTTTGCTAATTTAGCTCTTGAACCACTGTTTGGAATACAGTTGATATTGTCCCAGATTCTTGTTCTAGGGTTGCCCTTGTTGTTTGTAAACTAATCATACTTGTTGGCACTTGTTTGGGCTGAATATTTAAGAAGTAATGCAGAGACTCCTTTGTTCTGTCACTAAGATAGTGGTAGTTAGTATCAGTGAGCTAGCGTGTCCTCTCACTTCTCAGAAACATTATCTTTATGTAGCTCATATAGTGTCAAGGAATTTCCCAGTGATGTGTATGCATGGGTCCATCTATGATTGAAGAATGCAGACTTAGTGAATTGGCTGTCAAAGGAGGTTGAAAGATTGTGAATGAGATGAGAAGCAAACATCATTTGTTGCAATTTATCAGTAATCCCAAAATCTGGTTTAGTAAATTTGGAATACGGTTAGGAAGGTTTAGGACATTTGAAATACAATGGTCTGCGATACTACTAATCAATCTGATTAAGAAAAGTTCAAGTTAATGTGATTGCCTTTTCCTGCCCAAAAATATTTTTGTAGAGATTATTTATTTACCACCAATCTTTTTTGTCTTTATGTCCCACATCAGCCTCCAGGGGCTAGAAGAGGGATGTGGTGGTGAGGGAGCTGGTGGTGCCTCCCAAAGGTCCACGGCCGATGACTCTGTTTGGCTCCAGTAAGTCCTTCCATTGTTAACATGAATATTTATTTCCCTAACTTTTACTGCTCCTTATTATGAATTATTTCTACCTGCATCCTAATTCGATTCCAAATCCTCTTCAATCTGTCAGTTTCTAAATTCTTGTTATCCCTTCATTATCCTATTTACTTATTTTCTATATTTCAAGTTTCTGTACTTTACTTCAAACTGTCTCTGTACTAGTGTGCCAGTAGCTCTCTTTCTTCTACTTTGTCTGTCATATTTCCTCTCCCCTTATATATTTTGTTTACTGCCTAGTTGTTGTACCGTAAGACTCAGAGAACCCATTGGTCACGTACTACTACTCTGCCATGAAGATTCCCAAGTAAGGTATTCTATGCATGTTTATTGAGATGAGTAGGCAGCTTTCTTTTACTTGCTCAATCACTAAAATGAGAGCGGTCATGCTCATGTTTGACACCCCAACGTTGTTTATGTATTAGCAGTTGGTGATGACAGTGCACCATGGCTGGAAGGAAGTATGAGGAGGATGACCCCATTGCATTTGCCAACTAAGACCATCTGTCCGGATGTCCACCCTTTTATTTCTTTTCAAAAACTCAGATTCATCAACAGCTCTGCAATTTCATTACAAAAGTTATTGTTTTTCTTGACTACCTGGCTTTTCAAAAAGTGCCACCAACAAGAAGCCCAACCTGCTATTTTTGATAGAAGATACTGTAACCAAATTGTAGTCATATTTGTGGTTGTATTTTGCTATGAAAAATGTGTCATGTTTTTCTAGCTGCACTGACCACCAGTGCCGGGGACAGCAGTGACGGCGCCAGCCAGGGAGACGTGGCAGCGGAACAAGGGGGTGAGCTAGCGGCAGTGGTCGGCCGCTCTAGCTGTAAGGCTACATCCTCCCCCCTTTTAATCATGGTTAATCTCTCTACATTTTGTGGCAAGAGACTGATCCTTCTCACAGTGACAACGTCACCAGCAGCAATGAAAACACACTCAGCTGAGACACTGGCTACTGGGCAAGACAGATAGTTTTTTGCCAACCTTCTGAGCACTGGCCATCGGCACCTTTTCCCATACCAATACACCAATGTGTTTTGTTCAAGGCAGAACTCTGTTGGGTCATTCAGATAGACCTGGACCATCCGCTCAATCGTCATTGGTGCTCCACCTTGCTCAACATCTTTTGCCTTCGCCTCTGCACTTAACTTAAGTCCTGCCAGTAAAAACCATTCATTTGCAGATTTTGAGGCTGATGCTCTTTTTCTTGTTGCTGATGGTGTTCTTGTTGTTGGTTTTGGATGCTGTGAGCCAGCAGCACTGCTCCCAGGCTCTGAACTTAAAGGCTGCCCGCAGAACTTGTGCCTTGAAGGAGTGGGCCTCTAATTCCCAGCCATTCTTTTTCTAGCTCACTGGCTTGCTCAGCGAAGCATAGTTTGTATTTTGTAAAAAGGAATGAAAGTGGACAGTAATGGTTTGCACTGTGGATCAAGAATTGTGGCACAGATATAATGTTTGGATGACACAATGTCTCTTTGCACAATTGCATTAACATATAAGTAAAGGAATAAGCTCTCCACCAAATCATATGCATCTTTTTTTCCACATTGTGTACAATGCAGACACCTCATTTAGCTGTTCCTGTAGCACATGCAACAGCAGGATAGCTTGGCCCATGGTATTGTCCTCCTTGCTGACTCATGTGAACACCTCCAAAGGGAAGCAGTATTCCTGTGAGGCATTTGACTAGGCCCCATTGGTCCATCTCAATGATCATGCCTTTCACAGCTGCATCCCCTCTTTGCATGACATGTTCATTGATCGGTCTGTACTGCTTAAACAGATGTTCAAGCATGTAATACGTCAAATACCAATGTGTTAGAACCACCTGTATGAGTTCTTAAATAGGCATTTTATTATCACTCTGAATGACCCTCAGTTGTTTCCGGGCTTTAAATGATTGGCTGACCTGAGTGCAGATTCTTCTGCAGGTGGACAGGCAGTTTCTTACCTGGTCTTTTTTGATGGCGTCCTGTACAATGATGTTGATGCCGTGCGCCAAACACTGGACCCTGAAATAGCCATCGGCCATGGCCTTAGCCATATTACTGCCATTGTCTGTTGCAACAAATCCAATGGTAAGCCCTCTTGGTCGCAGCCATTCAAAGACCTTGTTGTTAATGTCTTCCAAAATGTTTTCAGAAGTATAGCATTTCTCCATGGTGAACATGGCTACTGTTGCATGCTTCCGAGCAGCATTAAAAAGCTCAGCAGTGTCAACACCTGCAGATATCTTTTCTCTAACCCCTAAAAAAGAGATCCAGTGTGCAATGATGCACATGTAATCATTGGCTTGGCAACTGGTCCACATGTCTTACACCAGGTGGATAGTGTGAACAGCACAGCTGCAAAGCTTGTCCAAGCAATTCAAGCACATTGTGATGTAGCGCTAGGACAGCAACACTGCCAATATAGGACCGGCTGGGAACCTTCCATTTCGGACAGATGGCTGCCAAAAATTCAAGAAAACCCACCCCTTCCACAAAAGAAAAACGGGAGGAGGTCCCGAGCTAACATTTTAGCCAACTTCGTGTTGTACAATTGTGCCATTGGGTGGTTGCGTTCATACTGCCCCTCCTGCCTAAACATACCAGGAATAGTAGCATGGATGTTTTTCTCTTCTGGTGCCACTAATGAAGGTGATTTATTTAGAGCAGATGCTGGAAGGCATAATGTGCATTTGAGCAGGGCAGTCATGGTACTCTCTTGCCTTGGTGTCTCAATCTGAGTCTTCCACCATTGCAATGTTGCTGATGTGGGCAATAACGCTGCACTGCTGTGGACAGATCTGCTTTGGATATCAAAAATGTGTTCCTCTTCTTCACTTTCCACCACGATCTGATCAGATTCCTGGCGCAACCTTTCACCCTCTTCACCAACAACGCTTGCAGTTTTTTAGCCGCTAAGGTGCACCTCCCACTGGATCGTGTGATGCTTTCTCAAATGGGTTGTTTGGCCCCCAGTATCATAGTTTGTACCAAGCTTACCCCGACTAACACTTACTCTGCAAATGGACCATATGGAAATGTTCTCCTCTTTCTTGCTAACTGTAAAGAAGTCCCAAATTGAGGAGGTCAACTTTCTGACTCTTGTGCCACTGTCAATGTTAGATGAACTGGCAGTAGGTGGGAGTTTTGATGTTTCACTCTCTGCAGTACTTATCTCTATTGAGGTGGTCGTGGATGTAGATCAATGCTGGAACTTTGCAAATATGGCAGCTGGTGGTATTGGTATCTGTGGTGCCACATCCCTAGGTGAATGGTGGTGTTCATTCAGACATGGAATGTGAGAGTACAAGATGGATTTTTTCCTGGAACCTATTTTTTACTCTTGTTCCAGATCATCTCCCTAAAACTACTTACACCTAATAGGAAGTGACTCCCTGGCATCTGTTGCCCGTCAGCTGTGGCTCTGGGCTGGGCTAACTTTTCTGGTGCAGGCTGGGCCCAAATTTGCACCAGGTCAGAGAAGGTGTTAGTTTCCTGCTGCTAACGCGCCTTATTGCATGTTTTCTGGTCGTATCGCCGATCTGGCTGGTCTTTGAGAATGTTGCGGAGTGGTGCTGTCACGGCATTTTGCTTGGAAACGCCTACTCTGCATCTCATTAGCGATAGTTGCGGGGGTCATCTGTGGCAATGTTTTTTCCGGCTGCTATCGCAGGTAAACTGGTGCTATGGGCTGTTAGCACCAGCTTTTGAATGCAACAATAAATGTATTGCGACTTTGGCTGCGATAAAGTGCCATTTGCTCAGCGATAGCTCCTTGAGAATATGCCCCATAGTGTATTTTGACTCACTGTTATATAGGTTCCCACTGCAAAAATGATATGGCCATTAACCAGTTTTGAGCTGGAATTGTGTTCTGTTTGGACACCAATTACCTTTTCAGTCAGCACTGACGTCTACTTCCTCACCTTCTTCTCTTATTGGGGTTCTATCTTCCCCGTCCATGTTCTTCAGTTGTTTCCTCCATGTTTCCTTCTCTAGGTGATAGTCCACATTCTACTTATGCCGTTCAGTCTCTTCAATGGTGCACCCATTTCTGTTACTATCATCCTCTTCTTCTGGAGCTACCGACCAATTCCTACTCACAGCCGTGGAGACTGACATACTATCTGCCTGATATGGGCAGTCCTTCTCTGTAGTGCTCGCCTAACTGTTCTCCCTAGAATGCACCTGAAAGTAAGAAGTCGGGATCAGATTGCTTTTATTTTGTGTGTGTATGCATTTAAATTTTGTTTACATTGTATTGTAGGACCTCTTCAATATATGGCACTCTACATGCAATTGTAAGCGGGTTTAATATTTATGTACTGATGAAGTAAATTCACAACTTAAGAGATTTTCAAACATATCAGCAATTATAAGAAAAGGGGGATATTTTGTACTACATAAAGAAGAAGGGTGATAGATCAAAATCCTGATTTAGAATTTGGTGTATAGAGCAGTATTCATTGGGATGGTAGAGGACATTTTCTCTGCCATCTCAAGGTTGCTCTGTCTGCCAAATTTGAAGATGACTGCCGTCTCTCAAACAATCAATCAATCAATCAGGATTTATAAAGCGCAGCTAATTACCCAATAGGGTATCCAGGTGCTTGCAGGTCCTAGAGGCATATTCGAACAGCCAGGTCTTGAGGGCCATTTGGTGTGTGGGGAGGTTGTTCCAGGTCTTTGCTGCAAAGTGGGAGAAGGGGCGTCTGCCACTTCTGCTTCGGTAGATGTGGGAAGTATGGGCAAGTGAAAGGGAGGTGGGCGAAGTATTCTCGACAGTTGGTGGAAGTTCTGGCGGTGGTTAATGTAGGCAGGTTCTTGGTTGTGTAGAGCCTTGTGTGCATGGGTCAGTGGTTTGATTTGGCATCTCTTCTGTACAGGGATCTAGTAGAGTTTCCTGAGGTGGGGTGTGATGTTGGTTCATCGGGGAAGGCCAAGGATGAGTCTGACTGTGATGTTTAGTTTGGTCTGAAATCTGTGTAGGAGGTGTGTTACGATTCCTTCGTAGAGGGTTTTGCTGTAGTCCTGTTGGCTGGTGATGAGGGCTTGTGTCACAGTGCATCTCGTGTCTAGATGTAGCCACTTGAAGATCTTACATAGCTTGCGCAGAGTGAGGATGCAGGCAGAGGAAGCAGCGTTGATCTATGATTTCATGGTGAATTTGTTGTCAATGATGATTCTGAAGTTTCTGGGGTGTTTGGAGGGAGTGGGTGCATGTCCTAGGTCTGATGGCCACCTGGAGTCATTCCATGTGTTTCTGCTGTTGCCAAAGATCAGTACTTCTGTCTTGTGTGTCTTCGGCTTCAGGCATTTGGTCTTCATCCAGTTGGTGATATCTGTGAAAGTTGGTTCTGATGGTGGTGGGGTCGTTTGTGGGTGAGAGGATGAGTTGGGTGTCGTCTGCTTAGGAAATTATGTTGAGACCGTGGGATCTGACGATGTTGGCCATTGTGGTCATATATGCATTGAAGAGTGTGGGGCTGAGGTATGCCCCCTGTTGAACACCTCAGGGCATCTCCTTGGGTTCAGAGGTGAAAGGTATGAGGTGAATCCTCTTGGTCCTTCCGGTGAGGAAGGAGGTGATCCATCGGAGTGCATCCCCTTGGATGCCGATGTGGTGGAATCTTTCTATTAGTGTGCTGTGGGATATGGTGCCGTAGGCTGCAGAGAGGTCAAAGAAGATCAGAGCTTCTGAGGAGGATTTGGATGTCATTGGTGGCTGCGATAAGGGCAGTTTTGGTGCTGTGATTGCTGCAAAAGCCAAAATGGGAGGTGTCAAGGAGATGGTTCTGCTCCAAATATGTCATGTGTTGATTGTTGATGATCTTTTCCAGTATATTTGATGTGAAAGGAAGCAGGAAGATTGGACAGTAGTTTCTGAGCTCGCTGGGGTTGGTTGAGGGTTTTTTGAGTAGTGTTCTGACTTCGGCGTGTTTCCAGGCATCGGGATATGTTGCAGTAATGATAGAGATGTTGAGTAAGGTGGTGATTTCCTGGCCGATTCTTTGGTTTCCAAGGTTGAAGATGTGGTGTGGGCATGGGTTTGTGGGAGATCCTGAGTGGATGGATTTCATGGCGGAGGTGGCGTCCAGGGTGGAGAGGATTTTCCATGTGGTCAGTGTGTAGTTCGTGTCGGTTGCGGTGATGACGTATCTGTTGAGTAAGTCATTAGGTGTGGGTGGAGGTTTGTAGTTTCCGTATATGGTTGCAAACTTGCCATGGAAGAAGTGGGCGAGATTGTTCCACAGCTCCTGTGAGGGTGTGATGTTGTTTTTGCTGGCAACTGGGTTGGAGAATTCCTTAACGATGTTGAAAAATTCCTTGGTCTTGTTGGTGCCGGTTTTGATGCGTGCGGCAAGGGCTGTTTATGGTGCCCTCAGCAGGCGGAGGTAGATGTTGAGAAAGGTCTTGAAGGCTGTGCTGTCGGAGGAGTACCTCTTCCTCTCCAACTGTTTGATTTCTTGTTTTGCCGTTCTATGTTCTTGGGTGTACCAGCTGGCCTTTTGGGAGGATTTCCTCTGGATATTGCTCTTGATGGGGACGATGCTGTCTGCGTAATTGGTGATCCTGGCCTTGAAGTTTTTCACTCCCTGTTCGAGGTTGTGGTGGTAGCAGGGTTGGGGGTGTTGAGGACGTTCACCCAGCTGGTCTCTGAGATTTTTTTCCATCGTTGAGGGCCTTGGTCATCTTGTGGGTGGTGGTGCAGGGTCATGAGATGCGGAAGTGGACAATGGAGTGGTCAGTCCACGTGAGTTCGGTGAGATGGCAGTATTTGAAGAAGCTGCTGAAGGTGAAAATTTGGTCCAACATGTGCCCTCTGGTGTGTTTAGGGTCCAGGATGATCTGGGTCAATCTGAGGCTGCTCATACTATTGAGGTGGTGTGCATTGTTTTTATCATTGGGGTCATCGATGTGGAAATTTAGGTCGCAGAGAAAGATGTAGTCCATGGAGTCTAAGGATAGGGGTGCAATGAAGTCTGTGATGGTGTTGCAGAAGCTGGAGTGCAGGCCTGGGGGTTTGGTATGCTAGGGTGCTTCTGATGGTTGCCTTGTCTTCTGTGTAGAGCTTGAAGTTGAGATGTTCCACGAAGGTTGTGGTGTTGTCAGTGGTGTTGTCAGTGGTGGTAAACTGTATGGTCTCTTTGTGGATGATGGCTCTTCCTTCTCCGGGCTTGTTGGTGCGGTCCTGGTGAGTAATTTTATATCCGTTGGGGATTGCTCTGGAAATGTCTGGGGCAGATGTGGGGTTGAGCCAGGTCTCAGTGAGGAGGATAATTTTGGGTGGAAGGGTAGCGATGAGGTCCCATAATTCTTTGGAATGCTTGCTTAGTGAGCGTGTGTTGATAAAGGTGCATGAGAGTTTGTGTTTTTATTCAGGTAGTGTCTGTGGTGTGTTCGGGGTGTGGCTGGTCGGCGGACATGTGTGTCTGTAGGTGCAGTAGGTGCAAGTGAAAGGTCCTACTGTGGATCATGGGTCAGTGTGGCGGCAGTGTTTCTTGCGGCATCTGGGGTCGAGGGTGTAGAGCACGTCGATGGTGTATCGTCAGTGGCAGGAGAGCCAGGGGTCAGGGTGCTAGGCATGGCCAAGGCGCAGACTGTCTTGCCTTTAGAACACTAGCGGTGTGCTTGCTGTGTGCATCCACTGTGCGGTTGCACTGCAGTCTGCATTAAGTGTCCTGGAGTGGGCAGGCCTTCTGTTGGCGGGAAGAACAGTGAGTGGGAAAGGTGCCCTTGCGTGGCTTGATAAATCTAACTTAAGAGTTGCATCGCTCTTGCGCCACGTTGTGTGGTGCAAAGGTGACGCAACTCTTTAATAAATATGTCCCTCAGTATAAAATGGAGTGGATCAAAGGATGACCGCATAATCTGGAGACCTTCCACTTCAGGTGAAAACACTCATTAGTGTATCAAATTCGCCACATATAGTCTTCCTAAAGTACTGTAACAATGAAACTACAAAATGGTATGGCCAGCACTGTTGGTCCTGCTAATTATTTTCCCAAAGTTGTGTCTATCTTTAAAGCAGAAGATATGCGTGGCCAAGATGGCGGGCTGAGAAGACGTGCCCTCCGTGAGCTCCCGCAACCCAGGGCCCTCGGACTGATTTAAACTGCTGATCTCCCCCCCAAACGCTTGGGGATCGGCACCGGTAGCGGAGAGGATACAGCGACCCTGCTTGGAATGCTGAAAGACCCAGCGGACGCTGCTGCGAGGCTCCGGAAGGGCCAGAGAGGAGAGCCGACCGAGGGCTCCGGAGGCCGAAGCCGTGCATGCCAAAGCTGGGAAGGAGCGGACGTGGAGACGCACGGGCCGCCTTGCAGTGATAGACGAGCCCTTCCCGGCCCACTGATTCCCGGAGGGGAGCGCCCGAGCTCCAAGAACCAGGGACTGGCTCCGAGGCAGAGAGTTCGGCGGTGAAGCGCCAAGCCTGGCTGTGGACCCGGCCTGCCGGCGGATTCGCAGCCGGTGCGGCTGAGGATGGTGAGAGAGGGCCCCCTGGCACGGCACGGCCGGGGGCGGCTGCTGGACGGCACCCGGGGCTGCACAAGCACCCGCGCAAATTTGGGACCCAGGAGCTGCGGTGGTGGACTGGCGGGGAACCACTACGGGGGTCCAGGGCTGGGACCGGAAGTAGACCTTTGTTCGCACGGCCTGCCAGCGCCCGACAGACGCGCGGCCCCGGTTGCGCGGGGGGCCCTTGCTGTTTCGCCGAGGCTGTGAAAATCCTGTAAGCCTGCCATAGCGAGACCGGAGGGGGCTGCCGCGGTCGCCGGGGGGAGTGGGCCTTCACCGCCCCCTGGACATCGGAGCTCAAGATGTCCCGGAGGGACCCACAGACACGAGTGTGGGTCGGTTGAACTGCTGGGGCCTGTGGTTGAAGATCCGTCCCTATGAGGAGTATCCCCGTAGGTGGGAGGACGCCCCTGGCCTGCAACAGGATTTACCTGCGCCACGAGGGGGGTGCCCCGACTGCCGCTTGGAGCGCTGGTGAATTGGCTCGCGCCTGGAGCCCGGACCGCCTTCCGCCCAACGCCATACAGGCCCCGAGACATCGCTGTGGAGACCGGTGAGTGGTCCGTGCTTACTTTCCCCAGATCAGAGCTCTTGGTGTCCTGGGAAACTCACGAGGCGGGGCAGTGACTTGGCGGCGCTATTCAATTGAGTGCCTTGGGGCGCAGAGGCCACGGAGTGACCCGCTTGCAGGCGCAGAGACAGGACGCGTGGGCCCTTCTGGACACAACGCTACTTGCTGCAGCCTCCGCCCACATGATGGCCGGGAATAAAGGGAATAAGAAGGGAGACCGCACACTACCGGAGATGCTGAGCAGGGGTGCCCCCGATCAGATAGGACTCAATCTGCCTCAAGCCCAGCGAACACTTCCAGAGGAGCGGAAGGTGGGGAACATCCGGTTACTAGATCCTTCCTGGAGTCGCTGTTCAGTTCCCTCCGAGAAGATTTCCATACGTTGAAGTTGGAGGTGGCTGGGGAGGTACGGGAGGTGCGAAGAGAGGTCGACTCCCTGGGTGAGCGAGTGGCCTCGGTGGAGGAGGCGGGACACTCTCGCGACGAGGAAATAGTGCAGTTGCAGCAGAGGTGTTCCGGCTTAAAGACCAGCAGATAGATCTCTAGGCCCATGCTGAGGACCTGGAGAACAGATCCAGGCGCAATAACATCAGGGTCCGGGGCGTCCCATCGAAAGAACAAGGAGATGACATTGCGGCGTACTTAAGGGACTTGTTCAGAGAGATATTGGGTGAGCCTGGCGACTTCACTGTTCGCATAGACAGAGCACATTGAGTAGGCCTACCGCGCCGGGCCCCGGGGCCACCCCCCGACATCTTGGCCTTCCACCCGGACTATCCACTGAAGGAACGGATTCTGCGAGAAGCGCGGAGGCAGCAATCCCTGCGCTTTCGGGGCCACCCAGTGGCACTGTTCCAGGACTTGTCTGTCATTACTCTGGAAAAGCGCAAAACGTTCAAGATAGCTACAGACTTTCTGCGGGAGCACGACACACACAATACTCCTGGGGCACCCCTTCCGGCTCATCTTCCGCTGGAATGGCACTTTGCACCAACTTCGGTCCCTACAAGACGTCTGTGGAGTGCTGGGCATCACCGCAACGGAGGAGGACACGTCTACTCCCCGCCGCCGGCGCGGCACGAGAGATGGTTGGCAGACGCTTCAGGAGCGGCGATCCCCACCTGCACCAGTGAGACCGGACTCGCCCACTGTTCAGGCCGCAATGGATAGTACAGTGCATGCGGTGGCCAGAGTTGCGGCGAATGGTGATGTGGCCTTGACGGCTTGAGCTTACTCCGGGGGGAGATCACCATGGCTTCTTCATCTTTGCAGGTTCGAGGGTTCCTGGGGAAGGGGGCGGTGGGTGGGGGTGCTGTGGCTTGACGTCCACTTGAATAACTTTCCACGGACTAGTCTATAGGGACCAGACTGGGACAATGGTGCTCGTTGCACAACTGGTTGCTGGGGAGTTGGGAATGGTGGGAGGTGGGGACAGTTTCGGGGTGAACGGGGTGAATGGTGGGGGGGTAGGTGGGAAGGTGGGGGACGGGGAGTTCAGGGGGGGATCCGGGAGTTGGGAAGGGGGTGTGGGTCGTCCAGAGCACCTTGCCGGTTCTAATTGCTTTAGCGACACTCATTCACCATGATATGCCCGGATGGGGCTGTCATGCGCCCGAGGGAAGCGAGGGGAGGATCATCCAGGGCGCTGTACAGATCCTAGACACTTTGACATTATTCGCACATCTGGGGTCACCCAGACAGGGTAGCTGCGCGAACACCTACACTTTTTCCTTAGCCTTGCTGCTTTGGGCCATATTCTGGACATTTGTACACTCCGCCTTCTCTAAGCGACGTCCTCAAGCCTTTTTTCTTCATACTTTCCTATGCCTTCCGACACCTTTAAGGTAGTAACCCTGAACTTCAGGGGTTTGAATAACCCTGTCAAACGGCGGGCAGTGCTTTCTCTCCTGGAAAATACCCATGCAGATGTGTGTCTCCTTCAGGAGACACACCTACTGCCTCAAGACACACATAGACTGCGTTCCCATAAGATCCCATTGCAATTTTTCTCTTCCTGTGCCACTAAGACAGCGGGGGTGGCGATCCTGGTGGCCATACACTTTAAGGGGGAAGTTCTACACAAATTCACCGAACAGAAAGGTAGACTGTTGGCATACCGGTTCAAGATTGGTGGTTTTCCTTTCACAATTGGATCCCTGTACAGCCCTAATGAACGGCAGGACTGCTTCCTGCAATTGGCGGTTGAGGATATCACAGCTTCACAGGACAGATATATTGTTCTGGGGGGAGATCTTAACATGGTCTTCGATTCTGCTACGGACAGGTCGGCGCAGCGTTTCCCACAGGTCGGGGAGTTTTCTGCCGGCTGTAGAGCAAGGCTAGCGGAGGTAGACCTTCTTGATCTTTGGCGACACATGCATCCAACAGATAGGGATTATTCGTATTATTCTCACACACATAAGACATATGCGAGGCTAGACCATCTCTTGGTCACGTCTCCGGTGCGGGCGTTGGTCTCGGGATCGGAGATAGGAGTGTTGTCTCTCTCGGATCACGCCCCGGTCGACGCGACGTTATGTCCGCCTCCGGTTGCTCACCCCCCCAGGACGTGGCACCTGCGAGACACCTTGCTGCACAGGAAGGTGGTGGTGGATCGCATTGAGAACGCGATCCGAGAATACCTGGCCAATAATGACAACTCTGACACCACCCGGGCCACACAGAGGGCGGCCCTGAAGGCAGTCCTGCGAGGGGAGTTTTTGGCAATTTCCTCTGCCGATAATAAAGAACGACGGGCCAAGAGGGAAGAAGTTACCAACAGGGTCCGTGAGCTTGAACAGATTCATCGCAGGACAGGGGCCCGAGAATCTGGCGGCAGCTCAAAGGGGCGAGGAAGCTCCTAGCGGCCCTAGATTTGGACCGGGCGGAGTACGCCGCGCTTCAGTTGCGCCATGCCTTTTACACAGGAGGAGACCGTTGTGGCAAACTACTGGCCAACAGGCTCCATGTGGTGAGCCAAAGTCAGTTAGTGAAGGAGATATCAGACCCAGATGGGACGGTGGCGACGGAAGACGCTCAAATTGCGGCTGTGTTTCGCAGGTTTTATGCAGATCTCTATACTGGTGAGCCTCCAGATGAGGTGGCCATGGCCTCCTACTTGGACTCAGTCACCTTGCCCTCCCTAGATCCCCTACAGGCAGAGCACTTAGATCGGGAAATTAGGATAGAGGAAGTGATCTCGGCCATAGCCCGGCTCAAACACAGCAAAGCGCCGGGCCCGGATGGATACTCCGCGCTTTTCTACAAAACGTTTTGTACGTCACTGGGCCCAATCCTTACTAGTCTTTTCAATTTGTTCGCGGAACCGGGCACTATCCCGCCGGACCTGCTACGGGCCTCTGATACAGTTATCCCTAAGCCAGGGAAAGACCCGAAACACTGTGGTTCTTACAGGCCGATATCTCTTCTGAATGTCGATTTAAAATTATACATGGGGATCTTAGCGGCCCGTCTTGCCCCTCATTTGCCCGGTCTTGTTGATCCTGACCAGGCAGGTTTCGTCCTGGGGAGGCAGACAGTTGATAATACGAAACGGATCGTCCACCTACTAGAGAAAGCCTCTCGGATCCCGGGGGAAAGAATGATGTTGGCGGTGGACGCTGAGAAAGCGTTCGACCGGGTGCACTTGTCTTACCTGGAAAGAGTATTAATGAAGGCGGGCATTGGAGAAAAGTTTTGCTCCATGATCCTTAACTGCTATAGAGGACCGACTGCTGCCGTCCGCGTGAAAGGGTATACTTTAGGTGATTTTAACATCGAGAGAGGCACTAGGCAGGGATGCCCGCTCTCGCCCTTGCTTTTCGCTCTCTACATGGAGCCATTTGCCCAAAGAGTCCGCGATAACCCAGCAGTGACAGGGGTGCGGATGGGAGGTTTCATGCATGCAATAAGCCTCTACGCAGACAATGTCATCTTATCGCTCGATGAGCCCCGGACGGCCCTGCCGGCCTGCATTCAGGAGCTAGCCTCTTTTGGAGCGGTCGCAGGATTTAAAATGAACATGGGGAAGTCGGTGGCTCTAGATATCTCCCTTGAGCCGGCACAAGGACCTGCCTACAGAACCTATTCCCCATGATCTGGTCTTCGGGGGCAGTGCCCTATCTGGGGATCCGGTTAGCTCCCACGTTTGTGGCCATGGTCTCGGCCAACTATACGGCTTTAGGGGCAAAGATTAGGAAGGAACTGGGCCGCTGGAACCATGGCACAATCTCTTGATTGGGCAGGATAGCTGCCATCAAGATGACGGTCCTTCCTCAGGTGCTTTATTTGTTTAGAGCCCTGCCGCTCCAGCCGCCAGTTGGGTGGATCCCGCAGTTGCAATCAGATGTTTCGCGCTTTGTTTGGCAGGGGAAAAAGCCCAGAATGCACAGAGCCCTCTCACTGTTGGCCCCTGAAGCGGGAGGTCTTAGAATACCCAATTTCCGAAAATACTTTCAGGTAGCGCAGCTGCGTTACCTCGTGGAGTGGAGTAAGTGGGAGTCCGATAAGCACTGGCTCTTTCAGGATCAGGCGGTGGCGGGCAGACCTCTGCAGAAAATCCCGTTCCTGCGCCGGCCTCACCGGCCTAAAAACCTGTACGCCTCCTTTGTCACGAGAGTGCCTCTGCGGGTCTGGGATGCTACTAGCATTACGTATGGCCTCACCTCATTCCCGTTGCCACTCACACCATTGGTACACAATCCGGACTTCACCCCGGGGATGGAACAGGGAGCGTTCACGCACTGGAGGCGGGCTGGGAGTTGAGCCTTGTGTCACATGTATGGGCCGGAGGGAGTTGTTCCCTTCCCGCAGTTTCGCCAGGAGTTCTCACTCCCTGAGACAGAGAGGCACCGCTATCTGCAGGCTCGTCACTGGGGTCTTCAACCGCAGGTGAGGGAAACAGCCGACAGGCACTTCTTACCATACGAGAAATGGCTCATGTCGCGCAAGTCCGATGCGAAATTGATCTCGGATCTCTGTAAGTTATTACAACCGCCTTCAACGCATCTTTATAATCCAGGAAGAGAACGGTGGGAGCGGGAGTTGGTAAGGACGCTGAGCCCCAAAGAATGGGAGCACATATCCTACAGAGCGAGTGTGAGAAGTTGGCCTGATATGTGATGTTTCCAATTCTGGAACCACCTTGTATCAGTCCAAACAATCCCTTATGGTGTCTGGTTGTAAGTCAACCTTGTTAGACAAGCTATCCTAGGGGTAGCATGGACAAAGCAGCCTTAGAGGCTTAACTTAAGAGGTTGTGTTAAGCGAGCTGTTTTACCACATACAATCCTGTAATACCAAATGAAAGGACACCACACAAGTATATATTATAAAAATATATGTGTTTATTTCTAAAATAATCCCCAGTACTCTTTATGAGCAAAGGGGCACAAGCGTTAAATCAAAAGCACAGTATAACATACAAAGTTGCACAATTATGGATGAGGGCGGGTGGCCACTCAAACCATATATTAAAAATGTGGTATAAGAGATACCAATCGAACAGTGGTTAGGCCTAGGGCCTAGGGAATCGCTGGGAGCAGTCTGGACTAGCAATGCTGAAGTCGGGAAAAGCCCGCTGGATTCGGGTGCAGCACGTAAAGTGCGGCTTGCACCAATGCAATGTCAATGGTGCGTAAAAGTTACACAAGTAGAGTTTAAAGATACTTCCGCTGAACCTAGAGGAACAAAACTTAAGACACAGACCCTAGAGGTGTGTACCAGTGTGGGAACACCGGCGTTGCAATGTTACCTCACCCACAGGAAGCGGGTGCATAGGGTCAAGGTGGCGTCGGGTTTTGACACGCAGGCTCTTGGTGCTTGGAGCTGAAGATGCTGCAGGCGATGGGAAGCAGAAGTGTCCAGTGTGATCCAAGGGTGGATTGAAGTCGAGAAGTATCTGAAAGCAGAGGGGACAGAGTCTGGGTCACTCAGCAGTGACCAGGGTGGAACCAGGACGGAACCAGGCAATGCCGGGCGCAATCAGATGGTTGTTGAGGAGCTTCTCTCCGCTGTCACGTGGGCTCTGGGGCATCTGCGACGTCCAGGAGCAGGTCACAATCTGTCCCACGCAGGCTTTCGCCGTCAACGCCATCGGCTTCAAGATTGGAGCAAACAACACTTGGCAAAAGCAATCCACGCGGAACCGGGAGATTGCTTCTCACTCGGACCAGGAGGGTCAGAGCGGGGGCTCCTTTTCACAGGAGCTGGAGCAAATCTAGAGCAACCAGAAAAACAAGTCGGTTTACGGTTTTCGTCGGCAAAAGGGCCACAAGCCAGCTGGCAAGTGACCGGGCCAGCGCGTCGAGCCAACACCAGCAGAAGGGCCCCACGCAGCACTCGTCGAGTGTGGAGGGGTGAGCTTCGGTGCAAGAGTAGCTCAGGGTTGGGGCTTCTCAAACTCGGTGTACAGCTTTGAGGGTCACTCGTGGGCTGCACGGTTAGCGTCTCGTGGCCTTTTCAAGATGGCGTGCCCCACGCTTCCGGTCGCCTTCACAGATCTCAGCTCTGCAGGGACTGTGGATCAAGCTGGAAGAAGGCAGGCAAGCTTAATCTCGTCGATCTTTGTTGCTCGAGTCCCGGCGGGAACTGCAACAAAGCAAGGGTCGAGGTGCTGGAAGGTGCCTGTTTGCACAGGGTGGTCACTCCTTGACCACAAGGGAGATTCTTCAGTCTTCTACGTTGAGTAGGATGTTGAAGGGTCCAGAGTTTCATTTCTTATATTTCTTCAGGATAATCTGAGTTGCATTGGCACTGCTCCCACTCTTATTCGAATCTGGTGGGCTGGATTACCTGCTAGGTCCCCTCCTATGGGTGGGACCCAGGAAGGGGGTGGATACACCCCTTTCCTTTGATCCAGGCCACGCTGGGACTGGGGCTGGTGTGCCCCAGAACAGGTTTGGCCGGATTATGAAAGGGGCAGCCTTGTGCTCCCCAGGCAGTGTCTGGTTTCTTTCAAATCTCCCTGCTACAATCCACTATCTCCTGTTTGGGGTAGTGTAACACCGCCCTACGACAGGAAACCCTTTGTCCAGGCCACCATCTGCTGAGTTTCGGTCAGCAGCAGGAGGCCAGACCCGTGTCTGTGGCAGAGGCATCCATTTTGTGGATCTGAGGCTCTTTTAAAATCAACCGCGTTTCAGTAAAGTAACATGTCTTCTTCCTCTAGAGGGGTGGAATGCTACCCCCGTCGCAAGAACTGGCAAGGGGGTAGTATTCCAATTCGTATGACACCTTACACGACATGTTTTGATAAAGCCAGACCAAAGTTGCTATATAACCGCGAGGATTATAAGGCACTTAATAGTATATGGTATGGCATTATCCCGGAACAGCTTAGGGAGTTGTTCCCGACAGCTGCAGACAGGCTCAGCTCATGCCAGAGCTCCATCTCACATGAAACCACGCACTCTGCCTCCAGGATTGGTAAGGCCTTCCATAGGAGTGACTCACAGGTTTATATGTGTCCAGATAGGTTTAGATATAGGCATACTATATCTAAGCAAGGGGTGATTACACCACCTTGCCCCAGATGAGTGATCAGCCAGTTGCTTCAATTTTGGATAGCCAGCCAGGGGTGGCAAAAGATATGCTGCAGCCCCTGGTAGGCCTTGGGTGGCACCTATGCCCTGGGCACCTATAATGCACTATACAGGGGCTGATAAGGTGACCCGAGCCAATTTAGTTATGCACCTAGGGTACATGGAGTCCATTTTACAGAGAGAGCAGATAGCCTGGGGCCCTGATTAGCAGGGAACCAGGCCAACTAAGTCGAAAACCAGCTAAACACAGGCAAAAAATCTGGGGTAACCATAGTCAGGTAGCCACCTTCCTACACAACCCCCCACCCCCCAAACGAAAGGAGATGAGGCTATCCTTGGCCAGGTAAGCCTATATTGCCTGAGTGGCCATATAAGGAAGTACCTGCACTAGCATGGGTACCCCCTGTCTCATGGTCCACTAAGCAGTCCCTCACCCTAGGGGTATTAGAGGGTCTCCACCATAGGGAATCACTACCTTGGGTGTGTCTTTGCAAGTTAGAAGGCTGGTTTGGATATGGAGTTTTGAAGTGAGGCTCCACTAATTTAGGACTCAGCTTCCTCCAATTATCTTCCACCATGTGTGCCCTTCTCTTTTCAACTGAGTTGCACTGTGCTCTCAGGGTCAACCTCTGGCTACCTAAAGCTGGAGGCTGGGTCCCTCTGTTTTGCTTGCTGGAGGGACAGTTCAGGTTTGGGCCCTTTGGGTCCCAGGTTTGGCTGTGCCCAACAGAATCCATCTGTGGGAGGTCCCTAACTACTTTTAAGGGGGCTCCCTCGGGGTTTTTTAAAGTTTTCACCTTACTAGGGCTACTAGTTTTGGTGCCCCTAATCTGTTTATGGGGGTGTTTTATTTGACAGGGGGCCCTCTGGGCCTCACTGTCCTTCTTGTCCTCTGCAGCTCTGGGCTGACTAAGGCAAGGTAGAGAGGGGCAGGTTACCTGCTCCAGACTGGGTCCCACCTGAGAAGAGTCCACTGCCATCAGAGGCTCTGTCAGGCCAGGTCCAACAACCTCTGGGGCAGTTCCTTCATCAGGGGTAAGATCAGTTCCCTGAGGAGGATGATCCTGTCCTAATGTCTGGCGAGGGGAAGATTTTTCTTCCTCCTCCATGCTCTCAGTTTGGGTGGAGTGATCCATCATTTCAGGCTTCACAACAACCGTATCTATTTGAGTTTGGGCTGTGGCCATCACAGCCCTACCAACCTTTTCAGAAGGAGACTCAGTTTGGGTTTCTGCTGTTATCATAACAGCTTTGCTATTCTGTTTTGGAAGAGCTTCTGTTAAAGATGGGGCAGAGAGTTGCTCAGCCCTACCAACCTTTTCAGGAAGGACGTCTTGGGTTGGGGCTGTAGCTATTACAGCCCCACTAACCTTTTCATTGGAGTTTACCATTCTAGAATGGATTTCCTGTTCAACCTCAGCCCAGGCTGAGATTTCTAAATCATTAACCAGTAGACAGTCTACAGGCAAGTTTGGTGACACTGCCACTCTCTTTGGGCCAATGACACCTCCCCAGCTGAGACTTACTACTGCCATGGGATGATTCGTCTGGATGCCACCAATGTTTGTTACTTGGTATGTTGCACCTGGTAAAAGTTGCTTAGAGGGGACTATACAGTCAGCTACCATGGTGATGCTAGCCCCTGTGTCTCTAAAGGCTTCAACTTTCAAACCATTGATGATGGGTTCTTGTCTATATTTGCTCAAGGTATTTGGGCAATCAGAGAAGTTGGCACACCCCATGCCAGTCTCATAAACAAGATCATTTGGGGATGGGGACCTGGATAGGCCAGGGTCAACCTGGGCTCCAAAAGTAAGCCCACCCAGATTCCTGGGTGTGCTCCCACTTCCTGGGGGATTACTGCTGACAGTAACAGGAGGTGTTGGAGCTGGCTTTGGAGGTATGTTTTCTTTATTGGCATTCTTGGGACAACAGCTGTCTGTTTTGTAATGCCCAACCTGTTTACAGGCATGACAATAAGGCTTTTTCTCAGTTGATGAAGTGTCTTGGGACCCACCCCCATTCTTGGAGTTTTGGGGCCCTGGGGAAGTCTTTTCCTTACGTTTATCTCCACCATTATCTTGAGGCTTGGTAGACTCCTTCTTCTGGTTACTGTCCTGATTCTTAGGCCTAATCCTGGTTCTGACCCATTTATCTGCCCTCTTTCCCAATTCTTGGGGAGAGGTCAAATCTGAGTCCACCAGGTGCTGGTGTAAGAGCTGGTTCTGACAATTAGTTAGGATTTGCTCCCTCATATTCAAATTATGCAATCCTGTGAAGTCATGTACTTTGCTGCCATTTAGCCAACCCTCCAGAGCCTTAGTTGCACAATCAACAAAATCAGTCCAGTCCTGAGTCTGTGTCTTCTGGGTGTTTCTGAACTTTAACCTGTATTGTTCAGTGGTTAAGCCAAACCCATCTATTAGAACACTCTTCAGGACTTTGTAATTGTTGGCATCCTCATGTTTGACAGTGAGGAGCCTATCTCTCCCTTTCTCTGAAAAGGAGAACCATAAGATTGCAGCTCACTGTTCCTCAGGAACCTGCTGTACCATGCAGGCTCTCTCCAGAGCAGTCATCCATTTGTGGATGTCATCCCCTTCCTTGTAGGGGGGCACAATCTTTGTCAGGTTTCTACTATCATAGGACCTGGGTTTCTCTTTAGGAATATTGCTGCCACCAGTGGAATCTAATCCACAAAATTTTCTTTCTCTTGCTAAAGCAAGTTTAGCTTGAGCCAAGGCTATCTCTTCCCTCTCTATCTGGAGTTGGACAGCCCTCATCCTGGCCCTATGCTCTTTCCTCTGGGGGGAAGTCATTCCCCTTTGAGATTCTCTTGAGACACTAGAAACATGAGAGTCCCCTGATGGAGATCTCACCCTTCTGTTGCCTGGGAGAATTAGGTTATGGGATCTGGGGAGGTGCTGGCCCTCTCCATTCCCATGTAGGTCTAAGTTTGCCTGGTTAAGCCTGGCAACTACAACCTGGTTCACCCTCTGATCCTGATTCTCAGGATCCTCTATCTCTGAGCCTTCTTCCTCCTCTTCTTCCTCTTCTGGAGAAATCTCATTCTCAGGGAAGTTCACCCCCTCTCCTGTCTCTAAGGGAGCCTGACTCACCTTATCTAAGTCATCCTTTTCCAGGATGGCTATCAGGGAAGGAATGGTAGGGCCTCTCCCCTTCTTTAGCCCTCTTGCTGTGCACAAGGCACCCAAGTCTTTGTGGCTAAGGTTGTCATATCTGGAAGTTGCCTTGATGGGGTCAACTATCACGGGGCAGAGCCTGAAGCTCCTCCTGTGTCAGACATGGCTGCTAGTGAGGTGTAAGTGGTGCACTTACCTACACTAAGTGTTTTCCTACGGTACCTTGCTAGTGAGTTGTAGTCACGGTGTGCTAATCCCTTTAATCTACAACTACTAAGTTCAGTAGAACTTAATATGCTAAGCTTTTGATTTATATGTACCTAAGGTACTTGATGTGATCTTTCAATTTGATAAAAAGATTGCAATGGTAAAACAACAGCAAGCTCAAATCCGCACCGCTGCGCACCAATGTGAGAAGTTGGCCTGATATGTGATGTTTCCAATTTTGGAACCACCTTGTATCAGTCCAAGCAATCCCTTATGGTGTCTAGTTGTAAGTCAACCTTGTTAGACAAGCTATCCTAGGGGTAGCATGGACTAAGCAGCCTTAAAGGATTAACTTAAGAGGTCGTGTTAAGCGAGCTGTTTTACCACATACAATCCTGTAATACCAAATGAAAGGACACCACACAAGTATATATTATAAAAATATATGTGTTTATTTCTAAAAATAATCCCCAGTACTCTTTATGAGCAAAGGGGCACAAGTGTTAAATCAAAAGCACAGTATAACATACAAAGTTGCACAATTATGGATGAGGGCGGGTGGCCACTCAAACCATATATTAAAAATGTGGTATAAGAGATACCAATCGAACAGTGGTTAGGCCTAGGGCCTAGGGAATCGCTGGGAGCAGTCTGGACTAGCAATGCTGAAGTCGGGAAAAGCCCGCTGGATTCGGGTGCAGCACGTAAAGTGCGGCTTGCACCAATGCAATGTCAATGGTGCGTAAAAGTTACACAAGTAGAGTTTAAAGATACTTCCGCTGAACCTAGAGGAACAAAACTTAAGACACAGACCCTAGAGGTGTGTACCAGTGTGGGAACACCGGTGTTGCAATGTTACCTCACCCACAGGAAGCGGGTGCATAGGGTCGAGGTGGCGTCGGGTTTTGACACGCAGGCTCTTGGTGCTTGGAGCTGAAGATGCTGCAGGCGATGGGAATCAGAAATGTCCGGTGTGATCCAAGGGTGGATCGAAGTCAAGAAGTATCTGAAAGCAGAGGGGACAGAGTCTGGGTCACTCAGCTGTGACCAGGGTGGAACCAGGACGGAACCAGGCAATGTTGGGCGCAATTAGATGGTTGTCGAGGAGCTTCTCTCCGCTGTCACGTGGGCTCTGGGGCGGATCACTGAAATAATATCGAGGGTCAAAATATCGACTTGCCAAAATATCGTGGACAAAATATCGACAGTCAAAATATCGAGTTTGTATCTACAAACAGGTAAGTACAAAAATATCGAGTACAAAATATCGTTAACAATAATATAGATGTAAAAAATATCGACTTTATTAAAAACAGTGTTAAATTAAATTAATATTAAATTTTAATTACTAAAATATACTTAAAAATACTGAAATTAAATTATAATAATTAAATAATAAATGAAAATAATAAAAATAATTTTTTACAATCTTATTTGTTGACCCTGAACCCTAAAATATACCCCTTTACCCAAAAACCCAAAACTGACCCTGAACCCTAAAAATACCCCTTTACCCAAAAACTAAAAACTGACCCTGAACCCTAAAAATGCCCCTTTACCCAAAAACTGAAAACTGACCCTGAACCCTAAAAATGCCCCTTTACCCAAAAACTGAAAACTGACCTTGAACCCTACAAATGCCCCTTTACCCAAAAACTGAAAACTGACCCTGAACCCTAAAAATGCCCCTTTACCCAAAAACTAAAAACTGACCCTGAACCCTAAAAATGCCCCTTTACCCAAAAACTGAAAACTGACCCTGAACCCTAAAAATGCCCCTTTACCCAAAAACTAAAAACTGACCCTGAACCCTAAAAATGCCCCTTTACCCAAAAACTGATAACTGACACTGAACCCTAAAAATGCCCCTTTACCCAAAAACTAAAAACTGACCCTGAACCCTAAAAATGCCCCTTTACCCAAAAACTGAAAACTGACCCTGAACCCTAAAAATGCCCCTTTACCCAAAAACTAAAAACTGACCCTGAACCCTAAAAATGCCCCTTTACCCAAAAACTAAAAACTGACCCTGAACCCTAAAAATGCCCCTTTACCCAAAAACTGAAAACTGACCCTGAACCCTAAAAATACTCCTTTACCCAAAATGTATCAATATTATTTAATTACCAAATAATTATTAATTAACAATAACAATAAAGTAAATATATTAGCACATTACCTGTAATTATTTTAATAATTAATAATAATTTTCCCCAATTAATTACTTAACAATAACACAAAATTATATATATTAAAATGTACTCTAATTAATGTAATTAACTAATTACAATTAATTAATTACCAATTTATTGCTAATACAAAATATGTACAAAATTATATTAATTAATTAACTAATTATTATTAATTAATTATCAATTAATTATTAATTATAAATATTTACAAACATATATTAATTAATTAATTATTATTAAATTACTTCCCACCCTATTCCCCTATAAACCCACAACCCGCTACAGAATTACATTACGCAATTATTAAAAAAACAAAATTCATTTAATAAAATATTTTATAACATTAATACACACTTTCCACACATATTATTACATAAAAATACACTATAAAATATTATATATTATTAAAAATTCGATATTTTTGCTATCTATATTTTATACAGTCGATATTACTTCACTTACCTGAAAAACGATATTTTTGTAGTCGATATTATGTCCAGTCGATATTTAAAACTCGATAGTATGTCCAGTCGATATTTTGGAGTCAATATTTTGTCTGTGCACCCTCTGGGGCATCTGCGACGTCCAGGAGCAGGTTGCGATCTGTCCCATGCAGGTTCTCACCATCAGCGTCGTTGGCTTCAAGATTGGAGCAAACAACACTTGGCAAAATCAATCCACGCGGAACCAAGAGATTGCTTCTCACTCGGACCAGGAGGGTCAGAGCGGGGGCTCCTTTTCACAGGAGCTGGTGCAAATCTGGAGCAACCAGAAAAGCAAGTAGGTTTAAGGTTTCCGTTGGCACAGGGGCCACAAGCCAGCTGGCAAGTGACCGGGCCAACGCGTCAAGCCAACACCAGCAGAAGGGCCCCACGCAGCACTCGTCAAGTGTGGAGGGGTGAGCTTCAGTGCATGAGTAGCTCAGGGTTGGGGCTTCTTAAACCCCGGTGTACAGCTTTGAGGGTCACTCGTGGGCTGCACGGTCAGCGTCTCGTGGCCTTTTCAAGATGGCATGCCCCACACTTCTGGTCTCCTCCACGGGTCTCAGCTCTGCAGGGACTGTGGATCGGGCTGGAGGAAGGCAGGCAAGCTTAATCTCATTGATCTCTGTCGCTCGAGTTCCAGCGGTAACTGCAACAAAGCAAGGGTCAAGGTGCTTGATGGTGCCTGTTTGCACAGGGTGGTCACTCCTTGACCACAAGGGAGATTCTTCAGTCTTCTACATTGAGTAGGATGTCGAAGGGTCCAGAGTTTCATTTCTTATGTTTCTTCAGGATAATCTGAGTTGCATTGGCACTGCTCCCACTCTTATTCGAATCTGGTGGGCTGGATTACCTGCTAGGTCCCCTCCTATGCAGGGTCTGGTGGCTCAGTGGACTAATGCGTCTACTGCAGGGGCCTGTGTTCGACCTCATGGTCACAGGTTCAAATCCCGGCGGGTCCACTCAGCCTTTCATCCATTTGGGGTCGATAAAATGAGTACCATTGAGTTGGGTAACAACAAACATCTGTTATTTCAGCGCCAAGATGCCCGTAGTGGTGAACGTGCGCTTTACAAATACTCATGTTATGTTATGTTATGGGTGGGAACCAGGAAGGGGGTGGATACACCCCTTTCCTTTGATCCAGGCCGCGCTGGGACTGGGGCTGGTGTGCCCCAGAACCGGTTTGGCCGGATTATGCAAGGGGCAGCCTTGTGCTCCCCAGGCAGTGTCTGGTTTCTTTCAAACCTCCCTGCTACAATCCACTATCTCCTGTCTGGGGTGGTGTAACACCGCCCTGCGACAGGGAACCCTTTGTCCAGGCCACCATCTGCTGAGTTTCGGTCAGCAGCAGGAGGCCAGACCCGTGTCTGTGGCAGAGGCATCCATTTTGTGGATCTGAGGCTCTTTTAAAATCAACCGCGTTTCAGTAAAGTAACATGTCTTCTCCCTCTAGAGGGGGGGAATGCTACCCCCGTCGCCAGAACTGGCAAGGGGGTAGTATTCCAATTCGTCTGACACCTTACACGACATGTTTTGATAAAGCCAAACCAAAGTTGCTATATAACCGCAAAGATTATAAGGCACTTAATAGTATATGGTATGGCATTATCCCGGAACAGCTTAGGGAGTTGTTCCCGACAGCTGCAGACAGGCTCAGCTCATGCCAGAGCTCCATCTCACATTAAACCACGCACTCTGCCTCCAGGATTGGTAAGGCCTTCCATAGGAGTGACTCACAGGTTTATATGTGTCCAGATAGGTTTAGATATAGGCATACTATATCTAAGCAAGGGGTGATCACACCACCTTGCCCCAGCTGAGTGATCAGCCAGTTGTGTCAATTTTGGATAGCCAGCCAGGGGTGGCAAAAGATATGCTGCAGCACCTGGTAGGCCTTGGGTGGCACCTATGCCCTGGGCACCTATAGTGCACTATACAGGGGCTGATAAGGTGACCCAAGCCAATTTAGTTATGCACCTAGGGTACATTGAGTCCATTTTACAGAGAGAGCAGATAGCCTTGGGCCCTGATTAGCAGGGAACCAGGCCAACTAAGTCGAAAACCAGCTAAACACAGGCAAAAAATCTGGGGTAACCATAGTCAGGTAGCCACCTTCCTACAGCGAGGCATTCAGCATATCACATCGGCCTGACTGACACCTTGACTAAAGTCTTCACCTATTGGTATTACACACCGGAGCGGGTCCACGAATTTGACCGCAGTAAGGACGATACATGTTGGCGAGGATGCGGGCACCGGGGTACACTTACTCACATCCTATGGGATTGCCCACTCCTGGAACCGTATTGGAAGGAGGTGCTAGATGAAGTTGATTCCCACTTTGGCATTGAACTACCACGCTTCCCCGCATATACCCTGCTGGGGCTCCCGAATGGGTTGATGTACCCCCTTAGATCGCGTAGGGGTAGGCAGATAGCCATTGCACTGGGTTCTGCAGTACAAAACATCCTGATACACTGGCGCACTACCACGATTCCCACTATCACGGGCTGGCTTCATAGATTGTGGCATGTGTTGGGCATGGAGAAGTTATCGCTTACAGCAGCAGGAGATGTAGCCCAGTACAACGAGCTTTGGCAACCATTTCATTCCTTACTGCTCACAGAATTTCGGGAACTTACGTGTCCCAAATACCTCCGCCTCATGCGGCTCACGAGCCCGACAGTGCCAGCCTCATGAATGGATGTAGGGTTGCCTTCACTGTGGGAGGTGGCTTAGGTGTATACACTTGTTGGGATCGGTGCACTGGACGGGGGGTGGGGGGAGGGGGGCTGGGTCAGGGAGTTGGGTAGTTGGGATTCTTGGGGGGGGGTTTGCTTTCAAAACGTCATTTCATACTGCAACAATGCGTACCGTGTACAGCTGAGTTAGACTATGCATCACTAAACTGCATTTGAGAATGCCTCGCTGGGGTTGAGGCCCGCCCGCCTTATCATAAGCTTTCTAATGATGTATGCTTGTCTGTATGTTGTGCTGAATAAAATACTTTAAACTTAAAGCAGAAGGTACCGTGCCACGGGGCCAAATATCACAAAGGGCTCCAAGCATTCCATCGAAGGATGACTTTTATAACCCAACTCAATTTCAGTTAGCATTATTCCTTTAATATTTTAGGACACACATCACGCTCTCTGAACAGCTGTATTTTCCAAACAAAGGAAGAGCCGGCCTGCTCACATAGTTATGTTTAATGACTTGTTCAACTTGCCCTGCAAAATAAATGGTTCTTAGGTGCCAGCAGCAATCATAAAAGTCAGCATAAAACATTTCACTGAAAGAAGAATAAAAATTAAGCAGAAATAAGTCAACAATAAAATCATGTCTTAATGTAGCGTAAACAAACTAAAAAGCATCAGTCGTAACATTTTAAAAAGCCCACATAAATACAATCTTAATATAATCTACATTAATAATGCACGTTATATACTAGAATCAATATTAAAATTACTTCCAGAAGTCTCATGAAGCAATAAAACCGCAGTAATAAAATTCAAATTAAAACAACAATGAGCCGCCTGATTTACAGTGGAGCTCCAACACAAACATACAATTAAGCCATATTTTGGAACATTCTGAAGGCGATTTAAGAGATAGTCTGGTAGAATGGCATGCAGAGCAATGGTGTAATCCAAACATGTGAATTTACCAGTGTCCCTTTTACCACATCATGTCTATCTGAGGTAAATTAACGCATGTACACTTTTAGGTATTCGATTATGATGGGCCATTATCGGGCCGCATGTTTATTAACTGTTACACTGGTGGTGGACATGAGTAAATCAAAAACTGAGGTGGAACCAAATTAGTTAATTTCTTTTTGGACTGGCTTGCAGAGCCCGTACCAGTACGTCTGCTCACCCAAAGTCTGTTTCGAAGCACAGAACCTATGACAAAGTGAAGCACAAGTTTAACTGACCCTCAACGCTTAACTGGGCTATAACAAATGTAGGAATGAAAATGTGAACATACTCAAGAGCTATGAGAGGCCTCGTGCATTAATTACACTCCACCCTAGTACTTGAAGAGTAAAAGGCCATTTTATTAGGACAAGGTTGCAACAATTCACATTAACCAAAAACATCAGTAACTATAACATTTCCCATCATCCAATCCCCTCATTCACTCTATCCATCCTCAACCATCACACCTGTTGCGGTCATCCCGTTTCACACTGTGACCTCCTTCAGCTCTCCATTCTCGTCTTCACTTTTCTTTCAACATCCTCTCTTGGCTATCCTGCTGTCGCTCTCTTGCACCCCACACCCCACCATCATTCACCTGTTTCTCCCGTCCGTGACTCACCAGCCCTCCAAAGTACTTCTAACCCAAAACTTCAGCAACCTGTCCTAAACTGGCATGCTCATCTTACCCATTTTCCTTGCCCTAAAGCTTGTAGGGTGGGTGGGTGGACTCATTTCTCTTAACCCCGATGGTGCCAGGTGCAGGAAGAGGCAGAGACCTCCCCTGTGCACCTTTATACCCACCTTAAACCTTCCCATCGCCCAACCCCTTGACCCCCACCTCAGCATGTCCTTCTGCCTATGCGCGAAGAACCCCGGGGGAAGACCGGTCTGCGACCCTGCTTCCCACGGGGGCTGACACTGTGGGTGTATAAAAGGAATACCAACAATGGAAAACTCTAAGGAACACTAACCAGGCTTAGCTTGGTCATTAAGAATGGGGGGGGGGAGGGGTACAGGGTGGTTAAGCTTCTGATTTCCCAACAATCTCGCTGCGATATCTTGTTAAAAAAATATTATGAGAAACAGGACACGAGGCAGTGGAAGGCGAGAGGAGCGCAGATTGTTGGGGGTATTTAAAACACAACTGCTTTCAAACTAACCAAGTTTTGAGAGAGTGAGAGAGAGAGAGAGAGAGAGAGAGAGAGAGAGAGAGAATGTAAAAATCCAGGGTGAAATCTGACCACCTCACCATATGTGACTGAAAGCACCTTGACCCAACTATTTACTACAGAATAATTCCCCCCACCCGAAGAAACACCCCTGTACTCCAAATGGTAGCAGTAAAAAGAGAGAAAATGAGGTGACGTTCTCACAATTTTTGTTCCACCGAAGGCTGATTCAAGCAGTAAATATGTTGCGGCAACAAAGAGGAGACATTTTTTCTTGAATCAGCCCCCTTGCTGGTGTCTCACAAAATGTAATCAAATTAAATTTCACAATTTTGAACAATCCTAGATTACATAGGCCTTATTCTGCTGTCCCTAGCATTTTGCCCCAAGCATCAATTTAAGCTCATTATGCTGGTGGATACCTATGATAATTATAGTAATCCTGAGCCAAACCTTGTGATATGTTGTCACAGTAGGTTTTGTGATAGATGTCACCAAGACTTAAAGGCAGTGGTCTGCCCGTGCTGCAAAATACAAATCATTGTGATTTGTCATGATTGCAACATTACAGGCTTTGAGAAAAAGACAAGTGTCAGTATGCTACACAAGGCAAGTCAGAAATTCCTTATTGCCTAGCAGTATACCTTTTGTGACCTATAACAAATTGCAAAGGAATGAGGGCGTATCTGCCTCCTTTGCAATTTTGCTGTGGAATGTAATGAAACTTTGCAACTTCAATTGGGGTAATAAACCTTTACTCTTATAATGACTCCCCCTACATGGGATGGTGTCTGTTTGCAAAATGGAAGCTGTCTTGATTGGAAACTTATAATTTGATAATGTGGGCTTTTGGCATGACCAAACAGGCAACAGTTCAGAAAACCCGGAGGCATATTTACAAGCTCCTTGCGCAAGCGAAGTTTCACAGCCTTGTAAATATGGCTGTCTGCAACACAGTTTTCTGCGGCGCAGGAGCGCGCAATGAGTGTTGCGGTGGGAGTTCCGAGAAACACCCACAGCTTTTTCACACTGCTCCAGATTTACAAGAAACTGAAAATCTGAGGCAGCACCAACAACTTTCAAAAGGAGGCGTTAATGTGGCTCAACAAAGAAAAATACTTGTATTTCTCCTAGTTAGGTCTCGCTTAGTGATGCAGCGCCAATGCACTGCCATCGCTTTGTGAGGCATGCAGTATAAACTATAGTGTTAAAGCTTTGTGGAAGCTCCGCCCACTCTCCAGCCCATCTCCTTCATTGGCTTAAGTTCTAAATGCTGCCTTCCGATTAGTTTTAAGCTTGTTAGTCCCTCTCCATAACAGCTATGTCAGTCATTTGTGTCCTTCCACGACTACTGGCCCCTTCGCAGCACAGACTACTTTCTTCTCACTACTTTCTTTCTGTGGGCCACCTCCTGCAGTCCGATGCCTTCTCGCCACTGCCCCCCCTCATCACGCTGCCCCCCCCCCTCGTTGCCGTCGGCCCCCCTCGTGTCTCGTCACTGGCATGCATTGCTATTTGCAATGCAATAGGTCTCGCGTAAATGCAAGTTATTGCATTGCCATTGCTTGTTTATGTTGATGATTCGAGTGCGCGCCATTTCCCTCATTTAAGTCTCTGGCCCCTCTCTTTTGCTGTTATTGTCAAGAGGTTCCCAGGCCTGGCTTGTCATGCAGGGCATGGCCTCTGCTTCTGCGCCGCTCGGATTGTCAGAGGAATCTCAGAGGGCATCGTCTGAGATTCCCCGCGAGAAGTACCTCTGAAGCCTGGAGCCTGCCTGTGCTTTGCGCGTGTTTGGTTTGCGATCGTACCCAGCCCCCGTGAATGCCTACCCAATCGGCTTGTGTGAGGTGCGTGACACTGTGAAACACCTTTTTCTTGTCTGTTTCATCCGATAAATTGCACGTTTTAATGCTCTTTTTTTGTCCCGAAAAAGGTACAGTGGCCTGCAGCAGTCATCCCAAATGTAATGCTGGGCTCAGCAGGGAGCAGCCTCTGGAGCTGCCCGACAAGGGCAGCACGTGGGTCACGCGCCCCTGCTAAAGACACTCTCCTAGGTGCACTCCGTCACGGAGGGCAGGCCAGTGAGGCCTGCTCGGCAGGGGCTCCCCAGAAATAAATGTGCTACTGCCGATGCTTTCACGAGGGCCCCAGCTATTTATTTAGGCATGTCAATCTGCCCGGAGACGCGGCAGGTTTGATCTGGGGTAATATTGCAAGGAAGGGAATGCAACACTGCGCTTTAGCCGTTAGAGAGCTTCTTTGCAGTGTGGCATTTACACTACTGCTCTTACTTGTTTGTTTTCTGTAGAGTTTGCAAAATAAAACATGACTTCCAAACTTGTTGTTAGACAATAGCTGTCACTGCTTGTGTGAGTCCTTCCATTCTTGACAAAAACTTATTCAATCTTCACTAGGGAAATTTAGGATTTCAAAATGTACTCTTGGAATATTATTTCCTCATTTTTAAGGACAAATTGAAAGTGAGGCGGCATGTGTGGGGGAGGGGCATTCTGACTGCACAAGTGAGATTAAAAGTTCTGGGTTTAACAACAGCGAGCTATTGTTTTACTTTTTCAGTAGTTAGCTGCCCTCGGACTTTGTTCAAGTAGCCCGATTTTCCATCTAGCACCACCCTTTCAACTGATTTAGTTTATTTGCATGCATTTTAACACGTGCATTTCTTCAGTTATAGCAAATTGCACCCACATATGTTTGGATCATGCATGTGTCTGTCTGTTCCCTTCCACGCTCTCCAGTCATGTGTATATGCGGTATTTCTACACTGCAAGCCCAGGGGCGGCTGGTGACATTTGAAAGTGGTGAGGCGTAAACTAATTTGCATATTGCACCGCAGCGATCGAGCGCAGCGAGCGAGCCCGAACCACCTTTCATCCATCCATACATCATTCATGCATCCACCCATCTATCCACCCACCCACCCACCCTGCATCCATACATCATTCATTCATGCATCCACCCATCCATCATGCATTCACCCATCATGCATGCATGCATCCATACATCATTCATACATCCACCCCTACATCCACCCACCCATCCTGCATCCATACATCATTCATTCATGCACCCACGCATCCACCCATCATGCATCCACCCATCATGCATGCATCCATGCATCCACCCATCCATCCACCCACCCACCCTGCATACATCATTCATTCATGCATCCACCCATCCATCCATCATGCATCTGCCCATCATGCATGCATGCATCCATACATCATTCATGCATCCACCCATCCATCCACCCAACCATCCTGCATCCATACATCATTCATTCATGCACCCACCCATCCATCCATCCACCCATCCATCCATCATGCATCCACCCATCATGCATGCATGCATCCATACATCATTCATACATCCACCCATACATCCACCCACCCATCCTGCATCCATACATCATTCATTCATGCACCCACCCATCCACCCATCCATCCATCCATCATGCATCCACCCATCATGCATGCATCCATGCATCCATCCATACATCATTCATGCATCCATCCATCCACCCATCCATCCCTCATGCATCCACCCATCCATACATGCATCCACCCATCCATCCACCCATCCTGCATCCATACATCATTCATTCATGCATCCACCCATCCACCCACCCATCCATCCTGCATCCATCATTCATGCATCCACCCACCCATCATGCATGCATCCATCCATGCACCCATCCACCCACCCATCCACCGAACAATCATTAATGCACCCACCCTGCATCCATCCATCATTCATGTAATTTTATGACCATATAAAAATAAATTATGGACTCTAACAAGCCTTTAGGATCGATGTTGAAGGATGTGCCAGTTTATATATTACATCACCCCTACTTTTTTATGCTGGAAACCTTCTACCGCCCATGTATTTGCCATCCTGTAAGCCCTAGGTATGTACTATACAAATTCACATACAAACATACACCAACATGCACGCAATAATAAATGCATATATCATGCTATTCCGTCTCTACCGTTTGTTAACATTTTGAAATTGTATAACCTTAGTTCAAAGAGTACATTATATTTGTGGTGACAGTTGTTAACTCATTTTCTGGAAAATGTTTATAAAATGAAATCTGTTGAAGGCTGTTGTTGCAACTATCAAAAAAGAAATTCTGAGAATTTTTACATTTCCAAAACCCCATGCCGTGAAATAAACGGGTGACCTGGAATAGACGCACACATTTCTGCAGCAGATGCTTTAACACACTGAACTATCTCAAGTCATTTGTGCAAGCTAGTTTACTGGAACACCGAAAAACACGCACTCTTACCTTGCTGCCGGTCCCGCACACGTCAAGGGCTCACAGCGCCCCTGGCCAATCCTGGCGCCAGGGGCATAGGTACCCTCTCGCCTGCAGCACGCCCATTAGGGCTCCTGATGGGCATGCGCAACGCCGCCAAAGCACAAGTGCGCATGCGTGGGCACGGGTAAAAATTCACCCTCCATCCCCACGCATGCGTACTTGTGTTGCCGTCTGTACAATCATGTCAATGAATCAACATGACGCCCGCCCGGCGGTCTGGCGTCATGTTGATTCATTGACATGATTGTCATGAGGGAGCTGTGGGCGGCGTCGGGCAGGGGGGGCTACGCCCCCACGCCCCAATGGACGAGTCGCGCCTGCGCAAGCCTAGCTACTTGGCAGCGGAGCGCTGTACACACTCATTCTGGCAGTAAGTGATATGGTGTCAGAGTCGGACAGTGTGAGAGCCCCCTTCAGGCTTAATACTTTGATGTCACTGATTTTGGCAGCGTATGAGGCACCCAGGGCTGAGAGATGTATCCATAAGAAACCATTTAGATTGCATGCACTTCTAAAACAATCTGCAAGGGAGGGCGCTGGATGGTAGAGCAGGCCTCTGGGTTTGTAAAGGTGGGTTGTTTTAGAATTTCGAAACATGGGTCGTTTTTCTTACCATTGTTTGCCACATATATGTGTCTATATTTTTGTGGATGTCTGTACGTTTGTGCACATTAATATTATAGCTATGTGTACATGTATATATATATATATATATATATATATATATATATATATATATATATATATATATACTAGCAGCCCGTCCCGACGTTGTCCGGGTATGAATTGCTGCCGGCCAGTAGCATATTGTTTTGTAGGATTTCGTTTTGATATCATTTCTTATCTGTGACAGGCCTGTGAAACGCTCCGATTCACAGTGCACTGCTGATGCACTTAAGAGTGGGCGTTCAGAAGTGTGTGAACTCGAGTTTATTTTTCCTTACAATATTATATAGCGCAAACTCGACAACATGGCATGAGCACAATTTACATTACAGAAGGACACATTCATTTGTGGTAGGCACGGGGAGACAAAGCGATTTGCCTGAAATCACAGGATGTTGAGCTGATGCCGAGATTCGAACGTAGTTCCCCAGCTCTAAAGTTCGCAATTCTAGAACTTGTGGCGGGAGGTGTGTCTAAAAGTTTATGTCGGTATTGGCCATCAATGAGAGAGACCTGTGCATTTTTCAAATGGGTGGTGAAAAAATATGAGTATGTTGCTGGAGATGTGGGCCGCCGGGCCCCAATGTACTTACCGGGGGAGGGTAAACACCCATTATTCCGCAACTTTCTTTCCCCATAACATCACTCCGCATACTTTCATTACGAAAGTACCATGACTCCGCAATGCCATTATAACGCATGGCATTACATTTTATATGCTTTTACCATGCATACATTTACAACGAAATTCAGTGGTATTTTTAGGGTTCAGTGCTAGGTTTGGGTTTTGGGGTACAGGGGTATTTTTAGGGTTCAGGGGTAGGTTTGGGTTTTGAGGTACAGGGGTATTTATAGGGTTCAGGGCTAGGTTTGGGTTTTGGGGTACAGTGATATTTTTAGGGTTTAGGGATAGGTTTGGGTTTTTGGGGTACAGGGTATATTATAGGGTTAAGATGGGTTAGTGTTTAAGGGTGTTGGGGTATTTTAAGGAATAAGGGTGGGTTATGATTACGCGGTGCAGGGGTATTTAAAGGGAGCATGGTGGGATTAACACACAATATGAAACATGGCAAGAAGGGCGGAACGTACCACAGGCCCCCAGCGTTTGTCACGCCCCCAGCACACGCCCACAGCACAACGCAGACACACCCACAAGGGAGTACTTTGCTGGTACGGTTCTTTTACCTTTTAAATGTATATGGTGGGCGTCTGCATAGCCTATGTCCTTCTGCTGCAACTGCCCTTTGCAACGCTGTATTGGGTGTTGTGATTGGTTCTGTGGTTCCTGAGATTACCCACCTCAAAGGTTTGGGCTCTCCCTTTATTATATTAGTATGGATATATATATGGTTTGTCCTCACCTCAGGTGCACATCTTGGCGGGTCCAGTCAGCCTCTCATCCTTTCAAGGTCGATACAATTATAAGTATTGAGTAACTTAACAGTAAACCATTGAGTAGAGTTAGCAGTAAAAAGTAACAGGAAGAAAATATCTCACTGGGTGGCCGAAGCTTTACAGATTTATATGTTATGTTTTGTTAAGTTGTTATATGATATATGTTATGTTACATTACGTTTCAAGGGCTAAAGCACAAATGTGATGTATGGCTAAATACTTATAAGGTCCCAAAGGCGAGACTAATTGCATTGCAAATGCTTGTTTTTTTCTCTTTCTATGTTTGCTGCATTCTGCAGCACATATAGAAGGAGAAAAACGCCAATGATGATTGTTTTTGTGCAGGAAGGTGCTCCTTCCTGCACAAACACAATTATACCTGCAACGCTGGCACCCTTACACCATGCTGCAAGGGTGCCTGAGTTGGCGTTAGGCAGCTTTTTTAGCGCCAGCTCAGGAATGCGTCCTATTCTTGTTAATCTGGCGCATCCCTGTGTTTTAAAAATGTGGCAGCTCGGTGCAGCAAAATGGCTTGTGGCACCGCACTGCGACATTTTCATGAAATATACTCCCTTGTGTTTTTTGGGACCACATGCCATTC
Organism: Lissotriton vulgaris; assembly: GCF_964263255.1. Lineage (NCBI taxonomy): Eukaryota > Metazoa > Chordata > Amphibia > Caudata > Salamandridae > Lissotriton > Lissotriton vulgaris. The sequence goes on along the minus strand of NC_141695.1, from coordinate 1,158,876,974 downwards.
TTTTTCGTTTTTCCGGAACAAAATCACTAAACGATTATTTGTGGGAAAAAAATGCCTGTGAAGGAGTGGGAGTTTTCCTCCTGCTTGTGTGAGTCATTGTTTGTTTTCATTGCTGGGGACTACCAGACCTCAAATTGCGGTTCTGAGCACTGGATATATGCATGAGGATGACTGCCCTACATCACCTAATGACCTCCTGGTCAGACCTTTGGCTGCCTGTGGCAGTCCCTAAGTTTATCACCCCACATCAGCCACATGTAAGAGCGGGGTGGGGGAAGAGCGATTATTGCATTTGCCACCCTGCGATGGCCAAAGGTAAGAGCAGGGGAAGGCTATCGCGCCCGAAACTCATGCCGCCCGGGGTGGACCGTCCTACTCCCATTGCTATGCCACTGCTCCTGGAGCATGAAAGCCGACAATCCTATGGCAAATAGATTTACTAGTGGTCAATTAGCTGCTTCCCCCCTCAAAATGAAGCAGGGGACTTGGTGATTTGTGTTAGTTTTCCTGTCTCTTAAAGCTGCAAATTACTCCTTTTCTCAGTTTCTGTTCCCCTGTGTTGGGCATTAGGACTGCCTAATAGTTCCCTTGTAGAGCAGGTTGTTGATGCTAGTGGATTCGATTACGATTATGAACTTAGAAGCTTTTACAGTTTTTTAGTAATTCTTTTTGCAAGTTCTGCTGCATTGATGTATTGGAGACAAGGGCCATATGTATGAAGGTCACGATTTGCGATTCTGAATTAGCGATTTTTACCAAATCACAGATTCAGAATCGCAATTTGATATGTATGAAAGAAATCGCAAATAAATTGTGATTTGGAAAAATCGCTATTTATCTGTGAGAATCCAAAAAGCGATTCCTTAAACCCAAAAAATCGCAAAATTGTGATTCCTTAACGGAAAAAATCGCTATTTTGCGATTTTCGCAAATCAGCCAATCGGAAACCTGGTGCAGCTTGATGACATCACTACCAGGAAGTGACTGCCTACCCATGCTGCAACATTGTTGCTGAGTGAGAGTCACAGTGAGGGAGAGTGGGAGACTGAACATTGCTACAGTTACACCATGGCTGAAAGTGGCAACATGGAAATGCCGGAAACACAGCAGCAGCAGCAGCAGCAGGGAGGAGACAGTTCCAGAAAAAGAAAACTGAAATTTTCAGAAGCAGAACGGGAGACACTGATACAGGAGATGGTGCAAAATCACGATTTGCTGTTTGGGAAGAATTCCCTGAAGGTGCCAGAGACCCGGAATGGACGCATTTGGGCAGCCATACAGGCTAAAGTGAATGCGCTGGGAGTGAAACACCGGAGTGTGGACGTACTATGCAAGCGCTGGTACGACCCGCGCCAGCGCTCAAAAAAGTAGTTAGCTGCCAGGCTGGAGCAGTCACAGGACACCGGTGGAGGGACCCCAACTGTGCCGGACTCCACACCTCTGGAGGAACTTGTGGAGGGTACCCTGCTACCAGAGAGCGTGACGGGCGTGGCTGACCTAGACAGCTCAGATCAACAAACATCCAGACCAGGTAAAAAGCATGCCATCACACCCCAAACCCCACCCCCCACACCCCCCTGCAGCGACCTAGTGGCCTGGGAACCACATTTCATGCTAGAGCAGGTACTAAGGCAGACACAGCAATGCATCTTGGGAGATGTAGTCACATGAAAATAAAAGTTTCGTTAACCAGCCACGCTAGGCAAATTTTGCATGTGCAGGTCAGGAAAGGTAAATGAAAAAGTAATGTAACCCCAAACTGTGAAATATTTTATTTTCACATTGCAAATGAGTACAGTTGATTAATGTGTGCTGTTCTGTCCGCAGCACCAGCAACTACACAGCCTACAGGCAGTAGAAGAGTGATGAAACCTCCAGACTCAGGAGACACAGGGCAGGAGCTAGAAACTGATGGGGAGGGGAGCCATGTCAATCCTCCGAATAGACAGAGGAGGAACATAGTGAGGCCACTGCCACCAATGGAGGACGAGGCAGAGGACAGCAATAGTAATTTGCAGTCCGAAAACACACGGCCACAGCAACAGTCCAGGCCACAAGACAGCCAAGGTCCACAAGGCACAGCCAGGCACAGCTTCGGAGATCAGGCTGAAGAATCTGTGTTTGCCGGCTTGGAATTGAACATGCTACAGGTGCAGCGCCTGCAAGCAAAAAACATAAAGGCTTTACAGCGAGAGGTGAGGGTAGGGCTCAGTGGTATACAAGGCGAACTGAGGGGTGCCATGCATGTGCTTTGTGGAGAGCTGCACGCAGAACGTGCTGCAAGTTGCAGAGAGATGGAGCGCATGGACCGTTACACACGGGCCATCAACCGCTTGGCCTCTGCCACTAATATCCAGACCAGGCGTTGTGATGCAGCGGGCATTTGCACATGCCATACAGGACATTGCGACAGCAGTTGTGCAGGCAACATCTGCTCTTGACGAGCTGCGGGCCGTCCGCACTACAGGCCCTGGAGTACTGACTCCAGTGAGGAGGACGCCCAGTCAGTGCGGAGCAGTAACACCCCACCACCCATACTGGAGAGGCGCCGTAGTGGCAGGAACAATAGGCCTGCTACATACAATTAGAATACACACTAACAACCAGCAGGGGCCGCATTTTGTTTGCTTCCAGAGAGGTCAACTTAAGACCTGACTTTGCATTCACTCCAGGTTGAATTTTAGCACTGTGAGTCAAACATGTGCATGATATTAGGAGTGTGAGTAGTTGGCAGGAGGAATGTGTGGCATTGTTTCTCCTGCAATTAAGGAATAAAAGCACTGTCACACAAATTAGATTTGTCATTGTGTCAATATTTCTTACCTAGAAGTAGTTGCGCGTAATCTCATCACGCCTCTGGTGGCCAGCTGCAGCACCAGCTACACCAGCTGCCATGCGTCCAGGTCCAGGCCTCTCCACGTCAGAAGAATCAGTTTCGCTCAACTCCACTGGTGTGCCTTTCCTGGTAGTGATGTTGTGCAGCATGGCACATGCTACCACTATTTTGCAACATGTTTCAGGGCTGTATTGGAGTGCTCCTCCACTTTTATGTATGCAGCCGAATCGGCTCTTCAGTATGCCAAAAGTTCGTTCTAGGGTGCCTCTTGTTGAAATGTGTGCTCTATTATATTGACGCTCCCCAGCCTTAGCAGGATTGAGGTAGGGTGTCATGATGAAATCCCGGACTGCATAGGCATAGGCATAGGCACTGCCACCTGTGGGTTGAAATATGAATGGTCAGTCACTGTAATGCACATGGTAGTCACTAGAAATGTGCCCTATGTTTCTATGCATTTACCTAGTAGGTATCCCTCGCCAAATCACCTCTTGAGAGTCTACGGTATAGCCCACTGTGACGGAATATGAAAGCGTCATGTGTGCTGCCTGGATACTTTGCTACTATGTCAGTGATGATGTTTTTGGCATCACACACCACCTGTATGTTAAGTGAATGGTAGCATTTCCGGTTCTAAAATACGTACTCATTGTTTGAGGTGGGGGGATATTGCAATATGAGTCCCATCTTTTTGTAATTATAATCTTTTCCTCTTGGGGGTGTTTATATATCTCTGGACACTACTACGCTACACCAGAGGTTGCCTCAGGCTTGAGGCTGGCATATAGCACGAATCTGGAACACCCAATGATAATGCCATGACGCATATGTGGGGCGGAAAAACAATATAAACCGCAAAGTAAACATAGCGTTTATGAGGGTGATCCAATTAATCTACTGTAACGTAGTTACAAGTGTCCATTCTCTTTTGATTATGTGGTGTTCAAGATAGGGTTTGAGTTCTTCAATTAAATCCAGTATACTGTCTTCCTCCAGTCTGTAGTGGGTGTAGATGTCCTCCTCAGTGCACTGGTAGATGATGATGCGCGCACGGAATATCCTCTCCTGGCGTCTCCTCCTCTGCGCAGCAGCTCTCAGTCTTCGCCTCCTCGCTATCACGTAGAGCCCAGACATTGTGGAAAAAGTCTGCTGCATTGTGGGCTTCCTTATATACTTTGCACCTGGTTACCACCTGCTTCCACTTGGTGGTAATTGCGATTTCCAAAATTGCAATTATCGTAAATTCGAAAATTGCAAATTTTTGATACGTTCCATTGCGATTCCTTTTTTGCGATTTCCAGATTTGCGATTATCTCTAACTGGGATGATCGCAATTAAGGAATTCTATGGAAATCGCAGAATACAGGCTCTCGCAATGTAAGGAATCGCTATTTTAGCGATCCCTTATTTTGCGACAAATTTTTGCTTCATACATTGGGATTTGCTAATTTTTATTCGCAGCGTTTGCGAGTAAAAATTAGCTTGATACATATGGCCCATAGCCCATTATATTTTGACTATGTGTCTCATTGATTAGTGATGTAGTGTCTTTGGGAATGTGTAGAAACTTTATCAGGTGAGTGCTTCCATGGTAGCCATTGCGAAACATGAGCCTCCCAAGATATCTATGCCCTGGTATGAGTGTTACAAAAAGAAAAATTCAAAAAGAAAAATAGATGGATGGGTGCTGAACAATGTCAAACATTCACCCTGAGTATAGAGATCTGGGCCTAAATCTATCATTTAGTGGCCCACCATGCCATTCCAGTTTAAAACCAGCCATATGCAAATCAGTCTTGATCCTGCTCCAGATGGAAATAGTCCAACCAGAACTGCCAGGCCAGGTCCTCCCTGGAATAGAAACAAGCATATTGGGGCCTGTTTCAGGGTATCACCCCTCATCAGCAAGGGCTAGTTTGAATTCAGTGGCATGCTGAGCACGGACCCAAGTTTGGGCATTTGTCTGACTCAAGATGACAAATGCAAAATGAAATTGATGGATGGTATGCTGAACAATGTCAAACATTCACCCCCAGTACAGAGACCTTGGCTTAAATCCATCATTTTCTTGACCACCATGCCATTCTAGGTTTAACCCAGCCAAATGCAAATCAGTCTTGACCCTGCTCTCCATGGGAACAGTCCAACCCGAACTGACAGGCCAGGTCCTCACAGGACAGTAAAAAAGCATCCTGTGACTGTTTTTGGTTTATCACCCATCATCAGCCAAGCTAGCTTGAATCCAGTAACATGGTGAGCATGGGACCCATGTCTGGGCATACTGTCCCACTGGAGTGACAAATGCAAAAAGAAAAATTGATGCATGGAATGCTGAACAATTTCAAACATTCATCCCCAGGACTGAGATCTGGGACTAAAACCATCATTTTTGTGCCCACCATGTCATTCCAGTTTAAATCCAGCTATATCCAAATCAGTCTTGACCCTGCTCCCCATGGGAACATTCCAACCCCTCATCAGCCAGGCTAGCTTGAATCCAGGTGCATGGTGAGCACAGGACCTACATCTGGTCATACCCGTCCCACTTGGAAGACAAATGCAAAAAGAGAAATTGATAAATGGAAAACTCATAAATGCCAAATATACACCCACATCCTGGGACTGGTTTCTGGGTTTCACCCCTCATTTGCCAGGCTAATTTGATACCAGTGGTATGGTGAGCACTGGACCCATGTCTGGGCATCCCCGTCCCACTCGGGGTGACAAATGCAAAAAGAAAAAGTGATGGATGGAATGCTGACCAATGTCAAACATTCACCCCTAGTACAGACATCTGGGCCTAAATCCATCATTGTTTTGCACACAATGCTATTTCAATTTAAACCCAGCCCAATGCAAATCAGTCTTGACCCTGCTCCCCACACTGGGGGGGTGTAGTGAGAAAAAGAATGGTGGATTGAAGCCTGATCTTTTGACTGGGAGTGAATGTCTAATTCCTTCAGCGTTCCGTTCATCATTTGATTGTAGCAGCACTTTTTGCCCTAAGTGGGATGAGTAAGCCCAGATGTGAATCCCTTGCTCGCTGTGCCGCTGGACTCAAGCTATATTTTGACGAGACAAGGGCACCCCATCTATCTGGAAAAGGACCATGGGTGTGAGTATTTGAATAGGAACAGTGGTCCCTCACAATACAGATTTGCTTTCGCCTTTAACACAGAGATACAATGACATATGTTCATGTATTCGAATGGATGTTTATACTTCAATGCAAGAAATACACAGAAACATAAAAGTGGGACAATTTACAACAAGCAAAACAGGTTGCCAAACTCAAGCATTGCACATGTTGGCCAGAATACGGAGAAGTTGTTTGGAGCAAGGAACATACACATTAGCACCATAGAAGTTTCCAATAATAAAAATTCTCAATTGTGTCAAAGAGCTGGAGTTGACGACGTTTCAATCCCTTAACTAGGTTATGGGATCATCATCACTACATTACTATTGAAGCCTGAGAAGCATGTCTTGCTGAAAGACAAGAAGCAGGAGAGAAAAGAAGGATGGGGAACTAGATTAGATGAGGCATAAGGTCATCTTTAAAATGAAGCATGCACAAGTGATAGGCATGCAGATCAGTGTCACTGAGTGATTTAAAAACGCAGAGGATGCAGGACTCAGCTCGGTGGGCAACAAGTGACCCTGCCAGATGTGACCTATCATTTAATCAAACACCCACTCAGTCACCCATACAGCCACTTACACATACAGTCAGTCACCCATACAGCCACTCAAATAGCCACTTAGTCACCAATATAGCCTCTCATATATCCCCTCACAGAACCATGTAGCCACTCATACAGGTGCTCACTCACCCATACAAAGCAAACACAAGGAGATGATGGACGGAGCGCTGAAACTTTTCAGACACAGATCTGGGTTGAATCCATCATTGTTCTTTAGCTCACTTCACCACCCTAGTTCAGACCCAGCCATATGCAAATCAGTCTTGACCCTGTTCCTTATGGGAACAGTCCATCCTGAACTGCCAAGCCAGGTCTTCCCTGGACCGGAAACACTCACCCATACAGCCACTTATACACCCACTCACTTACAAATACAAATACAAATAAAGCTTTATTCGATTTTTACAGAGAAAATCATAAAAGCACATATGATACAGCATAAAATGAGTATGAGATGCAATCAAAAAAACATACTTCTTATTAATAACAAGTTAAAAGGTTAAGTGTGTACAAAATTGTGCAAAATTTACAAAATTGTGCAAAATTTCTGGCTAGTGGGGAGGAGAAGACAGTTAATTCATTGATGCTCTGCACCTTACTGCGAATTTCAAAAAGCTACTGGCTGCATTGATTGTGAATGCATCTTCAAGCATGTATAGCTTAAGTAAGGCTGGCCGGCACTGTCTTAAGACCCAGAATTTGAGGAGCGGGAAAAGATATTTCCTTCTACCCCAGTCATAAAATTTGCAGAATGGAATAACGTGAATGTTGGATTGCTTGGAGACATTGTCACAAGGACAGGCCACCGGAGTAATCGACCAATCGTTTGCAGTGGGAAAGGTTAGTAGACGGAAAAAACAATCCGTCCTCATCCTTGTCAGCAACATTCTAGTGTAGGGGGTGGTAAACGGAGAAAGGTAAGATGGGATGCCGTCTTCATGAAATAGGAGGTTGTGATTGGCAATCGATAGTTTGTTGCCTTCGAGATAAGAACGTCTGTCTGAAAGCAAGCCTAAGCAACGAGCCTTGAGGTCCTTTTTAGAAATCGTTTGACACGTTGTGGGGTTGATATACATATCAGCTAGATCCAGGGAGGTTAAAAATTTCTGTACATAGGCAAGCCAGGGTATTTTTCTTGAATTGGTTAAGGCCATACAGTCCTTAATTATGTCCTGGTTTAACACCGTTTTTTCCGAGGACCAGACTTTGTGCCATAGCAGGATTGGCGCGGATTTAATTGTGTCTGAGATGTATACTCGTGCTAACTCATTGTGGCAGACTGTGGTTGAGATAGATCGAGGAACAGCCAACAGAAATCTTAAGAACGCGTTCTCGCTAGTTTGGATCTCTCCACAATCCGCCAGGCCCCAGATACCTGCTCCATATGTTGCGGTAGAGACGCATTTGGCAGCAAATATGTCCAGCAAGATTCTGACTGGTTTCCCACCTAGTTTAGTCGCAAATTTCTTTAAGGCTCCAATTTGTCTGATAAAAGCCAGGTTTCGGGTGTGTACAGCATTCTTCCAGGTGCCAGTACTGCTAAAAAGTATACCTAAATAGGTGAAGGTTTTTGTGAGGCTGATCTTATTTGCATCAATGTACGTATTGCAAGAGATGTTCTTTTTGTTACTGCAACACATTGTAAAAGTTTTGCTTACATTGATCTTAAGACCTCTCATGTCCATAAAGGTAGAAAAGGCGGTCAGCGCTTTTTGAAGCCCTAATTGGGTCCTGGACATAATCACAGCGTCGTCCGCATATAAAAGGATTGGAACCGCAAGGCCATTTATTTTTGGGTAATCCACATCTAATTTGGCCAGGCAGTCGGCGACGCTGTTGATGTACAGATTAAAAAGAAAGGGGGCAAGGATGCAGCCCTGCCTGACCCCCTTTCTAATAGGAAACTTATTGGTGCAAGCTCCGTCCTTCCCATATCGGACCTTGGCCCCGGCTCCTCGATAGAGTTCTTTTATGAAAGATAAAATGTTGGGGTCAACACCCATGTTGATGAGGGTACACCAGAGTAGGCTATGGTTGAGGCAATCAAAAGCAGAGCTTAAGTCCACGAAAGTCATATATATATTGCCTCTTTTTGCCAGCACATGTTTGTCAATAATCAGAGCTAGATTTAAACATTGTTCCACTGTCCCGAGACCAGAAACAAACCCATATTGAAATTTAGATAAAATGTTATTCTCCTGTGCCCATGTCTGTAGTTGATTCAAAAGGACTCTCCCGGCCACCTTCATCATGGAGTCCAATAAAGAAATTGGTCTATAACATTTTGGGTCCGTTCTTTCACCTTTTTTGAAAATGGGTATTATGATCGCTTCTTGCCATGTTGTAGGGAATCCTTTACGGGCATAAGAATTAAGGACGTTGGTAAGAATAGGTGCCCATAATTGGATGTTGTCTTTGAATAAGTCTATAGGGATTCCATCTGGGCCGGGCGCTTTGGCGTTTGAGCTTTCAAGAATAGCCATTTCCACTTCCGAATGATTGAAGTAGATGGAAAGTGGAAACGGCTCTGAATTATTGATTAGCGATTCATTACTCTCCATTGGTTCAATTCGGTCGTCTAGTTTGTACAGTTCGGGGAAGTGGTTTATCCAGACATCTTCGGTGATGGCAATTTCTATACAGTCGGTTGTCCTATCACTAAAAAAGGGGGCGTTCACCTCCCTCCAGAAGGCCGTGTTGTCTCTTAAAGTACTGGCTTTCAACAGAGCTTCCCAGGCCGCGTTTTTCAGGACCTTTTTTCTATTCTTGAGAGCCTGTTTGTAAGCGGCACGGGCAGATCTAATTTCCATCTGGTTTTTTGGAGTTTTGTTGAGGCTGGCCTTCAGGGTGTCGCGAGTGTTTGAACACTCATGATCAAACCAACCTTGGTTCTTGGGAGCATTGCTTTTGTTGTTATTTCTGCTCAAGTTTTTTCTGATTTGTGAGGCGATTTGGTCGAAGGCAGAGATAATTTCTAGTGGATTGGGTGGAAGTTCTAAACAGGTCCAAAAAGAGTCAGGAAACGTTTTGATCAAGTTTTCAAGAAACTTCGAGGTGTCAATTTTGGCCCATTTTATGGTGTATCCGTTTCTTGACGAAAGTGAAATGGTATGTGAAAAAAGATTTTCCAAATTGCTCCTGGACTTGGTACCACTGGAGGGGGAATATATCTTGATGCTGATAGGGTAGTGATCGCTCAGAACCAACTCCTCTCTATTGAATTCTAAAGCGTCTCCATGATGACTGTGAGACAAGAGGAAAAAATCTATTATCGTGAGCGATCCCCTTCCGTGGAATGTGGGTAAAAAATCAGTCGGGGGCACAGTTAGATCATTGAAAAAACCCAGGTCCCACTCATGTAGTAAGTTGTTCAGTTGGGTTCCCGTAGTTGAATGTTCAAAATGGGTAGTATGTTCTCCATTTGGGGCTCTTTGATCACAAACTCTGGTTCCACTATATGGGCATAAGTGACAATTAAAATCACCTAGTATGATCAAGCGCCTGTCTGAAGAGGACCCTCCCATGCCCTTCTTTATTAATTTAGAAAGAAACTCCATAAATTTAATTTGATCATCTCTCTGAGCACCATTATATAGATTAATGATGAGAGAGTTGACAACCTCTTTCCCAGACATTGTAAAGGCCTGGAGTAGGCGGCCAAAGGACTTTGAGCTAAGATCAGTTTGCAGGAGGTCAACGCATTCTAATGATACGTTTAATCTATTCGAAACGTACAAGCAAAGGCCTCCCGAGGGTCTACCTCTTTGGGACTGAATGGAAGGGGTAAAATGTGTACTATAGCCATCCAGATTTACAGGTGTCAGATCCCAACATTCCTGGAACGCTAAGATGTCAAAAGTGTGTATATGGTTCAGGAAGGTTGGGTCACCTATTTTATTTGAAAGCCCGGCTATGTTCCAAGATAAGATAGAGAAATATTTGTTCTCAATAGAGTGCATTGAGGAGCAGGATGGGGATTCAGGTCAGAAGTTAAGGGTAAGAGAGAGATCTGGGAGTCATCAGTTTGTAAACTTTCCGACCCAGAAGGGCCGTGTGACAGAGCCAGATTGAAGAAGTCCACAGTGGGTTCGGGAGGGACAAGGTTCCCATGTTTGCTTGGGGACATCCCTGGGCTAGCAGGAGACCGGGGGGTCATAGGCTTGTTGTTTGACGGTAAATGGTTATTTGATGGTCAATCAACCATTTCTAAGGATGAAAAATAATTGCTAGTTGGAGCCCCTCTCCACCCCTCTGCGTATGGTTGATCTCTTCTTGGGTTCCAGGGCTGATAATCCCAGTCCCTCCTCCTGTTACGCGTTTCGACTTGGGACCAACTCCAACCTGGGGATTGGTCCCAGTTTTGAGGGAAATCTTGTTCACGTGGAAACCTCGGTGGGTAAAAGAAGGACAGACGGTTAGTGTCTATACTTCCCTTTCTCTCCAGGGTTGACCAGGAACATATGTAACTAACTGTCTCTGGGTTATCAAAATTAATGATGATACAATCCCCTTTTATTCTTTTCCTTGTGTCCCCTATCCAAGGGACTCTTCGTACCATGGACAGTCTACTTTTACAGTGTGATGGAAGGGGTCTATTAATCTGAAGCCACTGCATAACTTTGTTTTTCAATGACCAGGTGGATTCACTCATATGTTCTTCCAGTTCTGGTACCCCTGTAAGGATCACGGTGTAGGGGCTTGCTTCTGGGGGAAGATGGACTGGTCTCTTTGGACCAACTGGTTTACTGGGTGCATCAGCAGCCTGTTGGATAACCGAGGGTTTAGGTGATGGGGGCTTAGAGTTCTTTCTAATGGGGTCAGCACTTGTTGCTGATTTTCCATGTACTTGTTTAGTGGAGCCCTTAGTGTCTGTGGAAGTTGCTTGGTTAATGGTTGGGGTTTTAGGGTTTTTATCTGTAGGAGGGGGAGCTTTATGCGTTGTAGGTTGGGGCACTGGTTTCTGTACCGTAACTGCCTTAACATGTTTGGTGATTGTAGAGACTGATGGCTCTAATGTGATAGCGGAAGGTTTGGGATGACTGACAAGATTTGTTAGTCTAGCAAGCTGCTTCTCGATATTATTTAGCGTTCGCTCGATTGGGAGTAGTTGCGATTTTATGAAATCCTTAATTGAGTCGAACACTTGTGCATTGAGTTCTGGATGGTTTGTATTAACAGTGTCATGACCCCTTTGAGTCTCCTCCACTGATGCAGCCAAAAGAGAGGAGTCATCCATATTGTCAGGCAATGGCTGTCTTGTGTTCTTTGGAAGGTTGATACGTGGAGGTTTTTTAGACCGAGTGCGCTTCGGTGGACAGTGCGACTTAGTCTTGGGTATTGACCTTACACTAGCTTGTTTGGGAATGGCACCCTCTTTAGACACCTTCTCGGGTTTTGGGGGTGAGGCTACGGCTAGGGGTGAGGGCAAAGGTTGTGACTCTATCAAGGTTGATGGCACAGTTTGAGTGGGGCTGATCACCAGGGTAGGTGTTTTCTCCAAGTCATTCATCGAAACTTCCCCTAGTGAGAGATGAGTGACTGATAAATCGACGCTCATTGGGATGGTATGGAGTTCTGCACGAATTTCTTGTAGTAAAGGAGCGTTAGTTTCCTGGTGGATAGGTGTTTTAGCTAAAGCCAGAAGGCCCATGGATGACCTTCGTGCTGCAGCAAGGTCCTGGGAGACACGTCTTTCAAGCAATACAATTCCCTGATTGATAGCATCGTTGGCTTTGGTAATGAATTGATCTATTGGGCCAATTACTTCACCCACTCCATGAGCCGTCTTGTTCCTCATGGCCCTGGTAGTCATGTTAGCAGAGAAGCACCCGTGGGTTAATAAGCTAACACAGTAATGGTGAAAGGCTCCCAATATAGGTGGTAATGTACAGGGCGGTGATGAAGAGAGAAAGAAAAGGGATTGGCCCAGACCAGACTTGACCAGGCTTGAACGGGCTTAAACGGGCCCGCCCTTGGCCCGGGCTTCGCCCGGGCGTCGACCCGCGCGCGTCCCGCGATGCGCGTAGTTATCCCTGTTTATGTAATTGTGGTGAGATGTAAGGAAGGGGCGGGGCACTGGGAGGGGGCGCGGCTCACGCGGGAAGAGGAAACAGCTGGTGTTACTAAGGCTGTGCCTCGCAGTCCCGGGGCCGCGCCTCTCACCTCCTCTGCGGCCTCACGTCTCCTCCCTCAGGGACACAGAGTTCTTGGCAGGTGTCAGCTACTCCTGTAGCGAAGTCAGGTAGGGCTTGAGTCACGCTGGAAAATGCTGGAAACACAACCTCTGTGGCGAGCGGCTCCCGCGAAGCGGGGGCCGCGAGACGTTAAATACGCCTTGCAGGGGGCGGGGCACTGGGAGGGGGCGCGGCTCACGCAGGAAGAGGAAACAGCTGGTGTTACTAACGCTGTGCCTCGCAGTCCCGGGGCCGCGCCTCTCACCTCCTCTGCGGCCTCACGTCTCCTCCCTCAGGGACACAGAGTTCTTGGCAGGTGTCAGCTACTCCTGTAGCGAAGTCAGGTAGGGCTTGAGTCACGCTGGAAAATGCTGGAAACACAACCTCTGTGGCGAGCGGCACCCCACTCACTTACAAATACAGACACTCAAACACACACTCACTCACTCACACATACAGAGACTCACACAGCCACTCACACACCCAACCCCTCACCGGTACAGCACCAGTCACACACACACTCCCACACCCATACAGTTGTTGACTCACTCGCTTATGCACCAATAAAGGTACTCACACACCCACATATTCATCCATACAGTCAGTCACACAACCATACAGCCCCTCAGACATGCACTCACACATGGATACACAGTCACAAAACCACTCACATAATATCTCTTAGAAATAGTATCACTCATTAGCAGTACACAAAGTATAGCAATTTAACTGTTGTACTACCTTAGTATACATGTTTAACACTCATAAACGTTTAGAAAAAACTTGCAGTTACTGGATGATGTCATCAGTGATGTAATTTGAGATATCATCAGTGTTGTCATGAGTGATGAACATGACCATATCATCAGTGATGTAGTATGTGAGGTCATAAGCAGTGCATTGTGGGAGCATAAGTTAGAGTTAGCTCAGGTAACTCAAACTACTGAACTTCACTGGGTTTGTATGAGTCAAATCTGAGCTTAACTATAACATCCCTGTAACCTTTGTTTTTTTTCTGTGAATTTCTGAGGTTTTTTAATTCTATTTTCTAACTATAATATCCCTGTATCCTATGTTTTATAAGTGAATTTCAAGTTCTTTACTAAGTAAGATGCCTATTACAATGCACATTGTTGGGGGATGGTTGATGCAGGGCCTGCCCAGGCATTGTGCTACCCCCATCCAAGTTTGTTGCTCCTGGCTCTCTTCCTCCTTGCCATCTATTGTTCACGTCCATGACCCTGCTCCCTCATTACAGCCACATGTGGCCATTGCTCTGCCACTGCCCTTCCTTCCTGCCCAAAATATTTAGTTTCCTGCCCCTTCCACCTCTTTCCTACCCTCTGTTGTCTGAGTCCATGCACCAACCCTTTCCCTCCTGCCCTGCATGGTCCAATGTGCTTCCACTACCATGCATTTGGCTTTATGTCCCTGCTTACACCTCCTATCCTCCATTGCCCAATTCTATGCCCCATCATTGCTCTCCTGCTTAGCTCTTGTGCTTAGCTTGCCTCACCTACTCTCCTCCCTGCCCTCCAATGTCTGTGTGCATGTCCCTGCTTTCTCCTTTTGCCCATCATGTTCCATGGACCTGCCATTGCCCCTTCTATCCACTCTTTGTTTTTTAATAATCTTTTGAATAAGTTGAATTGCAATCATACATATAATATTGTACAGTGCATGGTACATTATTCAATATCCGGTACATTAGGCAGAGGCTAACAAGTCATATACACTAATTGGTTAAATTTCTGTTCCCACGTCTGCGCATTTCTAATTCCTCCATTGGGATATACATATGTCTCCATGATAGACATTCCATTTCTTGTCCCATTTCCTAGGGCATCCTTGAGTTATAAACACTTCCTTTTCCGCTATCATGCATGTGTCAAATTCTTTCGCCCATACATGTGTGAATGGTGGGGTAGCCACCCCTTCGCCAACTCCTGCTTAACTAGAGTGTATCCCAGTGTTGTCAACTGCTGCTCAGTTTGAGAGGTCCATCGCCGTCCAGATGTTTAAGAAACCCAGCTGTGGTGTAAGTACTACCTCCGTCCCCAGTGCAGTCCGGATGTGAGTTGTGGCTCCCTCCCATATGTGCTGTATTGCAGGGCATTCCCAGATAGTGTAATAGAAGGTGGCTAATTGTTTGCATCCCCTGAGATAGAGGTCATCCTTATGTGCTCCTATTTTGGCTAAGGTAGTCCCTGTCATATAGGACCGGTGTAGAATCTTAAGCTGTATCAGCCGGAAGCGAAGTGTAATGGATGCTTCTCTAGGGGACATTAAAGCCAATTGCCAATCTTCATCGTCAATAGGCCCTAAGTCCCTCTACCATTGCACTATAAGTTTACTGAAAGTATCGGGCAAGTTGTTCCACAGTTTTTTATAAGTTAAAGAAATGGCTTTTGAGTGTAACGGTCCATCTAACAATCGATCTTCTAATGGTAATGGATCTGGTATGTCTTTAAAATCTGAAAAAGCTGTCTGTTGGGCGTGCCTTATTTGGAAGTACCTGAACAGTTCCTCCTGAGCCATTTGATAGCATCTTGGAGTTCCTCAAAACTAATGATAGATCCTTTCTTAATCAAGTCTCCTATCACTGATATTCCAATCATATCCCACTTGTCGAACCCTGGTTGATGACACAACGTGCCTAGTCTCTGGGCTTGCCACAATGGTGTTGCTTTTGTGAGAGTGTTAGCCCAGCCCAGGCGAGAATTCACCTGGTGCCAGATCCCTATTGGGTGAGAGGTGGGCCCAAAATATCTACGACTTCTGTGTTTTGAATATAGGGCTCCTAGATAACCGTAACGGTCTGTTTGTTATCTGTCCAGAACATATGCCAGGTCGTTATGGAGATGGTACATTCAATGGTTCACCACTACCAATTGTGAGGCCCAATACTAGAGTTTGAGGTTGGCAAAGTTATGCCCCCATCATACCAACTTTTCGTTAGATTTTTCATTGCCACCCGTAGGGCCCTGCCATCCAACAGCAGCATGCAGACTTCACTTTCCACTGCTGTGAAATATGCATCTGAAACACGGTTCGGGCAGTTCTGAAGGATATATAAAAAGCGCGGAAGAGCCATCATCTTGAACTGAGCGCCATGGCCCACTAAGGACAAATGCAAAAACAACAGTTGATGGACAGAGTCAGAATGCAGAACAATGTCATACATTCACCCCAGTACAGGGATTTGGGCCTAAATCCATAGTTTTTTTGCACTCCACACCACCCCGACATGGCCATATGCAAATCAGCCGTGACCCTGTGCCTCATGGGAACAGTCCAGCCCGAACTGCCAAGCCATGTCTTTCCTGGACTGGAATCAAACATCCTAGGACCAGTTTCTGGCTATCAGCCGTCTTCAGCCAGGATAGCTTGACTCCAGTGGTGTGGAGAGCATCGGACTCATGTCTGAGCATACCCATCCCACTCGGGGTGACAAATGCAAAAACAGCAGTTGATGGACAGAATGCAGAACAATGACATACATTCACCTCAGTACAGAGATCTGGGCCTAAATCCATTGTTTTTGTGCACTCCACACCACCCCAGTTCAGACATGGCCATATGCAAATCAACCTTGACATTGTGCCTCATGGGAACAGTCCAGCCCGAACTGCTAAGCCATGTCTTTCCTGGACCAGAATCAAGCATCCTAGGACTGGTTTCTGGCTATCAGCCGTCTTTAGCCAGGATAGCTTGACTCCAGTGGTGTGGAGAGCATGGGACTCACGTCTGAGCATACCCATCCCACTCGGGTGACACATGCTAAAACAACACTTGATGGACAGAATAGAGAACAATGTCATACATTCACCCCAGTACAGAGATCTGGGTCTAAATCATTTTTTTTTGCACTCCACACCACCCCAGTTCAGACATGGCCATATGCAAATCAGCCTTGACCCTGTGCCTCATGGGAACAGTCCAGCCCGAACTGCCAAGCCATTTCTTTCCTAGACCGGAATCAAACATCCTAGTACCGGTTTCTGGCTATCAGCCGTCTTCAGCCAGGATAGCTTGACTCCAGTGGTGTGGAGAGCATGGGACAAAGGCAGGGACCGCCAGTGCTTTACATCCGCTCATAGCCTGGCTAACGGAGGCGCTAATTTATGGTTGTGAAAGAGGACCAGGTCTGATGTCACAAATATTCCTAAATACCGGAATCCTTCACTAGCCACTTCTATTGTACAGTTTACTGGGAGACGAGGAACCTGGCCCGAAGCATAAACAATACAGACTTACTCCGATTGATCTCATACCCGGAATACTTCCTGAAGTTCGTAAAAATGTTCAAGATCGCTTAAATGGATTTATAGGGGGAGGCAATGTATAGCAGTATATCATCAGCATACAACGATATTCAGTCCTCGTGATCTTCCACCCATTTCAGCCCCCTTACCATTACGTTTTGACGTATCCACACCGCGAGTGGTTCTAATATAAGAGAGAATATTAGTGGTGATATTGGACAGCCCTGTCTGTTGCCTCTCCGTAATCTGAAAGCACGGGATGTGTAGTTATTGATTCTCACTTGCCCCTGTATATCTGTATACAGCAGTTTCACCTGACCCAGAAACTTCGGGTCAAATCCCACCCTGTTCAGAACTTGAAAATAGTATGGCCATTCTGTACTGAACGCAATAGAGGCAACTAACGACAGAACCACTGCGTCTTCCTCCAGGAATTCCCTGCGTGCAAGCACGTTATGGAAATGATGGATATTAAGTGCTGTGTTCCTCCCTGGCATAAAGCCTGATTGAGCAGTGTTGACTAGGGAGGAAATTACTGCAACGAGTTTTATGGCCAGGACTTTCACTAAGATTTTAGCCTCCACGTTAATCAGCGAGATAGGCATATATGAGCCACATTTATCACCAGGTTTCCCCGGCTCACGGATAACTACTATGGTGGCCAGACGCTGGTCTGTGGGCAGCTTTCCCCTCTCAAAACTTTCATTGTACATTGCCCACAAGTGTGGGGCTACTTGGGAGGCCGGTACTTTTAGAAACTCGATTGGAATGCCATTCAGCCCCATCGCTTTCCCGGAGTTGATTTGACCAATGGCCCTCTGAAACTCTTCATCTGTTAGATCGCTATCAAGGGTACCCCAATCTGATTGCGAGAGTGTTGGCAGGGCGCTATCTGAGAGGAGCTGACAAGAGTCGTCCGCTGTGTATGTGGCACAGTGAGAGTATATCTGCTCTAAGTGGTTTGCGAATGCCTCAGCTATGTCCTTGGGATGGGTAAGTGTCTCGCCACTTGGCAGTGTTAGCCTGGGCACCCATCTGTCTCCTTGTTCTCGCCTCTCTAACCACACCAAAGGTTTACCGGCCCTGTTATCCAATTCATACAGTCTGTGTTGGGTATGGAGGTGTTTGTCCATCATATGCTCTCTGGTTTTGATTTTGTATTTTCTTGCTTGAGCGCCAGGCGATGCTGCGTGTCGTCCGATGGACTAGTTGCATGGTCTAATTCCAAATGGTGGAGTTCTTCTTTGAACTATGAGCCTGCGCGTATTTTGGATATACCCGTTTTTTAAAGACAGGGCTTGTCCCTTCAAGACCACTTTATATGCCTCCCATCTGGTTTGCGCTGAATCAAAGGAGCCCAGATTT
The DNA here is from genome assembly GCF_964263255.1 of Lissotriton vulgaris. NCBI lineage: Eukaryota > Metazoa > Chordata > Amphibia > Caudata > Salamandridae > Lissotriton > Lissotriton vulgaris. The sequence continues at coordinate 1,158,858,631 of NC_141695.1, read as the reverse complement.
TCTTTAAAATAGTTACCGGTTTGTGTGCATAGCTCCTCTTTTTTGTCTGGAATTTTCAACAGCCATGGGTTAAGACCGATAGTGGTACGCGGTTGTCGTTCCCAGTGCATGAATTCAATCTTGACCGGTGAATGATCTGAAATACCTCTGGGCAAGACTTGGGAATGCTAAGTAACCTATTGAGGCTGTATGCGTTAGAAAATAGTCGATACAAGAGAGACTCTTATGTGTGTTTGAGAAGTAAGTATATTGCGTGGCTGTCGGTTGTAATGCGCGCCCCACGTCAGTCAGACCCATAGCTGTGGTGAATTCAGCCGTAAGCACATTTGGTCTTGCTCCCGACCATTTTGGGTATCTGTCAATTGTGTCATCCATAGTCATATTATAGTCTCCTCCCATGATTAAGGTGCCCACTGGAAGGTCGATCAGTATGTTACCAAGATCTGCCAAAGCTTCCTTACCTAGTGCCAGTGGCAGGTACAGTGAGATCACGTTACGCACCCTCCACTCCCACTGGGCCTCCAATACGGCAAATCTGTCCCCGGGGTCTGCCCAGGTCCAGTATATGATAAGAGGTAGGTTCTTTTTGACCAGAATACCCATAACCCAGGAACCTGTGGTGTAGTCCGCATGTACGAGAAGTTTATACGCCCACCTTGTAAGGGCTTTGCTCTTATTCCCAACCAAGTGTGTCTCTTGTAGTAGCACCACGTCTGGAGACTGTTGTTTCAAAATACTGCTGGATAATTCCTCTTTTAACTTTATCCCCCATTCCGTTCACATTCCAGGTAAGGACAGAGAGTGACAAGTCTCTTTCATCCCCCATCATGTAACGGGACAACAATTGTAATATAGTAGCCCAATAATAGTGAGCAATTTAAATTTGACTGTAACTGAATTAGTGTAACTCGACCATGCTTGTTTCCCTTGTGACTGAAGCCAACTATGAAACCGGTACATAGCAATATACAATTGTTGGCATGCTACAAATTAACCAAACATTGAAAATGTGAACACCCCTCCCTCCTCCCCTCACCCACCTCCTTGCTGCCCCCCTGCCCATTGATTTGAAACTACCCACACCCCAACTAGGCAGAGTGCCTCTCGTCCCCCCAAGAATACTGAAAGTACGGGCTCAGTGCCCCCCCTTCCCCGCTAAGTTCATATCACATATTGCCTATTTGTCAATCCGTTGTCCCCACCAGTAAAATAACCCGGGAGTCCGTCTCTCAGCTAGGTATATTCATGACTAGTCAAACGACTTATAGGTCCCCAGGCAACCCACATTTCTATTCAAGTCCTTAGAAGATTCTCACCACCGCTGCAGTACTTGCGCTTTTGTAGAGCTGTATGCAGTCTCGTCCTTGCATAGAAGTTATATTTGTGCGGCGTCTCCTTCCCTGTCATGACCACTGAATTCTCTGCAGGCGGAATCTCAGTGTTCTCTTTGTACGGCCTGGGTCCTCCATTACGGTCTCGTCCCTGCCCCCCACCCTATTCCACCCCTTCGGCCAATCCCACACCTCTTCCGGCGTGAAGAACCATGCCTTGCCGTCAGACTCCACTCTGAGTTTTGCTGGAAAGAACATGGCATATTTCTGTTCTCCGTCCCGGAGCTCCTTTTTCACTGCCTGAAAGCTGCGTCTTTGGGCTTGAACTTTGGCTGTGAAATTCGAGAAGAACGTGACTTCGTTGTTATTCATCTTAGGTGGAGGGCTGGAACTTGCTGTCTGCAGTGTGATGTCCCTGACTCTATAGTTAAAGACACGGGCGATGAGAGGTCTCGGGGGGGGGGGGGGGGGGAGCCCGGGCTTTGGCCTGCCGCCAGTTACTCGATGTGCTCTTTCTATTGTAATGTAATGTAATGTAATGTAATGTAATGTAAAACAATTTGTACCGCGCACGTACACCGAGACGGTTTCTTGGTATTGAGAAATACCGTGACTGGCCCCTAGGTTGTAGGTGCGTGGTTATTAATTCCTCCACATAGAGGTCAGCTGCTGGCCCTTCTGCCCGTTCCAGAACACCCTAGATGCGTATGTTATTATGTCGGGCCCGTCCTTCATACTCGTCATCCACTCTTGCCTATTCTGCAGCTCAGCCACCCGTGTCTGAAGTTGGGAGGTATCAGTCTGCAGCGCTGTCGTGATGATTTTGAGGTCCTTCACTCTTTTGTTCACTTTGCGGAAATCCGCCCTGATGAGAGATACTTCTACGTTGACTGAATCCAGGTAGGTGCGCACTCCACTTATGGCCGCCATGATATCGTGCAATGTTGGTTCCACTCCCGGTTTGGGAGCACTCTGCGTCTCTGTTGTCTCCATGTGGTGTGTCTCCCGATCCTCCCCTGATTTGTTCCAGGCAAATTTAGCAAGTTTGTTCTGTGCATTAGCCTTCGGACCCCTGCCTGTTGCCATGTGTGCACCTTGGGTTCCCGTGAGGGGATACTGCAACTAAGGATAGTCCTAGTAGTCCCCGCCGCCTACCCATTGAGTTCAGGCAATCTTGCAGTTGATCAGTCGGGTTTTCCTAGGGTCTCTCCTCTTTGGCACCCCGGTGTTCAAATTATCTCTCCGTCCGATGGCGATCACTACGCCTGGGCACCCTTCGGCAAATTGGGCTCTGTAGACTGCGTGTGTATTGCCTCGAATTCCTGAGGATTTCTGGCCATGCGGGGCTGCATCATTTTCCATTACTGCGTGAATGGTAGCTGTGCATGGACCAGGGTAGTCTACCAGTGTCTATTTTGGGGGGTTGTCCGCACCCCAGGCCGGGGTGGAGGGAAGTTCACCCTCGCCTCTTAAGCCATGCAACACCTCAGATATGGCCGTTGCCAAGCACCATCAATCCTGTCTTATGCCATCCGCCTTTCCTGCCCACTCTGGCCACAGCTAGATCCTCTCCAGTGTCCGGTACAGCACCACCTGCAGCAATTTGGGCACCAGTGTCTCCGTGGGTGGTTACACTTGTGAGGTCTAGGACTCACCAGGGTCCCCAACACTCCAGTCCGGAAGCTGTGAGTAGTGCATGGCTGTCTAGGGGAAGGTCATGCAACCTGGGCGGTCTGTGTGTACCTCACGGTCTCCGCTACGGAGATCTGGTCTTCCAAACCGATTGACGCGTGAAGGGGGAGGAAAGCACTGCCACCGAAGAGCCTCGGCTGCTGAGTGGCTATCCTGGCATCCGATCTACATTAATCCTCCCCCTGCTGTCTCCCAGATCGCCAGTGGGTCACACCAGTCTGGGCCTGGCACTTCCCAGCAGGGCATCAATGCTTGGGCCTCGATGTGTGGCCTCCGCCTCAAGATGTTTGCCCTGCTACCTTTGGTTAGTCACAGTCATTCCTGGCTCGTATCCATCTCTTGAGCTGGAGCACCAGCGTCACTGTGGGGGCACACGTACAGAGACAAGATCTCGCCAGCATCCGCAGGCTCCCAGACTAGGATTCGCCGGCGATGCATGGGTATACAGGGGAAGGGGGAGCACGCAACTCGGGTGGTCCGCTTGTGCCCAACGTCCTCAGCCACGCCGCTCACCACAGGCCGCACCCGCCGTGGAGGTCAGTCCTTCAATCCTGGTATCGCGCGGAGGAGGGGAGCACTATGACAGGAAATTCTCGCCATCTCCTGCTAGGCGATTATCCTGCCCCCAAGCCCACGTTGATCCTCCCTCTCCGCTGGCTCCCAGTCCTCCGGTGAATTACACTAGTCTGGGCCCGGTCAAGGCCCAGCAGGTCGTCCGAGCGGGGACTCAAATTGCGGCCTCTGCTCCGCGATGTCAGCCCTGTTACCTTTGGTTGGCCTTTGTCGTTCTCAGGACCTCACTTGCCTCCCCAGCCGGAACAGCCACTTTCTCTGTTGAGTACAGGGCATGCAACTTGTCCAGTCCGTGGCAGCTACCCCGATCGAGGCACCTCAAACAGTGGTCTGTGTGTCGCCATATTAATACCGCCACCACTGCTCATCAGGATTTCTCTTCTGTCTTGCCACAATGGGCTTTCCTCGCCCCCACCCCGACCACAGTGGGTCTTCCAGTCAGGGATTCACTAGCGGGGCAAATTTTCTGCTCACATTGGCATTGAATTGTGCAGGATAGTCAGCGAGGATACGGGAGCCCTCTCATCTAGCGCCATTCTCCTTGACTGCTAGCCACGCTCCCCCTTCTATCCACTCTTGAGTGCTCTATTGAGCTACCACTGCCCCTCTCACCTGCTTAACATGGACAGATGGCTGCTGCCTGTCCCTGCAACTTCAACCCTGCCTGTCCAAGTTCCTTGCCCCTATCCCCTCTCTCCTGTCCTCAATGGTCAATTTTGCTGCCACTCCCTTCTGCCCTTCATGCTCTGTTGTGCCGCAACTGCTCCTCTTGCCTTCCCTGCATGGTCTGTTGTAAAGCCCCTTTCTCTTCCCCCTTTTGTCTTTGTCCAGCAACTACCCTTCCTTTCTGCCCTCTATGGTCCTTTGTGTATGCCCTTGCTTCCTCCCTCTTGCCCACCTTCCTGCTTGACATGCATGGTCTTCTGTGCTGCCACAGCCCCTCCCACCTGCCCTGAGTGGTTAGCTTGCTGCCCCATACTGCCTCCCACCTTCCCTCCTTTTTCTGTGTATATTCTACTATAGTCTCACTGTTGCTCTTACTGATGTATTGTGCTTCCGGTGCCCATCCTACCTGCTGCCCATGGTCAGCTTGCTGCTCCTGCCTCGTTGTCCCCTGCCCTCTCTTATACATGAACAGACCCCTATACCCTCCCTCCTGCCTTGTCTGGTCTGTTTCCGTGCCCCTGCCCCCTCCCTACTGCCCGTCATGGTATGTTATGCTGCAACTGTCCCTCCTGTCTGTCCGGTATGGTTAGCTTGCTGCACTTGCTGCTCTTGCATCATTCCCCTCTGCTCTCTGTTGTCCACTTGTATAGCTCTGTCCCCTCCCTATTGCTTTCCTTGGTCTGTAGTGATGCACTGCTGTCCCACTTGCCCTGTGTGGTTTCTTGATGCATGCTCTTTAAGGTCAGTTTAGTTCCCCTTCCCAGGTTCATCTTGCCCTCGGTTATCCGAGTCCTTGCCCCTACACCATTTCTCCTACCCTCTGTGATCCAATGTACCTTAATTACCAACATTTTGAACTTGGTAAGAGGGAGATTTTTTTTTAAACCTCTGGAATTCATTTTTTTCTTTTTGACTTACATTGAAAAAGAGAAGATTGTAGGTAGGTGACAGGTAGAATAAACCCCCTTTGGGCTTAAAAACTTTGGGAGGCACCTTCCTGAATTGCGTCTGTGTCTGTTGGCATGTATGGTTGTAATGCCACTGCCTCATCCTTTTGACCTCAATGGTGTTTTATATGGCCATAGCCTCTCATGCCTGTACTGCATGATTGGTTTGCTGTCCCTGCCCCCCCCCATCCTTTGCCCTCCATGGTCTGTGGTGCTGTCACTGCTGCTCCTGCCTGCCCAGTGTGGTCAACTTGTTGCCTCTGCACCCTCCTACACTAGAGGGTCTGATTCCCATAGACATTAAGGTTAGTGCTCTAAACTGTAGTGTAGTTCCTATTTTCTCTATAGGCCCTGCGCATTGGAATAACATAAACAGCAGTGTAGACGTAGGAGTGCGGTCTTCTAGGTCTCTACTGACTATGTTAGACTTAATTTAGGTTTGCGCCAGCTAGCTCAGAGGTCACTGGAAACTTTCTTGACTGAATAGGAAGTGATCAGCTTCCCTGGCTCAGACAAGAAGGGATTCAGCTTCCGACAACCGCATTAACATGACAACTTTGCTCCTCAGAATAAGAGTCAATCTCTAGAGTCGTGTGAAACAATAGACAGCTATTTTACTCAGTCAGTTGTGCAAAATTACTTTCACCAGTATGCAGAGAATAGAGAGGCGGGGGTTTTCAATACAAGATATTATTTATTGAGCAGTCTTCCTTCTCATGCAAGAGAAATGAATTGCCACAATTGCAAGACTTGTTATTATAAAAAGTGCGTACAGTAAAAGGAGTATTACGAAATAATACTGTAAAAGCATTGATATGGTTTCTTAGCCATACAATAGTTAAAATGAATAAAATATATACATTCATATATACATTTGGCTAACGTCCTCAACTTGTGCTTCTAACTACGCCTACCCCGGTGTACCTGACCTAAGCCTAATACGTGGGAGGGAGTAAGTAAGTAGCAGTTTAAGTTAAGTTGGTTTTGCCAAGGGTTTGCTTCAAGAATTCTCTCTAAGGGTCTAGTCAGCACCGTACCTCTGGAATAGAATGCTGGAGGTCTGGTATCTCCTCTCAGGACTCGATATTCCAGTTACCCGCAAGGGTAGGCTGGAAACGCCGGAGCTGGATTTTCTTGGCAGGAGAAAAGACAGCGTCTTTCTCAGCGTGTCAAGGAGGAGGAGGGGCAGCGTCCGTGGGCTTCTCGCATCTGCTGGGCTCTGCAAGGGACAGCTGTTCTGCTCCAGTATTCACCACCACCATCGTGTTTGCTTAAGGCAACGTCGGTATTATTTATACCTGAAAGGTGCCGAGTTTGACGTACGTTTTTGGACATAAGACGTCAATAAAGATGTCACTAAGAACTGGTCGTTCTTACAGTGCTCGCAAGAGTTCTATTACTAATCAAAACAAAGCAAGCGGGGCTTTCCCAGGTTGCTGGGGGTTTGAGCTGTCAAAAGAACTCGGTGTGTTATCTAGGAATCTAAGGAAGTGGCTTCTGCTGTGTCATGTACTGTAATGAGCTGCAGAGACGAGTTACTGAAATATGGCTCTGATCGTTTATGCCGTTATAGGGACATGTATTGATTATAGCGTATAGGGGCATAAGGTCACAATATTGATCGGGGTCCTAGATAGAACACAACACCCACTCCACGAATTTATGTCCATCAAATTACTAAAAACTAAAGCAATAAGATGCGTGTGTATTCCTACCCACCCCAAAATACATATTGCATTTGAAATGGCGTATATGAAATACATGAAAATATAGGTACTGTACGTTTTTAAGCATAGTAATCATTCAAAAATTATTGCATATGTAATCAGTTGAACGATTTTGCAAAAAATTACACATGAAATGTCTCTTAACACAGAAAAGAAGGGCGAGACTATTTCATCACATATAAATACAATTGCTGTGAATTGTGCTAGAGGCCGAGGTAAAGTTTTTGTCTCTCGATCTACTAAAAATAGAAGTACTGTTCTTTATGAATAGTTCTACTACAAGCAAAAGTATTTGTGCCAAAAAAAGTAAATATTTTGAAAAATGTCTGATTCAAAAATATTTCATGGTGAACGGGGAAATAGAGTTCCAAACGCTTTTCAGTAGTTTTTGTTTATCAAAACTGAAGGTCGAATTCAGAGTTCATGGGAACGCTGTGCGCCGGAATGTTATTCCAAAAAGTTATTGTTTCTGTTCAGGGGAGAACATCATATCAGACAGGCTCTCAAAGAATAGGTCTACATATTCAGGTGACAGTTCGACCAGGTTCGATAGTGCAGTAACCCGGCAGTTGTGAGAATGATTGCTATCATCGATGTCTGGATCAGCAATGCTCACAGAAGGCTGTACCTGGGTGATGCTGCTTTCATTTATCGCTTCACTGCCGCCACATAGTCGTAGCGCAGGAGTCTCAACGAATGCCGTCATCAGGATTGGTAGCCGCTGGGGACAACACGATGCATGAGCCGTTACAGGACTAAGCAAAGTATCGATATCCGTTGGTACTACTGATGGTAGTGCAAGGCAGGTGTCTAACACGCATTCTTCTCCGCATAGCATACATCGAAGCAAAGGTAAGATGCAGGTCTGCCATATAGGTCTGAATGAAAGAAACCAGGTCATGTTCAGATCTCTCAGCCAGGCCAATCCAAGGACTGTTATGCGGTCCCGGTAGCGTATTGCTAGGATCGTTTCTTCCATCCTTGCCAGAGTCATGTCTGCATTTTGGCTTGCCATATCGGAGCAGGAGGGTCAAAAATAAAATGCCTGCTACAAGTCCCAAAAGTAGTAGTAGGCCGCCAAAGACTGAATGGACAAAATTGGGAATAATTCCCAGAACTGCTTTGAATGGTGTTAGCAGTCCCGAAAAAATCGTCTTAAATACGTTTGAGATACCAATGGCATCTGACATATTTAGGATTTGGCTGAGCATTTCTGTGAAATGCACAGGGCAATTTGTTGATAAAAGTTCATGTATCTCCGATGTTGTCCTTGCAACTTGGAGATTATACGTTTCTTTTGATGACGTGATGGGCACTGTTGTCTGCAAAAGCACAGACTTCATTCTGCTTAAAGTATCAATTTGTATAGAAGAGATATTTAAAGGAGGCCAATTCGGCGTCTCGGACTCTCAAGGGCCGTTTGGAAACAATGCTTGCATACAGCAAGTGACCATGGAAGTCACGCTTACGAGATATGCTTTCCCTGGCACCAAGCCACAACAGCTGTGATCCGTTATTAGAATGTAACTCCCGTTAGAAAGTTGCCTAAAGAAAGGCTCTATCTGAGTTGCAGGTGTGACGTGCTGGTGGCATGAAAGGTTGTTTGAAGTCCCTTCACAGGCCTCATGTAAATTAATACCCAGGCATAAAAGTATACCGCTTAGTGAATGTTTGCAATTTTCACCACTAAGAAATACATTTTTGTCGTTGTCACTATAGCATGTGTGTGTATATGGTAATTTCCATGATGACTTAATGTACCCTTTACCCAATCGTTCATACTGGCCTGTCGGTATATACTCAAGGCAATTTTTAAATCGGAAAGTTGTTATCGGAATTGTGATAATCCCGTGTATTATCCATTCAATGACAGGTCTTTCTGACATTGTCAATGGTAATCTCTCAAGTTTTTCGATGCTCAGGATTGTATAGTCTGCTCCTTTCTGTGCCAAACTGATTTGTTTATCAGTAAGGTTAAAGATGGAAAACAATGACGTTGTGTTGATTAGACGCCATGGCACATAGCCTGATCGAAGATTTTGCAGCGTCCAGCCTAGCTGTACAATAGAACGTAATTGGGACTGGCCATGCTGTAACATTAGCAAGTCTTTATCTATTATATCGATGGCAGATGATACAATACTGTCCAGTGAATATATTCTGGAGGACAGAGTCATTAACCCATTGTCCACAACAGAAAGTGATTTTTCCAAATTAATATGATCAATTTCTCGTATTTTTTCTGCTGTTTCAATTTGCATTACTTTCCATGCCTCGTTGTATGCCGCATATACACTTGCCGCTATGAAACGTTTTTGACGCTGTTTGCGTGGTCCCATAATGAAATCGCGCAAATCAGCACCATCTTTAAGTAAAGATAAGTGTTGCTTAATTTCTGCCAGTGTGGATGATTCTAGCCATTCAAGGCACAGTTTCCCTACACTGTATGTTGTTACTATCCCCGGATGTTGTCTCTGGGAGTATCTAGGGTCTGTTCTGGTCATTTTTAACCCCTGTGTTTTGTTCAGGAATCTATCTTGACATTTATTAGTGTCTTCTTTCCAGATTAACCACTTTTTCCAAACAGGAAACTTGTTTAGGTCTTTAATCTTAGCTAGGCCAAGACAGGTTGTTTGGTGAATTGTGTCATTTAAGAACATTATTTGTTCTGGGATCATGCAGGCTCGAAATAATGCTTCTAGGTCTTGTACCTGCCAATCTTTTGTACCCCAGATTGTTTTTGTTTCAATGTTATTTTTCCAGAAATCAAAACCAAATATAATAATTTTTTCATAAAATGCTTCTGAATATATCAATTTAGTATTTGTCAGCATGGTCTTCGTCCCTGTTTTATCCAACAGTTTATAATAAAATGTTTCTGCATCACTTGTGTTAAACCCTGATAAGTATTGGAATTTCTCAAAAAATGTTTTTGAACTACTTTTAGGTGGAGTAGCACAATGTTCCCATTGGTTATATTTAAAAACATTTCTAGGTTGAGCAGATTTATGTAAGTAATGGTCTGCGTAATGTGAAAAACAATACATCTGTTCATAATTTGATGAACCTTGTAAATAATCATGTTCTGTAAATTTTGCTGACAACACTAAATCCGACATCATATTATTTATACTTTCAAAATCCCAATCATCAGAGAATGTACTTGGTTTTACAAAGTCACTTAATGAAACCTTGAACTGGTGAGGATATTTCAAGATCTCGACCGGGCCATATATTTTATAGTCAGTCTTGTCCCACACTACCCCGCCGGGTATTGGAATGGCTGTGACATTTACTGATGATAGTTCTCTTTTCTTGACGTGAGATGATTTGTGAGGTTTCAGAACTAAGTTGATGTTCTGACTTGCTGTGTCCATTGAACTGTATTTTCCCTCAATGAATTTTCCCAAACAAAGTATCATGATGAGCCAAAGCAGGAGGAAAAATACACCTAGCCCAAACCAAAACTCTAACCATGGAGAAATAAGATACGTTTCCTTGAGTTATGTTGCCTTTTCTTTAAAAGTCTTTGTTTCTGGTGTCACTTCAGGGTCGCTTTGATCTTCAGAAAAGTTATCGAAATTGATGAAGTAGCCAGAGGTAGTTCTGTCGATTGTTGGAATTGTTTTCTCAATTTGTCTTTCATTAGCACATTCTGATGCCACATCATTGTAGACTGGATTTTCATGACGAACTGTTTCAATCAGTGTTTCAAGAGGCACAAGTTCCATGGCATTATTGCATAGTCCTTCTCTGTGCACTGCAGATTTATCAAATGTGATTAGTCTCTCAGTTCCACTCAGCCACTCATTCCAAAGGCCACATCCTAGACCAGGTGTGGACCTATAATCTTGAAATCAAGTCGCTCACGATCTTACCTTGCCACTGGTCGGACCACTTCTTAATCTCCTTTCTTCTCCTGGTCCCTCCACCGCCCCCCCGTAGCCGAGGCCCTAGCCTTCTGGCTAAGTATGGGCGGAAAATCCGTTCCGCTCGCGGATTTTGCGGATTTTCGGTAAATTCGCAATCCGCGAGATTCGCGAATTTCCTGCAAAATCCGCGAATCCGCGAGCAGCGGATTTTATGGCTTGCTCGCACTGTTCGCGTGAGTTCGCGGCTTCCCAGTTCAACTTCGCGCCCCGCGAATAAGCGCTAAATTGCAGAAATATGATCTTAGCAAAACTGAAACTACTTACCAGGTTCAAAAGTTCAAGCTCATCATTAGTAGCCATTTCCTGTAGTGCTTCCTGAGGGGCCCCTCCAGAGTTCAGTTGCCTACTTGCAACTATTATGTGACCCTGCTTTGACCCTCAGAATAGTTACACATATGCCACAAAGGTCCTGAATTACAGCTAAGGGAGACAAGCAGGATCCAGGCTGGAAGTTCAAATCCAGTGACACATTAATCAGCCCCTAATTCATTATTGTCAGTTGGGGCAGGGCAGGTGTTGTAACTAATTTTGCAACAATGAAAGCACTTAGTCACTAATCAGGAAGCACTAAGGAAGCAGGTGCCAGCTAAAAAAATATTCTGTGACACATTAATCAGCCCCAAATTAATTCAGGTCACTTGAGGCAGGGAAGGTGTGCTTTGCTTTGCCACAATAATGTACACTGGACAACCAGAGGGTGCTGTGATGAAACAGAGGGTGGCATGGGTGAGCCAGAGGGTGGCATGTGGTGACAGAGGGTGGCAGTGATGAAGAAGAGTGTCCCAAACAGGCTGGACACGTAGAAACAACAAGTTCGCAAAACTTGCGACCCGACAGGTAAGTTCGCGTTTGCGAAATTGTACAAAAACCCTCGCGACCTGGCAGAAACCCGCGCAAACACAAAAAGAAAAAAATCCGCAAATTCGCGAGAATTCGCGGATTTTGCGGATTGCGAGTTCGCAAATCCGCAAAATTCGCGAACGCGAGATTCGCAAAATTCGCCCATGCTTACTTCTGGCCCGCAACTGGAACAAAGCAGACCTCAACCTATTTCTTACCTCTTTAACATCTTCGGTTCCGCCCAGCCCAGGCTCTATAGACTCCCAGGAAGCCACACTTGTCAAATGGCTAGAGTCTGCTAGCGACAAGGTCGCCCCCCTTAAGTTAATTAGAACTAAGCGTCCCCATGACGCACATCGATGGTTCTCAGATAGCCTTAAATCCTTAAAACTGGGACTCCGCGAAGCCGCGCTTCACTGTCGCAGAAACTATGATCCCTCAGAAACGTTACACTTCCTAAAACTATCTGGAGAATACAAACAGGCAATTTCAGCTGCCAAAACTGCCTACTTCTCCACAAAAATTCTTAACTCCGCGCAAAAATCTAAAGAAATCTTTGCCATTGTGGAGGAGCTCTCACACCCAGATAGGATGACCATCAAACCCCTCCCATCTCAGGCACTTTGCGATTCCCTTAACTGTTTCTTTATAGATAAAATCAGTAAAATCAAAAACAGTATTTCCTCCGGATCTCCGGCAACGTCCCTCCCCGAGGCCACCCCCTCTTTTAATTCCCATTCCCTAACCCAGCTTCCCCCCATACTAGAGGAAGACTTTCTCTCTCTACTTAATAAAGTCTCATCTGTCTCCCCCACAGATTGCTGCCCTCCTGCGACTCTCCGGGCCGCCTTTTCGGCGTGCCCCACCCCTCCGCTGGCCCTCCTGAACAACTCTCTCCTGCTCGGCGAGGTCCCCAGCCAGTTCAAGAACGCTGAGGTGGTTCCCATACTAAAAAAAACCAACGCTGACCCCGTGGTTATGGGTAACTTCCGTCCCATCTCCCTTCTCCCTTACCTGAGTAAGGTACTTGAGACACATGTGACCAGCGTCCTCAGTTCCTTTATTGAAGACTCCAACTTCCTAGACTCCCAGCAAGCCGGGTTTAGACCCGCCAATTCGACAGAGGCGGTCATCCTCTCTGTCATGGAGGAACTCCGTAGAGGCGCCGATTCCAACATTAGCCAAGCCTTGTTTCTCCTGGATCTGTCGGCGGCCTTTGACACGGTCGACCATACCATCTTGGTCGACCGTGTCAAAGAGGCGGGCATCAGTGGGACGGCTCTCAACTGGGTCCGCTCCTTCCTGACGGACCGCCACCAATCTGTCCGACTCTCTCAGTTTTCGGCTGACAGGATGATGATCACCTGCGGTGTTCCGCAGGGTTCGTCCTTGTCACCACTTCTTTTTAACTTGTACCTCACCCCCCCTGATCCGCTCCCTCCGGGTAAGGAATGTCACTGCATTTAACTATGCAGATGACATTCAGCTTGTCTTCAATCTCGACTCCTCGGATGAAGCGGCCCAAGACTTTCAATCCACCCTTTGCCATATCAGTAATTGGATGGGCGCTCACCATCTCAAACTTAATCACGACAAGACGGAGCTTGTTCTTGTCGGAGGCCCATCCAACCCCTGGAATTCCACCTTTTGGCCCCTTTCCCTCGGCCCCTCTCCTCGCCCTGCTGATAAAGTGAAAAGCCTGGGGGTTTACATCTCCCATGACCTCTCAATGAAGCACCAGGTCAGTGCTACTGTGTCCTCCTGCTTTTTCCAGCTTAGGAAGATCTGGAAAATAGCCCACTTCCTGACCACTGAAGCCCTCACCTTGGCACTGCTGGCATTAGTCATCTCTCGGATCGACTATGCCAACGCTCTGTATGTAGGCATCCCACAATACCAAATCAAAAGATTGCAGTTGATACAGAATCAGGCAGCTCGCCTGATCTACCATCAACCTAAACATCACCACGTCCGCCCTCTGCTCAAAGCCCTTCATTGGCTTCCTGTATCGGAGCATTGCAAGTTCAAACTAGGCTGCTTGACCCACAAATCTTTGGCCGGCATCGGTCCCTCCTTCATCTCCTCCCTTCTGCACCCTTACGCCCCCTCCAGGCACCTCCGATCTTCTGACCATGCACTCCTCCAGACGCCTAGATTCAGGCGCAAAAAACACGGAGGTCTCAGATTCTCTTTCCTGGCGCCCTCATTCTGGAACTCTCTTCCGCTGGAACTTAGACTCTCTCCTTCCTACCCTCAATTTAGGTCTCTCCTCAAAACTCACCTCTTCCGCAGCATCTACACTTAAGCTCTTCTCACCTCCCCCTTATGCCTCTCACCGAATAAGTGAACAGCGCCAAGAAACCGTCCGGAGTATGCCGCGCTTTATAAGTAATTTTTACATTACATTACATTACATTACAGTTTGAACCTCTTGGAGTGTTGCAAATTTGGGTATTCTGTTATTTGTTGGGGGTCCACTTGGCCTACTGTTGATTATAGGCCACATGATTGTGGTTTTACCAGGTCGATTGATACAACTCGGTTCTCCTTTTTACCAGCAAGGGGTGGTAGTACTACTGATCTTGTTCCGTTGATTGCTAAGACAGGTACTGCTTTTCTGTAAGAAGGCCCAAATTCCTTCGTCACCGCTATTTTCTCTCTGACCAGATCCCCAATTTCTGGAATCCAGACAGGTCTTGCTGGGACAGGTGGTGTGTCTTCAGTGGTAGTTGGCTGTTGCTTTATTTTTATGTTGCTTAAGGATTTTCTTGTTTCATTCAAGTCCTGTAAACGATCTTTGATGTCAAAGTCTTTATTCTTATCTTTTACCACTGAAGCCTGACTATCAAGGTCCTGAACATGCATTCTAATTCCGAACAATAGTTCATACGGGCTGAAACCTTTTAGAGAATTTCTTGGCAAATTATTAAGACTACGTTGGACACTTATTAAATGTTTGACCCACCCATCACCCGAACCTAATACCTTCGCTATTATAGATTGCTTTATGTCTCGTTTTTTTCTTTCCACTACACTGTTTCCCTCAAGGTGAAATGGACAAGAGAATCGCAACCCAATGCCCATACTGGCCATGGCCTCCTTATAAGATCGAGAGCTAAAAGCAGGACCCTGGTCAGAATGAAGCATGGCAATTGCGTATGTGCCGATAAAGACTCGCAGATCTTTTATAACAGTTTTGGCGTCAGCCGAGCGCTGAGGCCACATTTTTAAAGTGAATGTAGTCTTAAACAATTAATAAGACGCTGGATTGCATATAGACAGCATTATGCTACCTTCATACAAGGCCATGGCATTACTCCGCTTGATTCGTTACTGCGGTCTCTGTCAAAGTCTGGACAGCTCTTTACAAATCTATAATGGTGCAGGCTCATCTCCGGCCACCAGTATACTGCTTGTAATTCAGTCAGAGATTCCTTCATCTGTCTGTGCCTTGGACCCAATCCCATGTGTGCGTCTGCTATTAATAACTTCCTCCGGTTCATGTTTGGAATTACCCTATCCCCCACTCCAGGGATTCGAGCAAAAGGAACGGAGTTTGCATCAATTACGTATGTATAATTGAGTGGATAGTTTACGGGTAGTGCTGCACAGTTGCCTTTTGAAGACGTTTTTACTGCCAGCATGGTTTCCCCGTCTATGTATTTTTCTGAACGCTTTTTTGTGGCTACGGAAGCCGGTTTAGTTGGTTCCGCTATGGCTGTATTAGCCAATGAATTCCCTGCAATGTGAACGCCATCACGTTGATGACTCAGAGTGTGTATCATGTGAGTCTTTTGTAGTTCTTTCTGTAAAAGAACTACTTGTTCCCCAAGCATTTTATGCTTGATTGTGGCACCTGTGTCATCTTTGTAATCATTTTGAATCCAGTTCTGCAACTCATTACTGTAAGAGTTGACGCAAAAATGTGAATCGCACACGATTAGTGTCGGGAATTCACGTTCGGCGTTTTCAAGCGCCATCTTTAAAGATCTGATTTTAGCTCGCTGAGCCGAACATTTTCTCAGTGATTCAGTTTTTGTTATTTTCGGTCTGAATTTACCGCAGAGCCAGCGACCTTTAACAATCGCGCAGGCTGCATCATAGGATTTATTTTCTACATTGTAATGCTGTACAAATCTGTCTGTATAGATTATACAGGAGTACTGTTGTAGAGGAAGAATTTCGATTGGCAGAGTATATTCTTTTTCATAAGTTAAATCATTCAGTTTTTTCATGTGCGGGGCGAAATAGTATTTCACGTCTTCTGCAGCAAGAGGATTTTCCCACTGTATCCATTTCGGATCCAGTGACACTGTAGGCAGGTTTACTGGGCTGAATAGTGCCTCGAAGGCGGATTCTGCTGTGAGAACAGTGATCCTTTTGCCTTGTGCTAGTTCTCGTTCTTTCGCTATAGCAATCTGCACTGCTTTCACAGTATTTTCTGTGAGACTGAATGTTTTTTCTGCTTGTGTGTACAAGTGAGATTTGTAAGCTATTGGTACTGTTTCTCCCTCATTAGAGGTCAGGTACGTGAATCCGCATCTTCCTGGGATTACTCGTATTACAAGGTTGCGTGTTTTGTCACATGTTTCTAATTTTGTTTTTGCTAACATGTCTGTTTGCAGTGATCTCAAAATTTCTGTGTGTTTTTGAGTCCAATTGGTTGTTTTAAAATCAGGTTTTATTAATTCATAGAGAGGTTTAACCCTCTCTGCGTAGCTATGAATGTGAGTTCTTGCGAAATTCAGGAAGCCTAGAATCGATTGTAAGTTCTTCAGCGTTTTCGGTGCTTGGAGTACAGCGCACTTCTCTAAGAAGTTGTCCGCTAGGCTTTTTCCTTCACTTGATAATTCGTATCCTAAAAATAAGACTGTCAGATGGGCAATCCTTGATTTTTTATAGTTGAATTTGTAACCCTCTGCTGCAAACCCAAGTATTATGGTGTTCACCGTTTTCAAGTGAGTATCCAAGTCGTCGTCTGTTAGATAGATTTCATCGACATAAGATAATGCCTCATCCTCATATATTTGTAGTAACTCTGTTACTCTGGCTGAGAATAGTCCTGGGCTGTTCTTGAATCCCTGTGGGAGCCTACAGAAATTTTTCTGTGACCCCATTATTGAGAAAGCGGTCAAGTACCTGCTTTCTGGTGCAATATTCTGACAAAAGAACCCATTAGATATGTCTAATGTCGTTTTGTATTTTTTGCGAACTATGTTATTCATTAGTGCAGCACTATACGGATTTTGTACTGCAAATGTTTTGCAACATGAGTTAAGGTTTCTGTAGTCCAAGACTAGAGGATACGAATCGTCCGGTTTGGAGACAGGAAACAAAGGATTGTTCATTTGAGAGGTGCATGTTTCAATCACCCCCTGGTATTCAAGTTGATCTAAAATCTCCCTGACTTGTTTTTTAGCTTCTTGCTTAATTGGGTACTGCCTTTGTGCAGTCGGTTGACTTTTTAACTGGATTTTGTGAGGAGGAGAGTCCTCATCCCATCCTACATGATTCTTATATAATTCTGGTGCCTGGGCTACTGCCCATTTCCTTGCATATATATATTTAGTGTGAATTGGAATGTGATTTGAGAAGGCAGGCATAATCATTTCTTCGCCATGAGGGCACTCCCTGACAAACTCTGGGGGCCAATCTTTCTCAGCTAACAGGATGTCATAGCCTTTTGAGAGGTTATCCCAAAATAGACCCCTTATTTTCCTAGTCTTATCTCCCTCTATACGCAGTGTTATTTCGTATATCTTATGAGGTTCGCTAACTCTGGTGTCTGCAGTTTCCACCTGAATGTATTCATTCGTGTCCACTGTCTCCAGATGACTCATCAGGATCTTGCGAGCTATGGTGATTTCTGCTGCACTGTCTAGCATTGTCTGTGCCCACTCCCCGTTTTTCAGCTGTGTCCTCAGTATTCTCGGCATGTTCGATTACTCTAATACTGGCTACCTTCTTTCTTGGAAATTGTAATTTTTTACTTTGAGCAGGTTCCTTGTCTTTGGACTTGTTGTGCTCTTCCCTTGGGTCTGACCGTCCTCTTCTTTCCGATTTCTGCGAAAAAGATCGAGAGGGACGTGTATCAATACTTTGATATCTATCAGGCTTTTTCAAGTTATCCCTATTTCTAAGGTTATATCTTTTCTCAGAGTGCTCCCTCTGGGGAGACTGGTGTTCTCGAGTCGGAGTTCTTTCCCTCCGTCGAGGAGACCTTCCTCTGGACTGGAAAACATTTTCTTTGGAAGTGGATTGTTTATTGCCATCCCAGCTCTTTTTAGGAGTGTTTAGATTATTTTTAAAAAATAATTTTTCAGGATTTTCGAGTAGTTGGGGTTTTACAGGTTTCCCACCCAAACTATCTCTACCTAATTCTTCATAGCATTTTTCTATAATTCTGGCAAGCTCAATTGGTGGATCTGTTATATCTGTTTCTTTCAATTTCTGGCGGATCGCCACAGATGCTGCTTCTCCTTTTATGTTGGCTAGTAATATAGCAGAGACCTGCTTGAAGTCTTTCAGAAATTTCATACCAAGAGTTAAATCAGGTTCTGGACCGTATTCATTCAGAATTTGTTTTAGCACATCTGATATTACCGCCATGGACGGAACACCATGTGTTTTTGTGTAAATGGAAGCAAAGACTGTACCCCAAGTGTCACAGTCCTCCACATGTGGTGCGCCCCCATTGGAAGGCAGATAGTCAGAATTCTGTGCTTCTCAATAGGGGTAGTATTCGGAAATACTGCCTCTATTTGAGTAATTTTCTGCGCTAACCAGAAAGGAATTTGTTCCCATTTTATGGGTGTTTTACCAAGACATGATTGTATGTTTTGTGGTGTAATCTTATTTGTGTTCCCCTGATGAGGGGTCAGCTGTGGAACATTAACAGCTGTTTGGACTGTTGCAGTCCGCATTACATATTGGACTAATTGTCTATGTATTTTAATTAATGTTTTTAGCTGTGCTAACAGTTCTTCGCGAGACATTTTTTCAATGTCCGGATGTGGTGTGTAGCTGGCTAGAACCGGCCACGTTGCTCCTGGTATACCTAGTGGACCGAGCCTGGTAATGTGATCATTGTGTTTTAGGGCGGCTTTAAACCAGAGCAGGTGCTCTTGGCATTTTAATGGGATTTCAATCTCCTCGAAAGGAGCGTACTCTTCCGGTGGATCCTCTATTTTGTAATAGTGGAACTCGTGTGTTGTAGCGTTTGCCGCTAGAAATTTTATCCAAGAGTAGAATACCTCTGTCTGCCGATATTCATGTGCCGCTATCACGAAAACGACGGTACCACCTCGTGAGGTCAGTCCATTTTCTATAAGTTTTAACGTTATAGTTTTTCTTATGTTGACCGGGATGATAATAGCATCCCGTTCATTCATTCCTGTATCATCGGGACCCTGCTGAGTCGCATTTACTGTGGCATCAGCGGTCCCGTTGTTGCCACCTTCTCCTGGCATTTTACTGTCAGGAAGGTCTTTTGTTGCAGATCAGGTTTCAAGGAGACAAAGATTAGGTGCACAATATTTTGGAACACTGTATCCTTCAACATTGAATAACCAGAAGCTCTACATAGGAATCTCTTCCTACTAAGTTCAGGCGGATTTTAACCTTTCACCCACTCCAGACGTCTATTGAAGTATTTACGGGAGAAAGGGTCTGTGTGAAAAAGCACGACTGAGTTACTCTAACGTCTTGCGTTAGTTTTATCGCCTTACCAAACGTTGGGCGCCATGTAGTGTAGTTCCTATTTTCCCTATAGGCCCTGCGCATTGGAATAACATAAACAGCAGTGTAGACGTAGGAGTGCGGTCTTCTAGGTCTCTACTGACTATGTTAGACTTAATTTAGGTTTGCGCCAGCTAGCTCAGGGGTCACTGGAAACTTTCTTGACTGAATAGGAAGTGATCAGCTTCCCTGGCTCAGACAAGAAGGGATTCAGCTTCCGACAACCGCATTAAAATGACAACTTTGCTCCTCAGAATAAGAGTCAATCTCTAGAGTCGTGTGAAACAATAGACAGCTATTTCACTCAGTCAGTTGTGCAAAATTACTTTCACCAGTATGCAGAGAATAGAGAGACGGGCGTTTTCAATAAAAGATATTATTTATTGAGCAGTCTTCCTTCTCATGCAAGAGAAATGAATTGCCACAGTTGCAAGACTTGTTAATATAAAAAGTGCGTACAGTAAAAGGAGTATTACGAAATAATACTGTAAAAGCATTGATATGGTTTCTTAGCCATACGATAGTTAAAATGAATAAAATATATACATTCATATATACATTTGGCTAACGTCCTCAACTGGTGCTTC
Organism: Lissotriton vulgaris; assembly: GCF_964263255.1. Classification (NCBI taxonomy): domain Eukaryota; kingdom Metazoa; phylum Chordata; class Amphibia; order Caudata; family Salamandridae; genus Lissotriton; species Lissotriton vulgaris. The sequence goes on along the minus strand of NC_141695.1, from coordinate 1,158,838,599 downwards.
TAACTACGCCTACCCCGGTGTACCTGACCTAAGCCTAATACGTGGGAGGGAGTAAGTAAGTAGCAGTTTAAGTTAAGTTGGTTTTGCCAAGAGTTTGCTTCAAGATTTCTCTCTAAGGGTCTAGTCAGCACCGTACCTCTGGAATAGAATGTTGGAGGTCTGGTATCTCCTCTCAGGACTCGATATTCCAGTTACCCGCCAGGGTAGGCTGGAAACGCCGGAGCTGGATTTTCTCGGCAGGAGAAAAGACAGCGTCTTTCTCAGCGCGTCAAGGAGGAGGAGGGGCAGCGTCCATGGGCTTCTCGCATCTGCTGGGCTCTGCAAGGGACAGCTGTTCTGCTCCAGTATTCACCACCACCATCGTGTTTGCTTAAGGCAACGTCGGTATTATTTATACATGAAAGGTGCCGAGTTTGACGTAAGTTTTTGGACATAAGACGTCAATAAAGATGTCAATAAGAACTGGTCGTTCTTACAGTTCTCGCAAGAGTTCTATTACTAATCAAAACAAAGTAAGCGGGGCTTTCCCAGGTTGCTGGGGGTTTGAGCTGTCGAAAGAACTCAGTGTGTTATCTAGGAATCTAAGGAAGTGGCTTCTGCTGTGTCATGTACTGTAATGAGCTGCAGAGACGAGTTACTGAAATATGGCTCTGATCGTTTATGCCATTATAGGGACATGTATTGATTATAGCCGTATAGGGGCATAAGGTCACAATATTGATCGGGGTCCTAGATAGAACACAACAAAACTACAAAAATGAGGACATAGTTTCTGAGTTCTCAAAATAACGACAAATCACTTTAAAATAATTTGCTATCTTAATTTTTTTTATCCAGTTGATCACTCGATTATATGCTACACTTAAGGGGGAAGATGTGCATTACAACCAGAGCTGCAGACTGTGCGACTATTGAGCCAGGTTCGAGTTTCTGCGTCAGTTCAACATCCTGTGATTCTGGGCAAATTACTTAAACTCCCCGGGCCTCATTTGTGAGGTTTTGCTATAGGGCAGTTGTGCAGGTCTTCCTGCTGTGCTGCACAATGGCAAAAGAAAAAGGAGAGAAATGCGCCGTATCTATCAGATACAGTGCATTCCTGTCCTTTTCCCCTGCACTGGTGCGCAATGGGCTGCTGTGCACCAACGCACGCACCTTTGCACCATGGTGCACGGGTGCCTGCGTTGCAGGGATGATTATTTTTGTGCACGAAGTGAAACCTTCCTGCATAAAAACAATCTCTAGAGGTTTTATCCTCTTTCTATGTGTGCTAAAGAATGAAGAACACATAGAAAAAGGAAAAATGAGGAGAAATAAAGATATTTCTCCTTGTTGTGCCTCCCTTATGCCTCCGCTGGGGAGGTGTAAGTTTTTGGCACTGCCTCAGAGTTATGATTTCTCATAAATTTGGGGCAGTGTCAAGAAGCCATGGATGTTGCAGGGAATGCTCCCAGCAACCCCCATTGCACTCCCCTTTAACACTGCTTAAACAATATTTACGAGGCAGCATTGAGCCCAAAAAGTGGCTTAGTGCTGCCTCGTAAAAATGGAGCAGGCTCCTGCACCACCGAATGTCACAAAAAAGTGACATCCCATGCCTAAAACTAAAAAGAATGTGTCCTAGTGTAATGAAACTGATGCTAGTGCAAAGCACCCCAATACCTTCAGCTCTAGTCTGCATTGTATAAAACTGCAAAAATCTCAAAGAATTTAGGGGTATATTCTCAAGAACGTGTCTATCATGGGAAAATAACGCTATGTTAACCTAGCATTCACAACACAGCGTTACAATTCAATAGACTCACGATAACGCGTCTAATGTCCGCGATAAATCCAAAGCAACACCGCAAAAATGCGAAACACCAATGCAAAAAAAGTTGCGATGAGGCCAATCGCCTTACAAAAATCAGCAAGAGGCCTGCAATTCATACATGTCAGGCGGGAAAAATCACCATAAAAGAAGAAAAAAAAACAGATAAACAAATGCCAAACAACAGCGAAGCACAATGGATATTGCCGGAGCAAGTACGGAAGACAACCAGAACCCCACAAGCCCCCCGGAGGACCAGCCTGGGACCTCGCGGTCTGGGAAGGGCAAGGAGAAGAAGAGTAGGAAAAAGTGTTTCAGTCCATAGGGAAAGAGGGGGGCATATTACCAAGGAATAGCGATAATTATCGCTATTGCTTGGTTAGAGACAAAAATTTACCGCTAAGCTGCGGCGATTTTTATCGCAAATAAACCTTGGTATTACCAAGGTTTATCGCAAATGCGATAAAAATCGGCCGCAATGCATGAATATCGCTGAAAAGTCAGCGATATTCATGCATTACCAAGCTAATGCTCTTAGCCATGTTATCCACCTCCCATTGGATAACATGGCTAAGAACTGCTCAGGGCAGGTGTTAGCTTTTGGAGATATTCGCGCTTAGCGCGAATATCTCCAAAAGTTGGTAATAGGAGACAGCGATGTTAGCGACTGTTTCCAGTCGCTAACATCTTGGCACGCCCACTTTGCATGTCACTAGTGATCAATATCACTGACATGCAAAGTGGGGCCCAAGATGGTCGCTATCTCCTACTAGCTGTCGATAACTGGTGTTAGCGACAGCTAGGCAATAGGGAGATAATTTTATCTCCGCTTTCTTGGCTTTTAAAGCCGAAAAAGCAGATATAAACCCCCTTGATAATATGCCCCAGGATCCTGATAACGGAGGTGGTAGAACCCCATCAACAACTGTTTGTCACCTCCAATGTGTCATTGGCAATAAAAAATGAACTATGACAGTCCATCGTGGACAAGGTGAATGTATTCGGAGTGCTGAAGAGGACAATGGAAGATGTCAAAAGGCGCTGGAATGATGTCAAGTGCAAAACCACGCTGAAACTCGCCAACAACCGGAAGGCAGCAATGCAGACTGGAGGTGGGAGTCTTGCACCACAGGAGGAGCTGGACGATTTGGAGGAAATGATGTCCATAGTCATCAATGGGAGATGGTGGCAGGAGTTGGGGGACCGGACACTACTCAACATAACCGAACACAACAGCATCAGGGTCATTAAAGACCAGGGACCGGGGGGAAGGGGGGAGATGGGCACAATGGCACACATGTACAATTAAGTAGAGCACATCTGTGGACAAACTATGCCCCAGCCCCCAACTCCCACCAAAAGCCCAATGTACCCAAGTATGCAACATCTCAGGGCTGTATAAGCAAAGAAGTCAAAGGCACACCACATGAAAGATATAAGGGGCAGCAAAATCAGAGCTGCAGGGCCCACTCCCCCAAAATGCAGCACACACACACACACACACATAAAATGCAGAGCACATTAACATTGACAACAATGTGGTACAAACCGCAACACGCCACAACAGAACACAGGACACAACTGGAGCCGCTTGTGTGTAGAAACTGGCCAATCACATTTGGCATTGTAGGGAAATGTGAGTTGATAATTTACAAGTACAAAGAAACATCCATTACGTTGTCAAAATGTCCACTGTCCCCCATCAAATAGGCAGCTCCTCCCAAACAGTGACAATGTACACAGTCTGTATGAAAACATGTACAATTGCGACAACACATCGTTAAACTGCATCGCCCCATCACATTGCAGAGGGAGAAACAACACCTCCTGCAGAGCAGCGCAAACCTCTCTTCTCTGATGACGAAGAGGACCACCACAGCTTCGACTCCGATGCCCTCCAGCAGCTCATGGAGAGCCTCCACATCCCACCTCCAGGAGCAGGGCAGCCCAGCTGCTATGAGGAGACCCCACCCCCTGCATAGACCACACAGCAGGCAGCACCCACCACCACGGCTGCCTCTCAGGACCCCATGAAGAACACATGGCCTTCCAACGCTGTGTGCTGGGGTGCCAGGAGAATCTGACTGAACAGGTGCTGGCAGCCAAACTAGATGCCATAGGTCGGTGTCAAAGTCCCATCCGGGACCACTCATGGTCCCTAAGGGACACCCACAGTCCGCTTCATGCTCTCCAATGGACCATGGCTGACATTGCTGGAGCCGTGACTCAGAGACTAGAACAACTGTCCAGTCAGAGTGGCTCTAGCGAAGTCACACGGGACACATGAGGGGATCAATGGAGACCATGGAGAGGACACAGGCAGAAAGTGCAGCTGCCACGGCTGCACACCAGTGAGAGGTATCTGGGTTTCTCAATGACTTCAGGACCATCCTCATGACATTGCTGCCACAAGGCCTGGCGCTGATGCATGCTGCTGCTACCACTACCTCCACATCTCCGCCCCCTGAAGTGTCATACGCCAGGCAGCCCACTACACTGACCCTCACACTGACCCTCACACTGGGGGAACAACAACGTTACATGTGCCTGGTCTTCCCTGTAGTGACCCGCAGATCACAGGTATAGTTGTCAGCATGCCACCGCCACTCCCTCATGGCTGGTTTACACCCACAACACACTCATCCAGCACACGAGTCACAGGACATGTGACGCTGTCAATAAAAAGGGCTGGGCGCATGTGCTGGACGCCATTTCCACTTTCTATCTGTGTGTATCCGTGTGGTGTTAATGTAGGCATGAGGGGCTAGGGCCCAGCAACATCACATTCCACAGGGCCGGAGGTGGCATGATGTCATCAGCACTATAATACTCCATCATAGAGGGTCCATGACTTGCGCTGCACAGACTTGGTGGCACCGGATACACTGCGGCCGGCATGGGCACACTGCCACAGGACAGTGACTTTTGGTGAATTGAGGTAGGGGCACCTTAAGTGCTGAGCGGGTCTGCAGCCTGCGATGATGCCCTGTCCTGGCGGTCTTGACTCGTGACGCTCGTTGTGAGCCCTGTTAGACCGCAGTGTAGGCCTGAGCCAGCGGGCAATGCGTGCTTACCCCCACGTGGTGTTGCCTCGATGGTCACAGAGTTAGTGGCACCTTAAGGGCTGAGCAGGTGTGCAGCCTGCGATGATGCTGTGTGCACTGGTATGTCCTCTGCCATGGAGAAATCAAGACCCAGAATCAAGCGTGGGACCTGGTGGCCCATGAAACAGGCCTGCATTATGTGAAGGGAGCCATGTTTGCGGACCCCAGGCCTGGGGCTTGCACCGGCACTTGGTGGGCCCTCTTTGCGACATGCCAAAAGCAGAAGCTGAGAAGTGAGGCCTGGGTGTGCAGGGGTGGGCATGCACCCCTGGGTGGTGGGAGGGGCTAAAGTGCAGCTGCCTGGGTGCACAGGGGTGGGAATGCACTGCTGGGTGGCGGGGGTGAGCTGGGGTGAAGCTGCCTGAGTACCACGGGGTGGGCATGCACCGCTGGGCGGCAGGAGGGGCTGCTTTGCAGCTGCCTGGTTGCGCAAGGGCAGACAGGCAATGATGGCGTGTGCAATTGTATGTACTTTGCCATTCATGTCTCTGGACTCTGTTTCAGATGAGGAATCTGTTACAGATGAGGGACCTGGTGAACTGCAGTGCATACCGGCATGTGGTTAGAGACACACCGGTGGCAGCAAGTGAGCAGTGAGGACTGGGTGCGCAGTCTCGGCACTCTCTCTCCCTCTCGTCTTTTCTCTGTGTTTCTCTCCCTCTCTTTCCGTCTCCTCTCTCTCTCCCTCTCTTTCCATCTTCCTCTCCCTCCTTCTCTTTCCATCTTCCTCTCTCTCTCCCTCTCTTTCCATCTTCCTCTCTCTCCCTTTCTTTCTGGCTTCCTCTCTCTCCCCTTCTCTTTCCGTCTTTCTCGCTCTCTGCCTCTCTTTCTCTCTCTCTGTATCTCTCTCTCTCCTTCGCTCTCTCTCTGTCCTTTGATGAGCGCAGGACACACCTTCTTATCTGGATTTTTGTCTTGCAGGCTGTGACCTACAGATTTTCCCGAGGAGACCCGCCATGAGTCTTTATTAATATTCTTTTGAGTTTTTTTTAATACATTTCTGTTTGGTGATTCAAAGGTGAATGTGTGATGCTCATTTTTGTGACAACACATGCATGTTACCTGTTGTGATTGTGCGACATCAGGCACATTTTTTTGTCCATGATTTCGTGAAGTTGATGTGACATGTCTTTGCCTGGGAAGGGTGCCCCGGCTGGAGGGGGGGTCCTGGGGGATGTGGGTGTTATGGCCCTGTTGGGGCTCCCAGCTGCATGATCAGTGGCTGCATGGCATCTGTTGCCCTTCAGTTGTGGCTCTGGCCTGGTATCCCTTTTCTGGTGCAGGCTGTCGTCCGACTTTACACCAGGTCAGATTAGGTGTTAATTTCCTGCTGCTAATGTACCTTATTACATGTTTTGGGATCTTATCGCCAATCTAGCTGGTCGTTGAGAATATTGCGGAGTGGTGTTATCACAGCTTTTGGCACGGGAACCCCCTACTCTGCATCTCATTAACGATAGTTGCCGGGGTCATCTGTTGCGCTGTTTTTTCTGGCTGCTATAACAGGTAAATTGGTGTTATGGGCTGTTTGCACCAGATCATGAATGGGGCGATAAATTTATTGTGACTTTGGCTGCGATAAAGTTCTGTTAACTCGGCGATACCTCTTTCAGGATATGCCCCATAGTGTTTTTTAACTCACTGTTATATAGGTTCCCACTGCAAACTTTAAAAATGATATGACGATTAACCAGTTTTGAGATGGAATTGTGTTCTGTTTGGACACCAATTACCTTTTCAGTCAGGACTGACATCTTCTTCCTCACCTTCTTCTCTTTATTGGGGTTCTATCTTCCCCATCCAGGTTCTTCATTTGTTTCCTCCATGTTTCCTTCTCTAGGTGATAGTCCACATTCTACTTTGGCTGCAATACAGTGCTGATAACTCGACAGTGACTCCATGAGAATATGCCCCTTAGTGCTTTGTACACTTCTGTTATTGGGCTACATTTAGGTGATAAGGGTGCTACATTTGGGCTATTGTTCCTCTTGTGGCCATCTTGAGGATCTTCTTTGTTATTAACCTCCCTAATTTCCTCATTTACTGCAGTATCCTCAGTAGAAAATGCTTTCAGTTTTCCACTTAGATTCTATCAAGATGGCTTTCAGATGGGCCTCACTTTTGGCATAATTTCAGAATGTTAACACTCTAGTTGGTCTTTAGAAACCTGTAGTAAAGCAGCTGATCACCAGGGAGTTAACTGGCAGTCTGCTGCTGATGTTGAAAGTGCATGTTTCAGTCTGCATGTTTGAATGTTTTAGTGAAATAGAAGAGGAAGATATTAGAAAACTCACTTAGAATGTGTCCAGAGTTTTCTTTCTACAGCACTAACCGTAGTTTCTGTGACAAACTGAACAACCTCATTTTGTTCCTTTCTAAATTAATGTTTTAAGTATTACCAGTTTGATTCAATCAAGATGGATTCAGGTGTATCATGCTTTTGTCATTAGTAAGACTGTCAGCGCTCTAGTTGTTCTTTAGAACACTCTGGGAGGCTGCAGTAGAACACAATGGAATTGACTGACAGGCTGCTACTGTTGAAATTCCACGATTTACTGAGAATATCATTCTCATATGGCTGAGAAAGGAATTGTGAATTTACAGAAAATATGCTCTCTTTTTGGCTTCTGGAGCACCTTCCATAACTCTATGAGAAAATAATGAGAAAACTGTTTTCTCTCAAACATGATTGATGAAATCCCAGCAGATGGCTTTTTCACAGGGTAAAATCATCTTAGAACACACCACAGTTCCTTCAATTAGTATGGTACCATCAACAAATGATAAATATTGTTACTAAAATCTGTTATCAGTCTTTACACCTTCTCCTCTTTGAGACCCGCAACATTTTCCATTCACTACAATGCATTTAAATGGGGTGCTATCATGTATATTGGTCCCAAGATGGCTGCCAACACTTCTTGGATGAAGTGTTGGCAGCAAATCAGATCCCGCCATGAGATCTGTACTTAGGCTCCGCCTAGATATAAAAATTAGAATTTACTTTAATATCTTGAAAACTATTTAACGGATTTACACCAAAGAACAAAAATCACACTTTCTGGACCAAAATCTACCTTTCTGACAAATTTGTGGTACTTCTGCCCAGTGGTTTTTGCAGTAGTCGTGCCTAAAATCTCCATGGGAATTTACGTAGGGAAACACTTTTTTTGCCCCCTCCCCTTTTTCTCGGCCCCACTTGTTGTTTTTAAACTAGAGATTCTTGTTTTCATTCTAAACAAATGTATTCTATAGAATATTGAAAAATACCTCTGATATTTTTGTAAATACATGTATTAGTGTTGATATTTTTATTGTGATATAATAACGGAAAGAGTATATTTTCAACCCTGTATTTGAAACTATTTATCTTGAATAAATGGTACGTTTTTACATATAATAATGTTCAGTGTTTAGAAATTGGAGATGGGGTAAAGGGTGCTTGGTATCTATCTACACATCAAAAACATAAATTAGTGTATGTGACTGGCAGAAAGAGTGAGTGACACAAAAAGGGATCCCTTCTTGTTCTCATTGTTAACCGACCATGTCCCTTTTTGGTTAGAAAGGCACCTCTCCCAAATTTGTCGATAGATAATATTATGCTACTGGGAATAGAGCATGTGGAATTAAATGGTAGACTTGGAAACATAAAAGAGAGATTCTATCCTGTATGTCGTACAGAGGCATTTCAAATTCTTAATATGGCTCGAACCAAGCAGACCTGCCCCAAATCCATCGGAGGAAAAGCACCTGGCAACCGAGTCAGCCCACTAGAGTGCTCCTCTAACCACCAGAGTCAAGAAGCCTCACAATTACTAGCCAGGGACTATGGCTCTACCAGAAGTGTTGAAAGCGGAGAAACATTCCAGATTAATAAATTGAAAACATTAGACATGGGTCTTAATGTAGATATATTCTTATTTGGGAAATATATATCAATATAACAGTCTGGTTAGATATAGCAGGTGGAAATAAGTGAATCCTCTACTTTAATGTCAAACAAACATCATCATAACAGATAGTTTGATTAGACTTGGATGTAATGATATAAATTAGTCCAACTGAATAAATTTTCTGTTTCGTGGTATTTGGAACATCATAGGAGGATATGCTATCTTGGTCTAAAATTATGCCTGCATTGCAATAATAAATACAAAAATTTTGATTCTTGTTTGAATATGTTACAATAGCTATGAATTTGTTTGCGATTTCTAAGATGTGGAATAGTTAGATGATAAGGCATATGGATTTGAATAGAGAAGGTTATAGGTTTGAACTTTGCACAGTCTAGTTGGATTCAAGAGGAAGAAAGAAAGGCACATTTAAAGAGACATAAACTTAAGTAGATTCATTTTTGTTTCTTCGAATTACATATAATTTTATAGTTAAGGGGATTATGTTGAGTGGGAATATTAAAATAAGTAAAATGGAATTTGAGTTTGGAAATTAGGAGATTTATATATTTTGGTACTTGTTAATGCACTTAAGCCGCATAAAGCATAGTCTGAAAACATAAGAATTCAGTAGTGCATACATTTGGCAGGGGAGTGGATTATAAGGGGGTTGGTGCTTTCTTTGATGCATCAGTACAAATAAGGAAGCAATTGATAAATATTCAATTATACATTATATTGGAAAAGATCAGTTGAAGAAGATTGAGGGCCCACTTCTGATGCAGTCAGGAAGGGCTCTGACCCTCGGTCGGAGCCCTCCTATCCACATTGTGCACTGCTGTTCGGATTCCTTTCTCACAGATGGGCTTGGTCGGGAAGCGATCTGACTAGGTTTTCGGGATGGCTATGGACAGGCCCGGAGAGGCCATAGTCCATAGTCCGGCATCAGAAAACCCTTCAGTACTCTCCCGGCGGCTCCTTCCGGCCAAGGGAGTACGATGCCAGTTTCTCACTGCCTTTCTGTGCCGGCCTTTATGATACAGAAAGGCAGTGGAAAACTGTCTTTTGTGGCCCCCAGCGGAACCCCTATGGATGAGAGGCTGCCGAATGGCAGCCTAGGTGGCACCTATGGTGCCACCTGTTTATCCCTGCACCCGATGACAGGCACCATGGGGTGCCTGCCACAGAGTGCTGGTATGAACTGCACCTCTGCACTTAAAGATGTGAGCATGCATTCTGTGCGGAATGCATGCTCCCATTGTTAAGTATAGGATTGCGACGAAAAATGGTTTGGTCGCATCTTACTTGCAGGTCTGGAACGATGACAAGAGGTCGTACGGTTCCAGTTCCTGACCGATGTAAGACAGACTCCGGTGCATCCAACATCGCAATCAGCCCCAAGTATGTGATGTTACTCAATGGTGCAATATAACAATGTTCATTAAGAATGTCTTTAGATGGGGGAGAGCAAGGGCTCAGACTAAATTGACAAAGCATTAAAATGTCTTTAAGAATTGTGTCTCTTTTGGTTAGGAGGTTTCTTGAGCTGATTTTTTCTTGAAGAATTTTTCTGATCCCTTTATTGTACCAACATATGCCTTGGAATTCAGACAAAATATTGAGTTAGAAATGTTGACGTACACAAATATCGAGTTGTAAATATCGTGACACAGAAATATCGATGGCAAGAATATCATGGTCAAGAATATCGATTTTAAGGTAAGAAATATTGTTTTTAAAAATATAGGTCATTAATATCGTTTGCAAAAATATATTTGTTTAAAATAGCAATTTTTTTAATTTGTGTTATGTATTTTAGTATATATTTTAAATGTACGTGATTTTTTTGTATAAGTATTTTTCTTTTTTAATATATGTGTTAGATTTTTAGTAGTTATTAATGTTATTTTCATTAAAATGTTTGTTTTTATTTCTGTAGTGGGTTGTGGGTAATAGGGAAATAGGGTGGGAGGTAATTTAATTATAATAAATTATTGATTATTTTTTATTAATTAATATTTATATAATTGAAATGTTATAGTGTTAATTGTGGGAAGTAATGTATTAATTGGTTGTTAATAAATATAAATGAATTGGTCAGTAATTATGGTAACTGTGTAATTTAATTTTAATGAGGGTTGTGGGGTTTATAGGGTTAAAGGGTGGGAGTAATTATTTTTAATCGATTGATAATAAGTTGTTAATTAATAAAAATGAATTAAATGAACATTTAATATGGAAATTGTGTAATTAATTTTAGATGCAGGTTGTGGGGTTTATATGGATAAAGGGTGGGAAGTAATTTATGTTTAAATATTACATAATTAGTTGTTGATTAATATGAATTATATTTGTTGTAAATTAAATATTGAAATTGTGTAATTCCTTTTAGGTGTGGGCTGTGCTGTTCAAAGAGGTAAAGGGTGGGAAGTAATTTATGTTTTTTTTAATTAATTTATTAATAATTAGTTGATCATTGATGTGAAATAATTAATTGATAATTAATTAGGGTAATTGTTTATATGTTTGTGTGTGGGTTTTGGTTTTATAGGCGTAAAGGGTGGGGAGTAATTTAATGTTGCTTACTTTATAATTAGTTGTTAAGTACTATTCCTTTTTTAATTGAAAATACATTTTAACTGTGTAATTATTTTTTTACAGTTTAATTTTAGTTGTGGGGATTATAGGGGTAAAGTTTGGGAAGTTAATCAATTCATATGCTTTAATTTGTTTTTTAATGAATAATATTTCTACAATTGATAATTAATTATGTTAATTATGGAAGTACTATTTTAAAATTTTGATGTGGGTTGTGAATGGTGTGGTGTTATAGGGTTGGAAAAAAAACATACTGTATGTAATAATTAATGTTTTTGTTTATAAATAATTTCTAATTAAAAATATTTATTTGTTTGAAAATTATTTAACATTTTATTTAATATAATATGTGTAGGTATTTGTCATATGTATTTAACATTTTATTATGTATTTTTTTAACATTAAATATATTTGTATTTTAATTTGTAACATATTTATATTTTTTTTATTGTTTTGTTCTTGTTGATATTTTGTTTGTTTTTAACTTTAACCTTCCCAATCCAACACTGCTGTTGCACTGACAGGAGTGGCAATATTACATTTTATCCATCCACTATCCAACACTTTCCCTACCGTTGCACTCATTGGAGTGAGAATAGTAATTTATACCCCTCCGCCATCCAACACTTTCCCTAATGTTGCACTGACTGAAGTGGGAATAGTTCATTTTAACCCTCTGCTATCCAACAATTTCCCTACTGTTGCTCTGACTGGCGTGGGAATAGTAAATTTGAACCGTCCGCTATCCAACACTTTCCCTACTGATGCACTCACGGGAGTGGCAATAGTAATTTTTACCCCTTCGCTATCCAACACTTTCCGTACTGTTGCACTTACTGGAGTGGGAAATTTAGGTTTATAGATTTTTAAATAGTTTAATCTTTTAATTTATAATGGAATGCTTTTTTAATAGATTTTAGGTTATTGATATATATAATTTGTACATTTTTATATAATTTTAGCATTATGAAATAAATTAAAATAATAGGTTAATTGTTTTAAAGTAAATATATATATATGTACAGTTTTATATAATTTTAACATTATGAAATACATTAAAATTAATAGTTTAATAATTGTTTTAAAGTAATATATATATATATTAATTATTACATATGTGTTTAACTTTTTTTAATTACGTTTATTTCTTATATTTGTTAACATGTATATAAATCTAATTCGTTTTTTAAATACATTTTATTATTCAATATATTTATTATTTTGTTTTATATATATAAAAAATAATATTTTGTACAGCTATATTTTTGCTGTTGATATTTGTTATCTTGATATTTTTGTACTTACCACTATAAATATAGGATGTCGATATTTTTGACATTATTATTTAAAGCTCAATATTGTGCTATGGGAATATTTTAACTGTCGATATTCGGTCAGTGAACCATATCCCTTCTAATATGTGGTTCCAATGTTAATATTTTGTAGTAAAATATAAATCTGAATACGAGGCTCACCATAAAGTATTAGTATCAATAGACTTCGAAATACTGATATGTAGTATGTGTACGTGCACATTTGCTATTTTTTAATGGTGAAGATAGAGGCAATGAGTATTTTGTTATGCTCAAATTAGAGCCATTTCCAATGTGGCAGAGTGAATTTCGATTGAGTGCTCTAGTTGTGTACTGTTTCCAAATTATATCCTGTGGAATAACAGTTGGGCTGGAAATTATGATTAAAGTATGAGCGTAGGAAATGGTCTCAGTTTAATGGGTTTTAGAGGGAGCTGAAAGGCGGTCTGGTTTACAGTATGTAAGGTAACTAGTGACATTGTGTGGAGCTGAGAGAAAATACTGTTTATAAATAATGTAACAGGTTGGAAAAATATTTTAGGGGATTAGATCTTCACATAAATTCTAAACCAAACTAGAAACAGAGAGTAAAATGCAATAAATTATTTGAGACCAAAATGAAAAAAATCCAGTAAGTAGAACCAGAGATATGTAATTTGTAAAGATGTAGCTAAAACTAGTGCTTAGAAAGCACAAAGCACCAACTCTGGTTATCTGATTGTGCTGGACCAGATAAAGCCACAAGTTCAGGCCAACTGTTACGGACCAACGGCTGGATAATGGAACCCAGTTAATTGCGCTGAAAAATGTACCTTAAATCCTGGTAGCAGAGCATTGCACCACGCAGCGGTGGTCCTGAAAAGCAATGCTTCGTCAGTGTCGAGGATACATTGCACAGCAGCAGTTCCAATGGTCTGCAAGGAATGGAATGTGGACTTGGATAACGGCTGCGTCATGCTCCGTTGGTTCCAAAGAGGAGCAGCGAGGTCCACTTTGAGTATGCATCGTGCAGCTGCAATGCGGTCTTGTGTTGTGGATGTTTCATGCTGCAAACAGCTGTGCCGGATTTGTGTTATGCTGTGTCAGTTCCGGTAGAGACCAAAGCTGGGCTGGCAGAAAACCTTTAGCCCCAATTCCATGAGTCCAGGAATGAAGGGCAGCACTTGAGGGGTGAGGACTCTTAGCAAGCAGAGTCCAGATGCTGGGTCAAGATGGTTGGAGCCTTTTCTGTCTATGAGGCTCTGATCAGGAAGCCAGCAAGCTAGACCTTGGAGTCAATCATGTGGTCCTTGGTTCAAGATGCAGGTCCAGTCCTTATCACTCAAGCAGCAGGGAAGCAGAGTAGTAGGGCAGCAGGACAGTCTTTCTTGCAGAAGAGTAGCACAGCAGTCCTTCTTCATAGTCTTTTACATGTCCAGAAGTGTACTTAATAGTGGGGTCTGAGGGTCCAATATGTCTATATGATACCCACTTTAAAGTGGGAGAAGCTTCTACAGTTTCCCTCTCCAGAGGCGTTTGACATTTCCTGCCTCCCCATTCCCAGCCTGTCTAAGGGCGCAAGAGGCTAGAGTGAAGTCCTTTGTGTGTGTGTGTGTGTGTATTGAGGAACCCCATTGAATAACACGTTTTGTAGGTGGTAGCTCCGCCTCCTCTCAAGTCAGAGCTGGTCCATTCTGCCAACTCCCAGACTCTCTGTGTGGTTGTGTAGGAGGAATACAGAATGACCAACTGCAAACTACACATAGTCTTGTGACCCAGGAGTAGGCTGAAGCCACCAAATGATTTGGAAAAGAAAATACTAACTTTCTAAAAGTGGCATGTTGAAAACTGTGACATAAAATCCAACTGTGCCACTAAAGAGAGTTTTAAGTTACAAATCCTCAGACACCAAACTTGATATTCCTACCTGCTTCCAATCAAAAGTTGTCACTTATTAAATATAATAAGGTAAACCAATGTTATACTTTGGGAGAGGTAGGCCTAGCAATAGTGAAAGTTGCTAGGCCTACCTAGCAGAAAAGAAAGAAGAAAAGTGGAGTTTATCACTACCAGGACATATAAAACATAAAAGCAGATGTCCAACATTTTAAATACAATGCACCCTGCCCTGTGGGCAGTTTAGGACATACAGAGGTGACATATATTAAAAACAAGGTTTAAGAGAGGCAAACATTTATTTTGCATTTAAATAGCAGTTAAAAACTGTACACACAAGCTGCAATTGCAGACCTGAGACATGTTGGACATGGCTACTTAAGTGGGTGGCACAATAAGTGCTGCAGGCCCAGTAGCGATTCAGAAAAGGGGGTGGTGATGGACAGAGTATCTGAATTAAGCAGAACACTCATACCCAGTCAACAGATCAGGGCTTGATCCATCACCGTTTTTTAGCTCACTGCACCATCCCAGCTCAGAACCTGGCTACAGGCAAATTAGTCAGTCCCTGGCCCAGTGCATCATGGGAACAGGGCAGACCAAACTACCAAGCCAATTCTTTTACTGGAAAGGAAACAAGCTTCCCGGGACCGTTTTCTGGCATTACAGCCGTCTTCAGCCCGGCTTGCTTGAATTCTGATGGTGCAGTGAGCAAGGGACTCATGTCTGAGCATACCCTTCCACGCTTATGGTGGACAAAACGATTCAGAAAAGGGGGTGGTGATGGACAGAGTATCTGAATTAAGCAGAACACTCATACCCAGTCAACAGATCAGGGCGTGATCCATCACCGCTTTTTAGCTCACTGCACCATCCCAGCTCAGAACCTGGCTACATGCAAATTAGTCTGTCCCTGGCCCAGTGCATTATGGGAACAGGGCAGACCAAACTACCAAGCCAATTCTTATGCTGGGAAGGATACAAGGTTCCGGGGACCGGTTTCTGGCATTACAGCCGTCTTCGGCCCGGCTTGCTTGAATCCTGATGGTGCAATGAGCAAGGGACTCACATCTGAGTATACCCTTCCACGCTTATGGTGGACAAAACGATTCAGAAAAGGGGGTGGTGATGGGCAGAGTATCTGAATTAAACAGAACACTCATACCCAGTCAACAGATCAGGGCTTGAACCATCACCGTTTTTTAGCTCACTGCACCATCCCAGCTCAGAACCTGGCTACATGCAAATTAGTCTGTCCCTGGCCCAGTGCATCATGGGAACAGGGCAGACGAAACTACCAAGCCAATTCTTATGCTGGGAAGGAAACAAGCTTCCGGGGACCGGTTTCTGGCATTACAGCCGTCTTCGGCCCGGCTTGCTTGAATCCTGATGGTGCAATGAGCAAGGGACTCACATCTGAATATACCCTTCCATGCTTATGGTGGACAAAACGATTCAGAAAAGGGGGTGGTGATGGACAGAGTATCTGAATTAAACAGAACACTCATACCCAGTCAACAGATCAGGGCTTGATCCATCACCATTTTTTAGCTCACTGCACCATCCCAGCTCAGAACCCCCTTTTCTGAATCGTTGACTGGGTATGAGTGTTCTGCTTAATTCAGATACTCTGTCCATCACCACCCCCTTTTCTGAATCGCTACTGGGCCTGCAGCACTTATTGTGCCACCCACTTAAGTAGCCATGTCCAACATGTCTCAGGTCTGCAATTGCAGCCTGTGTGTACAGTTTTTAACTGCTAAGCGTGGAAGGGTATACTCAGATGTGAGTCCCTTGCTCATTGCACCATCAGGATTCAAGCAAGCCGGGCCGAAGACGGCTGTAATGCCAGAAACCGGTCCCCCGAAAGCTTGTTTCCTTCCCAGCATAAGAATTGGCTTGGTAGTTTGGTCTGCCCTGTTCCCATGATGCACTGGGCCAGGGACAGACTAATTTGCATGTAGCCAGGTTCTGAGCTGGGATGGTGCAGTGAGCTAAAAAACGGTGATGATCAAGCCCTGATCTGTTGACTGGGTATGAGTGTTCTGTTTAATTCAGATACTCTGTCCATCACCACCCCCTTTTCTGAATCGTTTTGTCCACCATAAGCGTGGAAGGGTCTACTCAGATGTGAGTCCCTTGCTCATTGCACCATCAGGATTCAAGCAAGCCGGGCCGAAGGCGGCTGTAATGCCAGAAACCGGTCCCCGGAAGCTTGTTTCCTTCCCAGCATAAGAATTGGCTTGGTAGTTTGGTCTGCCCTGTTCCCATGATGCACTGGGCCAGGGACAGACTAATTTGCATGTAGCCAGGTTCTGAGCTGGGATGGTGCAGTGAGCTAAAAAACGGTGATGGATCATGCCCTGATCTGTTGACTGGGTATGAGTGTTCTGCTTAATTCAGATACTCTGTCCATCACCACCCCCTTTTCTGAATGGCAGGCCCAGTAGCAGCAGCAGCTCCTTCATTAGGGTGGGGGAGATTTGGCCTCCCTGCTGTGAGCATAGAAAGTTGGAAAAATAAAATAGCAATAAAAATGATGTAATTGCCATTTTTTTCTTTTTACTTACGTGCTGCCAGCCCAAGCCAAAAAAGAAGCGGGCGTGGTCACTGCTGCTGATTGCAGCATGGGGGAATAGTGGCCAGTTACTTCAGTTTAAAGTACGCATGTCAGTTTCGTCAGCTTGAGATGGTAAATGTTAAATGTTAAAAGATTTCTAAAGCGCATGGCTGCCCGTGAGCATCCCAGCGCTGACAGAGGGTACAGGCGAGAACACGAGGAAGAGATTACGGGAACAGCCAGGTCTTTAGAGATTTTCAAAATGGCAGAAGATTGGATTGGGCCCGAAGATCGGAGGGGAGTGAATTCCATAGTTTGGACGCATTGTAGGAAAACCGTCGGCCTCCTGATCGTGCCTTTTAAAACCTGGGTGGCAGGGTTAGGTGGGCATTAGAGGATTGGAGGGCTCTGGAGGTGGTGTATGGAACAATAAGATCTTTGAGAATAGGGGGAGCTTTCCCGTTAAGAATTTTGTGAGTTAGGCACATCGCCTTGAACTTCACTCTTTCCATGACGGGTAACCAATGCAATGCTCTGATGGCCCGTTTGGCCGAGCAGCGACTCTTGGTGTTGGTGAGAATCCAGGCGGCGGCATTTTGTACTACCTGGAGTTTAGTTGTTACTTTCTTCGGTGCGCCAAGATACAAGGCGTTCCCGTAGTCCAGCCTAGACAAGATTAAGCCCTGGATAAGGAGTTTTCTTGACTGAAAAGGGAGTAACGGAAGGATCTTGCGGGCGGTGCGCAGGAGGCCGTGGCAGACTCCTGCTGTCTTCCTTGCTTGGGTTTACATGGTGAGGTTTTGGTCCAACCACAGCCCAAGGCTTTTGATCTCGGATTTGGGGGTTGGAGGCAAGCCCATACACGGGGGCCAAAGAGAGTCCGGGCGGAAGTGAAGCTCTCCATCCCGAGCTATCTTGCAGAGATGGGTACAGAGTAAGCACCGGCCTCCAGTGTCTGAGGGAGCATAGAGCCAGTCCACTCCAACCAATCCTGGCTCTTCTCCCATGCTGGCTAATATTGTTAGCAGCATGAGAGCAGTGTCTGGATTGGTTAGAGAAGTTGTCTCTGCTACCTCATATTCAGATCCAGGGACAAGAGAAGAACACAGAGTGCTCGCAGTCAGTGGGCAAGTAGCATTTAATTTTAACTGCAAAACTTTAGTGTAATTCATGTCAGTGATTTAGTTACCGTTTTTATATTGCATGCTTATTATATGTAATCCTGCATTCCATAATTGTTAGCTACTTCCAGTATGTAAATTTTTTTTCCACGTGTAGTTAGCTTAATATGATTACCCTTGTGTAGTGTGGCAGGTTTGAGATATACAAGAGAATCTAGGTTGCACGCTTTACGTTAACATGTAAAAGGACTGTGATGCTTGTATGTGGGAGGTTGTACTCTGATAGGGGGTCTTTTTCTGGGAAGAGAATTAAAATACAGACCCCCCGGACGCCGGGCTCAGTTCAGCGACTCCATCACCGATCTCGCCAGCACCCGCTCCCTCGCCTCCATGGACTACATCCTCCTCGGGAACCTGAACTTCCACCTCGAGAACAACAACAATGCCAACTCTGCCACCCTGATCGACCACCTCGCCAACCTCAGCCTCAGACATTTCATCACCGCACCCACCCCTGCCTCCGGCCACACGCTGGATCCCATCTTCTCCACAGGCACCCCCGTTGCCTTCGACCACACCACCGATCTCCACTGGACCGACCACCGCTGCATCCATTTCAACTTCAAGAAACCAACCACGCACCACCGCACCCAACAGCTGCCTCGCCGCTGCTGGAGCAAAGTCACCGAAGACCAGCTGTTCACCACTCTTGCCCAGATCCCACCCACCTGCCCCACCAACCCAGACGCCGCAGCCAGCAACCCCAGACAGTGGATCGACGACTGCGCCATCACCCTCGCTCCACTCAAAAGACCCTCTAACAGCCACACCAGCAAGAGAGCCACCTGGTTCCCCTACGAACTCCAGATCTCCAAACGCACATGCCGGAAACTGGAGAATATATGGCTCCACAAACTCACCCCAGACAAACACGCAGCCCACAAGGATGCCACTCGGAGACATCACCACCTCATCAGATTAGCCAAGCGATCCTCCTTCAAAGACCGCCTGGATAACAACGCACACGACAGCAAAGAGCTCTTCAGCATCGTAAAGGAACTCTCCAACCCCAGCGCCAACACCAATGACATCCCACCCTCACAAGAACTGTGCGACTCACTAGCCATCTTCTTCCACCGCAAGATCGCTGACATCCACAACAGCTTCAACACCACGACCACCCCGACTACAGCAGACTCCACCTCCCCTGTGAACACCACTGGTGCCAACCGCCTGACCTCCTGGTCCAACGTCAATGACGACGAGACACGCAAGGTCAAGAACTCCATCCACTCACGATCTCCGTCAGACCCGTGCCCACACCACATATTCAACAAAGCAGACGCAGCCATCGCACCCCAACTACGGAAGGTCATCAACATCTCCTTTGAAACAGCGACATTCCCGGAAAGCGGGAAGCACGCCAAAATCAATGCCCTCCTCAAGAAGCACAAGGCGGACCCAAAAGGACTTCAAGAACTTCCGACCCATCTCCCTGCTCCCGTTCTTGGTGAAGGTCATCAAGAAAATCGTCAACATGCAATTGGTCCGCCATCTCGAAGACAACAACAACTTGGACCCGTCCCAGTCCGGATTCAGATGAAACCACAGCACCGAGACAGCCCTCATCGGCGCCACAGACGACATCAGGTGCCAACTAGACAACTGCAAAACATCAGTCCTCATCCTTCAGGACCTGTCAGCCGCCTTTGACACGGTCTGCCATCACACTCTAAAGATACACCTCCTAGAAGCCGGAACTCAAGAAAAGGCTCTTGACAGGACCACGTCCTTCCTCTCCGGCAGAACCCAGAGCGTCCGTTTCCCATGCTTCCGATCCGAAGCCACCGACATCATCTGTGGCTTCCCCCAGGGCTCATCCCTCAGCCCGATGCTGTTCAACATCTACATGGCCCCCCTTGCACAAGTGGCCCGCCATCATGACCTCAAAGTCATCTCCTACCCTGATGACACCCAGCTCATCCTCTCCCTCACCAAGGACCCACACACCGCCAAAACCAACCTCCTAGAGTGAATGAAGGCCGACGACGACAGGATGAGGAGCAGCCGTCCTAAGCTGAACTCGGACAAGTCGGAGATCCTCATCCTCGGACCCACCCCCTCAGCCTGGGACGACTCCTGGTGGGCGACCACACTGGGAACAGCACCGACACCCACCGACCATGCACGCAACCTAGGATTCATCTTGACTCCTTCCTCTCCATGTCTAAGCAGGTCAACACCGTCTCCTCCTCCTGCGACAACACCCTCCGCATGCACCACAGGATCTACAAGTGGATCCCTACCGAAACAAGAAGAACGGTGACACAGGCCCTCGTCAGCAGCAGACTGGACTACGGCAAAGCACTCTATGCAGGAATCCCAGCCAAACACCTACGACGACTACAATGCATCCAAAACGCCTCCGCCCAACTGATCGTCAACGTACCCCGCCGCAGCCACATCACCCCCCACCTGAGAGACCTACACTTGCTCCCCGTCGACAAGAGGATCACCTTCAAGCTCCTCACCCACGGACACAAAGCACTCCACAACGCCAGACCAGCCTACCTGAACAGCAGACTCAGCTTCTACACCCCCACCTGCCAGCTCCGCTCCACCAGCCTCGCCGCTGTCCCCCGCATCCAACGAATGACCTCCAGCGGCAGATCCTTCTCCTACCTCGCCTCCAAGACCTGGAACACCTTCCCTACCCACCTACAGCAGACCCAAGACCTACTCGTCTTCAAACAGTAGCGGCACCAACCTCTTCCCCCAGCGCCTTGAGACCCTCACGGGTAAGTAGCTTGCTGATTGATTGATTGATTGATTGATTGATTGATTGAAAATAAAGGGGGTGACAGCCAGTATTTTATCCTTCAGTGTTGTAAGCACATGAGCCCCATGATGCTTGCTAACATCCAGTTTGTTTATATTTCTTTGGGTGCATTGATAGACAAACCAAGTTGGGCTGTCTGGTACCACCCCAAAGGCCTCTTTAAATAAACGTTCACAGTGCAAGCTGGGTGGCATTCTCTCATTGTAGGCCATGGGCAGAATATGGACAAAGCTAAATTTTGGGCTCTTGGGATATGGTGGGGTACATTTCTCACCCCACCACTTTCAAATGTTACCAGTCACCCCTTCCCAATAGTAGTATTTCATTTACATACCTTGGGTAAAGGTAGTACCGCTTTACTTGGGAATTATAAGTAAATTAAAATATACCAATAGGTTATAAGTCAATTTTACCATGCTT
This sequence comes from Lissotriton vulgaris, assembly GCF_964263255.1. Lineage (NCBI taxonomy): Eukaryota > Metazoa > Chordata > Amphibia > Caudata > Salamandridae > Lissotriton > Lissotriton vulgaris. The sequence continues at coordinate 1,158,817,066 of NC_141695.1, read as the reverse complement.
AAAGGAGAGAGAACAAGCAGTTTAGCAGAGGTTAGCAGTACAGGAGTGCACAGACTCCTAAAAGCCATCAAAAGACTGGATCAGAAAACAGGTGGATGAAGGTAAAAAGTTTGGGGATGACCCTGCAGAGAGGGTCCACTCCAACAAACATGATTTGTGCTATATATTTGTAACACTTAACAAATGATATGATTTTTATAGTATGTTCTTTTATCAGCCTTGAAAAAGCAGATTTTCTATAAAACACGTGTTGACGGTTGAAGAGACATAGGGCACCATTACGTGTCTGCCTGCCACAGTAACCTTATGCGGACCGCCCGCCAGGGTTGCGGTGGTCCCAATGTGCCTATTATGATGCGGTCACCACACTGGCGGGCGCATCCGTATATTTTACATTGTGGTGGGCTGTGCCGGAAGCAGCACCCGCCGCAATGTAAAAACTGCATGTTGTGAATTTGCATGCACAACGTGACAGGCACAGCGAGGTGCCTGCCACCTTGTGCATGCAAATGTCGGTGGGTACCATGGGTACCCCTAAGTGAACCCCCACCCCCCAACACCACGGGGGCCACAACAGGCCCCTAACACAGAAGATCGCATGCCTTTCCATAGCGGCATCGCCGCCATAGAAATGCCAATTGCTGCCATCATCATAAAATGGATGGCGGTGTCTTGCAGACTCGGCCACCATATTATACATCTTGTCCGCCCGGTCGACGAGTGGGACCAGGGAAAACCTGGTATTAAATAAGCGAAACGAGGAGAAATTCTATTTTTCTCCTCGCGTTTGCTGTTTCCATGTGTGCTGCATTGTGCAGCACACAAAGAAACAGCAAATTGCCATTGAATACTTATGTGCAGGAAGGTGTCCCTTGCTGTACATAAACAATCGAAAAACAAGAAATGACATTTTGAAACTTCTATGTGTGCTGCATTAACCAGCACACAGAAACATTACAAAATGTAATTTAAAGATTGTTTACGTGCAGGAAGAGAGACCTTCCTGCACATAAACAATCTACCCCTCAACGCAGACACCCTTGCGCTATGGGGCAAGGGTGCCTGCATTGACGCTAGGCTGCTAAGTTTAGTGCCAGCGCAGGGGGAAAGGCAGGGCTGCACCATAATTTTGTAAATATGGTGCTGCCCTGCGTTTCTGAAGTGGCAGACTGTGGCGTTAAGCCAGGAACGCTCACCCCACACTTGGTCATTTCACTGTAAATATGCCCCTTAATGTTCAAAGCTAACTTTGTAGTTGAACTGTGCCTCGTTGATATTTTGAAGCAGCTATTCTTTGGTAATACAATGTCACTTCTGCTTGTAGGTAGTGTTGCAGGGATTCTGCTCCTACACAGAACTGTGCATAGAGACTTGGAACCTCAGTGAATTAGGGTGTACCATAACTCACAATCAGTGTCTCATTGGTTCTTCCATACTCCCAATGATTAGACAACCCAGAACATGGACTTAGAACACCACAGGTAACGTGGAACACATGAACACTCTTTCGTTATACTATCATACCAGTCCAAAACGAGGAGTAAATGAAGACACATGCAAGTTTGAAATATTTATTTCTAATGCAGTGTTCTCAAGCGCAGTATCTTAGCTAATACAAGCAAACATATTATAAGCAACAAGGTTATCAGCATAGTTACCATTCCATAAAATACAAAGGGTGAAAGCATGTTAAAATGCTAAAGGGAAAATGCCTAAATAGCACCTCCGTCTTACCCTCCCTTGCTAGTTTATTATATTATATCCACAGAAGGTCTCTTTGGGTTTTAGAAGGGCGGCCCATACCTCTGGTCTTAGTAGAAAGGGATCACATCATCTTCTACACCAACTCTCTGCATGCAAATATTCATCAAGTGTGTGTGCATGCTCTGTGCAGTGCATTATTAAACGCGCCAAAAGCCAGAGTTGGCCACAGCTGCATATGTGTTATGTCTCGGCCGTGCGCTGATCAGACCGAACAACAACCGCTTTGTTGAAATAACCTTGAAGGCCTCGGCACTCACTGTTCAGACATAGCTTATTAAGCAAAGCTAATACTATAGGCAAACATATTATTCTCGTGTGAAGCAAAATATTCTACTTGGCTAAAAGCTTTAATGACAGGGAAACAACCTTTATAGTAATTTTAACCCCTACACTATCCAACACTTACCCTACTGTTGCACCCCCTGGAGTTAGAATAGTAATTTTTACCTCTACACTATCCAATACTTACCTTACATGCAATGTAATGTTATGCGTTGTAATGGTATGCGTTGTAAATGTAGTATGCGTTGTAGTGGAATGCGTTGTAAAGGTAGTTTCAAAGAATTCGTTGTAATGGCATGCGTTGTAATGGTATGCGTTGTAATGGATGTTGCGGTGTAAAAAATGCGTTGTAAAGGTAGGCGTTGTAAAAGTATGCGTTGTAACGTCATACCTCCCTAATAACAATATGTACAGTGTGCAGAAGCAGCAGAAAGGAAAAATGGTGTTTAAACTTCAAATAAGCTCATGCTAACTTAACACAGTGTGAAAGCAAAGCCTATCTCCATGACACCCTCCCCTGATCCGAGCACGGATAAGATAAGATAAGGGGCAAATTTAGGAATGCAGAGTTAAAAAACAATAGACCGAACACAAGTCTCCAATTTGTTCATATAAGGACAGAAGAAAAAGTGTTGAAGAAAAAATCGCTTAGTTTGTCAACAGCTCAATGGGTAAAAAAAAATGTAGCCTTCGGACATAGTGAAGTCAATAAGTCAAGGCCAAACAAAATTGATGAAAAGGTTAAAAAAAAATATTGGATGTCCAATAAGTGGCGTCGGTCATGGAAGAGAACCAGAAGATATATCTCATCCTAACAATGAATATGCAAAATATGCTGCAACAGCCTTCAACAGGAAGTCACTGTTCTCATCCGAAAATAATTTGGCCATCCAATTTAACAAAGGGAAAGAACATACATGTTCCTCAATTACCGGAGCCTCTAGCACCATCAGAGGACAACTCAGTGGGTTTTCAAGGAAGCTGCGTGCCAAGAAATCTTGCGCCGCTGTGAACACATTCCAACGACCCAGTACTCCATGCATCGCTGCAAATGCCATAATCCCTCCATCAGAACAAAGCAATTCATGAGCAACTAAGGAGCTCATAATTTGATTATAATCCGCGTCGGGAGACATCGTATTGCAGAGACACAAATCCAGGGCCCATTCGAAGTCGCAACTCAGGCAATGAAAGACAGGCTGGACGCAGGTAAAGTACGAAAATCGAAACGATAATCTAATAAGCTGCATTCAATGTAGCAAGAGGCAGCACTCCATTGTACTCAAGCATTCGGGTGCGAAGCAGCCCCAGCCGAGACAGCTCTCCTTGTAACACAGGATGTGCATCCATTTTGAAACAAGCAAAACAGTAAAAGCACGCCAGAAGCCAGAGCCAGCAGTAAGGAAAATCCACCAAACAGGCTGAAAAAAATAGAATGGTAGAATGCTGGAAACACACCAAATATAGTTTGAAAAGAAGTCACAAGGCCACTGCTTACAACTTTAAAAAAGTGAGCCAGCCCAGTTGTGGAGGATGCATTAAAGATAGTGTCAATTAACTCACCGAAATGCAAGGGCAAATAGTATTCAATAAGGCATGCACTTCTGTGCGAGTGTTAGCCACGTGAAGGACGAATGTTTCATGAGCAGATGTGAGGGCAACTTCTTTTTGGGACAATAGAGCTCTTATGCGACTCATCCTATTGAACTCTGCTTTCAAGGTCAGAATCTTGGGCCAGGTGGAAACATCAAGCCATGCGGAGACATTTTTACAGCAAACCACCCTTTCACTGACGGTAACAACATAAGCAATTTCCGCCACTAACCCACAACAATCTTCATTATTTCAAAGTAAATAACTCCCGTTTGCCAGTAATGTGAATGTGGGTTACGATGACAGGCACAGGTGTACCTTTCAAATTTCTGGCTAAATTCGGCTCATTTTGATTACAGGAGCCGTGTAATTGGATATGTCTACACATCAACGAGTGATCCGGTGTTTCAGTGCAATCTTCACCATTTAAATAAACCTCCTTTCCCTCCCTAAGGCCTCTATAGGTAAATGGAGATAAGCACTACCAAGAGGCTATTATCTACCAATGGCAAAGAATTTCATACACCCCTCGAACTTGAACAGAGGGAACGGGAGAGTTATTAACCTGTGGATAAGCCATGTTGCAGTATTTGCCTCTGCCACAGAAAACAGTAAAGGCTCCAACCTCTCAATGTGTAACATAGAAAAAGATGCATCTTTCATTGAAAGCAAACGCTGCTTGTCAGTCAAATTAAACGGGGCAAACAAGGATGAGGTATTCATGCAATGCCAGGGCACTTTTCCTGCCTTTAGGGTCTGCAGTGTCCATGCAAACTGCATAATAGAACGCAATTGATTTTGACCATGGTACAAAACAGACACTTCATCTTCACAATATCAACAACAGATGACACAATATTGTCTAATGTGTAAATGCGAGAAGAAAGCGTGTTTATGCTATTATCCACAACAGCTAGCACCTTCTCTAAATTGGCTTGATCTATAACCCTAACGCGGATAGCAGCTTTAATCTGGGATGTTTTCCAGACTTCGTTGTAAATAGCATATATCCATCTTTTAGATCTGCTGTTAGCCGGGCCCTTAATAAAATCATTCAGATCAACATCGTCAGTCAGTTTAGAGAAATGGAGTTTAACTGACGCCAAGGTAGAATGTTTGAGCCAATTCTGACATAATTCACCTACAGAATAGGTAGTCACAGAATGGTCACTCTTAAAACAGGGATCCACCTTGACCTGTGTAAAGCCTTGAGCCAAACCCAGAAAACGATGCTGGCAAGAGTCAGCACTTCTGTGCCAGAGAAACCAGCCTTTGGGATCCAAACTGGATATCTTAAAGGAAGAGTTCAGCAACAGAGTTTGTAATTCTCTGATCAAAACTTTAGTAGTATTACTCCAACCAGAATATTCTTCTAATTCAGGAAAAGAAGGAGCATTTAATCTTTTAGAAGTAGCCAATGCAAAGCAAGTTGTCTGTGAAATTGTAGAATTCAAAAACAACATATGGTTCGGGACGAGGCATGCACGGTGCACAGCCTCAGTGCCTTGCACTTGCCAGCTTTTAGAACCCCAAACTGATTTAAGGTCAATGGTATCCTTCCACAACTCGTAGCCACCAACAGCCAACTGGTCTAGAAAGGACTTCGAATACAATCATTTAGTATCGGTAAGTCTACCTTTGGATGTGAACTTTTCAGTCATTTTAAAATAAAATGCCTTGAGATTCGACTGATTAAAATCGGTAAAGTACGTGAACCTTTTCATAAAGGAAGCAGAACTGCCTTGTATAGGAGCTGGACAATGTTCCCATTGCATATAATTGACGGTGTTTCTCCTGGTATTAGCTTTATGGAGGTAGCGATTGCCAAAATGTTGGTAACAATATAAATCACCGTAATTAGCAGATTCTAATACAAATCTTCAGCATCAAAAGCAGCATAATATTTCAAATCAGAAAACAAAGCTTCTACGGCCTGAACATCCTAATCATCAGAACGTATATTTTGTATAATTACATCCCCCATAGAAACTCTAAGCACATTAGGGACATTTATAACCTCAGTGGGCCCATGGATTTGAAATCGAACAGCATCCCATACAATCTCATCTAAGACGGGCCAAGCAGTGATGTTAACAAGGAACAACTGTGTGAGAGGGTCTATAGGGGAAGCAAAATTAAAGACCTACAAAGTATCCTATCCCCCAATCTAACTATTAACAAAAACACAAGGGATACTGGAGGTCTACAGTGGGCTCAATATTGTATGCCAATTCCAAAGTGGTGCATGTATGAACAGGTGTCTTGCTCCATCTCTTGCTCTACTATCAGCTGTTGCATTTGGTGCTTTTACCTCTTTTTAGAGAACGCTAGACAAGTGCCATCTGTCAGCTTTGCCTGGTCCATGGACCACATCCTCTGTCCACTGTTCTATGTTTAAAGTAGGTAGTTTGAGGGAGATTCATAACAAACATGGATTAATAAATCATTGATCTGTTATTTGAAAAAGAATAATTTGAAATTGGATATTTCGCTACCTTTTCTATCTCCTCAGAGCGGGGCCTCTATTGACCTGAGCGAGTGCCAGGCGAGGTGAGGCCTTCCCCCATAAATTCTTTGGGTGAGTCTTAACAATCAAGTATTTGTTCCAAATGAGATTAAAGGCCAATATATGTGATGTTCATTGTATACATTGCTGTTTTTCACATTTTTTGCATGTATGTCTGGTGTCTGTTGTTTCTATTTTTCCACACAGGTGAGAATCCACTGACCTACTACGTGGTATACGGTAGGCATCCACATAGTTTGTGGTTTTTTTGACAAGTGATTGGTAACTTGTCCAGTATTTGTTGCAGTAGTACTTTACATCATAGGTTCTGAAGAAAGCCTTTACAGGCTGAAACATGTCGACCAGATCCATCTGATTGATAGTAATATTTGTTTAATACTATCCACATACTGTTGCTTTTCATATTACCTCTGTGATGACCCCTCTAATAAAGTACGTTGCCTTGGCATCACACTAGGTAATTTTAACTCACTTTTTTTCTTTCTTTTACACTTTCTTTCACTGCAACTTTTCCCATTCAGCCATGTCATATATACATCTTTTCCTTCACTGGAGGATCTGTTTCTAGGGCTCCTCACAATATCATCAGGTGAGAGACCTAGCAGATACCAGTTCTTGTACAAAAAATCCGAGATGACGAGTTTCCGCCAAGTGGTGGGCTGATGGGAGTATTTCTGTCTTATTCTCACACTCTATTTCTTCTTTTTTCAGACACCTGCTCATACATGCACCACTATGGAATTGGCATACAATATTGAGCCCACTGTAGACCTCCAGTATCCCAAGCAGTGATGTTAACAAAAGCCAAGTCTCTCTTCAACCTATGTGATGAAGAATGGGGAGCCAGTGTTCCATTGATATGTCGAATGCATGTTCTCTCTTCGACCTAGTGTCCATTCACAAGACAGAAAAAATAAACCACAAAGCCAATTGACATAAAAAGATAAATCGAAAAAAGCACCAGCCAAATATAGGTCCAAGGGGATATCAAAAAAGGTTTCTTAAACAGTCTTGCAAAAACAGAAATTCTTGAAGGCTTTCTCGATGTGTGTGAATCAGTGTCAAATGAAAATCTGGATTCTGTAGCCAAGCGAGTTTGCAAATCGGGCATCGATAAGTCAGTTAGGTAAGTGTAGTCAGTTTCATCAAGTTGAGCATCAGGCAGTGTACTCAATAAAGGACTCGAAATTGCAGGCATCTCAAGGGCAACATCAGGCACTGGATTAGAAGACGGGGCTAAAACAGAATTTCTCAAAATCCAAGGACATGAGACAGCCGGTGTCATACTAAGAAGAATTGGCCACTCTGTGTATCTTGACATTGTCAATGGAGATATACCTGTTTTCCTTACGACCGGGAAGTCGAGGTAAAATGACTGTTCTTGTGCCCTTCACACCAAGCACTGGAACTGGAGCTCGATAAGAGGGACCAAATTCTTTCTTGTTTTCATCTTCTCACGAACCAGTTCTCCAACTTGGGGTAGCCAGCCAACTACTGGGATCTGCAACTCATCATCCGAGGTGGAGGGCAAATGTTCCTTTGCAAGACTGTCTCTTGTCTTTTGTAGATCCTGTAAAACATTGCAATGTTCATGTACGTCAAAGGAGGCAGCAACAGCCGCCTGGTCTAGACCGTCAAGGTCCGGTACAAACTTCTTGATACCAAAGAGCATTTCGTATGGGGTCCACCCACCCAGAGACCTTCTAGGGAGATTATTAAGAGCACGCTGCACATTATTGAGGTGGGCCAGCCAGTTCCTGCCAGTGCCTATAACTCTAGCTGTCAAAGAGTGCTTTAAATCTCAGTTCATCCATTCCACAACACTATTACCCTCAGGTCTATATGGAGACGAAAACTTGACTTGGACCCCCAACGAAGTTATGACATCCTTATATGCCTTAGAGGCGAAAGCCGGACCCTGATCCGAATGGAAGGTACCACAGGCAAAAATCCCTACAAAGACGCGCAAGTCTCTTATGACAGTTCGTGAATCAGCGCTGCGGTGTGGCCACACCCACACAAAGCGTGTGCATGAATCAACTGCTCCTAAGATGTACTTATACGCAGTATCAGAAGAAAAAGGACCGCAATGATCTAAATAAACACATCCAAGTGGTTTATTAGAAATGTACTACTGTTTCTGGGGCAGACACGTAGCAGTCGAAGGCTTAATCTGCTGGCAAATGTCACATTGAAGGACATAATCACGCGTCTGTTTGTACAGCCCCCGCCACCAGAAACGTTGTTGTAACTGAGCCACAGTAGCCGAAACGCCTGCATGCGCAGACGAAACTCCTTCATGGGCCGCTGTAATCAGTGTGGGCCTGCGGTCCGCGTTGGGAATCAACCTCTCACCAACGTCAGGTATTTTCACATAAGGAACTTTATCAGGATTAAGTGGTATGAATACTTGGAAGGGAATCCCTTAGGATATTTACTTCCCTTCTCAGTTGCAGCAACAGCTGCCAAGATATCATCATCGATCTTACTTTTGGAACGTGTAACTGCTGCAACCAAATATGTTGATACTGCTGATTTTGCGGCCTCACAGCCAACGAATTGCCAACAGCGTGGACTCCTATGCGCTGATGACCGAGAGAGTGAATTACAAACACGAGTGGCAACTGCTCTTTAAGCTCAGCCACTCGGACCCAGATCATTTTATGTTTTATTGTGCTACCCTTCGAATCATGAAAATCATATGGCCGGGATACCCGTCACCCCCTCCCAACACAATCCCCAAGGATGGGAAGACGGACACAGTTCTTGACTTTTGGAAGGCGGGAGGGAGTTACCCTCCCGGCCGTATTTATTAAAATATGAAACAAAATTAAAACATTAAAATAACAGTTTCATATCATGTACAATTTCATTTTCACATTACGATGTTTATGGGCTAACCTTAACACAGCTCTAATACAAAGGTTCTCCTAGCCGATTCTAAACATCCTGCAAATGCATATACTCAAAATTAAATTGTACATCCTAACATTACCGGCCAACGGCAAGGTCGTAACCGGTGTCAGATCCCTAATACCAGAACTCCCCCCTTACTTGTGAGGGGCGGGCACACAGAGGACTGTACCTCTGTGCCAACTTCCAATTTCCCTTGTCTTAGCGGGGGCCCCATATTTACTCGACGCCATCTTAGTGGTCGTCCGAGGACTCGTGTGAGGTGTCTAGAAGGTAGCGTAGACCCCCCTCCCACCCCACACTGCTTACCACATCCGCCGTCGCGGATGTCCTGGCCCCGGGAAATTCCCAGGAGGGGCCCGTAGCCCCTCCTCCCCTGGGAGGGGCCTATGACCGCCTTCCCCGTCGGCGGCCCCATCCTTAGAGGGGTACCGCCTCCCCGTGTGAGGGGCCAATGGCCGCCTCTCCCCGGGCGCTCCCATCCATAATGGGTGGCGCCCCACCTCTAGGGATCTTCCAATTACTGCTCACCGATCATGACCTTACCGCCACAGGCCGGATAGTTGACCGGCTATCCGGACCCCCCAAAAACTCCTACTAAAGGTCATGGCTACACAAACTCTTTAACCAAGCTATGAAGTCTCCTATGAGTAAGACATTCCCCTCCCGGGACAAATGGACCCCATCTTCAAGATACATATGGTCCCCCCGAATACATCCATGTGGAATACAATGCAACTGGCCTGAACGAAACAACCTACTAAGTTTGTTATTAACCTTCTTTACCGACTGATTCAAAGCTGACACAGAGAGGGCCCCCCGCCACACCTTTCTAGGAATCATGTGTGACCATGCAATCGTGCACCCCGGAACCCTTCTCGCCAACCAACTCACTGTGGATAAAATTAACTCGAGAAGTACTCGTCGACCAATGGTTACCAAATCATTGCCCCCAAGATGTACTATGATTACAGACGGCGGTGACCTCGTCCGCCCTAGCAGTCCCTCCTTAAAAGTTTGAAACTGGTCAATACAGAGTCCGCCCCTTCCGTGGAAGGTCACCCTGCACCCGTATTCCCCAGCCACGTGAATCATGTCACCTGCTTTGAATACGTCCGCGGCTCGCCTCACGTATGAGTGGCCAACGACCCACACCACTCTTCCCTCAGCCGGTGATCTTTGACTGCTGGTCCCCAGGTGTCGGGTCAACTGCACAGTCCGCCCCGCAAAGCCTGCTCGCGAAACTGTAAACCAAACAGAAAACAAGAAGCGTGAGTGCATGACATTAGCTTCATAACATGTGCAACCACACATACCTTTCATAACAATTCGAGGACCAACGCCCCAACTGTTTCACCATTTCAACACTCAGACCCCTGGCTGTAGCCTCTGTAGCAGCCCCTATCCGGAAGGAATGGGTCCCAAAATCGCTCGGGTTCAAGCCCGCTGCCGCGATTGCCATTGTTAACACCCGCTGGAACTGAAACCTAGTCAGTGGGGTGGCGTCGGTGTGCCTCAGCAAGCTTCCCCCCCATGATGCCGCCCTCTGCGCTAAATACTCCTCCACGCATTTTACAGGGCACATGGGAGACCCTGGAATCCGCTGGACTACCACACAGTCCCCGATCGCTCCCTGATCGGTCTTGGACCTGGCTATTGAGACTACCATCGTCTCGCCCTTAATTTGAATGTGTTCTCGACACAGACCTCCCCCCGTATCCTGCTTATTCCTTGCTACCAGTTTGCTTACCCGCATAGCCCCATGGAATGCTAATGCAAAAGCGGCCCGGAACAGCACTGTCTCTGATTGAGATGAACATGTCGCAGGGAGTACGGACATTAACAGGGACAACCTTTCTAGCCCTATCGGGTGCCTCTCATCCACTCTACGACCCTCAAGGCATTGACACCCACGCAGAGCCTTCCTTACGAGAAAGGACGATGTGGGGTCCTGGATGCCATGAGCCTGCGCCATGAAGGCAATGGCGGCCCTGTGCCTATTGGCTGTTGCCAGTGATCGGCCTGCCTGATGTAGTGATACCAGAAATTTCAGGACATACTCCTCCTGCCCCCAATGCTCCCCCCTAGCTGAACCCAAAAATTCCCAATAGGAACAGAACGCCCCTTCGTATGCCTTCCTTGTCCTGGGTGCTAGACTCTCTCCCACAAGGTTTTGTAATCCGGGGCACCGAGAGACCAGAGAGCTTCAGGAAATGGTGCCGCCACCAAGTCCGCTGAGGGCAGAAAACCCCAGAAGGCCTGCATGTGGGAACGAGAGAGTGCATCAGCCGCCTGGTTCAGTACCCCAGGCATGTGTCTTGCCCTAAAGTGGACGTTTAGTCTCATACATAGCAGAACAATTTCTTTCAGCAATCTCAAAATCCATTTGCAGCGTGCTGCCTGATTATTGATACATTCAACAATGGTCATATTATCAGACCAGAACACCACAGTGCGATCACAAAACCCTTCTGGCCATGTTTTCAAGGCCACCAGAATGGGGAACAGCTCAAGAAACCCAATGTTACCTGTGAGCCCACTATCGTGCCACCACGCCGGCCATGTTCGTGCCGACCATTGATTACCAAAGATGGCGCCAAAACCCACACTCCCTGCCGAGTCGGTCCACAACCCCAGCTCCTCGGAGGAAGCTGGCCGTTTGTTCCACACGACGCGACCGTTGAAATCCGCCAGAAATGCCAGCCATATGCACATATCCTGGCGAACCTCTGCTGACAGTCGTGTGCAGTGGTGCCCTTCCTTGAGGCCAACCATGGCTTGTGCAATAGAGCGGGAAAAGGGGCGAGCCATCGGTATCACTCTAAGGGCAAAGTTAAACTGACCCACAGCCTGTTGCAACTGATGTAGAGTTACTTTTTTCTCGCCGAGGCACATTTCAAGTGAGGCTTTAAATTTCATTACCTTCTCCTTGGGCAAACGGAAGCACCCCTCTACAGAATCGAGCTCAATTCCCAGAAACTCGAGTGAAGTAGATGGCCCTACCGTTTTGCCTGGTGCCAGTGGCACGCCAAAACGTTTCATGAGATTACAGAATTCCCTCAAAGCCTGTGCACATTCCGTGTCCCCAGCTGCCCCCAGAAACAGAAAATCATCAAGGTAATGCATAACCTGCGTAAAGCCCGTGGCTCTGGTGAACGCCCATTGCAAAAAAGTACTGAACTTCTCAAAATACGCACAAGAGATGGAGCAGCCCATCGGCATACATTTATCCATGTAGTAGCGTCCTTGAAACACAAAACCTAAGAGACGCTGATCGTGTGGGTGTACCGGGAGCAACCGGAACGCTGACTCGATATCTGATTTAGCCATCAGCGCTCCGGGCCCCAGGCGATTCAACATGGCGACGCCCTCATCAAAGGATGCATACCGCACCGAACAAACTCCCGGGTCAATCGCATCGTTCACCGAAAGACCCCTAGGAGCAGACAAATTATGGATTAACCTGAACTCACCCGGGTCCTTCTTGGGGACTACACCGAACGGTGAACAAACAAAGTTAACAACCGGCGGGTTACCATATGGACCCGTAACCCGACCTCGGGCCACCTCCTTTGCAATCTTTGCCTGTACCACCGCCGTATTTTGTTGAACCGATAGTTGGTTCTTACACTGTGCTTCCCCCCGAAAATCCCCCGCCGGGATGCGGAAACCATATGAGAAACCGTCTCGCAACACCCCGGCAGAGACATGATCAGGGTATTCGTTCAGCCAAGGGATCATTGCCATGATATCAACGGGAGTAGGTAACGGTGCCCCTCGGTCGATATAAGACCTGTTTGGCCCCTCCTCTACCTCCTGTATCACCATTCTTGGCTCTGCACGAACTCTCGGGGTGTGAAGACTGTCCGCACCCTGCACACTCATGCCTGAACTTGCATGTCCCTTGTGGCCTAGTGCACTTGCCCCTGTTAAAGCTCCAACAGACCCCTTTTCTACCCGAGTTCCCGTTATTCTTTGTGTGCTGATCACTGTTGGCGCCCGCCCGAAAGGGCGCCGCCACATAATGGCGGGAAGCCCCATTCCCGCCGAAAGAAGACGACTTTGTCGTGTTCGGCATAACCTGCTTCTGCCAAGAAATGGAGTCAAAACAATCCCACGTCAGGGATGAGTCGTGCTCCTTGGCCTTACGAAATTTGTTATCATAACCCATCCATTGATTGCCTTCATACGTTTCATAAAATTCCACTATACTTGTCTGGTAACAAGCTAATCCCGACAACACTTCAGGCCTACGTTCCCCCATGATTGCAGTGAACATTCCAAACGCTCTGGCCCAATTAGTGATCGTTTCATCTACCCTGAAACCCGCCATTTTTGCACGCCATACACTAGGATGCAACGACTCCTTCTGATTTTTAACGTGCTCTATCTCATAGTGATCGGTCAACAGCGAAAACATGTTCACATATTTATCCGCCCAAATCCTTTCTTTCACATCCATCGGGATATGTTGGACCACCTTTTCCCTCCTTGAGGGTAACGATCCCTCCCCCGCCATTGGCAACGGCTGCTTACCCGAACCAGTAGCTGGATCTGCTGTTGCTGCTTTTCCAACGCTCGACGCCGGTTGTTCCGAGGGATTCTGCGGGGAAACAAGAGGACAAGGTGCCTTCGCAGCATCTCTCGATTGCCGCAACTGCTTCATTATTAACCTGGCCTCCTCGGCCGTGTCTCCAGGTGCCACAGCACCCTTGTTACTCCTGCCTAACCACGCCGCCAACTGGGCGGCCAGCTCGGGAGGCATATCCCCCTCGTTAACGGGTGTAACTACCACAGGGATCGGCTGTCCTGCGTTCGGGCTCGGAACTGGGGCCTCTACTGGACTGACCGGGCTCGCCGGAGGTGACTCGGGAACCGGGGCCTCCCCCCCTGCCGCCCTATTCCTGGCCCTTTTACCTCTCCCGGCAGGGACTACTCCCGGCAATGCTGGCCCGATGACTTTCTTAGGTCTACCCGTACCATTCATTGCCGTCATCTGCTTCTTCATGTTCGCCATGTCTTTCACCAGCATGCGAAGCATTTGTTCGGTCCCAACCTTCTTTCCGACCTTCTTGCCAGGCATCGGTCACGCTATTTGACTCGAGGTCCTGGATCCAAAGCTTCGGAATCACTGAAAGGAAAAACACAAAATTACAAGTTCTCAAAATTGGCTCCTTGTTCCGTCTCGGGCTCACGTGCAACGAGGAGGTGCAGCTTCCAAGCACAGGAACAAGAGGATGCTTCCTTAGATTGTTGCTCTTTTATTCTACCTCAGGAGGGCGTGTACCCTCCTCCGATCCGCCTACGGGCGTGGCCAACGGTGTAAGTGTCTAGGACAACCCCTCTTGGGCGGGAAAAGGCGCGCCCCGGCTACGCCGCTTCGGGCATACCAGCCGAGACACGCCTCCCGCCCAAAATGGTTTCCCGGGGGGGGTCAGGGCACCCTACCATACGTTCTGGGGGACCGAGTGGTCGCCCCTTTCCATTCTGAATCCAAAAGAACAGGTTTTCATTATAAGACTGGACACAGTTGTAAGAATCACTCACAATAAGAGTTGTCACACTAGGATCAGCGTACTCCAATGCAAGCACAGAGCACGAAGCTCTGCCAATTGTGCGGTGCAGTCCCCTAAAGTCTGCGTGTGCACGACTCTGTACTTAAACTCATCTTTCACCATGGCACCTACCACAATGGCGCAAGCGGAAACATATGCATGTTTAGACCCATGCCCAATTTGCGCTGAACCATCAGTGTATATGATGCAATGGAAATCCTCCAAAGGCCGCATAGCCGAAGGTGCAGGATGAACAAATTCATACTGTAAAAACTCCTGCGACTGTAGGGAGGCATCAAAAATAAACGTGACATCCGGAGACGTCAATGAAGCTGCCCATTGTATCCACAGTGGGTGCAAAGCTTTAGAATTTGGTACACTGGCTTTTGTCACTGCCTCCAGTGCAGGATACGGGGTAACAACCAACATGTGTTTTCCCTGCGACAGTGCATGTTCCTTAAGAATCACCATTTGCATTGCTGTCAAAACTTTTTCCACAGAGGAAAACCGCATTTCAGCCAAAGTGTACAAGTGTGACTTGTAAGCAATAGGTACTGTGTCCCCTTCGTTAAACGTAAGGTAAGTGAAACCCACCGCCCCAGGGATGATTCTTATCACCTATTTGGTGGGGTTATCACGAGTCAGTAAGAATTTAGATTCTAGAAGATCAGCCTGCAGAGATCGCAAAATGGCTGAATTTTCCGGCAGCCAGCAACGATTTGGTAAAAGTAGATTGTATCAAAGCATACAAAGGCTTGATACGCTAGGCATATTCAGGAATATAAGTACGCCCGAAATTCACAAATCCCAGCAAGGACTATAATTTTTTCAGAGTTGCAGGAGCGCGCAGTTGTGCACATTTCTCCCAGAAGTGAGGAGCCAATCCTCGACCTTCATTGTTGAGCTCGTAGTCCAGAAACAACACTGTGCACTCTGCAATGTGAGACTTTGCAAAGTTAAATTTGTAACCAAAGTCCGCAAAGTTACAAATTATGCGGTCAACGCGACACAGATGCACCCAAAGCTCGTTGTCTGCGAGATATATGTCATCCACATACGAACACGCATCCGTGTCTACTCTCTCCAAGAGAGAGACAATACGGGCAGCAAACACACCTGGACTATTCTCATAGCCCATCGCTAGGCGTTTAAATTGGCGCTGTTTGGCGCCACAGGTAAAACTGGTCCATTGGGAACTTAGACCAAATTGTGGGCAAAGAAAACATTGAAAATGTCAAGTGTGGTTTTAAATCGTTTTGGCACAAGACCATCCACAAGAGCAGAGCCGTGGGTATTCTGTACTGCACAGGTACGACAATGCGAGTTCAAATGCCGGTAATCCAATACCAAATGGTACGTGCCTTCCGGCTTGGTCACAGTAAAAAGATGGTTATTCATCGGTGACACACAAGTTTCAATTACACCTTGATATTCCAATTGTTCAAGGATTTCCACAACAAAAGCCTTAGCTTCTCGTCAGATGGGATATTGAGATTGAGGCTGTGGCATAAACCGTAAATGAATCTCGTGGTGTGGGGAAAATGTATCCCACCCACAATGTGTATGGTACAGCGCTGGTGCAAGGGCCTTTGCCCACTCTTCTGCAAAATTCAGTGCATGCTCTTTCGAGACTCTGTGCGCGAAACTAGGGAGGATCACCTCCTCCCCTCTCTGAGCTGCAAGAACAAAAGGTGGGGGCCAGTCAGCCTCCTTTAACAAAATGTTTCCCAAAATACCCCTTTTATGGTACGTTGTATGTCACCTTCAATTAAAAGGAGTATGTTATAAAGTCTATCAGGAGGAGCCACTCTGGTATCAGCTGTCTCCACAACAACATATTGGTCAGTCGCTGTCACCTTCAGTAGTGGACGCAGGGCTTCTCGCACTATGGTAATCTCCACTGCGCTGTCCAACAATGTCAGTGCCCATGTCTGATTCCGAAGCTGCGTTCTCACTATCTGTGGCATATCTCGCTGTTAAAGCGGAAACTGGGGTCTTTTCGTTGTTGAATTGTACTGCTTGCCTTTACTCTCTTTCGGGCGGGGCTGGTCGCGTCCCTGCTGGCCACCCCGATCTCTTCCGCCTCCTCCACCAGCGGTCGATGAGACCGATGAGTCCTGAAAAGAACAAGGAGAGCGTTGTTCAGAAACCTGGAAACAATCAGGTGATTTTATCGTCGCGAGATCGCGCAAATCATAAACACGTTCTGTAGGCACAGGCAGTGGAGATGCAGGACGTGACTCCTGTTTCTGCTGTTGTTGTTTACCCTGTTTTTTTTGGGGGGGGGCAATTCTGCTTTTTAGCCTTGGGCTGTTCGTCTGTTTCTGACTTCGGCCCTTGGGGTTGCTTTTTCTCCTTAACAGAGAATGGCTTGACACTATTGCGGCCCACGGTCTTATAAGCCGCCACAATAGTTCTCGGTAACTGTCGGGGTTTATCGGCATCGGGAAGAGCCTGCAAAGCATTAGACGCCTGAAAGCTCACCGCATCTCCCTTGACATTCGCAAGGACGAGATCGGAAACTACGTCAAAACTGCTGCATAGGCGCATACCCAATTCAACCGCTGCATCAGGTCCGTGCTCATTTTGAACACGCTTAATGACCGAAGGAAGGACAGTCATTGACGGAGTGCTGAAGCACCTTGTATACACTGCCGCAAAAAATCGTACCCCACGATTCAGTCACCAGCCTCCGGGATCAAGTCTTTAGGCATGCTAATTGTCAGAATCCTGTGCTTTGCACCAAGAGTCGTGTTAGGAAATACTGCTTCCAGCTGGTCAAACTTCTCAGCAAGCCAGAAAGGAAAATCATCCTTATTCTGGGGGTGCTTGCCCATCACTGCGTTTACCATCACAGGACTAAGCTTCATTCCGCCTTGTCCGACCGGAAGCGCCGCAACACCTGGGGCCCCGCCCGGGAGATTGCGGGTAATGTACTGTACTAATGAACTAATTACGCTAATTGCGACTGCATGTAGTCGTCTTACATCTGCAAGGGCACATGATCCTGCTTGAGGATGCGGTGTAAATCCAGCCAAAACAGGCCAAGTAGCGCCTGGAATGGGCAAAGGACCTAATCTCGGAGTTAACAAAGAGTGGGGTAGGGCGCCATTAAACCAAACTCGATGCTGCCAAGCATTAATCGGAACTTCCTGTGTCCTTTACGGAACATATTCCTGTGGCACGGCAGTGGGAGTGTACGTGTCGAACACATTAGTGTGTGCGTTCACAGCTGGGAAGGTCACCCACGAGTAAAAAATCTCAAAAGGGTAAGCCCCTTCCGCACTCACAAACATGATTACTGCCATGCCATCCACGGGGACATTATAAGTCTGTAAATGATTGCCCACCTTAATGCGACTATGCTGCGGGATGTCAACCACAGCCATAACTACACAGAAAGGAAGAGGTACAAACAATAGCGATGGGGTTAAGGACTGAATGAAGTACTACTCAAGTGTCATGTAATAAGACCACCAACAATTGGGCGCCATGTCGCAGGGATTCTGTTCCTACACAGAACTGTGCATAGAGACTTGGAACCTCAGTGAATTAGGGTGTACCAAAACTCACCTTAGTAGCCCAAATCCTCTACCAGACTAGCAATCAGTGTCTCATTGGTTCTTCCATACTCCCAATGTTTAGACAACCCAGAACATGGACTTAGAACACCTCAGGTAACGTGGAAATCATGAGCACTCTTTCGTTATACTATCATACCAGTCCAAAACGAGGAGTAAATGAATACACATGCAAGTTTGAAATATTTATTTGAAATGCAGTGTTCTCAAGTGCAGTATCTTAGCTAATACAAGCAAACATATTATAAGCAACAAGGTTATCAGCATAGTTACTATTCCATAAAATACAAAGGGTGAACGCATGTTAAAATGCTAAGGTCTAAATAGCACCTCAGTCTTACCCTCCCTTACTAGTATATTATATTATATTTACAGAAGGTCTCTTTGGGTTTTAGAAGGGTGGGCTAATACCTTTGGTCTTAGTAGAAAGGGATCACATCATCTTCTACACCAACTCTCTGCATGCGAATATTCGTCAAGTGTGTGTGCATGCTCTGTGCAGTGCATTATTAAACGCGCCAAAATTCTAGAGTTGGCCACAGCTGCATATGTGTCTAGGCCGTGCGCTGATCAGACCGTACAACAACCTCTGTGTTGAAATAACCTTGAAGGCCTCGGCACTCACTGTTCAGACATAGCTTACCAAGCAAAGCTGAAACTATAGGCAAACATATTATTCTCGTATGAAGCAAAATATTCTACTAGGCTAAACGCTTTAATAACAATATGTGCTGTGTAAAGGAGCAGCAGAAAGGGAAATGGCTTTTAAACTTCTAATAAGCTCATGCTAACTTAACACAGTGTGAAGGCAAAGCCTATCTCCATGACAGTAGATTAAAAGTCTACTGAACTATACATTTTGGGAGCGTTTCTAGGGTGAGCTTGTTTTACGTAATGCAACTTCCTAATGATGAATGGCTTATGTAAACGTGTATTTATTAGTGCAGCCCATGGCACCCCTTCACATCATTCTCAGTGCTTGATTGTCTACGGCTAGACACCTATAAAAAGTGATGTTTTAGAGATGTGAGCCACAGCTTTTCCCCTATTCTTTTGAGGCAAACTTCATGTCAGTCTTCTTTACTGATACCATACTGGGATTATTTTTGGAGGTTGACCGTATAATAGCCTCCTGTCCTTCTGAACTGCCTAACTAATGTCTTCTGTAATGATTCCTAATTTTAAACAAACTTTCATGGTTTGCACTTAGAATTTTGTTCTGTGTGGATTTTTCTATGTGAATTTTTCTCATGCATTTTCCTGTGTAGAGTTCCCCTTATTTGCCTAGTTCCTTGTCCTTTGGGACTCACTCATCCCGATCCATCCAATCAGGCCTTTTAATGGTAAAAGTGTTAACACTAGCATACTATCAAACAGTTTTAATGAAAAACTCCTGTTAATAATAGCTTTTATCCCACCTAGGGAGCTTCCTACTTTAAAAGAATGTAATGTGAATGTCTTCTATGGCATTGCTCTCCAAATGTGTATTTCACCATCTCTACCAGCATGTAAAGGCGTAACTGCCTTCCAATGTGTAGTTTAAATATGCACGTCTTCTGAAAGGAAACATCATAAAGCATTAAAACATGTTTTGGCGATATTAGGAGAAAAAGGTTTACTGTTACACAAAGGTGAATTTGTTTTTAGAAAAAAAATGGAGGTTGAATATATTGGCTATATCATAAGGGGCCATGGGGTGTTAACTTTATTGAAGCTCTTATTCATGCTCATTGTAATAAAGAGCAATTAATGTCTTTATTAGGCCTTTATGAATATTATTCAACAGTTTTGCCAAATTGGGCAAGCAAAACGGTATGTGAAACAATTGCTTTAAAAATATTCCACTTTTTTGAGAAATGAGGAAAGGCAAAGGTGTTTCCAGTTAACAAAGAAGGTATTTTATCTTCCAAAGCTCTTAAACTTTTTAAACCAATTCCTGCTGCATCAGTAGATGCCAACAAGTATGGTATAGGTGCCATGTTATCTTAAATAGACGTTAGTGTTGATTACACCTTTTCCTCTAGAACTTGCCAACCTTTCTAGAGGAATTAATCCATAATTGAAAAATAGTCACTGACCTGTACTTGGACAATGGAAATATTTAGCAAATATTGGAAGAGCTACTGATCGATATCCGGTAGGGCTGACAAGTGGATCCTCGTCTTTGGAAGCCAATGATTGACCATCAATTGAGCCCCGGTTATCACAGCAAGCGCAGCCATACCTGTCACCCATGTATATAGCTCTC
The DNA here is from genome assembly GCF_964263255.1 of Lissotriton vulgaris. Taxonomy (NCBI): domain Eukaryota; kingdom Metazoa; phylum Chordata; class Amphibia; order Caudata; family Salamandridae; genus Lissotriton; species Lissotriton vulgaris. The sequence goes on along the minus strand of NC_141695.1, from coordinate 1,158,796,603 downwards.
CCAATTGCCCCAGATTTACAGCAGGTACCTACTACACCCGTAACTTATGGGACGTCTACTAATTGTCAGTTAAAAATGTTATCATGGAATATCGCTGGCCTTAGTAATAGCTGTCCTTACCCCATTGGAATGACTTTGTAGGGGGTTATGATATTTGCACCTTGCAAGAAACTTGAAGCATGGTTCCCTTGTACAAATCGGGATGTAGCTGCTTCTCTATACCTGCTAGCACCAAAGTGAGGGGTCACCCTTCAGGAGGGCTGAGTATATGGGTTAGCATTGCCCTCAATTGCTCTATGCTCAAATGCAATCCTCTGTGCCCTGATATTATGAAACTCACCATCAAGTGTGCAGGAGGGGGGACGGTACTGGATCTCTTTAATGTTTACATAACGGGGTAAGAAGGGGCAACAAATCACCTGCTCTTATGGTACCTGAACAGGGCCGATCAGATTGCTCGCCCGATTCCAGACATTTAGTAGTTGGTGATTTTAATACTACTTTTGTGCCACTTAGTGCAGGGGATATAGTCGGGATAGATTAGGAAGACAATGGTTGGGGTGTACCACCTTTGTCCATACCCCCTGTAAAGCAATGGACTCAGGTGGCCATCCAATTGTATGCACTCACTGTGGAATACGGTCTAAGGGCAGCAAATGGTATGACTCGATCTGATGCCCTAGGGGCATTTACTTATAATAGGGCAACTAGTCCATCCCAAATTGACTATATACTAGTGGATGTTAGGCTTTGGAGCAGTGTTCTAGATATGATGGTGGGCAACACAACCAACAGTGATCATAATCCTCTTTGTCATTGAGATCGCCTTGGTCACCAATCTGCCATACACTACCTAATCATACCTACTCTGTAACTAAGGAGGTGATACCCCCAAATTCTAGTAGAGAGTTGAAATGGCCAAAGGTCGCCCTTGATGAAGTAAAAATGGGGGCCATTAAGCGAGTTCTTTGTGAAAGCACAATAGAACTAAGAGAAGGAATAGTAAAAGGGCCGACTAATGGTCTCAGTATACACACTCGCACTATTGGACAAATTGGTAGCTACTTCCAAGCCCCGAAAAGGTCCGCCTAACCTGTTGCTCAAATAGGAAAAGGCAGAAAATGTTTCACAAAGGAGTGTAGACCCAAACGCATGGCCCTGATGAGTGTGATTAAAGATAAGAAGTGCCCAGCCATTAAAGTAGCAAAGCAGGAATACAGAAAGGCGCAGCACCAAGCAAAGCTAGACTGGGATGAAAGCCGCTGGGTTTACCTAAAAAATGCGAGTTCAGCAAGAGACACCAAACGATTTTGGCCATTGGTTAGACAGGCAAATATGGGGGAGTTAGAACAAATCCCTAATCACATTACATCCCAGGCCTGGCATGATCATTTCTGTAATCTATATTCTGAGCCTACCAGTTTGGATTCAGAGGTATATTCCGTTCAACCTTCACCTACTCCAATTGAGGGCGACTGTGATCCATTTACATTGAAAGAAGTAGAGTCAGCCATAAGCAAGATACTACCCGCAAAATCCCCAGGACCTGATGGCCTCCCAGGGGACGTATTCCTAGCTGACCGGGACAATTGGGCTGCGTACATTCTCGTCCTCATTAACTCCATCGTCAGAGGATGCTCGGTCCCGGACTCATGGAAGGGAGCTGAAGTAGTCCCAATTTACAAAAAGGGGGCCAGAGAGGAACCCTCCAACTATAGGCCAATTAGCCTCATAGATGCATTGCAGATGCTAGTTGGCAGGATCATATTACAGAGAATTCAATTGTGGGCAGAGGAATAAGACATTCTCTCAAAATTTCAAGCGGGTTTTTGGACCAAGATAGGAACGGTGGACCAGGTCTTCAGGCTTCTTATGATTTATTGGAAAGTGTTGACACTTGGAGGGGGCATTGACCTGAAGACTGCCTTCGACCTGGTCTCTCGAGATAAATTATGGCTTGTATTGAAGGGCATGGGAATCCCTACATTAATTCTTAACTTACTCGTAAGGCTACATGAGGATAACTATGCTCAGATTAGGTGGGGGTCACAGGGACAGCTTACTGGCAGGATTCAGTAAACAGGGGAGTTCGGCAGGGTTGTGTGATGGCACCCACCCTGTTCTCATTATATGTGAACGGGGTGGTTAAATTCCTGCAAGAAACACCGGCAAATGCCCCGACCCTGGTAGGCAATAAGGTGCCAACTCTCCTGTTTGCGGACGACACGCTCTTGATCTCGAAGACACCAGCAGGCCTCCAGAAGCTTCTGAACAGGTTCCAGCTCTTTTGCAGTAATCGGGGCTTAGTCATAAATGCGTCAAAAACAAAGTTTATGACTTTCAAACCCCATAAATCCTTTAAGAGCAAAATCACCTTAGCGGGAGTCTGTCTCGAGAGAGTTAAGTCTTTTGACTATCTTGGGATACGCCTCTCTGATAAAGCCCAGTGGAAATTTCATTTGGACAAAATGCTCCTGAATCACAAGTGCGCGGCTGGTGTGATAAGTAAGGAACATCACTTGTCATATAGTAGGCCTATTGCTCCAGCCCTCGTTCTGTATGAGGCTAAAACAGTTAGTTCAGCTCTTTATGGCACCAAACTATGGTGTTTTAACAGTCTTGACAACCTTGGTAGTTCAGAAAATAAGTTCCTTAGGGACCATCTTATGCTACCCCATGGAACCCTGTTGTATGACTTGCGTAGGCGTCACATCAAAGGTCTGGCCAAACTCCGCCCTCTGTTGTATTGGGCACGCCTTAGGCATACCTCAGAACTTGCAAACTATGCTAACGCTCTCACTGAGGTAATGACAATAGACACTGGTAAAAACATAAAATGGATTTCGAATCTCAAGGTCCTAGTGCTAACCTTGGGTCTTAAACAGTCATGGACCTCCAACCCCCCCCCCCCCCGACAAAAACCGAGCTTAAACATATCTACTGGGAGTGGATAGGTGCTAGAGATCATAGTAATGCAAATCTAGGTAGGCTCACAGAGGAGTTTTCTTATCACAAACCATCTAGAGCATTTGAACCGTACCTAGATGTGATTCAGATCCCTAGAGACAGGACTCTATACATTCAATTTAGATTTGGCACAATCCCAGTAGCCGAATTTACTCTGAAGTGGCGTTCTTGTAACCAGACCACAGCAGAATGTCCGTCTTGCAGGAAGCCTAATGAGAATATTGCACATCTCATGTTTGCTTACCCTGCTTACGCCAGCATTAGGTCTAGTTGGCTTGTGCTCATTTGCAAACAGCTAGGCACCACTAGCCATCGTGATGCCCTTCGCATATTGAGAACAGACCCAAGATCTTTATATGTCTGTGCTGTTGCAAAGTTCTTGGGACGAGCCTGGTCAATCAGGCACAGGGCCATTCACAGGGCTTCCAAAAAATCATTATAATGGTCATAAGCACGCAGATTGTAAGATTGAAGTTTTCTATGCTGCTCCACGATTTAGACAACTAAATTTTATATCTTAAATTGCCTTTTCTGTTTTAAATGTTTTTATTTTAATCATGCTGATTAATCATAACATTTGTCACAAGCTTTATCATTTATTGATTTAGTGAGAAGTTTGTTGTAGGTTTTTATCTATTCGATTATTTATGTTTTAATGAGCTACACATTTTATCGAAAAAGAGAGAACTGTTCTGCACGTTTTTTATCTATCTATGCATTTCTCCCTCACATTGAAATTGTAGTTGCTTTTATGATATTTATATCGAAATGAAGCTTGATTGATTGATTGATTGATTGATTGATTGAATTAGCAAATCATTTGGAGCACAAATTTCCTCTTCAGGGCAGATCACAAACCTGTTGTGCAGATTTTATCCAGAACAGGTAGTTCTAAATGTTTATCTAAATTTATATGTTTAGCAGTGTGTCCTAAAGAACAGCAATGAACAGTATAATATATTACAGGTATAAAAATATGTGAACTGGCTTTTCATCTTGGTTAACTCCACAAGATGCTGATGTAGATTCTATAGATGAAGCTCTTGATAATTACATAATTTCAAGTATTGATACTGGTGAGATGTCTGACAAATGTATGAATGAACAAGAATGGGAGTTTAAATTGAAAAATGATGCTGTATTTAAAATCATTTTGTAGCATTTCAAGGCGTGCTAGCCAAAGAAAATAGCTAGCCTGTGAACATCCAACTGTACTGGAAAAGGAAATATTTGTTTAGGATAGTTTATTTTGTAAAAATTGCACACTGATACCTCCTTTAAAATTCTCAGTCTCACTGGCAGATCTTTTACTAACACAAGAGTGAGAGAAATGTTTGATGGCTAGTTATAGACAATGATTTAATGGTTCAGAACTACAGCATTTGTAATTTAGCAGTAACACTCGTGCAGACTCACTTGGCACCTTAGAGCGCAAAAAAGTACACAATTTGTCACTGGCATACTGTAGGCTTAGAGTTTATGGGACACTTCATAAATCACAGAATAGACACATTATTACTTTGAAAGATTACTTATTCAGTTGGTTTGAGTGGATTTTAACACCTTCAATGTCATTGGATTTTTTGGACAGAAAAGGTTATCAAGCCAACCAGTGATATTAGAGGACAATTCACCTCTCATGAGATGATTAATTTTGTTGTGGTTTGTTTTTTACAAAAAAACAGGCATTCAACATAACATCCTTATAACACCTTCTGGCTAATGGCTGGGCTGAAAGACAGAACTGAATAGTTAAATAATTTCTTCACTGGGCGTTGACTTGTGGTTATGATATCATTGAAGTCCTAAGAGTGGGCTTGGGCACATGGCACTGTAGAGGAAACACCATTCTGCTTTTTGAGGAGTAGGAAAGTCTCCTCTGCATTGTACCCACCAAGGAGGTGCAAGTGGAGGGCTCGTGCCACACCTCTTGCAAATAAAATCAATGTCAGTAATATTCCCTCCAAAACAATGTTTACCTTGTTAAAAGATATGGTAAAGTCACCTCAGACAGCTGAAAGCAATACTGCGTCTAATGCCCAATGTGAAACTATGGACACTAGTTTCATCAATAAAGTGGTGGGCATCTATGACAGCTTTCAATCAAAAATTGAGACTAGGTGCCTAAGGAAGGGAGCACTGTGTGGCAGTGAGACTCAATCTCTCTCTGCTCTCCCATCCATGCAGATGGATGATCTTCGGGTCCTGTTCCCCAAAGTAAAGTCGGAGTCTCCTGATGATCCCTTCAAACCGGAACTCTTTGTTAAATTCCAGGAATGTTTACTTCCTAGATGCCTGGAACTTATGACCTTTGCCGAAGGACAGCACAGTTGCCGCACGCCTGGAAACATGCAAAGGTCATCCCGCTACTGAATAAACCACCACTAGAGGCCTCTAGGCCGGAGAATTATCATCTGATCTCCTTGTTTCCGTTTCTGGCTAAAGTAACGGAATCATATGTGAATACCATACTAACGCAATATCTGGAATCCCACTGCATATTGGATTCCTCGCAAAATGGTTCCAGACAAGACACAGCACTGAGTCAGCTCTACTCACAGTTATGGAGCAACTTAGAAATGTAGAGCTTCTCTGGATGAGGGAAGTACGGCTGCTCTCATTCTGTTGGACCTCAGTGCTGCCTTTGATATGCTCTGGCACAACATCCTGCTTCATTGGCAGCAGGAGATCGGCATTACTAGTAGTGCTCTTGCATGATTTACTTCTTTTTGTCTGACAGGTCCTTTCAGGTCATTGCCCCTCCCTTTCACTCGCAGAGACACCCACTCCATTGTGGGATTCCTCAGGGGTCGGCATCAAGACTAATACTGTATAATATCTACATTCAACCACTGGCCATGTTTGCCAAAGCACGCAATATCTCTCTGGTGTCATGCAGCTGATCCTATCCTTTGCTGAGGATCCCAGTATGGATGCTGCCAAATTTCGAGACAATCTATCTGCTATAGCCATCTGGATGGAAATGAACTGTCTCCAGCTTAACTCATCCAAAACAGAGATCCTCCTATTTGGCAGAGACTCTCATCTATGGGGAGGCAAGTGGAGGCCGCCGACGTTGGTCGCTCCTCTGGAGCCCAAAACTATCGTAAAAAAACCTCGGTCTCCAGTTTTATAATGCTCTCTCCTTTGAGGACCATGCTAAATCCGTGGCTAGGACTTGCTTCGGCCCACTGTGTGGACTTAAACCCATATTGGGTTTGTTTGACTCCCACACCCGTCAGTTGGTCATTCAAGCCACGGTTCTGACTAGGCTGGATTATTACAATAGCCTTCTGCTGTGATCCAATAAGTCTGCAATCAACAGGCTACAACGCACCATGAATGCGGCAGCCCATATTCTGTTTCCTCTGCCTAGATATAGTTCTGTCTCAGGCTTGCTGCATCCCCTTCAATGGTTGTCCGTGGAGCAAGGAATCTAGTTCAAACCGCTTTGCATCACATACAAAATTATCACAGGCGCTAGTCCGACTATTCGGAATAATCTTTGTCATCCCTACACCCCTACCCGCGCCCTTCGCTTGGCTAATCTACATCACACTCGTGTGCTGCGATTCTGTGGGGCTAGAGCAGGGGGGCGCTCATTTAAGGTGCTTGCTCCCACTCTTGGTAATTCTCTGCCTCTTCCTATCAGAAATATCACCAATCTTCTGCCATTTAGAAAGGCCGTAAAGACCTGGCTCTTCTGCTGATCTAGCATCCCTTCATGCATACACCCTCTCCTTTCTGCAATTAGCGCTGGGATGTCCTTTTGCCAGGACAGCCATGCGCTTTACAAATCTCTTAACATAACATAATTGTATGCAAAGAAATAACACACTAACACACAAAGAGGTGTCTGGTGATAATTTGTTTTTAAAAAGTATCTAAAATTAATTATGATAGGGAACACACATACAAGAGAATATGCATGTGTGTTGCTGTTTGGAATTGAATAAAAAAAATGGTTAAAGGAACTAAAGGTAAATCCAAGGTTTAGGGGTCTTGCCTTGTAGGCAGGGTATGGTGGTTCAGTGGACTAATGCATCCACTGTAGGGTCCAGTGTTTGACCTCATAGTCACAGGTTCAAAAAATCCTGGTGGGTCCACTTAGCCTTTCATCCTTCTGGGGTTAATAAAAGTAGTACTGTTGGGTAACATTGACATCTGTTACTTAGCACCATAATTCTCTTCTGAGTGAAAGTGTGTTTTTCAAATGCACGTGTTAAGTATGTAAGATAGTCAAAAGCTGCTATTTGAACCCTAGAAGAAAAAACTGCAACATGACTGTAAGTTTTAAGGTTATAGAAGGTTTGCTTGGGTAATGGTGAAAAGGGCAATAAGCGCAACAATGTTTTTGAAAACATTGGCCTTAATGTTCTGAGAAATAGGATTGTTGGTTGGGTGGGGTGTTAAATTTACTCAAGCATCAGCCACAATCCCTGTCAGGGTAAACCCAACGCTCACTAAATTAACCTATGCAACCTCTGGTAACTTGGCACAAATGGATTCAGGCTTAACTAGCAGGCAATGTGAAAAGTATTTATGCAGCACACTAACGGTAATAAAGTAAAAACACCACACAGAATAAACACCACATGAAATTAGAAAAATAGAGTACATTGTAATACATTATTTGACACCAAAAATGACAAAAATCAAATCAACAGAACCAGAGATATGCAGTTTTAAAGATTTAAGTGAAAATAGTGCCTAAACTCACAAATGACCAACTGGGCTTACCTGGTTGCACGGGACTGGGACAAAGTCATAAGTTCAGGCCGACTGCAAATGAGCGAGGGTCGACAACTACAGGGAACCAGTTAGGCATGTTGAAAAAGAACCTTAAATCCTGGTTTGTGGAGGGAAGAATGTAGTCATACAGAGAAGGTACCCAGGATGCTCTGGTGCGATAATTCAGCGTCCTACGGCATTGTTGTGGATGCCATCGACAAGGGGCTTGCAGGATGCGTCGCACAGCGGCAGTTCTGTGGAAGATGCAGGGTTGCGATGCAAAGTTCTGTGACATTTTCAGGGATGCTGTAGACGAGGGACTTGTGATGTGAAGGCCTGCATCGAGCATTGAGTCACGCAGTGCAGTTCCAAGGAGGCTGCAGGCTGGGATGAAAGGTCCAACATTAGGGATGCATTGCACAGCAGCAGTTCCGATGCGGCTGTGAGTAGTTGAGTCATGCTGCATCAGTTTTCCTCACAGGACCACAGCAAGCTATCAGAGCACCTCAGGGCACTCCCAAACGTCCACATCTGGGGCCTTTTATGTTCCTGAGGTTACAAGACCATCCAACTAGCTCTTGGAGTCTCTCTTGTGGTCCTGCTTTCAAGATGAACATTATACACACTCAGGCAGCAAGGCAGCCAAGCAACAGGTTAGCAGTCCTTCGTATGACTCAAACAGACTGCAGGCGTTAAATAGCTAGGGCCAGAAAATGCCAACTTTCTAAAATTGGCATTTTCAAAATTGTAACTTAAAGTCCGACTTTAACATTGAATTGGATTTTTTATTACAATTTATCAGACACCAAACATGAAATCAAAAGTTAGCACTTATTAATTTTAATAAGGGGACACATGTTATCCTATGAGAGAAGTAGCCTTACAGAAGTAAAAATGAATTTAGGAGTTTTCACTATTAGGACATGTAAAACTTAAAAGTACACGCCCAACCATTTAATTACAATGCTCCCTGGCCAGTGGGTTACCTAGGACCTAACTTAGGGGTGCAATAAAAGGAGGAGTTTAAGGTTTGGCAAGCGGTATATATTGCCAAGTTGAATTGGCGGTTTAAAACTGCATAAGGCTGCAAAGACAGGCCTGGACATGCTTTAAGGGGCTACTTAAGTGAGTGGCCCATAAGGGCTGCCGACCTGCTAGTAGCATTTCAATTACAGGTGCTGGATATAGAGTATACCACTTTACTAGAGACTTATAAGTAACTTAAATTTGGTAATCAGGTATAAGCAAATTTAACCATGTTTTAGGGAGACAGCACGAGCACTTTAGATTTGATTTGATTTAAATTTATAAAGTGCGACGTCTGCCGAAAGGCGTCTAGGTGCTACCTAGAGTGCTAAGAATAAGGACTGAAACTAATGAAATAAGACTGGAACTAATGAAAAAAGAGGTAAACAGCCAGGTTGTCGGTAAATTTCTAAAAACCAGGTGGTTAGGAATGTTGCTTAAGTGATCTGATATTTGGCTCAAGAGGCGAGTTTTGCATGGTAAATGCTTCTACCTCCCCAGGAAGCTTTGAGGACAGTTGGAACTGACATTTAGTTTGCTAAAGCTGAACGCAAATGTTTATTAGGGATGTACCATCTAAGTTTGTCTCTAAGCAGGGCAGGGCCCCTATGATAGCCTGATTTATGCGCTGTGTAAAGCGCATTGAAAGCAATTCTTTTTTTGATGGGTAGCCGGTGTGGATCATGCCTGGCTTTGGAAACAGGTTCAGATTTTTGTTGATATTTTTAAGGACCCAGATTGCTGCATTTTTGCAGCCTCTAGTGTCCATTCAAAAGATTCTGTTGAGCTTCCACTTAAAGAGCATTACAATAGTCTAACTTTGAATGCACCAAGGAGGTGCCTACTACATTCCTTAAGCCTGAAGGCAGAAAATGAAGTATTTTCCTCAGCACTTTTAGGGAGTGGAAGCAGGAAGAGCCCAAATAATGTGTTTGATTCTTAGAAGAAAGCTTGGAATAAAAAAATAAAAAATCCAAGATTCCTTGCATTAGCCACAGGAGTAGGAAGAGGGCCAAGAGCTGGTGGCCATCATGAGCTGTTTCAATAAGAAATGTTAAGCATTGGTAAAGTGCACAGAATCCTAAAGACAAACAAAACAAATTCAGCAAAATAGGAGGGGTGATGGCAAAATGTTTGGGGGTGACCACTGCAGAGAGGGGGCCAAGTCAACATGACCCACCTCCACCCAAAAGCCAGGGAAGGCTAATCAATACCTTGATGAGCTTCCCTGCTTAGGCAATGGAACATGGACAATGGCCCTCTACTACAGAGACCTTTGCCATTTCCAAGCCCTTCTGATTTCAGTTGGATCCCTTTGTCTATATTCTCTTGAGCCACTGAACTGACCAATGGGTCACCCTGCTCCTCATCTGTGGACCTCAACTGTGCATCACCTAACCTTAATTTTCTCACAGATGCATTCTGGTAGGCAGACAGTCACACCATTGCCAACAAGGTGATGTGGCCTATGCCACCCTTTGGATCAGACTTCTGTCCTCAACTCAAGGAAAACTCTGCCCATAAGGACAGCAACCAAAAAAGCCAATGACAGCTGTCAGTGTCAAAAGCCAGGCCTCAGGCAATCCAAGGATCTCTGACCTCTATGGTTGCCTAGAGTGGGGGGCAGCAGCCACAGGTGTTTGGCACTATTCTTCTACTTTCCTTCCCACTTGTCCAGGGATAGTAACCTGAGACTGGCTACTCAGCCCAGGGTCTGTAGCCTGAGACTGAGCAGGGGTCAGAGGTGAGTCCTTCCTCCTCCTGCCCCTCCATCTGGACCTACAGATGTCTGAGCTTCAAGACCACACTGGGTGACCACCTCTCCTAATTTGCCTGGCCCCAGTGACAAATCATTCCACAGAATTCAGTCAATGGGCATTTGAGGACAAACTATGACCCTTTTCTGGGTCACCTCGCCACCTCCCTCCAGGGATACCAGGGACATGAGGTGGAAATATTCTTGCCCCTGAGCCCAAGTTACCCGGCGGGTGCACTGCTCTGGGTAAACCAGCCTTTCCACTACCATGGTCTGCCTGGCCCTGGTGTCCTTCAGAGCAGTGACAGGAAAGCTATTCGCTTTCACCTGGTGAAAGTGACGACTCCCACTCTTAGGGACCACAAATCTACCCTCTGAATTCAGCTCCAACTATAGGAGATTAAGGCATGGGCTACTCCTGCCCCTGGGGACTACTTGTCTATAAAGCCATATTGGCCAACGCTGTAGAGTCTCTGTGCTTGTGTTTTAGCAGAGAACAATCATAGTAGCAGGGTTGGAAATGGGGCACCCCGGGCCATCATCCACCAGAACCTCCCTACCTCTTTACAGATGAGTCATGGGAGCGGTTTCCCCCACTTCTCTGTGTCTACCTTGCTCTGCTAGGTGGAGCCTGAACTGACCTTTTGGGAGTTCCCTCGAGATATCTTTTTGGACACTTTGGTACTGACCTAGAGGACCGCCTCTTCACCAAGCTCCCTGGGGTCAGTAAACCTTCTATCCATTAGGTGCTAGTGCAACTCTATAATACAAGTTTTTAACATGTGCTCCCTCAAAATCAAGTTGTACAGCACAACATCGTCATCAGCTGTGCCTCCCATAACTCATCCATTCAGTGCCTTGCTGGAATAATCTCAGAAATCCACAGACTGGTTTGAAGGTCTGTGGCCCTCCCTGAACCTCTGACAGTACTTCTTAGATGGCAGTCCACATTTAGTATCAAGTATGGCATTCAAAGGGGCATACTGTGTCTAGTCATCCACCTTAAGTGTGAAAAGTGTGTTAATCCTCAATTTAGTCATATGTTTTACATAAGCTACCCCCCAAGTACTCCTCTGGAACCCTCAGAGCTACCTCATATGCAGAGAACTACTTGTCTATATCATATCCCACCATATAACTGGATACCAGGCCTAGTGGTATGTGGACCCACACCTCTCTTAACGGACACCGTGGGTCTACTACAATCAATACTGCAAGACTGTGCATGCTTGGCTCTGATGTTCAGCACATTGAGACTGAGCTCATGGGACATCCTCCTTTCCTCTGTGGTGAGTCTCTCTCTTCTGCCAAGGCTCCTTCAGTGTCAGGCTTTCTCTCCTCTGTTTTTAACTTTAGTTTAGTCTGATGCAGTTTGAACTCCCTCTCTGCTTTCCTATCCTTCAACTACTCTGAGGACAGGCACTGGGCAGAGGCTCTGTTCCCTGCCCCACCAGGGCATTCTGGGCACCCTGTTGGGGTTAGTAGTGCTTTCCTTGCAGCTAGCTCGGGACCCAAGGCTCGGTCCCCTATTTTCTCATCATCCAGGTTTGCACCCTCCTCCTCTAGGATGTACTGCCACCTCTCTACTTTCTCAAAAGCCCTGAGGGCCACCTGTATATCCAGCTTGGAAGCCTTCCTGCCTGCATTAGGCCTCAATTATTTGCAAAGCTTCAGCATTTCAGCCATTGGAAAACTAAGAGAAATTTACAAAGAGGTCAACTCTGGTGTCAAATTATTTATATGGGACGATTGTGATACACAAATCACTGTATGGTATTGCACAAGTACAAGTACTGGACCTCACCACTTAACACCAATGTTGGAAATCGAGTTCTTGACTGAGTGGGGTGTTACCCTTACTCAAGCAACAGTCACAATTCCTGTCAGGGTGAACCACAAAAGTCACAAAATTAGCCTGTGCTTAACCCTCTGGCAGTTTGGCACAAGAGCAGTCAGGCTTAACTTAGAGGCAATGTGTAAAGTATTTATGCAGCACACAGACATTAATAAAGTAAAAACACAACACAAGAAAAATCCCACACCAATTTAGAAACATTTACTACATTTAATAAATTACTTTGCACCAAAATGGCATACATCTAACCAGTAGGACCGGAGAGATGCAATTTTAAAGATTTAACTGAAAATAGCAACTAAAAGCACAAGCACAACTAACTTCCAAGTTTAGGTCGACCATGATGGAACATGGGCTGGCTACAGGTACCCAGGAAAGATAGCTGGACAAAGTACCATCATTCCTGTTTTGCAGAGCGTTGAGATCCCGCATCCATGATGAATAGCGTGCCAGTGGTTTTGGGGAAGCTGTGGTGTTAGGATGCAGAGTCCTGCATCATCGTCGAGGATGCTGTTGATGATGGGCTTGCAATGAAGAGTTCTCTGGTGAGGACAGGAGCTGCAGTTATGAGGAAGCTGGAGAGCTACAATGCAAACTCCTGCATCGACCTTGAGGATGTGGTCGATGAGGGGCTTGTGATAAGAAGGACTGTGTCGAGGATGTGTTGTACATGAAAAGCAGCGAGTACAGTATGGAATTGGCATCCCATGTTCAGCAATAGTAGTCATGTCAGGGTTTCCAACATTAAGAAATGAGTTAGAGCATATGGTGATGTCCACAAAACAGTAAACAATCAGGAAATGTATGTAAAATTATACATACAGGTTTCCGGTAATATGTAAATAATCCAGGGTGTTTCACAGATGTGTTGAATCATACATACATTATATATGTAATAAATGCAGAGAACAAAAGCAATGGGAGGGGGAGAAATGACAAACAGCATACGTGTTAGTGAACAGTATTATCAACTTTTCTTGGCTCTCAATTTTCAATTATTTTCTTCTGATTTTGTACTATAAATGGGCACTTGGCCTAAAATATAAATTGGACTGGTTTTCTTTGACATTTGGGCTTTGCTGTCTTTTCCATAATGATAATCTTCTGTTCCTTTTCTAGCTTTTATCATTAATCTTTTGTGTATTTAGCCTTGAAAAAGCCCCATGCCTGCGTGCCATTTGGGAGCGAAACAAACGTTGACTGTAACTGGGTTTGAGTTGTTTTTCTGGATCACCAGAATATCCCAGTTCACGCACAATAAAGAATCTTAAGGAAACCACAAAGACTATAATACAACTCTTTGATCTCTCTTATTTGTTACCCATTTGGTAAAAAGAACTAAAACTTAACTTAGCTACCAGCTCTGTCCTCTTCAAAACAAATGTTGCTTTAAAGAGGTGTGTTGGAAATGACAATTTTTGGCATGGTATTGCCCCTAATTTGTGCCTTCTTTAGCTGAACCAATTTTTGTTGGTCATAGAACTCTGTACATCTAACTCCTGCTGACCAGTGGTAAAATGCTTGTGATCGTCCTTTAAAACATATTTTTCAGTGGCATATTTCTAGTTGGCTCATTTAATGTTCTTATAAGTACCTAGTGTATGTTACTTCATGTACCTATGACATGCACATTAAATTCTAAAAGTGGGCTGCAGCACTCATTGTCCTGCCCCTTAAGGTAGGACTGCAAAATACATCCCCCAGACTGCCCCTGCACCCTGTGTGCAGTTGTAAACTGCTATTTCGACCAGGTAAAATAAACCGTTTGCCAGGCCTAAACTTTTTTTTTTTACTGCTTATACATCACTCATATGGTAGACCAAAAGCAAAGGTACGAGGTATATTTAAAAAGTAGAACTTGTATATTTAAAGTTTTGCGTGTCCTTGCAGTGAAAAATCTCCAAAGTCTTTTTCCAGTGTAGCAAAACTTGCTGTCCCATAGTCAGTCAGTCAAACAACTTTATTCAGTCAATCATCTATAAGAGCACACAAAAATCACAATGACGACAGTCAAAAGAGCATCTTATCACAGTAAAGCTATAACACATCAATCACAACATTACTATACTCCCCCATTACAAGATGCAGAGAATAAAAAGTCATGGTCAATAAATAAAGAAAACTTCATAAAAATCATCATAAAAGGAGCTATCGCCAAGTATACTTCAATGTTAAAATACTAACAGTACTCAAATAACACAGCATATTTTCTTCTAATTTTCAGCAATAGTGTGATAAAATTCAGACTTGAATAACACATTGCTGGAGACTCAATGCGCTGAAGGAAATGAAGGAAAAGTGGCACTCCTGATGATTATTAAAAGATCTCCAACATAGTATGGGGTAGAGAAACTGTGACCTAAAAGCAGAATATAGAGAGCAAAACAGCATAAAATGCTTGGTAGACTGATAGGATTTCCCATCACAAGCCCAACATGGTAACCTTGGAAACCAGGTACCAGGCACAGGAACGGCCCCTAAAAAGTGGATCTTGTGCATTCGGAGCCGAGTGAGATAAAACCTGAGCTCTGATTCTTTACCCATGCCAGATAGTGCTCTAACTGTTCAGGAATTAGCAATGGAACATATGATTGAACCATAACAGAGTCTAGCATATTTACAAGCCTAGCCTTCTCCTTGTGTGCCACACACGTCTCCTTTACTTGGTTCTTCGAAAGAGGGGGATACATTGCAGCAGTGGTCTTCAAACTTTTTAATGCTGCGATCCTCCAAGTGCACAAAAGATTATCATCGCCCCCCCCCCCCTCAACATTTTCTCACAATTAATCAATTAAACTGTCAATGTTTAAATATGTCTAGACTTATTTAAACATTGCAGGTATGGTTTGTTACCTTTTTAAAAATGGAATCAAATACATGATTGCCAAACATACTATTCTGGCCAGGCAGGCCATGATAACGTGCACAAGTATCCACAGTATGATTATTAAAAATGGGGGTTGGAGTTTAGAAGAATATTTTGAATCCCATTCCTTTTGACACCTTTTCACAGCCAGGATATAAATGACAAAAGATATTAGTGATGGCCCAATACAGAGTGGCTTACTGCTGCTGATTGTTTCAGCTGAAAACAAAGTATTGTTACCAGCATAATGGTTATTTTGGCTTGAGCCTGGTGCCCCCCACCCCGGGATCACCTGAGGTCCCCTAAGGGGAGCCCACCCCCCAGTTTGAAGACACCCGCTTTACAGGTCCATGAAGTAAATAGTCAATCCTATGTCACACAGGATATTTTTTAATATATCTGAGCCAGAGAATCACTAGCATGTTATTCTGCACCAGGCAATCCTTAAATATACTTTTCATTAGACAATATCTTTGTCTATAATTGGGTGGGGACAAGGCCTGCCCTGTCTTCCAAGAACCCTACCCCCAGTTCATTATGATTAATGAAAATCGGGCTAGCTTTTACGGTCCCTAGTAAACTGTTCAGACATTTTTTCTCTACTCTCTGCAAGGCCTTAGTTGCAGTATACCCCCAGACTCTGGCTCCATATGTTCCCACCTGAGATTTGTCCTTTTTTACAGCATGACCATATCTGCAACAGGCATATGTCCTAGCTTTTTTTGTGAAACTAAAAATTGTTGCACACGAAGTCTCCATCCTCTGTTTACTCTGGGTAAATAATATATCCCAGTGCAAGTTTTTGTTAAACATGAGACCTTAATAATTAAAATCTTTAGTTTTAAATACTTCCATTGCACCAATAAAAAAGATCTTCAAGCGGGTATTCTTTAGGCTGCAAGTCAGGAATTGGTTTAAGCCATTTAAAAGTAATTAGCCATGGAGCCTGCTGCTGGGCTCTGTCAGAGTGAGTCCTGAATCCTAAATGGTGCCTCCCAGGTCCTGGACCCTTGGCTGGGGTTAGACTGTACTCCTCCAGTCCAAACTGCAAATGCCAAAACTTGGAAACTTTTTCCACCTTTCTGCCTGGAGAACCATTGAAGACCAGAAACTCTATCAAAGTTGCGGCCATCATCATTAAAGGGCCAGTTGGTCTTAGCTGGGTGGTTTGCCAAGCTGATGTAGTCTATCTTTCAGAAAAGTTTCTAAGTCCCAACGTGGAAGGCTCCACTGACACCGACCCTGAGCAGAAGCTGATCGACGTAGGGGCATTTCTGAGCATGAACTTTAGACTTTGCCCACTGGGAGCTTTACCGCCTTCGGCAGTGACTGAACCGGGACCCCGTTCTTCAGCAACACACCGTTGTTGAGCTCTAGTTCAGATCTAATTTGCAGCTTACCCCACCACCAATTGTGAATGACTACATTTTCTCCAGAAAAGTTTCTAAGTTAGAAGGTAAACCTTTACCAAGATGAACCTGGTCCCTGTATCCGACTGGTGATCATCATGGTTGGCCCTAAAGTTAATCTTTGACGCTGCCTTATGTGATCAGAACAGGTTGGCGACTTGTGCTTTTTGGTGTTATGGTTAATTCAAACTTTAAGAATTCATATCTCCAGTTTTACTTATTGAATTGTGTCATTTTTGTGTTGTTGTATTGATTAAACTATCTTCTATTTTTCTAAATTGGTTTGGGTTTTTTCTTGTGTCGAGTGTTCACTTTATTGCTGTTTGAGTACTGCATAAAGACTTTTCACATTGCTTTTAAGTTAAGCTTGGCTACGTTTGTGCCAAACTACCAGAGGGTAAAGCACAGGTTTATGTAATGACTTCTGAGATTCATCCTGACAAGGATTGTGATTAATATTGGTGGTGGGTTCTCTCTCCCCTGAACTAATACTCCGATTTCTTACATTAGTGGGAGGGACGAGATCCATTACATCTTCTTGAAACTTTATTTCAATCGTAAGATCATAAAAGTACAATAAACAAAGTACAGTAAACATAGTACATGCAACAAGATGGGTAGTTCCTCATGCCATATAAAATACCACAGTAGCCAATGGGAGAAACACTACAAGCTTGACATGAGCATATTCGCTCAGAAGATCCTTATCTATCGTCAATAAAATACACAATTGTCCAAAGGCTCACTAATTTGATCATTATAAAAATGTGGTTCTTATCAACCAAAGAGAAAACCAGTATCTTGATAGACCAAATACCACAACCCTACTGGTGTCAGTATTCACGGTTCTAAAGACCTCTAAATAGTGGGCAGGGCCAATAACCCTACAAAGAGGTATTACTCATTTTCTCCTCAGGCCTTTGTAGATTGGGCAAACAAACAGGTGTACAATTGTTTCTGCATTTAATTTACAGGCAGGGCATACGTCATCTGTGGGTCCATCCTTACTCCATTTGCTACAGAAACATCTTATGGGTAACGTTTTATAGCGAAATTGCATGAGAAGTTTCCTAGCCAGGTAGGGAGTTACCTCATCCAAAGTAGCCTCAAAACAAGGAGCATTTTTAAAACATAAAAAATTAGCAGTGAGGCTATTCTCTCTCGTTTGATACGAATGCTTCCCCTTATTGTCCCAGTACAATGCTTTCAATCTGGTCTTTGATATAGATACCATGCTCCCAGAGTCTGTCCAAAAGCTCATCAAATCAAGACTTTCCTATATAGTTCTTAGGGACTTGAACCAGGGTATAGAAGTGGTTCTTGGAAATTTTAGAAGATCTAGAGTGAGCTCCCTATAAGAATATAGATCTTCCACAGTCCACAATCTATACCAAAACATCAGTAATTTATAGCTGATTTTAAATGCTAACTGTCTATGAGCTAGATCAAGGTATAGTGGTACTAAGGGAGTGTTTACTGGTAGGCCCAACAAAGACCTTATAAAACAATTTTTTTGAGGATAGAGAGGTAATTGAACCAGTGCCCCACAATTCTGCCCCATAGAGAACACCCCTCCAAGATTTTTGCATTATATATCTCAAGGGCGGGTGCTAGCTGCCTGGTCTCCATTTTACTATGTATCTTACTCAGATTTGCAATTTGATGAAAAAGCTGCATCTTAGCTTTTTCTATATGAGGTTCCCATTTTAGGGTAGATGAAAGGCGTATACCCAAATAATCAAAGGCCTCAACTCTTTCTAACTTACTATTCCCCAAATTCACCTGTCTTAAGTATGATTTTGACTTTCCCTTTCTAAAGATCATGTATTTGGTTTTACTCTCATTCATATCCAAACCACAGTCACTGCAAAACTTAGTCAAATCATTTAGGATCTGCTGTAGTCCTTGTGGAGTCTTTGCCAATAATAGTGTATCATCAGCAAAAAGTAGGGCAGGAATGTTCATACTGCCAATTTTTGGGGCATTACACCTTCCCCTATCCAAATGAGATATGACGTCATTAATAAAAAGGATAAAAAGGGTGGTAGTACGCACCCCTGCCTGACACCACACTGGATAGGAAAAACATTCGCCAATTGGCCATTTCCTCCCCATCTCACCTGTGCTGTGTTATGCGAGTATAACCTACTAATGATGTCTATGAGGTTCAATGGCATTCCTAGATCTTTGAGAACCTTCCACAGCTTTTCACAAGGCACCGTGTTGAATGCCGAGCGAAGATCGACAAAGGCCACGTGAAGCTCACCTCCCTTCAGCGGAACTTCCTTCCAATATATGCACAGCAGGCAAAAAATGTGATCCATTTTACTTATATTGGCTCTAAAGCCTGCCTGAAAATCACTCAGCACTCTCTTTTCTATGAGCCACTGCTGTACACGGGCTAATAACTGTCTACAAACATTTTTTTGTACAACATCCATAAGACTAATCGGCCCGTAACTGGAAGGACTGGCCCTGTCACCTTTTTTAAATATGGGAATTATTTCCTCATTTTTCCATAATGGGGGTATTGGGGCACCTCTCAGGATCGAATTAGATAGTTTGTTAATATATCGCCCCCATAGAAGAGTGTCCTCCTTATATAGATCGTTTGGAATACGGTCTAGTCCTGGGGCACGGGCTGCAGTACAGGCTACAATTGCTCCCATTGTCTCCTTGAGTGTAAGGTGTATATAATAAGCCCCGGCCCCTGTTGCGATCTTACATACATCTGGTACCAGTGGTCCCTGGTCTTTTGGGGCATACAGGTTGGCGAAGTGGTTTACCCTTTCTGCCGGTTGTACTGTAAACACCAGTTCACACTTGCTTCCCTTAAGCCAATATGCGGCTTTACTCCAGAAAATTTTAGAATGTTTGTTGTAGAGAGTCCTGCGTAGGGTTTCCCATAGGGAACCCTCCCATGCCTTTTTGCAGAAGTTATAGCTAGTTTATACTTGGCTCTGCTGGTTAATGTTTCAGGGCGAGATTTATTCTTGACAACCCTTAGTAAATCCTGCTTACTATACCTGCAGTCCTTATTAAACCATGCCTCTGCCTTACCCCGACCCTGGTACTTTTTCAATCGTTCATTGTTCTGGTGATTGAATTGGCGACCCAGCACATCCCTTATTTCTTTATCTAGGAAATCATGGGTTGGACCTATTTTCTCATCAACTCTATTCGGAGACAGAGTGGACATTTTCTCCAACAGTAGTGTAACCTTACCCTTCACTAAACCTAGGGCATCTGGATGATCCTCAACACATTCCCATTTAATTCTTTTCTGGTTATTGCCCAATGATAGAATCCCCAAATCGGGGCTGCCAGCAGAAATAAACTCCGGTGTCGCTCTATTGATGAGGGAAAGCACAAGAGCATTGTGGTCACTATCTACCCTTTTTACAACCTGCATATACTCAACTGCATGCCAGTAATTTAGTGATACTAAACATTAGTCTATCCTACTTTCTTGATCTAACCTATTGAAAGTAGGTTCCCCTTTGGGGTCCGATAAAGTCCTTCGATTTGTGGCCCGTAAGTCGTGTCGCAAGGTAAGGGCCAACAACTGGGCTCCTCTCTCCGTCCTCCTCACCATAGGTAAATCCAATGGTGGAACCTGCCACTTGTTATCCCATTTTTGTTTAAAGTCAGGCGACAGTGAGGCTTGGGGTTCATATATACAATTAAGATCACCGCACACCAGCAGCTGGGAATTGTTGGAAGGCCGCATTAATGCATGGGCAAATATGCGTAGGGTATCTGTTTCTTCATTCAACTTATTGACCCTGTAATAAACATTATAAATCCTGGTTCCTATGCTATTTTGGAAGACTAACTCAAAGGCCAAAATGTCCGCCGAATCAACAGGAAGTTGTCGGAAATTAATTCCCAGGGATGTCTTAACCCATATAGCTAATCCACCCGAGGGACACCCCTTTCCTTTTTTGATGCCATCTTGCGCATTGATTGAAAAGCCCATTCTAAAGGGGGTACATATACTCCAAGTCTCTTGGAATAGAATGATATCAAAGGTGTCCACCAATATACGCCAATCTACATCTCCCATGAGTCTATTGATCCCCGCCACATTCCATACCAAAATTTTAAATGATTTTAAGTACATTGACTCTACACTTGCACTTAAACTTAAGGGCCCTGATATTTCCCCTATTTGGTTATCCACCACCGACACGATTATGGCCTGGGAATCACAGCCACTATCGATTAGGGAGTCTTGCGCTAGTTGATTCAGAGATGGTACCTGAGCTATTGGTGTTGGCTCACTGGTTTGAGTTGGGACTATGGGAAAAGAGGCGCCTGGCCTATGGTGGATAATTCTAATCTCTTGATCTAAGGGTCAACTATCCTACCTCCTACCAAACTGATTCAACGTGAAACGTCCAGGATAAGCCAAACTAAAGGTTCGACGAGGAAGACTAGGACTGTGAACAAAAAGTGGAGCTTGGTCTTGGGAGTGCTCCTATCGGGGGTCTATATTTAATAGAGATGCCAGAATTATCTGGTGGAAATGTGCGGGAATCAATTGCAAGAAAACCAGTAATTATTGCAGGATCCTTGAAACTAACCTCAATCGTATCCCATATTGAGTTAGACATTCAGATTCTATGAACTTTTTCTATATCATCTCTAAAGACTGAATAGCATTAACGATTGGTCCTAATCCAATATATGACCTTATTTTTCAGAGATTCATGGTTTTCAACTTGGCCAATAGATAGTTTAGGCACTTCGTAAGAAAGAGTACCGGCATGTAAGTTTTCACAGCATCGGGTCTCTGATAGACTCCATCTCTAACTGACCCTTTAGCATAAGTCCGGATGTCTTTGATGTTTTTCTGTCCTAAGTCCTTAGTGGCTATGCTACAGTTGTTTTGACCCTCTTTGTCAGATACCATAGGGGAGCTCATTGGTGGGGTTCCCATGGTGAGAAAATCATTCTGCCCTCCACTACCCTTCTGAGGGTTGGATAGCCTCCCCTGGCAATTTGTTTGGTACCTTTACTAGAAACCACCCTAGTACCTTCCCTACTATGTATCTCTTTTTCCGCTGAGGAATGTTTGGATACCATATCAGTCTTGGGGTTGCAGTCAATTCTACCCAGCAGGTGATGGTATCCCTCAGTGAGCATACCTCAACTCTAAGGGATTAATAAGATGTTTAAGAGTGTTAATCTCACCCAGGACATTTGTATCAGTCCCGGTCAGGTTTGTCAGATCTATGGGCTCTTTACCCCCCCCCCCCCCCTGTTTCTTCCACCTCAGAGCAGCAAATCTATTTTGGCACACAATCGTTGGGGATAGGGATTTTTTAGGGGGAGTTCGCATCTGACTACCAATTCCATGACTTTGGGCATTTAGCCCTTTGTTAATACTTCTAGTTTTCTTGGATTTACTCATTTTATTTTTATTTTTTTGAGGAGGTGGAGTGACCCTCTGTATTCCTTCAGCAACAAAAAGTTCTGTTGAGGTAGCTATAGGGGATTCAACTACCTGAGCTACAGTGCCCCTTTTGTTAGTCCTTTTAAACAGGAATTCGTTTTGCAGGTTTTTTCACTGGGGGTGGTCTAGGAGAGGGGGAAGGGGATGCTGGTCCACAGGGAGGGGGACTGCCACCGAAGGGATTAGGTGTCTGAGAATCAGAGGTCGCTATTTCCTGACATTCCTCCAGGATTGATTCTGTTCTATCCATTACATCATGGCAGACAGAGCTAGAAGATCTAATCGGGCCCAGGGCAGATTTTGCATTCCTTTTCCCCATCTCTAGGAAAGGTCATTATCAGATGGTTATCAAGTGCCGGGGACCGGATTGTAACTTTGTTTTCCTAGTTGACCAGGGAGATAGCTACATTTACAAAATATCCCCTATACCGTTTAACCCAGGAGGATTTACAGACTGGCGCAGAGATCCATGACTTGTATTTTTGCAGTGCCCCTAGATGATTTTTTTAAAGCTAAAAATGCCTTGGGATAATCTCACATCAAAACCGAGTTTTGATTTTTAAATTCCGCTTTATTTTTCGTTGGCAAAATGTTCCTTTTTCATAAATCTCACTCCACTCCTCATATTGTGCACCTGTGAACTTTGCAAGATTGAAAGGGGATCTCAGCAACATTGAAATCTTCACTGTGGCAGAGCAGAGGAAGTTGTGTACGGAAAAGGGTTTAAAGCTAGCAAAAAGACTCCAGGATGCTGGAGTAATAAATAACCCCCAGAGACTAGGCAGAAGTCTGCCTATTACAATCTGCATCACAGGGGCAGGAGGCCAATGGTACAAAAGAGGAAGATGAAGGTGATTGAGGGAGCCACCAGATGTTGGCCCAGATGAGGGCCCAAATGAGTGATTTCTCCTGCCAGGAGAAGTGTGTCAACCCAAAGTCTTGCCCCTGATGAGTTGTAGGACAGAAAAGCTGAGAGGGAGCTGAGGTTGCAGCTGGGCGCCATTGAGGAGAGGAGACCTGAAGCAGCTGTAGCCAAGTGCCTGGTGGAGAAAACGGAGGAAGCTGAGAGGGGCCTGGAGGACAAAAGTCTATCCTTTGAGGCGAAAAAGGCCTTGCAGGCACATGAAATGAGCCAAAAGGACCTGGGCCTGAACCCTGGAGGGTCACAGAGTCCAGTGAATATGGTGGCAGTGACACAGAAGTGGCTAGAGGAGGTAAAATGGTCCGCATTCCCAAAGACATGGTGCATACGCTTTGGGGTGGCTATGATATTGACAAGGGGTTTGGTGGCCTTGGAGATGAACAGAGTGTCTGAAGAAGATTAAGGGGGCACGTCACAGGAATAATATGACCAATTTAGGGAGGGATTCCCTACTGTCCCCAGGCAAGGGTGACAGGTTGAAGTACCCCTGCAAGAAAGAAGCCCTCATTGTAAAGGATGATTTAAACCCCAGAAAAGTACCACTTGAAGTTTAGGGACTGTCATAAACTTCCTTGAGTTGGTTTTATGGATCACTTTGATAAGGCACTATATGGATGGGTGAAGGGCAGCAAAGTGAATGATTATGATGGGCTGTGCAATCTAACTATGTATTTTAGTAATTGTTTTGCATAACTGCCATAACACCTGATTGATTCAAAGCTCAATTTACCCACAGAGTTTGGGAAGGAGGCTGACATTTGGATTTTTACCAGAATGTCAAAGAAAGTTATCTAAGGTGGACCACCTGAAGGGTGAACAGGATCCCCACCAGAAGAACGACGGATAGACAAAGAAAAAACAAAGGAGTTCTCTAAAGGCCCCCAAAAGAGTTTTCAGTGGAAGGAATCCCAATTCAATCCTGAGGAAAAGGAGAGTGGTTTTAATGGGAAGAAATACTGGGCTACTTGTGGCCATAAGTGTTACCATTATCTGCACTTTAAGATTAATGCCATCTGGCCCTGCAGGTACCAATCCCCCCACATGTTCAAACTGCTGGCTACAGCTACGTTATACGGATGGCAAATTTCAGGCACTTGCAGGAAGTAAGAATCCATCAGAAGATGTGCCACCTTCATATTCAGAACCCATAACTGGAAGCATTTTCTACGTCGGATTCCTTGACTTTGTTCATTTGAGAGAGGGAAAGTAGCAAATGGTCAATCAGGGTTTACATTGGAAAGTCACATGCCAAATGTATTAAGGTTGGTGCTGGGCAGAGCATGGCCTGTTCTGAGCAAGGCAGTCACACCTGTCTTCTACTGGTGCTCTTACTTCAAAGACTTTAACTTTTTTGCTCAATGTCAATCTGAATTGGCAAAAACATTCAAGACAGCACTTGATGTTTGAGGTACAGACAATTTGGGTGATAGCATGTAGGCATTTATACACACTGAAATGATAAAATGGAGGGGTGCCTTACTCTCTCACAGTGCTTTCTGCCTTTCCTCATAACAGTGGACACCTTTCACAGTGCACATGGGCTACTTCATCAACCACACAGCACACATTCAGGGGCTAGTGAAAGAAGGCCACGCTTCACAGTGCTGGAATTCAACTTTGGATGCACTCCAAGGGCAGAATAACCTAGGATCCAATATACGCAGCTGTTGCAATTTGGTAACTGGTTACTGACTGCAACAATGGACTTTTCAGATGTACGAAAGGAATTTTCTTTGCCATTTTTCCAAAGCGACAAATATCCAAATTGTTATATTTGCGACTTGAATTTGCAAGTCATGTTTTTTGATTTTACCAGATAGTCCAATTTCCACACATCATAGGATGTAGTGATGGAAAACGTTCCCATATGTCCTCCATCTGAAAATGAGCATCTATATAGAAATAGAAAAAATACTAATTCCCTTAAAATTCAAGTCATTTGAGATGCCTCAAATATAATGGCAAATATTGTAGCACTATTCCCATACATGACTCATTTACGTTCAGACAGAGTGTCATAGACTCACACCTTTTGGAGATTTTGGAGATGGTTATTTACTTCGTACATTTACTCTATCTACTTTAATTATGTGACACAAATATGACTTATATGTGAATGCTGCTCTTTCTGTCACTGAGGTGACTTTTGGCTAACTCAAAAGTAGATTTCGCTGTCTTCATAAGAGTAGTGGTGCCCTACAATATTCCCTAGAGGCAAATTGCAAGAACAGCGCAACATGCACAATACTTCTTAATTTTGCAACTTGAAAGGGATGGCCAGAAATTATGACAGACCCACAGCGAGATGATTAAAGGAAAACATCCAACAGAACAGCCAATAAAGGATGCCTCGAGGAAAGCAGAAGGGAGAGCAATTTGTGCTTTTAATTTATATTTAGTGTTTGCTTTTACCATGACCAGCACTTTGTTTTCCGGTTGTAGTGGACCCTTCAGTTCCAACAAGCCCACCTCTACTTCCACTTCAACGCAGATTTGTAGACTCTGTCACTGATATACTACTAACACATGATAACTTTGCACTTTTCCTCAGGCCCCACTTGTACTCCACTTGCAGTATGACTGGTTTTCATGCTTTCATCTGTAGTAATATCTTGTACTATGCCACGTACAATATCCCCACTATTGTAAGACATTTCAACCTGCAAACTAACTGTACGGGGTGATAATTTAGAAGCAACCTGTGCAATCGATATATTGAACGACTCAATACATCAATGATTGCAAAATAAGTATGTTGCCTATGCCTTTGTGTTACGTTTTCCTGTTGTAACTGCTCACATAAATTATTCATTGCCTGTGTCATAGAGTCTACTTTCTCTGCCAAGGACTTTTGGCTTCCATTCTCAGCTGTAGATAACGGCAGTAGTGATGCTTTGTTCAAGTCTCTACAATTTGTTAATACGTTTAATTTGTTTGTGTTTCAGGCAGTAGACCATCAACATTGAGGCCACCAAACCTCCAAACGAGTGTGCATTGCCTCCAATAATTACCCTGGAAACAAATCTTGTATTTTGTTCATTCACAACCCTGCGATGCCACACTCTGTTTCTGCTCCGCTGTTGTCTGGGCCTCACTGCTGGTTCTTAAAAATCATTTTGTGTGCCAGCATCAACAGTTTTCTCAAAAGACTGTTTATGACTGCTGTGGAGTGGAGTGGAACCCTGCCCGCAGGGTGGTGTACTCTGAGTGTTAGAAACGTTCCCTTCTTCCAAGAACATTACAGAGTCAGCTGCTCTTGCAATCTGAATCATGATCTATATCTGCAGGGAGGCCTGTTTGAAAATTGTATTTGCAGTTATGTTTATGGTATACAGACATTATGTATGTCCGGGATTTTTTTATAATAACGTAAATAATAATTACTGTCTTCTAAAATGTTTTCTATGCGGAACTGCATCTCCCAAAAAGCGCAACTAAGGTAAATGTAAAATGTGCAGTAGCTTTTTGAACGCAAATCACTTAGATTAGGAGCATTTTGGCCTAACAACAATACAAACAAAATTCAAAAATGTAACCAATATGTTAGTAAAATAAATGGAAATGTCTGTGATGTATCTGTGGATTTTGCTGGTGCTGCAGACGTATGTATTTCTGTTGCTGAAGCGAGACACACCATGGCTCCAGGCAGGGCCGGACTGGCTGTAGCGGGCACCGGACTATCCCCCGCTGCGCCGCACAGGTGGGGGGCTGGTTTGGGGCCCTTGGGGTCATTTTTGTCACAGGGCCTTTTTTGCAGCATAATCAAAATGCAAAATCGGCCCTGTAACAAAATCGGCCGAAAATCGGCCCTGGCAAAGAGCAAGGCAGCGCCCCCAAACCCCCCGGGGGGGGGGGGGGGGGGGGGGGGGGGAGCAGCCGAGCACATTGTTTGGGCCGGTTTTGGTTCTCAGTTCGGCCCTGGCTCCAGGGTAGACTCAATCACCTCCTCAAGAGGGGTCGGTGAGTTAGGGAGCCTCGTCCGATTGCCCATGTACCCTTCCTCCATTGTGGCCAGATGGAACTTGTGACTTTTGTTCTGGTCTGGTGGGACCAGATATCCACAATTGTCACTTTTTGATAATTGGGACTATTTTTTTACTAAAATCTATAGCAGTTAATGTCTCTGGTTCTAATGATTGGATATTTGTTGTTTGGATCTTATTTTATTTCTTAAAAAGTACTCTATTTTCTAAATCTTTTGTGGACTCGTTTGGTGGTGTCTTTCACTGTGTTAATGTTTGAAGTGTTACACAAATACTTTACACATCACCCCTGAGTGAAACCGTACTGCTCTGTCTCAGTGGTTTGAGCAGAAGTTAATTTAGGGTTGCTTGTGACCTCCCCCACGAGGAGAATTGTGGTTGCTGATATAAAAGGGTTTCACCCTCCTCAACCAGTAAACCCACTTACTACATGGAGTTACACATTCTTCTGTTAACATTTTAAATTCTTTTTCAGATAATTTTATTTTTATTTTTCTCACTCCAAGATTCTTCTCCTTCTCTGGGTCTGGGCAAGACATTTTGTTGTTTCCCATGGTGGATGGAAAAAATAATAGCGGATTTCCAGTTAACTGAAAATTCAATCACCAGTCTATATGCTGTATAGTACTCTTATGAACATGTGGGGGCATATTACCAAGGGGGGGGCGATAGGCAATTATCACCGATTTAGCGGCCGTTTTCGGCCGCTAAGCGGCGATAATTATATCGCCCTATTAGAAAGCTGTCGCTAACAGCAGTTAGCGACAGCTTGTAGGCGATAGCGAGCGGTTTGGGGCACGCTTTGCATGTCAGCAATATTTATCTCTAATGACATGCAAAGTGGGGGTACCCTACCGGTTAGCGACTGAAAGCAGTCGCTAACATCGCTATCGCCTATCACCAACACAGGCGTATCGATAGAAATATTCGTGCTAAGCGCCAATATCTCCAAACACTTACGCCTGCTCAGACCAGTTCTTAGACATTATATCCAATGGGAGGTGGATATAATGGCTAAGACCCTGTTAGCGATAATGCGAGAATATCGCTGTATTCTCTGCGATATTCACGGATTTCGACGCTATCGCAGGAAATGTTATCACTTTTGAGATAAACGTTGCTAATAGCACGTTATCTCAGCAATAACATCTGGTGATGCGCGGCGATAAAAAAATTGCTGCTAACCCTGCTTAGAGATAAATATTGGTATTTGTTGATAATATGCCCCGTGGTGCGCTATGTCTTGTTTTATGAGGTCATCATTCATTGCCAAAAAGCGGCTTTCAACAATTATATAAATAGCAAGTGTGAATCTTACTGAATCAGTAAAGGTTAGACTAACACTATTGTACATACCGAATAGCGATTTCCCATGTGCGATTCAGTAAATATTGCATATTACGAATCACTTTTCGATAGCTGCATACATCTGGCCTTTTGATCACTGTTACTAAAAATAACTGAACGTGAGCGGAACCTCAAATGGTTGTGCAGATGTTGAATTCACTGGGGGGACAGATTGAGACAGATGAATAAAACTGATTTAGGATCACTCTTACTGTGCCACTAATTAATACACATCATACAGTTAAAAGTCCAGCTATCAGCATCCATCACAGTTGTGCCAGAAATCATGCTTGCCCCATTACTCGGTCATTATGTCTACTTTATTCATCCCTCAGACATGCAGAGGCATATTTACCAGACCTTGGCGGAACGCGTGTAAGCTGAAAAATTGCTAACACTGTGCTCCCTCACTTTGGAAAAGCATGGATGAGCCGTAATGACGGCGCACCCCTCCATTTATCTCTGCGCTGACACTAAATTCACCTGTCTAGCACCAATGCAGGCACCCTTGCATCATAGTGCAAGGGTGCATGTGTTGAGGAAATGATTGTTTATGTGCAGGAAGCTGTCCCTTCCAACACATAAACAATCCCGAATGGCGATTTGCAACTTCTATGTTTACTGAATTGTGCAGCACACAATGAAGTTGCAAACTATCATTTTGTTTAATGATTCTTTATGTGGAGAAACGGTCAAGGAATTTGAAACAAATCATAACCTCACCAAGTAATCCCAAAGGCACGATGTTTAAAGGAACCATACCCTGCCACAACTGTGGAAACTGTAATTCTATCATCACTGTAATACCATTCAACACCCGCACAAAGAAAATACCATTAAACTCAAAGTAACAGCGACCAGCAATAGCTAATATGGCCGGGATGCCTGTCAACCCCTCCCAACACAATCCCCAAGGATGGGAAGACGGACTCCGTTCTGAACTTTTGGAAGGCGGGAGGGAGTCACCCTCCCGGCCGTATTTATTAAAATATGAAACAAAATTAAAACATTAAATAAAAAGTTTCATATCATGTACAATTTTCATTTATTACATTTCGATGAAGACATGTTCATTGGCTAACCTTAACAAATCTCTAATACAAAGGTTTCCTAGCCGAGTCTAACATCCTGCAAATGCATACATTCTAAATTAAAATTGTACATCCTAGCATTAAGGGCCAACGGCAAGGTCACAACCGGTGTCAGATCCCTACTACCACAACTCTCGCCCTCACGGTGTGAGTGGCGGCCGCGCAGAGGACTGTACCCTCTGTGCCAACTCCAATTTCCCTTGTCTTGTTGGGGGCCCCATTTCAGCTCGACGCCATCTTAAAGGTCGTCCGAGCACACGTGTGAGGTATTTGTAGGAAGGACAGCGTGGACTCCCCCCCACCCCACACTCTCTTTCACATCCGCCGTCGCGGATATCTGGGCCCCGGGAAATTCGTAGGAGGGGCATATAGCCGCCTCCCCCCCTGGAAGGGGCCTATGGCCGTCTCCCCTTAGGCGACCCATACTTAGTGGGTGCCGCCTCCCAATGGGAGGGGCCAATGGCCGCCTCCCCCCGGGCGCTCCCATCCATAGTGGGTGGCGCCCCCCTCTAGGGACCTTGAAATTACTGCTCACCGATCATGACCTTACCGCCCGACCAAAAAATAAATACGACATTTGTTTACCTACTAAGGGAGAAAATATCATCCTGTCTACTTGTCTCAATTGTTTACTCCTAAGGAAACACAGTACCTACAAACAGAATTACATCCTTAAACTAGACATTCCTTTTCTTCTATACGGAGGGAAAGAAGGTGTTATCAGAGCCAAAACTTTATTGCAAAACAAACATTGCCATAAGGGGCTGGTGGGTGGGTCAAAATTGCTCCTTGTTCCGTCGAGGGCTCACGTGCAACGAGTGGGTGCAGCTTCCAAGCACAGGAACAAGAGGATGCTTCTTCGGATTCCCGCTCTCTTTATTCTTCTTCGGGAGGGCGTGTACCCTCCGCCGGTACGCCTACTGGGCGTGGCCATCGGTGTAGGTGTCTAGGACAACCCCTCTTGGGCGGGAAATTGCGCGCCCCGGCTACGTTGCTTCGGGCATACCAGCCGAGACACGCCCCCCCGCCCAAAATGGTTTCCCGGGAGGATCGGGGCACCCAACCATACGTTCGGGGGGACCGAGTGGTCGCCCCTTTCCATATGGCCGGGATGCCTGTCACCCCCTCCCAACACAATCCCCAAGGATGGAAAGACGGACTCCGTTCTGAACTTTTGGAAGGCGGGAGGGAGTCACCCTCCCGGCCGTATTTATTAAAATATGAAACAAAATTAAAACATTAAATAAAAATTTTCATATCATGTACAATTTTCATTTATTACATTTCGATGAAGACATGTTCATTGGCTAACCTTAACAAATCTCTAATACAAAGGTTTCCTAGCCGAGTCTAACATCCTGCAAATGCATACATTCTAAATTAAAATTGTACATCCTAGCATTAAGGGCCAACGGCAAGGTCACAACCGGTGTCAGATCCCTACTACCACAACTCTCGCCCTCACGGTGTGAGTGGCGGCCGCGCAGAGGACTGTACCCTCTGTGCCAACTCCAATTTCCCTTGTCTTGTTGGGGGCCCCCATTTCAGCTCGACGCCATCTTAAAGGTCGTCCGAGCACACGTGTGAGGTATCTGTAGGAAGGACAGCGTGGACTCCCCCCCCACCCCACACTCTCTTTCACATCCGCCGTCGCGGATATCTGGGCCCCGGGAAATTCGTAGGAGGGGCATATAGCCGCATCCTCCCCTGGAAGGGGCCTATGGCCGTCTCCCCTTAGGCGACCCATACTTAGTGGGTGCCGCCTCCTAATGGGAGGGGCCAATGGCCGCCTCCCCCCGGGCGCTCCCATCCATAGTGGGTGGCGCCCCCCTCTAGGGACCTTGAAATTACTGCTCACCGATCATGACCTTACCGCCACAGGCCGGATAGTTGACCGGCTATCCGGCCCCCCCCACAAACTCCTCCTAAAGGTCATGCGTCCTCAAACCCCTTAGCCAAGCTATGAAGTCTCCTATGAGTAAGACATTCCCCTCCCGGGACAGGTGAACCCCATCATTGAGATACATGTGATCCCCCCGAATACACCCATGCGGAATGCTATGCAACTGCGGAGAACGAAACAATCTACCAAGTTTGTTGTTAACCTTCTTCACCGAATGGTTCAGGGCTGACACAGAAAGGCCCCCCGCCAAACCCTTCTGGGAATCATGTGGGACCAGGCAATCGTGCACCCCGGGATTCTTTTTGCCAACCAGCTAACGGCAGACAAAACTCGCTCGAGCAATACTCGCCTACCGATTGTTACCAAATCATTGCCCCCCAGGTGTACTATGATTACAGATGGCGGTGACCTCTGCCGCCCTAAGAGACCCTCAACAAAAATTTTGAACTGGTCAATACAGAGCCCGCCCCTTCCGTGGAAGGTCACTCAGTACCCGTATTCCCCAGCTGCGTGAGCCGCGTCACCTGCTTTGAATACGTCCCCGGCCCGCCTCATGTATGAGTGGCCCACGACCCACACCACTCTCTCCTCAGCAGGTGATCCGTGACCGCTGGTCCCCTGGTGCTGGGTCGACTGCAAATTCCGCCCCGCATGATATGCTCGCGAAACTGTAAATCAAACAGAAGACAAGAAGCGTGAGTGCATGTAACTTGACTTCACAACATGTGCAGTTGCACATACCTTTTAAAACAATCCGAGGACCATCGTCCCAACTGTTTCACCTCTTCCGCACTCTGACCCCTGGCTGTAGCCTCCGTAGCAGCCCCTATCCTAAAGGAGTGGGTCCCAAAATCGCCCAGGTCCATGCCCGCCGCCGCGATTGTCAGTGCTAGCACCCTCTGGAACTGAAACCTCGACAGTGGGGTGGCATCGATGTGCCTCAGCAAACTCCCCCCCCATGTCTCCGCCCTCAGTGCCAAGTATTCTTCGACGCACCTTATCGGGCACGTGGGGGACCCTCGCATGCGCTGCACAACAACACTGTGTCCCATAGCTCCCTGGTCAGTTTTGGACCTAGCTATCATGACCGCCATCGAATCACCCTTAATTAAGATGTGATCCCTGCACAAGCCTCCCTCCACATCTTTCTTATTCCTTGCGACCAGTTCGCTCACCCGCATAGCCCCATGGAACGCTAATGCGAAAGCTGTCCGGAACAGAACTGCTTCGAAATGGGAGGAGCATGTCGTGACTAGTTTTGCCATGAGTAGGGCCAACCTCTCTAAGCCAATCGGGCGCCTCTCGTCCTGATTACGACCCTCGAGGCGCTGCCAGCCACGAAGGGCTTTCTTCACCAAAAAGGAACCCGTTGGGTCTTTTATGCCGTGCACTTGCACCATGAATGAGATGGCCGCCCGATGCCTATTGGCCGTTGCCGCTGATCGGCCTTCCCTGTGCAGTGCTATCAAGAACCCTAGAAAGGACTCCTCCTGACCCCAGTTCTGATTCCCTGTCGGACCCAAAAATGCACAATAGGAACGAAACGCTCCTTCATATGCCTTCCTTGTCCTGGGGGCTAAGCTTGCTGCCACGAGGTCTTGTAATCCGGGGCACCGATTAGCCAGAGTGCTTCGGGGAATGGTGCCGCCGCTAAGTCCGCTGTAGGTAGATAACCCCTGAACGCCTGCATATGTGAACGAGAGAGTGCATCAGCCGCATGATTCAGTACACCCGGCACAAGTTTCGCTCTGAACTGTACATTCAGTCTCATGCAAAGCAGCACCACTTCCTTCAACAATCTCAAGATCCATTTGCAGCGTGCTGCCTGATTGTTAATGCATTCGACAACAGTCATATTTTCAGACCAAAATACCACAGAGCGGTCTTTGAACTCGTCCGGCCATGCCCTCAGAGCAACAAAAATAGGGAATAGCTCGAGGAACCCTATATTACCTGTGAGACCGCTGGTGTGCCACCACGTCGGCCACGTTTGCGCCGACCATCGATTA
This sequence comes from Lissotriton vulgaris, assembly GCF_964263255.1. Classification (NCBI taxonomy): domain Eukaryota; kingdom Metazoa; phylum Chordata; class Amphibia; order Caudata; family Salamandridae; genus Lissotriton; species Lissotriton vulgaris. Next base: position 1,158,763,280 of record NC_141695.1, on the reverse strand, counting down.
CCAAAGATGGCGCCGAATCCCACGCTCCCCGTCGAGTCAGTCCACAAACCCAGCTCGTCCGAAGACGCTGGCGGCTTGTTCCACACCACTCGACCGTTGAAATCCACCAGAAATGCCAACCAGATGCGCATATCCTGGCGAACCTCTGCAGACAGTCTCGTGCGATGGTGTCCTTCCTTGAGACCAACCATAGCTTGTGCAATAGAGCGTGAAAAGGAGCGGGCCATCGGTATCACTCTCAAGGCAAAGTTAAGCTGACCTACTGCCTGCTGTAACTGGTGCAGGTCACTTTCTCCTTACTAAGGCACAGTTCCAGGGAAGCCCTAAATTTAGCTACCTTTTCTATTGGCAAACGGAAACATCCCTCCACAGAATCGAGCTCAATTCCCAGAAACTCAAGTGAAGTAGATGGTCCGACCGTCTTACCTGGTGCCAAAGGCACTCCAAACTCCCTCATGAGGATGCAAAAGTCCTGTAGCGCCTGCGCACATTCCGTGTCGCCGGCTGCTCCCAAGAACAGAAAGTCATCTAGGTAATGCATAACATGCCTATGCCTGTGGCCTCGGTGAATGCCCACTCCAAAAAACAACTGAATTTTTCAAAATAGGCACAAGAAATGGAACAACCCATCGGCATGCATTTATCCATATAATAACGTCCTTGGAACGCAAAACCTAGCAAACGCTGATCCTGTGGGTGTACCGGGAGCAACCGGAACGCTGATTCGATATCTGATTTCGCCATCAGCGCCCCGGGGCCCAGGCGATTCAACATGGTGACGGCATCATCGAATGATGCGTACCGGACCGAACAGACGTCTGGGTCAATAGCATTGTTTACTGAGGCCCCCCTAGGAGCAGACAGATTGTGGATCAGCCTAAATTCCCCCGGGTCCTTTTTGGGGACCACCCCTAATGGGGAACAGATGAAATTCGCCACTGGCGGGCGCTGAAATGGGCCAGCGACTCGGCCTAGGGTCACCTCTTTGGCGATTTTCTTCTCTACCACACCTGGATTATGTTGTGCCGAAAGCTGGTTTTTACAAAAAGGTTCCCCACGAAAATCCCCTGCCGGGATGTGGAAGCCATATAAGAATCCCTTCCTCAACACCCCAGCAGAGACATAATCAGGGTATTTGTTTAACCACGGAGTCATAGCCATGAGATCAACGGGAGTGGGCAATTGTACACAACGATCCCCCTCAGTCTTGTTTGGACCCTCCTCTACCTCCCGACCCGCTATTTTTTGACCTGCATGAACTCTCCGGGTGCGAGGAATTCCCACAACCCGCACACGCATGCTTGAACTTACATGCCCCCTGCGGTCTGGTACAGTTGCCTCTATTGAAGCCCCAACAGACCCCCCGCTTTCCCCCATTCCCGCTGGTTCTCGGCTGGTGATCGCCACCGGCGCCTGCTCAAAAGGGCACCGCAGGCTGCTGGCGGGAAAACCCAGACCCATTCCCACCTGGCGAGGATGTCCTTGACGCACCAGGCAGGAGCTGCTTCTGCCAAGAAATCGAGTCGAGGCAATCCCATGTCAGAGATGAATCATACTCTTTCGCTTTACGGAATTTCATGTCGTAACCCATCCATTCATTCCCCTCATATGTTTCATAAAAATCCATTATACGTGCCTGATAACAAGATAATTCGGGCAAAACCTCGGGCTTACGCTCGCCAATAATCGCAGTAAACATTGCAAAGGCCTTGGCCCAATTTGTTATTGTCTCATCCACCCTGAATCCCGCCATTTTGGCTCACCAGACACTCGGGTGCCACAAATCTTTCTGTGTCTTAGCATACTCCATCTCGCGATGGTCAGTCAACAACGAAAACATATTAACATACTTGTCTGCCCATATCAATTCTTTCGTGGCCAACGGGATATGTTGGACCACTCTCTCCCGTCTTGAGGGCAATGAGCCCTCCCCCGCCACTGGCAAAGCGAGCTTACCCGGTTCGGTCCTTGTTCCCGCCGTTTTCTCGATACCACTCGCCGGTCCTTCCGGGGTCACCTGTGGGGAGACAAGAGGGAGATTCGCCTTCGCGGCATCTCGCGACTGCCGCAACTGCTGAATTAGTAACTTGGCCTCTTCGGCCGTGTCTCAGGGCGCCGTAGCACCCCCTGCCTTTTTGTTGAGCCATGCGGCCAACTGGGTGGCCAATTCGGGAGGCATGTCCTCGTCATTAGCGGGCGTAATCACAACCGGAATCGGTTGACCCGCGTCTGGGGTTGGAACAGGGGCCTCAGCTGGTATGGCAGGGCTGACCGGGGGTACCTCAGGGACCGGAACTTCCCTGCTGCCGCCCTCCTCTTGACCCGCTTCCCTCTACCCTCAGGGACGACTCCCGGCAATGCCGGGCCTACTACCTTCTTCGGGTTGCCAGGCTTGTTCATTGCGGCCAGTTGCTTCTTAATGCCCGCCATATCACGACCAAGCGCTGGAACGTGACCGATGTTTCGTTCGATCCTCGCCATTCTATTCACCAACATGCGAAGAACCTGGTCTGTCTCGGAACCCTTTCCTGCCTTCTTGCCAGACATGGTCGAGTATCTATTCTGGGTCGATCAAGACGGTCCGGGATTCTTCTCTGTAAAGTCACTGAAAGAGAAACACAAAAATTACAAATTCTCAAAATTGCTCCTTGTTCCGTCGAGGGCTCACGTGCAACGAGTGGGTGCAGCTTCCAAGCACAGGAACAAGAGGATGCTTCTTCGGATTCCCGCTCTCTTTATTCTTCTTCGGGAGGGCGTGTACCCTCCGCCGGTACGCCTACTGGGCGTGGCCATCGGTGTAGGTGTCTAGGACAACCCCTCTTGGGCGGGAAAGGGCGCGCCCCGGCTACGCCGCTTCGGGCATACCAGCCGAGACACGCCCCCCGCCCAAAATGGTTTCCCCGGAGGATCGGGGCACCCAACCATACGTTCGGGGGGACCGAGTGGTCGCCCCTTTCCAAATGCCATCTACTGGTTGAAGTGCCGTTGCAGCTTGGTTTATGTGGGCAAAACAGAGCGCAAAATACGAACAAGACTTAAAGAACACAAGAGTAACATGTGCATCTCCAATTGCCAACCACTTTCGAATTTGTCAACACAACATCAACCAACTCCGTTTTTTAATTCTAGAACAAGTACTGATCCTGGAAAGACGTAACAACACTCAATTCATGCTACAAAGGGAAGCATTTTGGATCAATAAAATGGATTCCATTAGCCCAAAAGGACTCAACGAACGTTACGACCTCAGTTGCTTCTTGTTAGAGTCATGGAAAGGAGGACTGTTTAGACTTAAACCCTACTGTACCTGTGCTTTTAATACTTGATCCTCAAACTTCACAACTACATTTGTTTATTATCCTCAATTTCATGCCTTGAAATGAATCGAATGTTTACTGTACATGATGTTACTGTGTTATTGCATTACCTTCTGAGATTGTTTTTTGCAACATTTGTCCACCATCACAATTTCAACTCCAAAACTTAGGCGTATGTTTACCATATAAGATGAATATTGTTGTAATATTTTTTTACATTTTTTGTTTCACCTCGTCCCTGTTCACTTATACTCTTAGATTCATGTTCTTTTTCTCACTCAGTTAATACACCAGTTTGCATATTACATCATGCACCTATTGCGTAAACCCTCAGGAGAAAACTACAAGTTTTTTTTCTATGTAGTTTTCACTATTTCCCAGAATTCGTAGTTACGTGAATTAAACCCACCCGACTCTCACAGCATTTCGCTACTTCCGCAAACGCCGTCCTGACTTTTTTTATCACCGACGAACGAGGAACTATCACCGCGATCACTGAACCACGAGTAAGTTCACTTTTTAACCACACCGCCTACCCAAGCCGATTTGTGTGTTTGTTTACCACTTAGTTTACCATTGTCTCACTCTACTATTTTTTTTACAGACACTGGTTACATTGGTTAGACCAGACGCGTGAGTAGACCAGTGATTTTGCACTTGCGTTTTTCACCCATGTGTTGCACTTGCTTTCCCACACCAATTCAGCCTAGGGTGACCAACCGTCTGTAAATTTCACGGACCGTCCGTCATTTTAGTATGATGTCCACAAGGCGTCCGTAATTTGGGGATCCCAAATTACGGACGCCTTAAAGACATCCTACTAAAATATTAATGGCAAATTTCAGTAAGGATTACTGTTTCCAATGGGAGAGGACCCGTGAGTTTAAAAGATTTCATTCGGGGCCTCTTGCAGTTATCTTTCAACCTGAAGAGGCTGCCTGCAGCAGCCCCTCTCGGACCTCCCTCATGCAGACTGTGGAGTGGTCCATTGTCATTCTGAGACTGTAGCTGCTTAGTACTTTAGAATGACAACGGGCCCAATTGTAGTGACAGCATGTGGTGTGCCTTCTCCTGAATGAGACTAGGGCAAAGCATTCTAGCGTCATGCTTGAGAAAATAAAAACGAACACAGTTTTCACTGTACATTTAAAAGACAGATTTCAACATACAAATAAAAAAATACTATTTATTAATGTTTATTGTTACAAGCACAAATCTTGATTGCAGAAAGGGCCTGATGCTGCTTTGCACAGTTGCGCACATACTGCAAAACTGAAGTGCACAATTGGCTCAACCTTATATAAACTTATTTTGACTTGTACTTTTTTTTTGGTTGTTTATTTACTTACTTATATATTATTATGTCACCTCCTCTGATATGTCTGTAAAACTTATGTTTTGTCCCAAATTCTTGTCCTGAATTTTGACCTTCTGTTCTGAATTTATGTCCTGAATTTTGACCCTTTGTCCTGAATTTTTACACTGACCGTCCTGAATTTGCACCCATGCCAGTTGGTAACCCTAATTCAGCTGTACCTGCACCCCACTTCACCCCTTATTATTCTGATTAAATTTCATGCACCACTGTAGCACGCCGTGCCGTTCACTGCCGGCCGCCATCACTTAGATGCATCGTTCTTTTCACTGCAGCGTTATCCACAGTTGTCACGAATTGCATCACTGTATATGTCACACCGTTGTCGTGATCGTTTCACATTATTTTGAAGTACCGGGCATGCTCAGTAAGTTCTATTACACAATAGTATCCACACTTTGCTATCGGTCTGATACCCTGTTTCCTTTTCTTCAGCATACTAGCCCCGGACGAAGGGCTCATGACCCGAAATGCATTGGGCAATTTGACTGTCTGCTGAATTTAAAGGTGATATTTATAACCTTAGAGATGACAACGTTATAAGGTAATTGATAAATTGAAGAACAATAAAAGACACTGAAAACTACAATAATACTAGTTCATTACAATGTGGATTAAACATTGAACTTTCATTACGAGTGCAAGAGTGGGACACTCTCCCACATTAGGAGAGTGCATTCACGTAGTGCAGAAAGGGGCACCTTCCTGCACATAAACAATCGTTCATGGCAATTTGCTGTTTTTGCTGCACAATGCAGCACACAGAGAAACAGCAAAAACCAGGAGAAATAAAGCATCTCTCCTCCTTTTACCATGTTAAGACCAGGTTATCCTAGTCTTAAAATATACATCACCATTGAAAATAGGGGGTAGTGTCAAAATCAATGAGTGTTGCGGCAGAACGACCACCACAACACCCAATAGCCCACCCATTTCATGTTAAGTCTAGTGTGAAAGGGGGCCTTATGTACAAGGCAGCGTTGAGCCAAATTAAGTGGGTTAATGCCGCATTGTGCATAAGGCAAAGCCCCTATTGCCACAGGAAAGTCACAAAAAGTGACTTTCCTATGGCGATAGGGGCTTGTAAATATGCCCCCTATTGTCTCAATAGTTACTTTTATCAGACAATTATTGAGTCACTATTATGTCCAATGAGACAATTTATTTTCTAGTGATCAGGAACACTGCACAGAGTGTATCCTTAACTAGGCATCCATGTGACATCAGATAATTATTGTGATATTAATATGTTCTTCATAACATTTTTGTTATGACAGTGATCCTTCCTGTTAGACTGTTACTTATATATAAAATCCATGCATCACCAAATCACTCTGCACTAATCCCACCTCTAGGAGGAAGTTGTTGCCAAATTACCTAGGCAGGTCATTTTTGTTACAGTGCTTGTGCCTCATTAGATGTTTATTGCTAGTGTGATAATGCCGTCAATAGACATTTTTATGTATCTTCTAATAATCCTGCCTTGATATGTCCATTAAGCTGTTATTTTACCAGTAATCATGCCCTATGGCCTAATATACATAGTAGAAATGCTCTTTTTATATTAAACCACTAGTGCAGAAGTCCTCATGTATTGTGCCTGCTCCTATGCCGCACTCAGAATATTCTTTTGCCACTAATCATATCACACATTTCCACAGGGAATATTGGAGATAACACACAGTTGTTTGGGGTTTTACAGGCCTCAATGTTGAAGATCTTTGGCCAGATGTATGACTCATTTTTGCATTCCCAAACAGGTTTGAGAAACCCGTTTATGCATGCAAAAACCTATTGGGCCATGTACATAGCCTTAATAGCGAGTCGCTATTTTTTTGCGACTTGCTAAATAGGTTTTGTGACTCGCTATTTGGAAGGGGCCTTCCCTTCCAAATAGCGAGTCTCAAAACCATTTACAAATGTTTTATGACCTCAATTGTACAGACTGCAGGAGTACAGACTATGCAGCAACAACCTAAATGAAACCATATGTGGCACAAGAATATGTGTTGCTGAGGGGGCTGTCGTACATAAGGTTCCAATGTTCAGGATATGATAGGGGCCATAAAATGATGGTGCTATAGTTTGTTGTACTAAATTGAAAGTGCCAAAATTAGTTGTAGAAACAAACAAAAATTATACTTAATGATAAGGAAGGGAATGGCATTCTTAAACCAGCTGTACATTTTTTAAGTGCAAAACCTGTCTTGACTACAGTGGCGTAATACAAAATGATGGGAAACCTGCATAATGTGAGGGGAGCCCCTAAGTCTGCCTTATCGCACATATATTTGATAGACCTGGCATCTTTTGGTGTGGTTCTGATTTCCTGTTTTGACTGTATGCTGTACTTTGTTTTTGCTGGCTTTAGGACTTTGTGCCCTTTTTCACTGCTGCCAAAGTAGTGCTTTTAAACCTATTTCAGGTTGCCACTGTAGCGCCTGTGTGTGCAGTTTCAATCTGACAATTTGACCTGGTAAGTTCACCTTCTTGCCAGGCCCAAACAGTCCCTTTGATTACTTATAAGTCACCCCTAAGGTAGACCCTGGGTAGCCCCATGGTCAGGGTGATGTGCGTTTTAAAAGGTAGGACCTTACATGTCCTGGTAGTGAAAAAATGTTACATTTGTTTTTCTCTACAGCAAGGCCTATCTCTTTCATAGGTTAGCATTGAATGTGCCTTGTAGTACTTTATAAGTGTAAGGTCCAACTGGGGAATGCCAGGAAGAATTTGTTTGGTGCCTCTGGACTCGCAGTTTAAAAAACACATCTTTTAGTAAAGTTTGTTTTTAAATTGCAAGTCTGAAAATGCCACTTTTAGAACATTGTCATTTATTTTTTACTTTAACTATTCTGCACTTTTGCCTGTCTTTGGCATACACATCTGGGCTGGGTGACAGCTGAGTTTGTGCATTTCTCTAGACAGTCACACACAAAGGGGGCTGAGATGTGCCCTGCATATCCCTATGGTTGACACTAGGCTGATGGGGCTGCCTAAGGTGAAGTGGAAGAGGGGGGCTGACACTTTCACTGAATAGGGATGTGCCTTCCCCACAAAAAGAGTTGCACCCCCCCCTGTAGTCTGTCTGGAGCAAGGACAAGGAAGGGCAGGGTCTTGTGTGCTACAAGGACCTTTCTCTAAAGTCTCCCTACTTCAAAGGTTAAAATTAGGTATAAGTTCTAGACCTCTGACACCATATACTCAGAACACTTCTGGAACTGAGGACATTATATCAGGAAGCTGCTGTGCTGCCAGGAAATACTGCAACTTTGCTTCTTGCCTTGCTGTGTTGGCATGCTGCTTCTTTCCTGGGAGTGAGAGGACTGGACTTGACTCTTGAAATCCTGCATCTCTAAAGGTTCTCCAATGGCTTGTTGGCTTTGTCTCCTGTTTCTGAAGTCTCAGGGATATCAAAGACTTCATATGTATATTGCTACGAGCACCTGGGCTCTCTGCTGTGGGTCCTGCTCTGCCAAGTTGTACCAAATCCAGTCCTGAATCCTTGGAAATGATCGTTTGGGGCTGCAACCCAAGAAACCAACACATCGACACTGAAGCGGTGATCGAAACTGGTGCATTTCTCTGCGATATCCCGGCATTGGCGCTGCCTGTCCCGAAGCTGTGGATATCGCTCACCAATTGCGCAACGCAAAGACCTCGACTTAAAATGCAGCCCAACTTTGCTGATGCAGTGCCTTTGAATCACCACTGCTGCATGAGTCTCGGATACCCCATCACCGATGTCTGCGATGCACCATCCCTGACACATCCCCAGCCCTGCGTCGCTTTGCACCAATGAATCACCTGCAGTCCAGTGGTTCGACATCGACACCTTCAACTGACATATGGTGCTCTTGACAGTGACACATCAATGATATTGCCGACTTCGGAACTGATGCATTGCATTCAACAGTGACGTATCCCCTCTTTTTTATCAACGCAGCCTCCCCAAGCTTCCCCACATCCAAGGTATTGTCAGCGGGTCTGTGTTACTCCTGCATCGATCCTGCGCACCTTCACGGTTGGACTGAACTTTTGGATTTGCCCCGGCCAAGCACAACCAGATAGTCCAAGTTGGAGGACTTGATTTAATCTTGCAAAATTTAGAACTTCACTTTTGTTGTTTGGGTTGTTGTCCTTTTGATCTTATTTTACTCAGATAAATATTGCCTATTTTTCAAACTTGTTTTGGAGTACTTTTGTGGTGTTTTCACTAGGATACTGTGTTTTTGCATACATTATTTACAAAGTGCCTCCTTAATTAGCCTGACTTCTCAGTGCCAATCTACCAGAGGGTGAGCAAGGTAAACGCATAAAGTGTTCTGCAATTACCCTGACTAGGATTGTGGATCCTGCTTGGACAGGGTGCACACCTCTGCCAACCAGAAACCCAACTTCTAACAATATTTATTAGGCTTGGGATGAATGAGGGCCCTGAAGGGTTAAGAGGGTGGCGCTGAAAGGTTGAGGCTTCCCTGCACCTTAGGGGTGTGCATTACACCCCTGCTAAAATGAAACCCCCACTGCCTCTCTGTGTCTAAATTTTTGCAATTTCTTTATATATGTACATATTTTTTCTGTTCTGCCCAGCATTTCAGCAAGAGGTGGGCGGAGGTGTTTTAAGGGATGGTCAAACTGGGCAATTTTCCAGGGCCCCCACCCTCCAAGGCTCCCTCCCCAGAAAGTAAACATTCTCTTCTGTCAACTCTATTTCTCTGCCTAAACCTATCTTACTATATCTATATGTCACTCCGTCTCTCTACCCCATGTCATCTTAAGGATTTTTGGGTCCCCTGATAAGACATGTTTCAACCATTTTGTGCCTTAAGGGCTCCTCAAATATGTATTGCTCCCGCCCCCCAAATCCTTAAAATGAAACTGGTGGGTGGGTGTACAGACTATTTTCCAATCCCACTGTAGTGTCTTGTGATTTCACAATGACCTAACCTTTTAGGGGTCCAATGTACTTTGTGGAACTGAGACATAAGTGTTAGAGCGTAGTGAAGTGAATGCAGGTTTAGAATGTTGAATTTGCGGTTACACACAGATGAATAAAGACGTGTAATACCAAGCTCTATGTGTGGCATAGTCATTGGCGGGTTCCCAGGCTCAGAGTATGCTACAAGTGGTTAAGAGATAGGGAAAAAGTTACTTGAAGATTGACAGTGCTCTCCCAGAGAGTTTGTCATGGTCCAGCAAACTGCTCAGGCAAGCCACATGTGCCTCACTTGAAGTGCAGAATTGTCATTGGCATATGTGGGGTCAAAGCCCAACTCCAGCCAGTGTGATGCATTTGAAGATAACAAAAGCTTCACTAAGAAGTCTACACATCATTGCACAAGAGTCTTCTGGTCAGGCGGTAAAGAAAAGTACTGCCCTACTACACAACCTAAACTATACATCATGATAACGTTATAGGCATGTACAACCAGGTTTTGAATAAGCAGAAAATAGTGACAGCAAATTGCAAGATCAAGTTGCAATTAAAAGCACTGCGAGGCAGAGATCAACCAGTTGTCAAACAATACAAAGAGACGCCTAAAAGCAAAGTGATTCATAGAGATAAACAGTCATCTGCTTACCAGAACCGATTACTGAGAGTCATAATATCAAAACGTTGGGTGAAGTGGCTCGAGAAGCATTGCCTAGGGTTGTGATTACAGAGCAGTTCATACACAAAATGGTACACCACCAAAGCCTCCGGGTCGCGGCTGCGAACAACTCCAGAGGGATCCAGGAATGTAATGGGCACCAATGGTTACCAAGAAAGAAGACGCATTTCCCATAATTATTTTAAATGACCCAGAGGCCCAATCATCGCAAGGCCTCAGAGATGGTCTGCATAAACAAGCTCACCAAGTAGCATTGGAAGAAACACTACTTGGCACATCAGTAAGTTCCCTAAAAGGTTCTAATGCCGCTGCCTTCCTGAAACCACCACCACCATTCGATACAGCCAAAAAAGAGAACATTGGCGACAGATGGACTTCTTGAAAAGAGACATTTGATGGTTTTATTGATGCACTAGAAGAAACAGATAACAGGAAGATGATCAAATACCTTAATTATCTTGCTGGTAAAGGTGTAAAAGAAGTCATTAGAAAATGTTGCGAGCTGATGAAGTTACATAGTGTCAAATCAAAGAAGGCTTGAATCTCATGTTCAATCCAATGCCAAATGTAGATTACAAAAGGTACATTTTCCATAAAGAACACCAAAAATTGGGTGAAACCATCACCTTTATGAAGAATGGGCCTATGGCAACACTGCAAGTCTTCTTGCTGCCCTGCCCTATGCCAATGTGAAATGGTAAGAATCACCCTATTTATGAAATACGTTGTATTCCTGTCATTTCTCGCTGCACTGGTGCATTATTTGCAGCCTAATGCCAACATTGTGCAAGGGTGCCTCCATTGCAGGCAAGATTTGTTTTGTTCAGGATGGGGCACTTTCCTGCACAAAACAATCCAGAGAGGCATTTTCCTCTCTCCATGAGTGTTGTAGAATGCAGCACACATGGTAAGAGGAAAAAAAGAGAAGAAATTAAAATATTTCTACTCGTCACACCTGCTCTGGGGAGGTGTAAGGCTTTGGCGCTGCTCAAGGTTTTGTGATTAAGTAAATCTGGGTCAGCATCAAAATCCAGGGGTGCTGCATGGGAAAACCAACTGCAACGTCCATGAAATGCTTCCTTGATGCAGAGTAAGGTAAGGCAGCAACTTGTGCTGCTTTGTCCACCTCATATCTACTAGGCTATGTAAAGCCACGCAGAGTGCCTTTGTGTCGCCTCATATATATGATTGAGATACATATGCTGTTAAAGGGTCAGAAAAAGTGTCGCTACGGCAACACAAGCCTCTCATAAATAAGCCCCTTAGTCTGGAGTGAGTTCTCATGCTACCAGGACCTGAAGAACATGTTCATCGACAAGCTGCAGACTTGGAGGCCGATGGTGACCAGAGTATGTCCATCATGAACATGACGAGTAAGAAAACATAAAGTAGATGGAATCTGAGTGATAGTTCCACAGAAAAATTAGTTGTGCTTCAGGTGTTGATGTTCATTTTCACAAAAAGATAATTGTCCAACCATTGGACAGATTTGCAAAGGCTCTGGAAATGAGAACCATTTTGCAATGGTTTGTAAAGTGAAGGAGAAAGTGATTGATTCACAGTGCAAAGATAGATGGCCAAATGTTACAGAAGCGACATTCAACACATGCCCACAACACCAAAAAACAACACCAGCTGATGCAAAGCAACACCAAACAAAGTTTATCATCATTAAATCATCGTCAAAATGTTTTTCAGTATCAATATCATGTGAAATTGAAGAAGATGGTAGTGTAAGTCGATGCTTACCTCAGAAAAACATGTGCATGTTGGACTCTCCGCATGTAGAGAAAAATACCGGTTAAAGAAAAGTCAACATCAAAAGGCACCAAAGACATTCAAACATTGTCTAAAGATGTCACGAAAACTAAGCGGTTGCTCAATACCTTTTATTATTGAAAGTGGTATGTCAATAAACATTTTGGCTGAGGAGAAATACAATGAACTATCTTCATTGCCATGACTTACGCAATTGAAAACTAAAGTGTATACATGGGCTGCGTCCATACCATTAAAAAGTCAAGGTTTATTTGTAACAAAGATGAAACACAAGAAAACAAAAGTACAAGCACTGTTCAAGTACTTCAATGTACTGTGTCAAGTGCCGGATTACTCAGCTTCAGCACAGGTGCTGATATGGGGCTGATATCAGTAAACTATGACATAAATGCTAATCACGAAATAGTAAGTCAGTTCCCTTCACTGTTTCAGAGGTTGAGAAAACTCAAGACTATGAAAGTGCAATTACACATAAATGAGGATGTTTAAAGACAGGTGAATTGCATTTCATTTACAGGAAGCAGCTGAAAAAGAACTATAATCATTACAAAAACATTTTATTTTTGAGCGTTCCACTAGTCCAAAGCCATGGGTTTCTCCCATAGTGGTAGTACCTAAAAAGGAAAGTAAAGGAACTATACGACGACATCCAGGCCTGCAGACTGCTGACATGATAGCTCAATTGAAGGTTGCAAAGGTCTTCTCTCGCCTCGATTTGAAAAAAGGATATCATCAGTTAGAAATCCAGGAGAATTGCAGGTGCATTACAACCTTTACTACACATATTGGTCTGTTCCAATATATAAGAAATTTCTGTGCATTATCAGCTGCAGAGCTTTTTCAAGATGTCATTTGATGTACCATACAGCCTTTCATGAGTGCTTTTAATTATAGTGATAACATATTAGTTTTCAGAGCTACACAGAAGGAGCACAATAATGGTCTCACTCAAGAGTGTCACTGATGAAGGTTTAATTTTAAATGCTGAGAAATGCGAGTTTCTTAAGACAAGCCTATATATTTTTTTCTTACAGAGTTTTATATAGCGCGAACTTGACCCGGTATCAGGGATCAGAGCGCTTTACATAGCACCAGTTACATTACAAGAGGACACAATCATTTTTGTTGGGCATGTGGAGATTAAGTGATTTGCCCAGAATCACAGGATGTTCAGCGTCATTGCCAAGACTCGAACCCGGTTCTCCCGTTTCGAGGTCAACTGCCCTAGCCGCTAGACCAACTCCTCTCCCATATCTTTACAGGTGGGTGTATGACACCTGATCCAGCTAAAGTGCAAGTGTTGCCAACTGCCAGTCCCCCACAACATTCTTCTATGTTACATTTATTCCTTGGCATGGGCAGCTACTGTTCTAGATACATGCAAGACTTTGCCGCTGTAAGTGCTATGTTGAGAAACATGACGAAAAAGAAGGTTTCATTTCATTGGTCATCTGAATACGAGCAAAGCTTCAAGAAAATTAAACAAGCTATTGAAAATGCTACTGAAATGGCATACTTTGATCCAATATATGTCCAAAAGGAGGGAAGGTAGTGGATCAGGCTATGATCCAAGGGCTCAAATTACCATTCACGGAAAATTGAGAATGGGAGGTCCAGCCACAGTCAGAGCCCCAAAGACAGCAACTGACAAACGCAACTAGGCTGTTCCTAAAAGAGGAAAGAAGGGAAATAAAGTGGTCACGGGAAGGGCAGGGATAGTGCTCAGTGGAGGGCTACCCTGGGTATCCAATTTGTTGGATGTAATGGCCTCACACACCCTTGCGAGTGTCATGCTTCATCATTGGCAATGCTCCTCGTTGGGCAGGTGGTGCAATGCCCAACGGGCTCACCTCAAAGAGGGGCTCTTTGGCGGAGATATTTTATCCAACTGCCTACGGGTGAAGTGCGGGTGAGGGGCCAGAAGGGAAGGGATAGTGTAAGTGAGTTTAAAATATAACACAAGGTACCGGAGATCAATTTATTCTGGTGGTCCCCTGCTACAAGTAAAAACAGTAAGTAGCCTGTGATCGAAGGAAATTTAGAATTCCACGTCACGATCCAGGACTACAGTGCATATCGTGTGGTCAACATGTTTCTCGCCTAAGCACAATGGCTGCGATTCTTCAGGACCTAATCAGTAACTACTATCACAAACAAACATGACCTAACAAAGTATCAGTTTATGTTTTCAGGACTCTATCCAGACCCGGTAGAGATGGGTAGGCATAACGGGCGCTGACAAAGGCAGATTGTTTTATTAAGACAAGGGGAACCCAACGGATAGCTAAGAGCCATGGGTATAACTTTGTTATAAAAAAACAATGGAACCTAGCTTATTCAACATATACAAAATATAGTATAGAAACTCAATGGAAGCTATACAATTCAGGTTGTCCTGACCCAGCCGGGGCAGGAGTTTATTACCAACAAACAATGTCAGATATACAATACAATTTTTCAAGACACAAGCCTGTGCCGTACTGACAAAGAAGAAGGAAAAAGATATAGGGTGAAAAAGAGGGTGATTTTCAGGCAATGAAAGAGAGCAAAGACAGGGCACTGCAAAAAATGCAAAGATTGCTGGCAGTGTCGCCTGGAGTGGAATGTACACAAATTTTTTTGAGAATATTACGAGTGTCAACCCACTCTTGGGTGTCGACGTTTCGATCCCTAAAAGCTCTAATAGATGCACGGGATCATCATCAGGACTTATTTAAGTAGCAAAACATGCCTGAATGAGCAAAGCCATGTGGTTGAGGTTACACATACGTTTAAGAGGAGTTCAATGGTTGTCTTAATATGGTCGTTTTAAAACTTCAACGTCCGTCTGTGGGTGGCTGCACTTTTAAGTCTCGTGCTAGCGTCGGAACCTGAAGTATGGAGGCATCAATGGTACCATACTTTTGTGTCAGTATTTCCAACTTTTTTCTTTTGAAGTTACAGTTTTCTGGCTTGCCTCGCCCTGGGCTTCAGCAATGTGGATACCGGGCGTTGGTCATGATATGACAACCGCCTCTCCCGGGGGTGCTCGGTCGATGCCGGATACCGGTCGATCCGGCATCGACCGAGCACCCCTGGGAGAGGCGGTTGTCATATCATGACCAACGCCCGGTATCCACATTGCTGAAGCCCAGGGCGAGGCAAGCCAGAAAACTGTAACTTCAAAAGAAAAAAGTTGGAAATACTGACACAAAAGTATGGTACCATTGATGCCTCCATACTTCAGGTTCCGACGCTAGCACGAGACTTAAAAGTGCAGCCACCCACAGACGGACGTTGAAGTTTTAAAACGACCATATTAAGACAACCATTGAACTCCTCTTAAACGTATGTGTAACCTCAACCACATGGCTTTGCTCATTCAGGCATGTTTTGCTACTTAAATAAGTCCTGATGATGATCCCGTGCATCTATTAGAGCTTTTAGGGATCGAAACGTCGACACCCAAGAGTGGGTTGACACTCGTAATATTCCCAAAAAATTTTGTGTACATTCCACTCCAGGCGACACTGCCAGCAATCTTTGCATTTTTTGCAGTGCCCTGTCTTTGCTCTCTTTCATTGCCTGAAAATCACCCTCTTTTTCACCCTATATCTTTTTCCTTCTTCTTTGTCAGTACGGCACAGGCTTGTGTCTTGAAAAATTGTATTGTATATCTGACATTGTTTGTTGGTAATAAACTCCTGCCCCGGCTGGGTCAGGACAACCTGAATTGTATAGCTTCCATTGAGTTTCTATACTATATTTTGTATATGTTGAATAAGCTAGGTTCCATTGTTTTTTTATGACAAAGGCAGATTGAACCTTAAACCCCTATGGTTCCCCCTTGATGTCAGACCTACCGGGCACTGTTGACACCTACACACCTTGACCATTAGGCAAGAGCAGTACCATACAGGTAGTACAACTGAAAACATAAACTGATACTTTGTTAGGTCATGTTTGTTTGTGATAGTAGTTACTGATTAGGTCCTGAAGAATTGCAGCCATTGTGCTTAGGCGAGAAACATGTTGACCACACGATATGCACTGTAGTCCTGGATCGTGACGTGGAATTCTAAATTTCCTTCGATCACAGGCTACTTACTGTTTTTACTTGTGGCAGGTGACAACCAGAATAAATTGATCTCCGGTTCCTTGTGCCATATTTTAAACTCACTTACACTATCCCTTCCCTTCTGGCCCCTCACCCGCACTCCACCCATAGGCAGTTGGATAAAAGAACTCTGCCAAAGAGCACCTCTTTGAGGTGAGCCAGTTGGGCATTGCACTGCCTGCCCTATGAGGAGCATTGCCAATGATGAAGCATGACACTCGCAAGGGTGTTTGAGGCCATTATATCCAACAAATTGGATACCTAGGGTAGCCCTCCACTGAGCACTATCCCTGCCCTTCCCGTGACCACTTTATTTCCCTTCTTTCCTCTTCTAGGAACAGCCTAGTCGCGTTTGTCAGATACTTTGATCCAAAACTTCAAACTGATGTTGTTGACCTAGACTGAAGGACAAGCACTCGATCTCTTCTAGTGAAAGTTACAACTTTTGCATGCCGGGACTTGTCTGCATAGGCCTTAATTTTTCTTTTACGATCCAAATCTTTTATACGGGTGTCTTTCTCAGTACTTGATCTTCTGTTAGCCCATTGAGGTAACTTGATCGTTACGACTCTTCCGAACATGGCTTTTACCTGGGGTTGAGTGAGGGGTCAAATGGTAAGTTTGAAGAGAAGAATTGAAGACATGGTTTATAGTTGAGCTTTTCCAATACAGCACGCAGAAAAACCTTCTTAAGAGTAGTCATGAACCGCCCAATGAGGCCATGAAACTCTGAAGTAAAATAGATGTATATCCATTCGTGCTACATGACTATGTGATGTAAGAACTCTATGTAATACATTTACTTTGCATTGCATTAAAACAGGGGTTAGATTGGAGACAAGCTTCAATAAGTATCTGAGAAAATGACAGCAAACCTTATGCATTGCCTATAATGTAGACCCTATAATACATAAGGTGGGATGTAAGCCCCTTTTACGATTTATAATAAATACAATAGATTTTACAAGCACAATGCAAGTGCTGTGCAGGCAAAACCTAAAAATGGAGCATCTAACATTCACTGTAACTCCTTGCTTGTCATCTTACCTGCTAGGTGTTTCTGTTGTGTTTGACATCATTGAGTGTCATTCTTCTAAGATAGATGTTTTTCATGAGCTGGCACCCAGGATGTGGTGAAAGTGTGCCTTTATTGATTGGCAAGTCTGTGTGTGTGAATAGGTGGGTGAATGAGACAATGGGTGAAAGCATGGATGATTTATTAAGTGCATAGTTGGATGGAAATCAGGGCCTGGGTGCTTTAGCTACTTTTCTGCCTTCCCATGGGTGATGGTACGCCCACAATCTACCAAAAAAACAGCTGGAAATGTTCTGACATGTGGGAGGCACTGAAGCAAGGTCAAGATGGAGTCAGATGGAATCACATGTCAGTGTTAGGCTGAAGTCTCTCTGTGAAGGCTTTCATGCTTAGTCATTCACAATGTGACTCTGCTCATCCCTCAGGTCATGTAGGAAGGATCAGGGTTGAGGGTTAGTAACAGAGGCCATCGAGACTGAAGACCTTGTAGCCTACCACTTCAGCCTTCGGAATCAATGCGCCCAATGCTCAGTGCAGGCGCAGCTGTACGAGCATCATGGGTGAGGAATGGGAGCCAGAAGAGAAGAGGAAAGAGGTTGGAAGGGGTTTTGGGGAAGAAGCTGCGCTACCATTCAGAAAGCAATAGGAGGGCTGGAGTTGCAGAAGGTGAGAGAATGGAGATCAGGGGAGACAATGTGGAAAGGGTGAGGCACCTTTTTCACGAACAATGTTTGTGAAACTTTAAATATTTACAAAGGGTGATTTTGGGAATAAATTATTAAAATAGTTTAAATAGATTTAACTATTTCCTTTGAACTTTATTCTTTACTTGATATAAGAAGTCTAGTTTTCTGTAACACACAATATTTCATGATTGAGCAAGATGTATAATGACTCCATTTTCTAGATGTTGGAAATTCAGTACAAATGTTACATGTTTAGCATGTAGTTCCTGTTTTACAACACCTCAAAGCTCATGCATTTCTTAAGTGTAACACTAGTAAACATTCTTTACCTTTCAAAGTAAATACTCTTACGGCTCACACGCATCCTGAAGAGGGCGCTCAGACACTGCAGAATGATGTTGAGCTCTACTGAGTTGCTAAAGCTCGCATATAAAGTGGCTGTAGTTTGAGCATATGATTTTTCGATCACAAGGGTGGGGAGAGTGTCTCTTAAAACAACCCAGTAAGGCACAGCTGAAGTGAAAGTGGTGAAGCTTAGTTGAAAATAGAAGAGAAGGGCATTACAAAGGATGTGGTGTAACAGCCAGAACTACCAACCTTGGAGCTGGGGAGCCGAGTTTGAGTCTTAACGTTGTCTCAAAATCTTGTAGAAGCACGCTTGAAATGCATGCCAGCAGAAAAAGTTTAAGACATCGGACAAACAATAAAACATATGTAGATGACAAGCATGCTTCAAATGTGTGCAGGCCGGGAGAGATTAGGTAAATATAGACAAAGTGAATAAAAGACGTTCCACCCACAAAAGCAGAGAGAATGAGTACTTGGGCCCCGGGACCCTGATAAGAAAAACACACAAGGAAAAATAGGAAAAAGCATGCTAGAACCAATAGAAATGGAGGGAAAGTAAGTGGCAAGCTCAAGAACCAATGAAAAGCAAAGGTGGGATGTAAGCCCCTTTTTAATATATATGTTAAATACAATAGATTTCACAAGAACAGCACAAGCGATTTGTAGGCTATACCTAAAAGGCTTCTTCGTCAAATAATTGTCTAGAAATCCTCTCTGGAAGCAGAAATCCATCTCCATGTAGGGTGTGTATGCACATGTTTTTTCAGTGCACCCAACTCTACGACTTTGAAGATAGGAACACAAGTTTTTCACTAAAACTCTGTGGTAAATCTCAAAAGGTTACAGAAATGTTTTTTTTTTATTAGATGTAGGCAGGGCGAGACTGGGGAATCAAAAGCAGCCCTGCACAAACGTTCAAACTAGACCCAATCATTCCTATCTAGGGAGATTTTTTAATAATATAGAGATTGCACTTCAAACTCCAACGTAGCCTGATCAACTGGCTTGTTAACTATGTGCCTAGCAAAGTGGTTATGCAAAAACAACAGGTGATGGACCGAATGAGGATCAATGTCACACATTCAACCCAGTCAAAAGATCTGGGTCCTAATCCATCGTTTATTTGCACTCCACACCACCCTGGGTTAGACAATGGCGATATGCAAATCAGCTCTGACCCTGTGCCCCATGGGAACAGTCCAGTCCGAACTACAAAAGCCATGTCCTTCCCAGAACGAAATCAAGCATCCGAGGACCGGACCGGTTTCGAGGTAACACCTCTCATCAGCCCGGCTAGCTTGACTCCAGTGGTGTGGAGTGCCTGGGACCCACGTCTGGGCATCCCCAGTACACTTATAGCGAGTTTGCAAAAACAACAGGTGATGGACCGAATGAGGATCAATGTCACACATTCAACCCAGTCAAAAGATCTGGGTCCTAATCCATCGTTTTTTTGCACTCCACACCGCCCTGGGTTAGACAATGGCGATATGCAAATCAGCTCTGACCCTGTGCCCCATGGGAACAGTCCAGTCCGAACTACAAAAGCCATGTCCTTCCCAGAACGGAATCAAGCATCCGAGGACCGGACCGGTTTCGAGGTAACACCTCTCATCAGCCCGGCTAGCTTGACTCCAGTGGTGTGGAGTGCCTGGGACCCACGTCTGGGCATCCCCAGTACACTTATAGCGAGTTTGCAAAAACAACAGGTGATGGACCGAATGAGGATCAATGTCACACATTCAACCCAGTCAAAAGATCTGGGTCCTAATCCATCGTTTTTTTGCACTCCACACCACCCTGGGTTAGACAATGGCGATATGCAAATCAGCTCTGACCCTGTGCCCCATGGGAACAGTCCAGTCCGAACTACAAAAACCATGTCCTTCCCAGAACGGAATCAAGCATCCGAGGACCGGACCGGTTTCGAGGTAACACCTCTCATCAGCCCGGCTAGCTTGACTCCAGTGGTGTGGAGTGCCTGGGACCCACGTCTGGGCATCCCCAGTACACTTATAGCGAGTTTGCAAAAACAACAGGTGATGGACCGAATGAGGATCAATGTCACACATTCAACCCAGTCAAAAGATCTGGGTCCTAATCCATCGTTTTTTTGCACTCCACACCACCCTGGGCTAGACAATGGTGATATGCAAATCAGCTCTGACCCTGTGCCCCATGGGAACAGTCCAGTCCGAACTACAAAAGCCATGTCCTTCCCAGAACGGAATCAAGCATCCGAGGACCGGACCGGTTTCGAGGTAACACCTCTCATCAGCCCGGCTAGCTTGACTCCAGTGGTGTGGAGTGCCTGGGACCCACGTCTGGGCATCCCCAGTACACTTATAGCGAGTTTGCAAAAACAACAGGTGATGGACCGAATGAGGATCAATGTCACACATTCAACCCAGTCAAAAGATCTGGGTCCTAATCTATCTTTTTTTGCACTCCACACCACCCTGGGTTAGACAATGGCGATATGCAAATCAGCTCTGACCCTGTGCCCCATGGGAACAGTCCAGTCCGAACTACAAAAGCCATGTCCTTCCCAGAACGGAATCAAGCATCCGAGGACCGGACCGGTTTCGAGGTAACACCTCTCATCAGCCCGGGTAGCTTGACTCCAATGGTGTGGAGTGCCTGGGATCCACGTCTGGGCATCCCCAGTACACTTATAGCGAGTTTGCAAAAACAACAGGTGATGGACCGAATGAGGATCAATGTCACACATTCAACCCAGTCAAAAGATCTGGGTCCTAATCCATCGTTTTTTTGCACTCCACACCACCCTGGGTTAGACAATGGCGATATGCAAATCAGCTCTGACCCTGTGCCCCATGGGAACAGTCCAGTCCGAACTACAAAAGCCATGTCCTTCCCAGAACGGAATCAAGCATCCGAGGACCGGACCGGTTTCGAGGTAACACCTCTCATCAGCCCGGCTAGCTTGACTCCAGTGGTGTGGAGTGCCTGGGACCCACGTCTGGGCATCGCCAGTACACTTATAGCGAGTTTGCAAAAACAACAGGTGATGGACCGAATGAGGATCAATGTCACACATTCAACCCAGTCAAAAGATCTGGGTCCTAATCCATCGTTTTTTTGCACTCCACACCACCCTGGGTTAGACAATGGCAATATGCAAATCAGCTCTGACCCTGTGCCCCATGGGAACAGTCCAGTCCGAACTACAAAAGCCATGTCCTTCCCAGAACGGAATCAAGCATCCGAGGACCGGACCGGTTTCGAGGTAACACCTCTCATCAGCCCGGCTAGCTTGACTCCAGTGGTGTGGAGTGCCTGGGACCCACGTCTGGGCATCCCCAGTACACTTATAGCGAGTTTGCAAAAACAACAGGTGATGGACCGAATGAGGATCAATGTCACACATTCAACCCAGTCAAAAGATCTGGGTCCTAATCCATCGTTTTTTTGCACTCCACACCACCCTGGGTTAGACAATGGCGATATGCAAATCAGCTCTGACCCTGTGCCCCATGGGAACAGTCCAGTCCGAACTACAAAAGCCATGTCCTTCCCAGAACGGAATCAAGCATCCGAGGACCGGACCGGTTTCGAGGTAACACCTCTCATCAGCCCGGCTAGCTTGACTCCAGTGGTGTGGAGTGCCTGGGACCCACGTCTGGGCATCCCCAGTACACTTATAGCGAGTTTGCAAAAACAACAGGTGATGGACCGAATGAGGATCAATGTCACACATTCAACCCAGTCAAAAGATCTGGGTCCTAATCCATCGTTTTTTTGCACTCCACACCACCCTGGGTTAGACAATGGCGATATGCAAATCAGCTCTGACCCTGTGCCCCATGGGAACAGTCCAGTCCGAACTACAAAAGCCATGTCCTTCCCAGAACGGAATCAAGCATCCGAGGACCAGACCGGTTTCGAGGTAACACCTCTCATCAGCCCGGCTAGCTTGACTCCAGTGGTGTGGAGTGCCTGGGACCCACGTCTGGGCATCCCCAGTACACTTATAGCGAGTTTGCAAAAACAACAGGTGATGGACCGAATGAGGATCAATGTCACACATTCAACCCAGTCAAAAAAAAAAAAAAAAAAAAAACGATGGATTTGGGCCCAGATCTTTTGACTGGGGGAGTGTGTGACATTGATCCACATTCAGTCCATCACTTGTTGTTTTTGCAATTGCCGCCCTAAGTGCGCTGGGGATGCCCAGACGTGGGTCCCAGGCACTCCACACCACTTGGAGTCAAGCTAGCCGGGCTGATGAGAGGTGTTACCTCGAAACCGCGCCGGTCCTCGGATGCTTGATTCCGTTCTGGGAAGGACATGGCTTTTGTAGTTCGGACTGGACTGTTCCCATGGGGCAACAGGGTCAGAGCTGATTTGCATATCGCCATTGTCTAACCCAGGGTGGTGTGGAGTGGAAAAAAAAACGATGGATTTGGGCCCAGATCTTTTGACTGGGGGAGTGTGTGACATTGATCCACATTCAGTCCATCACTTGTTGTTTTTGCAATTGCCGCCCTAAGTGCGCTGGGGATGCCCAGACGTGGGTCCCAGGCACTCCACACCACTTGGAGTCAAGCTAGCCGGGCTGATGAGAGGTGTTACCTCGAAACCGGTCCGGTCCTCGGATGCTTGATTCGTTCTGGGAAGGACATGGCTTTTGTAGTTCGGACTGGACTGTTCCCATGGGGCAACAGGGTCAGAGCTGATTTGCATATCGCCATTGTCTAACCCAGGGTGGTGTGGAGTGCAAAAAAACGATGGATTTGGGCCCAGATCTTTTGACTCGGGAGTGTGTGACATTGATCCACATTCAGTCCATCACTTGTTGTTTTTGCAATTGCCGCCCTAAGTGCGCTGGGGATGCCCAGACGTGGGTCCCAGGCACTCCACACCACTTGGAGTCAAGCTAGCCGGGCTGATGAGAGGTGTTACCTCGAAACCGGTCCGGTCCTCGGATGCTTGATTCCGTTCTGGGAAGGACATGGCTTTTGTAGTTCGGACTGGACTGTTCCCATGGGGCAACAGGGTCAGAGCTGATTTGCATATCGCCATTGTCTAACCCAGGGTGGTGTGGAGTGCAAAAAAACGATGGATTTGGGCCCAGATCTTTTGACTGGGGGAGTGTGTGACATTGATCCACATTCAGTCCATCACTTGTTGTTTTTGCAATTGCCGCCCTAAGTGCGCTGGGGATGCCCAGACGTGGGTCCCAGGCACTCCACACCACTTGGAGTCAAGCTAGCCGGGCTGATGAGAGGTGTTACCTCGAAACCGGTCTGGTCCTCGGATGCTTGATTCCGTTCTGGGAAGGACATGGCTTTTGTAGTTCGGACTGGACTGTTCCCATGGGGCAACAGGGTCAGAGCTGATTTGCATATCGCCATTGTCTAACCCAGGGTGGTGTGGAGTGCATAAAAACGATGGATTTGGGCCCAGATCTTTTGACTGGGGGAGTGTGTGACATTGATCCACATTCAGTCCATCACTTGTTGTTTTTGCAATTGCCGCCCTAAGTGCGCTGGGGATGCCCAGACGTGGGTCCCAGGCACTCCACACCACTTGGAGTCAAGCTAGCCGGGCTGATGAGAGGTGTTACCTCGAAACCGGTCCGGTCCTCGGATGCTTGATTCCGTTCTGGGAAGGACATGGCTTTTGTAGTTCGGACTGGACTGTTCCCATGGGGCAACAGGGTCAGAGCTGATTTGCATATCGCCATTGTCTAACCCAGGGTGGTGTGGAGTGCAAAAAAACGATGGATTTGGGCCCAGATCTTTTGACTGGGGGGAACCAGCACAAGCCGTGAGGGAAACGGCCAGCGAACATAGCGGACACAGGAGGCCAGCGCAAAGCTCCCCAGCGCTGCAGCGCCCTGCCACCACCACCTGACGAACCACAACTCCCAGGTGCCCCGGCGGCGGGAGTGACGCTGCACGAGCGCCGGAGGCGCTACAAAGAACAGAGCGCCCTGAGCTCCGGTGGGGGAACCAGCACCAGCCGTGAGGGAAACGGCCAGCGAACATAGCGGACACAGGAGGCCAGCGCAAAGCTCCCCAGCGCTGCAGCGCCCTGCCACCACCACCTGACGAACCACAACTCCCAGGTGCCCCGGCGGCGGGAGTGACGCTGCACGAGCGCCGGAGGCGCTACAAAGAACGGAGCGCCCTGAGCTCCGGTGGGGGAACCAGCACAAGCCGTGAGGGAAACGGCCAGCGAACATAGCGGACACAGGAGGCCAGCGCAAAGCTCCCCAGCGCTGCAGCGCCCTGCCACCACCACCTGACGAACCACAACTCCCAGGTGCCCCGGCGGCGGGAGTGACGCTGCACGAGCGCCGGAGGCGCTACAAAGAACGGAACGCCCCTCGCACCCGCGAGGAGCGCGCGCGGGAGCCGCCCGGGAGAAGCCCGGGACAAGGGCGGGCCGTCCAAGGCCGTCCGGGGACGACGAGGGACGGGACGGTCACCCCCCTAACGCCCTACATACAATATGGGTAAGCGGAAACTCCAAACTTCTATCACTGCTGGTGCGGGTAAAACAAAAGTTCCACGGAATGCCACATCTTCCGCCAGTATTATGTCCTATTTAACCACTGCGGTAGGGAAACTGAACCAGGAGATTGCTGCAACAGAACGTGAACTGGGGCTAGATACACCTCTCCTAGATCATCAGGTGCCCCCTTTGTCTGGGATTCAATCTATACCTCTGGAACCAGCTGTCCAGATCATCACTGCTAAAGACCGGGCTTCATTACCCCCATGTACTGCTATAACCCCTGCTGATCTGAACTTGTTGGGCGCTGCTGTAAACCACAGTTGTGCTCAAGATCCGGAACCCCCAGCTGTTAAGCGTTCCAAAAGGGTTTTAAAGAGAACAAAAAGGAATTCTACGCAGCATGTTGTTACATCCCGTTATATTTCTAGGAGCTTTGAAAAAAGCATAAGGGTCATGGTGGAAAAATTGTTTACTGAAAAAATTGAGAGTACCCTTGTTCAAATCGCAAATGATATTGTGGAGACTCTAAAAGACTGTGTTACGGACATTGTGGGGAAATGTGAAAGGTTGAATATGTTATGTCCCAAAGCACCTGCATGCCCAAACTCCTCTCCCACGGCTAACCCAGCCTCTAATGACCAACATGAAACACCAATGGAGGGGATAGGGAGTCTTACCCCAATTGCCCCAATTCTCCCTCCATCTCTACCTGTGCAATCATACTCAAATCGCGACGCCAACTCGGCTGGGACGACCGCTCACCTGGTGAGGTCCCAAGTTGGGGATAAGATGAGTAATGTAGCTGGGAATAGCATCGCTCGCCAAGGTGAACAGTCTCAGGTGGAAAGAAGACCTCGGGGGAAACCCCGTACTCACTTACCACCAGAGGCTACCCCCTTTGTGGCGGTTCTGGTAAACATTCCACACTTGAACCCAGGGGAGGAGGAGTCCCAACGTTCCCTGATAGCAAATGTAAAAGCATGGTGTGATGAAAATTGCACTGGGACAAGGGATATATCGACCCATATCACTATGGGAAGACGGGTTGATTGGCTGGGGTATACAGTAAAAAACCTACCAGGCGATTGTATCATTGTAAATTTTAACAGCCCACATGAGGCCGCTCGCCTTTTCTGGGATGCAACGGATGTTAAGGTGGGAAGGATCCGAGCTGTACCACTTGGTTATTTTTATCCTCCACCACCTACTCCCAAATTACCCCTAGCCAAGGTACAGCAGCACGGTTCCAGCAGAGGGAGCTCTTGCCTGTCATCATGGGCTTTGCAAACAACTAACTTTACTCCTAGTCATACTGACCCTATCAGACCCACAAACCGAGCTGCTTTAACACTAACAAATAGATTTACTGCCTTGTCTCATCTAGATGAGAATGATTGACTGGCTGGTTGTGTTACTGTTAAAGACCAGACTCAATCTATTTCGGCTAGTGATAGGGAAGGGGGGGAGACCGTCAAGATCGCAAGTTGGAATATTGCTGGTCTCCGTGCCAAGAGAGATGACGCAATATGGTTGGAACAACTACGGGGCTATGAGGTGGTGGCTCTCCAGGAGACCTGGGATAGAGATTGTAACTTCTGGCTGGATGGTTATACCTCTTATTTTAAAGCTGCCCAAAGCTCCAGCTCAGGAAGGAATCGAGGTGGGCTCATGTTTCTTATCTCCGTTAAACACAGGGGAGTTGCGAAGATTGTAAGCACCACATCCCACAATCTCTTAGCCTGCGAAATAACCTTACCTAATAATGTTAAGATACTCTATGTGAACTTCTATAATGCACCCCAGGGTATGCACTGTAATGAAAACATTAACGTTTTAGCAAAATTTTTAACTACATATAAGCAAAGTCAAATCACTTTTTTTCATTTAATTGTGCTTGGGGATTTTAACATACACTTGTGCCAGCAAAATTGTCAGTACAGGGTTTACTCAGATATGGATTATCTCCCTCAATCTCATTTTGAACACTCTATAAAGGGGGTTGCGCTAGAAGAACTTCTGTCTGATATTGATTTATCTGAGCCTGAGTTTATCGACCCTAATGAACGGGTAGCCACTTATAGCGCAAGAGATTCATACTCTGTTATCGACTTTATATTTGTTTCCCCAGGTTTGTTACAAAATGTTATTTTTTATAATGCTGTACAAACTGCTTTTAGCGACCATAACCCGGTAGTTATGGAATTAAGTAACAAAAATTTGGCGATACTTGCTATAATTACAAAGACCGCCCCCCATACGGATTTATCTGTGCAAGACCAGGGGAGGCGGGTCAAGTGGGGTAAAATTATCCCAGAGGATTTTTTCTGTGAACTTACCGAGAAGGTGGGAGATGAAATCAACACTTGTCTGGACCCTCTTAGGTTTGGAGGTGACATTATTACCTCTTTTGATAATATCTGTAAACAAGTAAGCTTGATGCTAACATCTAACACGAAACATAAGGAGCAAAAACTGCATGGGTGGTTTGACGCTAATTGCTCAAGGGCCCACAGAGTTTTATTGATAGCATTAAAAAAGTCACCCAGGGACACCAAATTGGTAGCTAGACTAAGGAAAAATTATAAATCTGTTGTAGAGACACGTAAGAAAGAGATTAAGAATAATGCTTGGGACTCACTCTATGACAGGGCCACCCTGAAGGATAGTTCCAAATTTTGGGGAATCATTAATACTCCTTTGTTTAGCGAGAATGATAACTCTCCGCTGGAATTAAATATATCTGAAAAAGACTGGCTGCTTCACTTCGAAAAAATATATGGGAGTAATCTCCAGACCCATTTGTACCACCATTAAGTGAACATCCAGGGTCACCCTTGCGGTTCACCATTAAGGAAGTCCTAAAGGCTATTGAAGATACAACTGCTCATAAGGCCCCGGGCCCAGATGGGGTCCCTGCAGACATGTATAAATCCAACCCTTCAATATGGTCAATCGCCCTTACAAATATTTTTAATAAAGCCAGCATTGATAAAAGTAGATTGCCTACGACCTGGTCACGGTCTATAATAGTCCCCATTTTCAAGAAGGGCCAGAGGGGGGATGCAAGATGTTATAGGCCGATATCATTGTTGGATTCGTCTTTTAAAATATTAGGGAAGGTGATCCTAAATAAGATTGTATCATGGGAAACAAATAATGACATCTTGTGCGATGCACAGTATGGTTTCCCGGTTCCGGCAGAGGCACTGAGGACCAGTGCCTCAATTTACAACTAATAGTCAGTAAATACACTGTGGCTGCAGAGGGGTCAATCTATCTAGCGTTCATGGACTTGTCCACAGCTTTTGACCTAGTGAATAGGTCAAAGCTGTGGACTATGCTCCTGGATATGGGCTTAGACCAGGCATTGGTGTACTTCATGGCCGATCTGCATAGGGACCTGAAAGCGGCTATACGCATGTCACAAGATGGGAAGTGCACGGCTGACTTTAAATCCGGGAGGGGAGTACGACAGGGGTGTATTTTGGCCCCAATATTATTTTCTTTATACATTAATGCATTAAGTGTAAATTTGGCGGCGGCATCTGCAGACGTCCCATGTATGGGGGGTACTAAATTACCAGTATTACTATATGCTGATGATACAGTTCTGCTGTCAAGGACTCCCGTAGGTTTGCAACGCCTCTTAAACTCCTTTGGGAATTTTATGCAAAACCTGGAACTTGTAATTAATGTGGAGAAATCGCATGTGATGTTTGTGGGGAAAGGGAAGAATAATACCAAGACGCTCTTGTGCAATGGCTCAGTAATATCAAAAGTAAAAATTTTCACATATCTGGGTGTAGTGTTTGATGACCTGGGCAGCTGGGCCCCCCAAGTGGCAAATAAAAGAGTAGCAGTGAAAAAGTCATCGGCTGCAATACTTGGCTTCGCAAAAAGATTGGGTGGGAAACCTCCCGAGGCCATTTTGGCGATTTACAGAGCCAAAACTATGGCCATAGCCAGGTATGGGGCAGCAATTTGGGGTTATAAAGACCTAACTTTGATCCAGAGAGAGGAAAACAAATTTTTGCGAGCTCTCCTAGGCCTTCCCCAATCCACTTCCTCATTTGCGGTCCATGTAGAGCTGGGTATGGGCTATATTGCGGACATGCTAAACATGGCACCGCTTTTATTATGGATCAGAACTTGGCTTAACCCCAAACTAACACTGAACCATAAAATTATCAAGGACTGTTTGGGGCGGGATAGAGTGGCTGATATCAAGTGGCTGGCATACATCAAAACATCTACCGCACTCCTGGGTCGCCCGGAATTATTTATTTATTTATTTATTCATTAACTTTATTTCGGCCATTTTGGCCATAAAAGTCATGTACATACATAAAAAATCATCATAAATATAACAATATTTTCTTTTAAAAAGGGGAAAAAGTGTTATACGGACATGGAATAGTTTGCACAGTTCATTCATTTTTACAAGGACAATCCTACATTATATTTCATTTCAAGGATTTAAAAGAAAATTAATTAAGAGATATCACAAATGCATTAGTTGGATAGACATACACACTTTCCCAACTCAGAGACAATAACCTTGTTTCTTTCGGATTATGAAAACAGAATGTAGAAATTTACTTATGCTAAATACAATGAACTGGGTTGTGTTACTTTTCATGATCCTGAAAGCTATCGAACAGGACCTAGTCCCTAGGAGGTTACACATCGGTTTCAACCATTTCTTTCTCGGTTTTGCGTATGCGCTACAAACAAAGAGCATGTGGACCTCATTCTCGAGACTATCAGTTTGGCACATAGGACAGCCATTGGTTTTAACAGACAAAGCCCCCAGTTTCTTTTGTGCCCATCTTTCTGTATTGTAATTCAACATAAGTGTCCCATATCTAAACTTTAGAAAAAGAGTTTTTGCAATGGGTGGCTCTATCTCGTCCAGGAATAGTTCGAAGTAAAGTTCATCTTTAAATAATAAAAAAGCCTGGACTGCGGAACCAACACTAACTCCATCCACTAGCTTCCTACTTATATGATTCCAGAATGCTCGCTTAACTACCATTTTGGAAAAGGTAGGCATTTTATCTGGAGTCTCCCACATAGAATGTAGGTCCAAAAGTATAAGCCATTTCTTAATGTGCACTAGCCAGTGCAGGGAGTTGAAAGAATCAAGCATCATCAATTCTTGCAGGCCATATCTATAGTCTATCAGTTCGGGTGTAGTCCAAAGCCTAACCCAAAATAGTAATGGCCTTAACATAGTTAGATGATCTGTTCTCCTAACGTTTAAGTCAAGTTGGAGTGGTAAAAGTGGTGTACTACTTGGTACCCTAACGGAAGCACGCATGAATTTGTTGTCCAAAACGTGGAAACTATTCTTTGCCCAAGGGCCCCATATTTCTGCTCCATATAGTACAGCAGATTGTATTTTAAATTTAAAAAGTTCTAAAACCGGGGTAACACTCTTGCTTGTACTGGAATTCAATTTGCTTATAATTGGTTTGACATTTTGGGCATAAGTTATTTTACTTTTCTCAATTTGGGGTTTCCAGCTTTGTTTGGAATCGAGTACAACACCCAAATAAGAAAAGTTATCCACAGTATCTAGTTTTTGGCTGTTTAGGGTCAAAAACCCTCTATTTGGCATACTGGGATTTAGTAACATGCATTTCGTTTTATTTGCATTGATTTCCAAGCCCTTTGTCTGGCAATAGCAGCTGAATGAGTTGAGGAGTGCCTGGAGACCCTTTTTTGTTTGGGATATAAGTATAGTATCATCTGCAAAGAGCAGCGCAGGCACCCTTACACCATTGAGCTGCGGTGAATCATTGACACAAGCATTTAAGTAGTCAGGGACATCGTTTATAAACAAGGAAAATAAAGTAGGGGCCAGGACACACCCCTGGCGAACCCCACGTTCAATGGGAATATTGCGAGTTAGCTCACCATTTGGGCCCCACCTGATGTTTGCAAAATTATCTGCATGTAGCTCAACTATTTGAGCGAGGAGGCATCCCGGTAACCCAAGGTCTTGCAGTGTTTTCCAAAGTAGGCTACGTGGGACTAAATCAAATGCAGCCCTCAGGTCAACGAAGGCTACATACAAATGACCTCTTTTCAGCTGGACATATTTCCAAATCAAGCAACAAAAACGAAAGATTTGATCTGTTGTGCTTGTCTTACTCCGAAAACCAGCCTGGAATTTGGACATTATGTTCGTAGCTTCAAGCCAATCGTTAATTCTGAATAGAAGATGTTTGGCATATAGTTTTTGAAGTGTGTCCATCAAGCTGATTGGCCTGTAGTTGGAGGGTGTCATTCTATCCCCCTTTTTAAATATTAGCACAACCTCTGCTGCCCGCCAGCTCTCAGGAAAGTTGCAATTTGAAGATAGGGCATTAAACAAACGATTCAGATAGGGGGCCCAAACTTCAGGTTCATGTTTATAAAGATCCCCCGGTATTCTATCCGGACCAGGGGCTTTAGAGTTTTTAAGATCATTAATCGCCCTTACTGTCTCCTCCAGAGTGAAGTTGAGTGGTTCAATGGGCGGCGGGGACCTTAAGCTCCATTGGCTATCGCTGTCGTATTGTTTGTAAAGATTTGTAAAATGAGATACCCAGGTCATCTCATCCAGGAATACGTCCTTCACGACTCTCCCAGCGTGACCGCCATTGGCCACTAGTCTCCAGAAGCCAATATTGTCGTTAGTTTTTGCGGCAGATAACATGTCGGCCCAAATTGATTCCTCCCAAAGTTTTTTAGATGTTTCCAACGTGCGTTTATATTCCACCCTTGCAGCTATTACTTCTTCTTTGGACTTGTTTTTAATAGCAAACAGTAGGTTTGATTTGGCAGTTCTACACACGTGGCCATACCATAACTTTCCATGGTTTGCCACTCTTTGATTTTGCTGCTTCTTTTTCGGCATTTTCGATAAGAGCATTTTTAATTCCGAAAAGAAGATTTTGTGTATATCAATAAAATGTTCAAAGTGTTCCGGTAGGAAGGCATAGTCAGCCACATGTGCAAATGTTTGTTCAAAGAGGAAGTAAACCAGTGCTAAGGCTTTACCATCTGCCAGAACACGTGGCCATCTCACTGCACGCCTGTTATTACTTATGTGGACATCCTCACATAAGGTGACTTCGGTGGATTCAATTGTAGATAAAGTGATATCACTAACCATGCTCTTGTTGATGTAAAGTTCCAAAGGGTAGTGATCACTTTCCCCCCTACTTGCTACTTTCAGATCTATCAAAAAATGCCATATGCTGAGAGAAACAAGTACAAAGTCTAAGTTGCTGTTAGCTTTAGAGAAGGTTGGATGTTTTTGCAGGTCAGATGGGAGTCGGCCATTGCCCGCTCTGAGGCCGTGATCTGCAGTAAGTCGTAAAAGTTGGCTGGCCAATGTCGTATATTTAACAAATTTGGTGGTCTCAAGCTGGGGGATGTTATAGGCTGAGTCCTCATCTTCGAACACTTCAGAAAAGCCCAAAACAGGTTCAAAATTGCAATTTAAGTCTCCTCCTAGAATGACCGGGGTGTCTCCAATTACGTTTTTAAGCAGGAGCTCCAGGGCCTCAATTGTTGATGATACCTTCGAGTGACTAGTTGGTCTATTATAAACGTTAACAATAAACCATTCATTGCCACACGATGGAGTTGCCCTTAGGGCTAGAATGTCCGGGGAACCTGTATCCACAGTTTCAACCTGCATGGCTAAGGTGATTTTTAGCCAAATTAATAGACCCCCTGATGGTCTTCCTCGATTAGACTGAACTGCCTTAGTGCCAAAGGTTTTGTAGCCTACCCGGTGAGGAACTTCTAAGGCCCAAGTTTCTTGTAGTAGGCAAATATCACAGGTGTCAATGTAATTTGCCCACTCTGGGTCTTTTAAGTTCTTATAAACACCTGCAATGTTCCATGATAAGATAAGTAAGCAAGGGTCAGTATTCTGAGTGGCCGGGGGGGGGGATCACTGAGCACGAATTGCGCATAGTGCCTACTTGCAGTGATGTTATGTCTTTCTCTGCAACCTTTATCTTTACTCCAGCTACAGGGGTTGCACTCTCATCCCGACCACCCTCAGCTGTGCCACAGCATATATTTCCAGCTCTATCGAGTGGAGCTGGATTAAACTTGTGCATCATAATCCTTTTTGGCTGTTTGGGCTGATTATCATCATGGAGGTATGGGGCGTATTTAGGTTTGGGGTAGCCTTTGCCCAAGTTACAGAAGCCATCGTATAATTCGTGGATGCAGTCAGGCATAGTGGCAAGTCAATCCACAGCATCTAAGCAGCTGAATCTGTTGAAGGTAGGAATGCCAGACCACATGTTGTAATCACCGTGTCCAACCAAGTTAGGAGCGCCAGACCACGTATTATAATCTCCATACCTAACCAAGTTTGGGGCACCATCTGAATACTGCTTGACAGGATTCCAGTTGGGGCCGTGATGGATTTGTCTTGGTGGAGGATAGAAGAATGATAGGGGTCTGGCTTCAATAGGGGGGTTCATACCGTACGATTTCCAATTGCAGATTTGTTCAGCACTCTGGGGTTCCTCAAAGGATATGACAATGCAATCGCCCGTGATTGATTTTGCAGTTGGCCCTACCCATGGTACCCTCCTAACCATGAGGATCTTACTTTTCAGGTGGTTAGGAATAGGTTTGTATTTGTTTAGCCAAAAAATCACTTTGTTTTTTAGCGATTGGAAATTTTCTTCGTATTGACTGTCCAGTTCTGGCACCCCTGTGAGAACAGCTACAAATGTACTAGCGTCTGGTGGCAAATCTATGTATCCTCCTCTAAAATTATTGCGAGTATGGTTGGACTGGTAGTTTGGTTTATGGGAGGCATTGGAAAATGTTTTGTCCTGCATGGATTGAATGCCTGCAGCACTAATGTAGGGATAGGTAGGAATATTAGGTTGAGGTTTGTGTAAAATGGATGTGCTCTGATTGAAAGAGTGAGAAGAAGAAGGAATTTGTGGTAAGGGAGAGTTGGTATGTACTTGGTTTTTCTGAATCGATTTATTAGTAGTGTTTGCAGCTGTAGCCGTGGAAGTTGAAGGGGTTGGATTTGGTTGGTTTTTAGTACTACTTGATTGAGTAATGTTTGTGTTATTAGCTATCCCTACCTTTTTTTGCTGCACATCTAATGGCTTAGTATGTGATTCTTTCGATGTAGTCGGGACAAGGACCGGAACTTGCTGGGTGACTCTAGGCACTTCAGTACAATTAAGACTTATACTGGAAAGAGTGATAACACTTTTCTCAACTTCTAGAAGTTGGTTCTCAATTCCAGTTAACCTGGTTTCTAATGGTTTAAGTAATCTCTTGAGCGTTTCCCATACTATTTTTAAAAATTCCTCTCTTCCACCATCTGGTTCTACCATGACACAGGGGGCCCTCTGTCCTTCACTACCTGAATGATCAGACTTATCTAGGGAAATGTGCTCATCTATGCTGATGTTAGTAATGTCAGTGTTAGCTAGTGCTAGATCATGTGCAGAGCTCTCAGATATTACAGCAGGCGTATTAGGAGTCCCACCCTTAATGTTGTGACTAAGAGTAATTTTTGCTTTTTTCCTAGCAAAAGCGGTGAGATGCTTACGCTTTCTTTTGTGCTTTAATGGAGCTTTGGCTGGCGAATTGTTTTTAGAAGACTCTGTTTCGACTGGCAACTGGCTAGTAGGTATTGGACATGCGGTTGGAATCGTCTCTGCCAATGAATTACAGGGCACCCCATCTGGGAGGACTTCAACAGTCTCCTTTGAGGGTGTCAACTGAGATGAGGTTCCTGACTCAGCCCTAGCTAGAGGCCCATGGGGCTCCAGGTTAGTAAGAGGAATTAATTCCTCTACTACCGAGTGCACCTCAGCTAAGGCTATGATTGGTTTTGGGCCAGAAATGCGCTCAGGAGTTTTAGATGTAGCAATACTGCCTAGGGAAGATTTTTTCCTAAGCGCAAGTTCAGTTGAGAGCCTCCTGGCGCATTCAAGTTCAGTTGATACTCTATGCTGAAGTTTGGTAATTTCATTGTCAATTGAGAGGCTGGTCCTGGTGATGAAGTCGTCTAGGGTGCCTGTGGCTTTTTTGGGAATCTTTGTGGCCTTACTCCTAGTTTCACGTGAGGACATTATGGGGAAGGAAGGAAGGAAAGATACAATAAATACGTAAAATAGTGCTGGTATGCTACTGAGACTCAAGAGGATAAAACCAAGGGGAGTGGCCCGGTCCGGTCTCAATCGGTCTCTAACGGCCTAAAACGGCCCTGTCTTTGCCCAGTCTTAGCCCGGGCTGCGTCCCGCGCTGCGGGAGTGGGCTGGTGTTATGAGGCCTCAGGAGGGCGGGGGGCGGGCCAGCAGGGAGAGCGGACCGGAAGCTCTCCGTCGGTCTAGCAGGGACTTCTGGGAATTGAAGTCCCTGCACGCTCGCAGCCCCGCTGCAGCCACACGCCCAAGCCGCTTACCTCCTTACTGCCTCTACGCTCCTTGCTCGCAGCTGCTGGTGTGTCTCCCTCCTCTGGCAGGCGAAGGGGCACCCGCGAAGCGGGTGCGCCGAGAAGTGGTTGGATGGCGGGTGAAGACAAGATGAGGCAAGGTGAGCCGATCTGCCTCGTTGCTGTCGCTAGTTTCCTCCGTTTAGGGCGTGAATGTGGCAATGGTGTCCAAAACAGTGTCCCACTCGCTTTTGCTGCTGACCGGCGTTATGAGGCCTCAGGAGGGCGGGGGGCGGGCCAGCAGGGAGAGCGGACCGGAAGCTCTCCGTCGGTCTAGCAGGGACTTCTGGGAATTGAAGTCCCTGCACGCTCGCAGCCCCGCTGCAGCCACACGCCCAAGCCGCTTACCTCCTTACTGCCTCTACGCTCCTTGCTCGCAGCTGCTGGTGTGTCTCCCTCCTCTGGCAGGCGAAGGGGCACCCGCGAAGCGGGTGCGCCGAGAAGTGGTTGGATGGCGGGTGAAGACAAGATGAGGCAAGGTGAGCCGATCTGCCTCGTTGCTGTCGCTAGTTTCCTCCGTTTAGGGCGTGAATGTGGCAATGGTGTCCAAAACAGTGTCCCACTCGCTTTTGCTGCTGACCGGCATTATGAGGCCTCAGGAGGGCGGGGGGCGGGCCAGCAGGGAGAGCGGACCGGAAGCTCTCCGTCGGTCTAGCAGGGACTTCTGGGAATTGAAGTCCCTGCACGCTCGCAGCCCCGCTGCAGCCACACGCCCAAGCCGCTTACCTCCTTACTGCCTCTACGCTCCTTGCTCGCAGCTGCTGGTGTGTCTCCCTCCTCTGGCAGGCGAAGGGGCACCCGCGAAGCGGGTGCGCCGAGAAGTGGTTGGATGGCGGGTGAAGACAAGATGAGGCAAGGTGAGCCGATCTGCCTCGTTGCTGTCGCTAGTTTCCTCCGTTTAGGGCGTGAATGTGGCAATGGTGTCCAAAACAGTGTCCCACTCGCTTTTGCTGCTGACCGGCGTTATGAGGCCTCAGGAGGGCGGGGGGCGGGCCAGCAGGGAGAGCGGACCGGAAGCTCTCCGTCGGTCTAGCAGGGACTTCTGGGAATTGAAGTCCCTGCACGCTCGCAGCCCCGCTGCAGCCACACGCCCAAGCCGCTTACCTCCTTACTGCCTCTACGCTCCTTGCTCGCATCTGCTGGTGTGTCTCCCTCCTCTGGCAGGCGAAGGGGCACCCGTGAAGCGGGTGCGCCGAGAAGTGGTTGGATGGCGGGTGAAGACAAGATGAGGCAAGGTGAGCCGATCTGCCTCGTTGCTGTCGCTAGTTTCCTCCGTTTAGGGCGTGAATGTGGCAATGGTGTCCAAAACAGTGTCCCACTCGCTTTTGCTGCTGACCGGCGTTATGAGGCCTCAGGAGGGCGGGGGGCGGGCCAGCAGGGAGAGCGGACCGGAAGCTCTCCGTCGGTCTAGCAGGGACTTCTGGGAATTGAAGTCCCTGCACGCTCGCAGCCCCGCTGCAGCCACACGCCCAAGCCGCTTACCTCCTTACTGCCTCTACGCTCCTTGCTCGCAGCTGCTGGTGTGTCTCCCTCCTCTGGCAGGCGAAGGGGCACCCGCGAAGCGGGTGCGCCGAGAAGTGGTTGGATGGCGGGTGAAGACAAGATGAGGCAAGGTGAGCCGATCTGCCTCGTTGCTGTCGCTAGTTTCCTCCGTTTAGGGCGTGAATGTGGCAATGGTGTCCAAAACAGTGTCCCAGGTATGGGGCAGCAATTTGGGGTTATAAAGACCTAACTTTGATCCAGAGAGAGGAAAACAAATTTTTGCGAGCTCTCCTAGGCCTTCCCCAATCCACTTCCTCATTTGCGGTCCATGTAGAGCTGGGTATGGGCTATATTGCGGACATGCTAAACATGGCACCGCTTTTATTATGGATCAGAACTTGGCTTAACCCCAAACTAACACTGAACCATAAAATTATCAAGGACTGTTTGGGGCGGGATAGAGTGGCTGATATCAAGTGGCTGGCATACATCAAAACATCTACCGCACTCCTGGGTCGCCCGGAATTATACTTACATCCGGAAAATTTGAATGAAGATGACATAAACTGGGTAAAACAGAATTTCATTAGGTGCCGTGAAATGGAGCGAGAGTCGATTGAAATTTCTAAATCGACAGTAAGATCACATTTTTTGTTGATCAGTTCAATGTCAATGCATCCATATCTGACTGTTGTCACACGTCCTTATCACCGTTGGTTGCTAACCAAATTTAGATTCAATCAGGCACATTTTCTGTTGGGTAAATATGAAAATTGGTGCACGGCAATGGAAAATGCTCCATGTGAATGCGATAATTTTTCCGACCAGGATTTGTCACATTTTATCTTTTTTTGCCCCTTCTTCTCGGAAGGTAGGGTAAAGTACATCAAGCCTCTTCTAAGGGAAATGGGGTTCTTACAGGTGAAACCTGCATTGCTGTTCCTACAATTAATGGAAAATCATCGAGTGATGTTTTGTGTAGCCAATTTTTTGATTGCTTCTATTCGTGCTAGACGGAAGAGATCTCATACGAGCCTAGATGGAGTTAATGTAAATGTATGTCCATACCTGGTAGTATGAATTAACTTCCAAGCTCTGCTCCATCTTTCATATACTTTTAAAAACGGGTTCATGAATTATTTAAAGATAACAATGTAATTCCTGTGCACTGGGTCATTTTATATGTACTGTTAATGAAATTTAAAATGTACAGTATTTTTAAAGCTTTGTATGATGTTTTATGTATTTGTATAGCATACTTTTATGATTTTTATTTAATCGAATAAAGTGATCTTTGACTTGACTTGACTTGACTTGACTGGGGGAGTGTGTGACATTGATCCACATTCAGTCCATCACTTGTTGTTTTTGCAATTGCCGCCCTAAGTGCGCTGGGGATGCCCAGACGTGGGTCCCAGGCACTCCACACCACTTGGAGTCAAGCTAGCCGGGCTGATGAGAGGTGTTACCTCGAAACCGGTCCGGTCCTCGGATGCTTGATTCCGTTCTGGGAAGGACATGGCTTTTGTAGTTCGGACTGGACTGTTCCCATGGGGCAACAGGGTCAGAGCTGATTTGCATATCGCCATTGTCTAACCCAGGGTGGTGTGGAGTGCAAAAAACGATGGATTTGGGCCCAGATCTTTTGACTGGGGGAGTGTGTGACATTGATCCACATTCAGTCCATCACTTGTTGTTTTTGCAATTGCCGCCCTAAGTGCGCTGGGGATGCCCAGACGTGGGTCCCAGGCACTCCACACCACTTGGAGTCAAGCTAGCCGGGCTGATGAGAGGTGTTACCTCGAAACCGGTCCGGTCCTCGGATGCTTGATTCCGTTCTGGGAAGGACATGGCTTTTGTAGTTCGGACTGGACTGTTCCCATGGGGCAACAGGGTCAGAGCTGATTTGCATATCGCCATTGTCTAACCCAGGGTGGTGTGGAGTGCAAAAAAACGATGGATTTGGGCCCAGATCTTTTGACTGGGGGAGTGTGTGACATTGATCCACATTCAGTCCATCACTTGTTGTTTTTGCAATAGCAAAGTGGTTAGGCATGTTTCAAACTAAAGGAGCATTGTCTTTGAGATCTTGAAATGCCGTCATTAATTTATTATAGTTATAAATTTATAAAAATATATTTTAAACAGCTTGATTTACAAGATTGCTTACCATTGTCTGGCTTCCTTTTCATTCTCACTTGCTTGCTTCTTATTCGATTAATTTTCTTTCTCTTCTTCAATTTTTCAGTTCCCTTGAAAATAGCTATTTACTGCCCATTTGAATGATTAACTTGCATCTTTCAAATGCTCACATTTAAGAAAGCACTTTATTCTTTGACATTGGCACTCCTTGCGAGTTCAAGTGTTTTGTTTCTCTCTTCACCATGTGCTGTTTCCTTAATCAAATCCCCTTCTGCTGCACTTGCCTACTTGTAGACTGCCAAGCCTGTCCATTGCTTCCCTCCACCTCCCCATCACAAATGTTTTTTTTTTTTCTATTTACACTTTCCCCCATCTTCTCTATTGGTTTCCCTAACCTGTTCCTCTTGACTCTTGGCATCATTTATGTTGACCCATTGACGCCCCACGAAATCAGATTTTTTTTTATGGTTACATTATTGCTTTCTTTTTCTTTATTGGAAGGCCCAGCAGCTGCAATTTTCTGCTGGACCTCTCTTTTTGGAAAATGCACTTCTGTGAACAGTTAACCTATTTTTCAAATGCGCTGCTCCAAGATTGATGTCCACCATTTAATAGTTAATGTAAAAAAAGTAGTGTATATCATACAATTTACGCCACCGTAGCATCATGACTCATACGTGCAAGTGGGTGATGATGCATGTGTGTTTACGCATCATAATTTTTTTTTCTTTTTCTTACACTGCACAGCATTGGCAAAACATTTGTTCCCAGCAAAAAGAATGCTTCATTTACGCCTCCCCTGGGGAGGCATAAGTTTTTGGTGCTGCCTCAAATTTACGATCTCTCTTAAATCTGGGGCAGTGTCAATAAGCCATGGGTGTTTCTGGGAACGCCCCCAGCAACACCCATTGCACGCTCTTTTAACACAGAAAACTGTGTTAAAGGGAACAGTATGTACGAGGCAGCAGCAAGCCAAAAAAAGTTGCTTAGTGCTGCCTTGTCAATATGGAGCAGGCTACTGGGTCACGGAACGTCACAAAAAAGGATGTTCTGGCGGTGCAAGGGGCCGCATAAATAAAGTCACATATTTGAGAAGTATTTTGTGCTTTAATGGTTGCTTTTGCTGCAGATGCAATGATCACCAACGTTCTCTCTTTGGGCAAATTTGATCCATTGTTGGTTGGTCGAAATAGGAAAGATTGATGTCATTTGCTGTCTTTTAATAATTTCTCATGCTGCTGTGGTCCAAATTTTCCTAATCCTTCCTCCTTTCATTCCCATGTCTGCTGTCCACCTGAGGTTCCGTGACCATTGTAAGTGGTGTTTTTGACTCGCACGAATATGGTCGAGTCTAGTATCTATGAACCGCAAATGACGAGTTTAGTAAGTGTGCGCAGTTTCGCTGTGCTAACTTAAACCGTTCGTTTGTTACGTGGGCTTCTCATCTGTACCCACGGGTTCCATCTTAGATACGGCATCCATTTTGTCTCATGCCCTCAAGTAGTCAGCGAACGGACGCTGTCCGTTTCGCGACCCTGGGACTCCCAAGATATTTGCAGAAGACACATGTCCTTTGAAAGTGTCTTTATGACGAGGGGGTTGCTACTGTAAGGCAGATGGCGCCGCTCGAGGCTCATCTTGCCTCACGGACTTATTGTCTCAGCCGTGCATCTCATTAGGCACGTCCCTTTGATGCTTGTATCTCGTGCTTCCCGACACCTCCCCTTTTACACCCTTTCCGATCTCCCCACTGTCTCCGTCTTCCTCTGCACCTGTCTTCGTTCCTGTTTCGATCTACTTTACTGCTGATTGGAATTTGCTAATGGTGGGAAGATGGGTTTTTACAGTTGGGAACCGCCAAATGTTTCCGCACTTATGTTCCGGACCTTGTATGTTTCAAAGCGACCAAAGCGACCCCTCTGGGAGCTAGATGTGGGAACTGAGTTGTAAACCTTTGTGTTCAATGTTAGCCTATGGGTAAAAACTGTATAAAAGGAGCGATCCACAAAACCAATTTGAAGCAGTCTCCCCAAGTTGCACGTGTTGTACTTGTCGTGACTTCTGTGTTCCCTGCAGTAAATAAACCTTGACTCTTTGACGCCGAAGGAAGTGTCCCGTGTCTCTGTGACTTGTACGCCGGAGCAGGTTACCCACGAAGGTTTCAGGTGTTGTGCCCTGGCACCGCTGGGTCCAAAAGAACCCAGTCCTTCAGTTGGCGCCCAACGTGGGGCTGCATCAGTGGTACCGGTCCAAGCCCGACGATCGTGAGGAACTTCGTGTGAAATCTCCGAGGGAAGGTGCACCCCGCTTCATCGATCCTGTTGTCGAAATAAGTGGCCCGAAGACTTTTCCCGCGAAGATTCCCGCCTCCTAACGGCTGCGACGGACTGCTGCCCTGACTGTAGACCTGTTTTGGCGCCTGGCGTAGACCTTGGTATAGCGAGACGATTGACGGGCCTTCCTGAGGACGCCATTGATCTTTGAGTTAAGTATTTGTGGGTCGCTCCCAGAATCCTTGGTTGTAGACACTTTAGCGAGTGTCTTTGTTGTAAACACTAGTGTTTGCTTTTGTTGTACACGCTGTGTGAGTGTTTTTGTCGGTGACACTTTGCTAAGCGTACTTTGTTGTTGTATTTGTTTGACGACTGCAGCCGCCAAAGACCGAGGGTTTTGTTCTTGCTGGGACTTGGTAAATCCCGTAACCCTTGAAGTTTGTGAAACTCGGCTAGCGTGCAAGATGCCTGGTCGCAGTACTTTGTTCAGTTGCTTTAGACCTTGTGGTGCGGATTCCCTGCTGGAGGACTCGTGTCCGATACCTCCGGTAGGAACTCCTACTTATGACCTATATAGCAAACATGGGCTAGGCCCGATTGCTTTTAACGATTATTGGATAAAATATACAAAGAAAGACGGCGATCTTCGTTGGCCACCTCACGGTAGCTTCGAAG
Organism: Lissotriton vulgaris; assembly: GCF_964263255.1. Taxonomy (NCBI): domain Eukaryota; kingdom Metazoa; phylum Chordata; class Amphibia; order Caudata; family Salamandridae; genus Lissotriton; species Lissotriton vulgaris. The sequence goes on along the minus strand of NC_141695.1, from coordinate 1,158,721,490 downwards.
CGTCGATCTTAGATAATTTGGAAATAAAGTTGTTCGAACGCAAATCTAGGCCGGCCATGTTTGATGCCTTTCGGTTGTGGCGCAAAGAAGCCCGACAGAAAGAGATCAGACAGAATAAACGTAGTGAGCGAGATAATGTTGCTACTATTGTGAAGAAAGCTGAGCAGTTTCAGCGTGATAAGGAGGATAAGGATAAGGAAGTGTTTGAGAGGCTGCAACGTATGACCATAGACAAATGCTATCCTGCTTTGCCTACGGGGTCAGATAAGAAGGAAGAGGCAGTTGAGGATCCTTTAATGTCCTATCTTATGAAGTCGCCACCTCCGTACGTACAGGGTACCGCAGCTCCTGTGGTCCCTGCCGTACCTGTTCTTCCTCCACCAGTTCCTCAACCTGCACCCGCTCTTCCGACTGTTCCTGCTCCTGTGCCTGTTTCTATCCCTACTGCTCCTCCGCTTCCACATACTCCTGCTCGCACTACTGCTCCTGTGTTGTTAACCCCTGTTGTTGCTACTGTTTCTACTCCTTCTCTTGTTAGTCCTGTGTCTTATTCTTGTCCCTCTACCCGTAATCGTAATTCTCCCATTGCGACAAACTTCTTTCAGTCGCTCGGACCTGTTTTTGGGTCTGCTGGTTCTGATGGTCCTCAGAGACGTAGCCAGCTCCCTGCTAATAGAGAACGCGCTGCGCTCTACAATATGGCGATGGGTTGGATGGACAATCCACAGAGAAATCCACCCCGAGTTGTTCTTGAAACATTTAGTCAATTCAACATACCGACTCAGAGATATGTGTTTGACGAAATGTGTAAACTTTTACATGATCAGATAGCGGCCGTTGCGCCTGACGAGGTGCTGACCGCCCTGTCTAATCTTCGGCTTCAGTTCGCTACTGGACTGATAGTCGATACTAATGTCCGACGTGCTATCGAGCAGTTGCTGTCTTTTCGTCTAGCTCCTATTCCTCACGCACTGTTTGTTGAGGATCTTGAACGCCAACAATCTGAGTCTGGCCAATATCCTATGCGTGAAGTTCCACCGGTTTGGGTACCCGCTGATAATACTAATGCTAATGCTCCAGTTGCGGCACATTTCCAGAGAGTGTGGATACACCTCCCATGGAAGCGATCGGAAGTGCTTCAGGTGAAACAAACTTTGCCCGATCCTCGCAAAAATCCTGCTGGGTATTATAAGGAATTATCGCAGCTCGTAGATGCTACGGTAATGAATCTTGCCGATATCGACATGTTGTTTGGCAATGTCGTACCGCAACCGGTATGGGCCAAGATTCGTCACCAAGATCACGCAAATGAATTAGGTGGTGATTGGGCTGCTATTACAGCGGCAGACGCTGGACAAGCGGCTGCTACTAAACCCGATCAGTTGATTGAACTTCTTCCCCAGCGAATCATTACATTAATGAAAACGCTTATGCCAGCTATGAGGGTGAATTGGGACAAGTTGTCAGCCTGTAAGCAGAAGAAAGATGAGAGTGTTTCAGACTTCTTTACGAGGTTTGAGGAAACATTCGTTGATCATAGTGGACAGGATATGGGTACTGAGGGTGGACAACGGCTGTTTGTGGATAAATTTGTATCGAACTTATTGCCCGACTTGGGCAATAAATTAAAGAACTCAGAAAGTGCGTGGGCCGTTTCTACCTCAGCTCAGATTCTGGCTACGGCACAATATTACGAAAATAGAGAAAAAGAGGAAACTGACCGCGCTGATAAAAAGACAAAAGAGCTGAAAACTAAAGTGTTGTTGCAACAAGCATATCCGCCGCGTTCTAATCAGAATGCGTCTCAGCAGAATAGATCACAGTCGCAATCGAATCGATCGCAGTCGCGTAATGATTCCTCTTTCCAAAGATCTTCGTTAGGGTACAATCAATGTGCTTATTGTAGACAGGAGGGACACATTAAATTTGATTGTCCTGCTTTAAATGACCGTAATAGTGGTAATTCGTCTAGAGGAGGCCGTGGTGGTGCACAGAACGCATCACGTGGTAGAGGTCGTGGTGCTCAGAACGACCGTTCTGACAATTCATCTAATTCTAATAACTGTTTCGATCAACGCGGATCATCACAAGGACGATCGGCGCAGTACAATGTAGACGATTATTACGTCGATCAGGGAACTGACGATAGTAATTACTAGGACAGCCAAAGACAAGGAGAGGGAGTGGTATCAGTTCCGGTTGATCAGAGAGGGCCTTACGTCGCAGTTGCTACATCGGGCGTCGTTGAGCCTTTTCTGTTGGACACTGGTGCAGCGAAAAGTTCTATCATGCATTCGAAACTCCCTGGCGCACCTTTGTCTGGCTTAACAAATGTTTCCGTTGGATTCTCTGGCGCCCCCGTTAGCAATCCAGTTTCATGCCCTTTGCCCCTCAAAATTGGGCCTCGTGAGCTCGATGCTCCGTTGATTTTAACCACTGGTTGTGGTGAAAATCTTTTGGGTCTGGATTTGCTTAAACGTTTGTATGCAACTTTGTATTGTTCTCCTGCGGGTGTAAAGCTTACGTTCGGAGAGAAAGTAGTCTCTCCCATGTACTTGTCCCTCGATAAGCTTCCACCGGAATTGGATTCTCTTCCTGCGTCTTTGTGGGCGACGGGTCCAAATGACGTGGGCCTACTTGATATCTCCCCTTATGTTGTTCAGTTGAAATCGAATGTGCGATTGCCACGTATTCCCCAATATCGCATCTCCCTGGATGGTGAACGAGCTTTGTTAGCGATCATCTATGATTTGATCGAGAAAGATGTTATTGAGGAGACACGGGGAAACGTGTGCAACAGCCCTGTACTGCCCATTCTTAAACGCACTGATCACAGCAAACCGCCTGTTTATCGTTTTGTTATCGATTTACGGGAGGTAAATAAAATTGTGGTTCCTCAATTCCCTGTTGTGCCTGACATCACGGCGCTACTGACTCTGATTCCAGCTACTGCTTCGTGGTTTTCGGTGATTGATTTGAAAAATGCGTTTTTCAGCATCCCGATTGCCGAAGAGAGCAGGGACCTTTTCGGTTTCTCTCTTGGTGGACGTAGCTTCCGGTTCAAACGCGCTCCTCAAGGCTACTGTGAAAGTCCATCGATTTACAGTCAAGCTTTGAAGGGTCAACTAGATGCGTTTAGGTTGCCAGTTGGTGCGGCTTTAATCCAATACGTTGACGACTTATTGGTGGCTGCTGATACTCAGGACATTTGTAAAATTGCTACGATATCGTTGCTGCAACATCTCTGTGAGTTAAATCACAAGGTGTCACCTTCTAAACTCCAATATTGTTGTCAAGAAGTAACCTATCTAGGTCACTTATTGTCAAAGGAGGGAAGGAGATTGACCCCAGAGAGAATTGCAGCGATTGCGCGAATGGCTGTGCCACAAACCCAGAGAGATGTGCGTGCCTTTCTAGGTATCACGTCGTACTGCAGGCAGTGGATTCCTAATTTTTCATTGCTAGCGAAACCATTGGTGGCTCTTACGTGCAAGGATGTTTCAACTCCTTTACCATGGACGGCAGAATGTCAGAAAAGTTTTTCTGAATTACGTGATTCATTGTGCTCGGCTCCTGTGTTAGGTACCCCTGATTACAGCAAGCCGTTCACGTTATATGTTCACGAGAGGGAAGGTTGTGCGTTGAGTGTCTTAACGCAACCTTTTGGTGGTAAGCAACGTCCATGTGCATATTTTTCCTCGACCTTAGACCCAGTAGCTAGAGCATTGCCGAGTTGTTTGAGAGCAACTGCGGCAGCTGCGGTCTCCATCCGACAATCAGCAGGATTGGTCATGGATAATATGCTTACGGTGATGGTTCCGCATGCAGTCGATACTCTTTTGAATCGAACGAAAACTCAGCACTTGACGAGTGCAAGGTTATCTGGGTACGAATTGACGCTCTTGGCAAGCCATATTCAGATAAAACGTTGTAATGTCCTAAATCCGGCAACCTTGTTACCGATTAGTGCAGAGTCAGATGAAGTAGCAGAACATGACTGCTACTTGCGTACAGAGGAGGAAACAAAAGGTCGAGTGGACCTTAAAAACACCCCATTGGAAGACCCTGACGGCACCCTGTATGTGGATGGGTCATGTTTTAAATTGCCGAATGGTGATGTGACTACTGCTTATGCTGTTGTGACGTTGAATACTGTTGTTGAGACTGCGAGATTGAATCAGAATTCTGCCCAAGCTGCAGAGCTGATTGCTCTTACTAGAGCATGTATATTAGCAAAAGGTAAACGTGTGAATGTGTACACCGATAGCCAGTATGCTTTCGGTGTAGCGCATAGCTTTGGACGGTTGTGGCGAGAGCGTGGTTTCTTCACGTCGCATGGCACGAAAATACAGCATGGCCAGCTCGTGAACGATCTTTTGGATGCATTGACTTTGCCTGCTCAAGTTGCAATTGTTAAGTGTAGTGCGCATCGTAAAGTGACGGATGATGTTGGTCGTGGTAATGCGTTTGCAGACGAGATTGCTAAGGAGACTGCCCGGAACCTTAGCACTCGAATGTATGTGACGAGTTCGGTTAGGTGGCCTACAGAATCAAGTATGTGTGAGGATACCATAGAGAGTGTGAAAGCAATACAGAATGAGGCCACTGACACTGAAAAGATGAAATGGAAAGAAAGTACGGGAAGGTTGGATGCGAATGGTTGCTGGATCGATTTGTCAGATCAGAAAAGATGGATGTTGCCTGATGCGTATGTACTGGCCGTTGTGACAATGGCACACGGGTCAGCACATATTAGCGCGAAAGGTATTTGCAAGTTGTTGGCTGCTGTGTGGAAGAATGATGGCATTACGAAGTGCGCTGAACGCTTGGTGAAGAATTGTATGGTGTGTATAATGTACAATCCTGGCAAAGGAACCCCAACTCCCCCTGGCAGTTTTGCTCCTCCTTCGTATCCCTTTGAGGTGATCCAATTGGACTTCATCCATATGGAGCGATGCAATAACCTGAAATACGTTTTGGTTGTGGTTTGCGCATTCTCCCGATGGATCGAGGCCTATCCCCTCAAAGATAATACTGCTTTGTCTACTGCGAAGATCCTACTGAAGGAATACTTTCCTCGGTATGGAATGCCTAGAGTCGTGTGGTCAGATAACGGAAGTGAGTTTGTTGGAAGTGTGATGAAGAGTGTGTGTAAGGGCCTTGGAATTAATCAAAAATTCCATAGCGCCAATCATCCCCAGTCAGCAGGATTGGTTGAAGGTTACAATGGTACCCTTAAACTAAAACTAGCGAAGATTCAGGCTACGACTGGACTTTCGTGGCCTGACGCTTTGCCTCTAGCATTACTGTCAACTAGGGCGACTGTACACTCCCGACTAGGGCTTAGTCCCTATGAAATAGTGTTCGGCCGTCCTGCGAATGTGTGGGGGGTTCCTAGGCCAGGAATATTCGTTGATCTTGAGTATCCGATGTTGATTGACTACTTACATGACTTGACTGCTAAACTGAGATTAATTCATCAACAGGTTTACGACGCCTTGCCGACGCAGACGGAGGGTCCAGGCCACCAGCTCCAGCCCGGTGATTGGGTAGTCACCCGTAACTTCTCACGCAAGAAGAATCTGGACCCCCGTTTTGTTGGACCTTACCAGGTGCTCCTGGCCACGAGGACTGCCGTTCGTCTTGAGGGGCGGAAGAATTGGGTACATGCTACCCATTGTAAACGAGTCCCTATTCCTTTGCCGGCAGACCCGTGGGTGAGGAAAGGCATTGCGTCAACAGAAGCAGAGACATTGCCGGCGTTTGTACCTTTTAGCGACGCACAGCTGGTTGGTGAACACTCAGCGCAGCAGAAAGCCACTGTTGGAACATTGTCAGCAAAAGACTCAAGATCAAATCAACCAATTGATCAACAGGACGCTGTCTCTTCAACGGATCCTTTGTTCGACGAGCAGACACGTCCCGGGAAACATCGATATTCCTTGCGTTCTCATACTAAGGACAAATAAATTTTTTTCTTGTTTTGCTGAAACTGATAACTGCAATATCCTCGTTTCCCCTGATCAACTTTGAACAATCCGTATCATTGAGAATTGTTTTGTACATGTATTAAGATTTTTTTTCTTGTATCTTTTTCCTTCCACAGCTGAAATTTTGTGCTAAATAAAATACATATTGTGTATTGAGGGCCGTAGGGCCGCGCGCGTACTTCCTTCTGGACAGTAGGTCTTGACGCTAGGTTAAAGGCCGTCGGTTCCTAGGAACTCCTGGGAATTGACTATTGCTGCACAGAACGAAGTGCGTCAAGAAACGTTGCGGACGGTCGTAGGGAAATGGCATTTTCGAAGCTGAACGATTTGGAAGGAGCTCAGGCGTACAGAGTCAAACTGCAGAAACTCAGTCGTACTAAATGTGTTATATTCCAATTGTTTGTACTGTTTTTAACTGCTTCTGCATTCTTGGCGGGTGGGGTGTATTATGCTATGTCTTACTTCTTACTTGCTACCCCTACTCCTACTTCTTACCCTAACCTTACTTTTACTGCTACTACTGCTTCTCCCCATTCCTTTCATATTTTACCGGAACACGAACAGGCTAGACGTGTGGAATTCCGCAACAATTCCTTTATCCAGCTCCTCCATCAGCATCAGTTAGTGGTTAACACTACTAATTGTTGGGTGTGTGGGTTGATGCCACATACTACGGGTAAGGGAATTCCATATCTGGTACTGCCGTATAGTTCCCAAGGGTCAGCTCGAGCATACCAAACAATGCTTCGAAGCGCACTAGGTTTCCACCCCTCTCCAGAACGTTCCCCCAAACCTGGTCCTACCTCGTATCAGTGGGTGCTATCGATGGCCATACAGGATTTGGAAGATGAGATCCATGATGCTTTTCTCATCCCTAAGGAAGAGGTACAGGCCTATAGGGTCCTAAGTAGAGGGGAATATAGTATGTTCACTAATGAAAAGCAGCTTAAAAGCTCGTCTCCAATATGGGTCGTACCCCACACTGGTAATTTTTGTCTTGTGGGTCGTGGTTCGCAAGCCTCACTTGGAGTAAGTGCTTGCACTGAAAGTTACCTTCTGTCAATGTCCCCGACCCCTGTGTTTCTGGCTGCCAAGGGTACGTACTTCATCTGTCATGATCGTGCATATACATGGTTGCCCTCAGACTTCATGGGCTCATGTTTTGTTGCAAATCTGTTGCCTCCGACGTTCACTGTAGATGCCGATTACCACAAGACTAGAGTTGTACGAGGCGTAATTAGCGAAGAGGATACTGCCGGTCAAGAGGCAGGAGACTTTTTCAAGGGTTTCCTCCCGTTTTGGGGACCTATGGTTAATAGTAGGAACCTGAGACATTTGACTCGAGTGGTAGAATCGACAGCTAACATTACTGCCAGTGCCCTTGGTAATATCACCACAGAACTTCAGGCGGAGAGACTTATGACGTTGCAAAACCGTATGGTTTTAGATGTCGTCTTGGCAGATCGCGGTGGGGTATGTAAAGTGATCCATTCGAGCTGTTGCATTTTCATACCTGATAATGCTCCTACTGTCTATCAAGCCATCTCGAAGTTGCATAAGATCTCCGAATCCATACACGTGGATGTAGGGGATTGGACGTTACTCGGTTGGTTTTGGGGCCTGATGTCGACTTGGGGTTGGAAGATTCTGATGATCATCGGGGTTGTGGTAGTGTTCCTGTTCACGTGTTGCCTTTGTGTGCAGTGTGGTCCTGCCTTATGTGGCCTCTGTGCTACAACGTGTATGAGACAACCACCTGTTACCAAGGGGACTCGGTCGGACAAAGCTATGCTACAACGACATCTTGATGGTCTGATGAATATCGAATATGATTCCGACTAGTGCTTGCCTACATGAGGGCAAAAGGAGCGTCTGAGGTTCCGTGACCATTGTAAGTGGTGTTTTTGACTCGCACGAATATGGTCGAGTCTAGTATCTATGAACCGCAAATGACGAGTTTAGTAAGTGTGCGCAGTTTCGCTGTGCTAACTTAAACCGTTCGTTTGTTACGTGGGCTTCTCATCTGTACCCACGGGTTCCATCTTAGATACGGCATCCATTTTGTCTCTTGCCCTCAAGTAGTCAGCGAACGGACGCTGTCCGTTTCGCGACCCTGGGACTCCCAAGATATTTGCAGAAGACACATGTCCTTTGAAAGTGTCTTTATGACGAGGGGGTTGCTACTGTAAGGCAGATGGCGCCGCTCGAGGCTCATCTTGCCTCACGGACTTATTGTCTCAGCCGTGCATCTCATTAGGCACGTCCCTTTGATGCTTGTATCTCGTGCTTCCCGACACCTCCCCTTTTACACCCTTTCCGATCTCCCCACTGTCTCCGTCTTCCTCTGCACCTGTCTTCGTTCCTGTTTCGATCTACTTTACTGCTGATTGGAATTTGCTAATGGTGGGAAGATGGGTTTTTACAGTTGGGAACCGCCAAATGTTTCCGCACTTATGTTCCGGACCTTGTATGTTTCAAAGCGACCAAAGCGACCCCTCTGGGAGCTAGATGTGGGAACTGAGTTGTAAACCTTTGTGTTCAATGTTAGCCTATGGGTAAAAACTGTATAAAAGGAGCGATCCACAAAACCAATTTGAAGCAGTCTCCCCAAGTTGCACGTGTTGTACTTGTCGTGACTTCTGTGTTCCCTGCAGTAAATAAACCTTGACTCTTTGACGCCGAAGGAAGTGTCCCGTGTCTCTGTGACTTGTACGCCGGAGCAGGTTACCCACGAAGGTTTCAGGTGTTGTGCCCTGGCACCGCTGGGTCCAAAAGAACCCAGTCCTTCACACCAAGGAGTCATGTATTTCATGTTTGTTTTGGGCAAGTTGCTCCATTCGTCCTGGGCCGTCAAGATGAGGACTAGTTCCATAGCATACTCAACATTCGAGAGCGAGATGTGCTGACAACATTAGGAATGGTGGTGGTAGTAGTGTGGGTGAGTGGGAGTAAAAAAATACCTTGTACACGACGGAGGAGCAAGCAGTAGCTCCAAACACTGGCCCCACCCACCCGAGGGAAAGACCGCAGTGGAGAGTGGTATGGCGACCGCTTCAGAACGCGGAACCGAGATCACGAGCCCCGAGAGCATGTCTTTGAAGTTTGCGAAGTACTAACGAAACCAGCAGTGACCGTCAGTACCAAAGCAGAGCGTTGCATGTTCGAGTCAGGGGGAGTGGACAATTTGAACACTGCTGAAAAGCTGAAAAGTACGGAAGGCTGAAAGTCGAACGTAGGGTGGGACCCGCAGTGCTACTCAGCGGTAGCTTTAAGGTGAGGCAACCGGTAGCTGGGACGCTGAGTGCACCGCATGACTCGGTGACTATAACGGGCTGTGGTGCTCTCCCTGTTTGCATGGCTCATCATGGAGTTGGGGGCCACATTTGGAGTTCGCTTTGAGGGTCCTCTGCTGATAAACAGAGCCCATCGCACTATCAGGGCAGCAGGCACTGCATACAGAAACACGATCATTATCACACGAGACACCGTCCCCCGCATTCTCATCGGCGGCCATATTGGACCGCGAGGTGCGCCCTATCTCTGTGTGGGTGCCCAGAGCGAGCTCCTGGTGACTGCACTTTCGAGTGGCCCTTGACATGTGAGACTGGGGGCATTCAAAAGTGTATAAACTTACCCGAGGCTACAAGGGAGGTTGGTAGAGGGCTGCTTCCAGTGTCAGAGGAGCGTGGAGGAGGCATACCGGCGATCCTTGCTGTCCGCGTCGGCTGCCCTAGTAGAGTCGTCTGGGGGCCTGGAGAACTACATCCCCAGGATCCTTTGCCGCGGCGCTCACCCCATACATTACCCCAAAGCGCCAGGAGCCGCATGAAACTTAGCGGCCCGTCAAAGCCAGGAGAAGCCAGGGCAGGGCCATTCCTCTTAGATCTGGTGTATGAGACTGTATTGACTTTGGTGTCCCTAAAGGTACTGTTATCTAGGAGCAAACTTGTTCTGGGTCCTTTTGATCAAATACAACACTGTGCTTCTTTATGTAGTTTGATTAATAGAGCATCGGGTACTGTTTAATCCTTGGTTCGGAAAAAAGGTCTTTTAAATTCATTGTTCCTTTTTTTTTTTTTGGCGCACATATAGTTGCAGTTTTGATACTGACAGTGGAATATGGGGAAGAGGAAAGCCCTGGACGTGAGTGGGGAGGGAACTGAGGGGGTGCCGAAGAGGAACAGTAGGAAAAAAGTAAAAAAAGTCATCTAAGGCTATTACCAACAATTGTGTTATTGCTTGGATTGATACACTGATTAGCGAGTGTACAAAAATCCTTGAATCTGCCCCTCTTATTCCACCACACATTAAATCCCCTCCCCTAAGGAAGCCACAAGTGCAGAGTGTACAGTTACCTATTCCGGATATGTGCTGTAAGCCGCAAAAGCATAAGTCAGACAGTATATTGGGTGACAACAGACTAATAGTAGCACTCCTAGAAAGTACTATTGCTTCCAGCCATGGCGGGGATAGTGTTAGTACTGATTATGTTACTCACATTAACCTAATTGTTACCTGTATCAATAGATTTGCAGCACTGGGAGAAGTAGACCCAGTAAACAGGTTGAAGGCTAACGAATCCACAAGACCCCATGCCCAAACGCAAACTGCCAGTCTTGCCTGTAAGTGGTGTGGTGTGGCTCACTGGTTAGAGGCGGCAGACCCGAGAGCAGAGGACGGCCCGGGACCTGGGTTCAATTCCTGACGCGGCAGGGTCATGAACCAGGGTCAGCGGACTCGATAATTCTCACCTCGGTCGCTACTCGAACCAGGGATCACACTCGGCAACTCTGGGCATTAGCTTGCCTCATCTCCACAACAGCCCCCACATACGCTGGGGATGCCTGGTTTCACCTTGGAGATACCCAGTAGGGACCATCTCACAGGGAAAGCCAGGAAGGGGTTCCCCAGCGGTCTACTGCGCAGAGATACTCCTTCGGGGGTCGATTCTAGTGCGTTAGAAACCCACAATTAAATTAAGTGTAATTCTCTGACTGGTGAGCGAGACCGTTCCCCAGGTCGTTTAATGCAGGAAGTGTCAACATTGAAGGCAGAAGTACAGGAACTGAAGGGCTCTGTGGCCGAGTTGCTTAAGGCTCTTAACCTCTAGAGCTGACCAACAAAAGCGGTCACTTACTCGGGACACTAATAACCCGGAAGTCCTGCCATTACCCATTCGCATGGTCAATCGGGGATCCCGGGCATGTCAAACCCTATGCTTGGTTGCTGATGTAACCACAGGACTATCCAGAAGCAAAGGCCAAAATATTACAAATAAGCGAGGTCCCATGGGTCCATCGACTCAAATAGTGAGGTTTAATACTCCAAAGGAATTTTCCTCCTGCATTCAATCCTCAGGTGATCATGATGGTAATAGCTGCTTCCACTAAAGTGATATGGATTTAATGGGCAAAGTCTTCCTGCTCAGGTGCAGGAGCGAGCTAGAGGGATTAGATTGGAAACACAAGACCCACACAAAATCTATATATGGTTAATGTCTCAAAATCATCATGCTATCCATTGGATTAGACATGTGAGAGGAAGCCGATCATTGATTAGGGAGGATATCTTGGCTCCACGAAGGATCTCGCTGAATGATCAACCTCTAGATAGCATTGAACTGACCTTGAATAGCGTAGATCTTGTTGATAATCTTTTCATGTTGGAATTCCGCACAAGTGGCCCTGATAAATCCAGAATACAGTTTAGGCGATTTCCATTTGGTTTTGGGGCTGAATCCCGCCAGGGTCTTCAAAGACTACAAGGCTCTTCATGCCTTGAGTCTAATGATTGACTAATTCAAGTGAACACACCAGGGGATTCATTTATAAATCCTATGGTGCACTCAGCTTTGGGGGGAGAGCACAGGCTACTGACAATCAATTCCTGCAATATGGCATCTCAAATAGGTGGCAATGGGGAACCTGGTCTGTTGAGCTCCTCTCAGACCAATATACCGAGCACTTTGTCATTAGTTCCCTTCCCCTCTGAAAGCCCGACAGAGGTATTAAAAATGGGTAGCTTCTTGAGCTGGAATATTGCAGGCCTTAGCTCGAAGCTTCCCTCACCTGAATAGAACTGTTTTATTAAGAATGATTATATTTGTGCCTTTCAAGAGACCTGGGCAGACACACCCAGGTTTTGTGAAGGTTATTTGAATTATTCCATAGCAGCTGTGAGGGAGGGGAAAGGCAGGGCCTCGGGAAGCCCAACAATGTGGGTTCGGCAAAAGCTTAAAGCGAACATCCACGTTATCCCCACCAAGAGTAATGACATTCAAGTGATTAAATTAACATTTAACACCCACTTAGCGTTTCTGTTAATCAACATCTATGCTAGGGGTACAAGGGGGAAGCATTCACGAGTTTTAGCGGCTCTGGAACAGCTCCTTGATACCTTACCAGACATTACCAAGGTAATCGTTATGGGTGATTTTCACATTACATTTGAACCGCTTACCTTGGAAGACGCTAAATGGGCTGAGGCAAAAGATAGGAAATGGTCGGTTCCAACGCTTGAGCTGTTGCCAATCAGGAAGTGGACCGATGTGATCATTCAGATGAATAGTATTTGCATTGAACGAGGCCTGAGGGCCTTGAATGGCCGTACAAAATCAGACAGGCTAGGTTCAACAACCTTAAATAATGGGTACTCTACAAGCAGAATTGATTACATACAGGTAAGTCTGAGTCTATGGTCATCTGTGGAGGACATGATGATTATTGATCGGGCGGAAAGTGATCATAACCCGCTTTGTTGCTCCATGTTTCTAACTTGCTCCTTGCCTGACCTTCTTCATGGGGACAGTAGGTATATTGGGGAGGTTGTTCAAGCCAATGACCTGAGGAGACTCAAGTGGGTCCAGGTTAAAGAATCTCCAACTCTCCTTGATAATATAGCGCAAAGCTTGCAACTTGCCACTAGAGAGCTCGAGAGCAGTGCATTACAGATTGGAGCTCATGACAGCTCAGGAAACATTCATACTGTTTTTTTTATTTCTTACACACTTTTTTTTTAAAAGAAGGGAGAGAAACCCAAAATGCCCGCACAAGTTGAGGGTCGCTGGTACAATGATGAATGCCGGATGGCACATGTGGCTCTAGGGAAAGCGATTAAGGGGGTTTTCCTCTTAAATTACGTTAAGCACAAGCACACTATAAGGCAGCACAACTTAGGGCCAAGAAAGCATGGGAAGATCAAAGATGGCAAGACCTGCGGGTGGCTTGTGCTTCTAAGGACCCTAAGCTGTTTTGGAACACATACAAATGGTCAAACAGGTGCCAGGCTGAGAGCCCTCAGAATTATATTTCTGTCACCGCCTGGGTCAACCACTTTAAACCTCAATATCCTGCTACCCCCTTGGAGAGGGAAGTAGAAGTTATAAATGTGTTGTATCAGAGGGAAACCTTCACCCTGAGGGAGGTTGAGATTGCACTGAGTTCCATCTTACCTGAGAAAGCGCTGGGGCCCGATGGCATACTGGGCGATACCATGTTACATGACAAACCAAGCTGGTGCCGATACATCTTTTTACTTTCCAATGCAATTGCCCAAGGGGCATTGATTCCTGCATCCTGGAAAAATGCAGAAATCCTCCCTGTTTTTAAAAAAGGGGACAAAGACTGCCCTGGGAACTACAGGCCAATTAGTCTTATTGACTGCTCCCAGAAAATAGTTGGAAGGATGGTGCTAAATAGACTCCAGGGGTGCATTGAGGAGTTCGGAATCTTATCTCCTTTCCAAGCCGGATTCAGAGTTGCAACAAGCACTATCGACCAATTTTTCCGATTTATTTTAGTCTACTGGAAGCAAGTTATTCAGGGTAAAGGTAGCCTTTATGCCGCCTTTGAAGATCTTAGGGCCCCTTTGATTTAGTCCCCCGTTGGAAGTTATGGCTTGTCCTAAAACAACTAGGTCTTCCACTGGATCTCCTAACCCTCATCAGCAGACTTCATGAAGATAACAAGGCCCAAATTAGATGGGGGGGACAGGGGGAAGTCACTGAATCATTTCTGGTGGAAGTGGTGTTAGACAGCGGAAACAACACTTACACCGCAACTTTTACAACGCACTACCTTTACAACGAAACTTTTACAATGCGATTTAGAAAAGAGGGTGGTGATGAACAGAGTGTCTGAGTTAAACAGACCACTCTTACCCAGTCCAAAGATCAGGGCTTGATCCATCACCGTTATTTATCTCACTGCCCCATCCCAGCTCAGACCCTGGCTATATGCAAATCAGTCTGTCCCTGGCCCAGTGCATCATGGGAACAGGGCAGACTAAACTACCAAGCCAATTCTTCACCAGAAAGGAGACAAGCTACCGGGGACCGGTTTCTGGCATTTCAGCCTTCTTCGGCCCGGCTTGCTTGAATCCTGATGGAGCAGTGAGAATGGGACTCATGTCTGAGTATACCCTGCCACACCTATAGTGGCCAAAAACGATTTAGAAAAGGGGGTGGTGATGAACAGAGTGTCTGAGTTAAACAGACCACTCTTTCTGCTTAATTCAGAGACTCTGTCCCTCACCACCCCTTGTTGTAAATATTTTTGTCCACCCTAAGCGTGGAAGGGTATTCTCAGATGTGAGACCCTTGCTCATTGCACCATCAGGATTCAAGCAAACCGGGCCGAAGACGGCTGTAATGCCAGAAACCGGTCCCCGGGTGCTTGTTTCCTTCCCAGTGTAAGAATTGGCTTCTGTAGTTTGGTTTGCCCTGTTCCCATCATGCACTGGGACAGGAACAGACTAATTTGCATACAGCCAGGTTCTGAAACTGGGATGGTGCAGTGAGCTAAAAAACGGTGTTGGATCTAGCCCTGATCTCTTGACTGGGTGAGAGCTTTCTGCTTAATTCAGAGACTCTGTCCCTCACCACCCCTTGTTGTAAATACTTTTACAATGCAACATCCATTACAACGCATGCCATTACAACGCAACCATTACAACGCATGTCACTACAACGCATACCACTACAACGCATGTCATTACAACGCAGTCATTACAACGCATACCATTACAACGCATACCTACACTATCCAACACTTACCCTACTGTTGCACCCCCTGGAGTTCGAATAGTAATTTTTACCCCTACACTATCCAATACTCACCCTACTGTTGAACCCCCTTGAGTTAGAATAGTAATTTTTACCCCTACACTATCCAACACTTACCCTACTGTTGCAACCCCTGGAGTTAGAATAGTAATTTTTACCCCTACACTATCCAATACTTACCATACATGCAATGTAATGGTATGCGTTGTAATGGTATGCGTTGTAAATTTAGTATGCGTTGTAGTGGAATGCGTTGTAAAGGTAGTTTCAAAGAATTTGTTGTAATGGCATGCGTTGTAATGGAATGCGTTGTAATGGATGTTGCGTTGTAAAAGTATGCTTTGTAACGACATACATCCGTTAGACAGGGCTGTGTGATGGCCCCTACGTTGTTCACGCTATATATTAATGGAATAGCTGAATGCATGAGCAAAAACTCGACTGATGCCCCCATATTAGCAGGTGATAAGGTATCCATCCTGATGTTTGCCGACGACACGCTGATTTTCTCCAAGACTCCGAGTGGACTTAAGAAAGCTCTTAAAGTCTTTGAGGATTTCTGCTGTGAGAGGGGATTGGAGGTCAACGTGTCTATGACAAAGCTAATGGCATTTAATGCACGAAAGGCAAATACAAGAGGTTTTGCAATGAAGGAAGGCCCCCTATAATTTGTCAATGAGTTTACCTATTTGGGAGTTTACTTCCAAGGCAGCATGAAGTGGGACCGGCAAATCAATCTAGCCTCACTCAAGCTCAGACAGATATCTGAGGCTGTTTGTCAGGAGCAGAACCGTTCCCTATCAAAGCCCATCAGCCCCACCCTTGAAATCTATAATCTGAAAGCCGTTAGTTCAGCATTGTATGGTTCAGAGGTATGGGGCTGTGAGAATCTTGTTGCCCTTACCTCGGCAAGGCAGGTTTCAAAGAAATATACCCTGACTTCTCCAGAGCTCCCCAATGTGTCTATTATGACTAGATCTAGGCAAAAAAACCATAGCAGCCATAGCCAAATTGCGCCCCCTCCTGTATTGGAGTAGACTGTGGACTACTCCAGAACTTGTTGGCTATGCCCAGGGTTTCTTAGACATTATTAAATCAGACACATTGAATCAAATCAAATGGCTCAGGGCAGTCCGAAATCTTTTAGGGGAGCTAGGATTGACAGCATTGTGGACCGACCCTGCAAATTCTACTTTTCCATCTAAATCTATGCTGAAGGCTAAGTATTGGGAACTGTTTGCATTGAATAATGTCAGACAGCAAACGTCTTCCTCCCTTACGGGCCGCTTTTTGGATTATAAATTGGTCCCCAGGCTGGAATTATACTAGGATGCAATCTCGAAACCCATGGATCGTAAATTGTATTTTCAGTTCAGGGTGGGGTCTCAACCAGTAAGATCTTTTACCCTGAAATGGTCATCACACTTGTCAGCTGGGTGCCCAGGATGCACTGCCGAAATTGAGACCACAGCGCATATTCTTTGAGTTTGTGATATCTATGCTGCCCCACGTCGGGCCTGGCTGTTACCAATATGCAAGCTACTTGGTACCAGGGTAGCGGCGGAGGCTGATCGAATTTTGCGAACAGATACATCATTACCCATTGTACTAGCTATGGCGAAATTCCTAGGCTGGACCTGGATCTTGAGGGCGCGTCAAATTGCACATTGTCCTTGATTAGATTTAATAACTTTTTATACTGTTTTTGTAATGTGTATATGTCCAATGTTTCATTCTTTTAACCTGAGGTTTTTACTGGTTTTAAAGCTCGTTTTTATTCATGGGGTTTTAAATGAATTTATGTATGATATCTGTTTTAAATCAGGACCCTTATGTACTCGTGTGGCTGTATATGCTTTTATGATTGTAAAAATCGAATAAAGCTTTATGAACTTGGGAGTAAAAAAATGAACACCAGTGTTGATTTGCTGGGAAGATCCAAGATTTGGTAAAGTTGCACAAAAGAGTATCCCACACAAGACAGATAAAACACCTCTTAATACTAACATAAGGGTGCAGGTTATTGTAAGATAAATACTGTCAATACCAAAAAATTCCTTTCCCCTTCTGAAGGGGAAAGGAATGCTCGCCATCACCTCTATTGTCTTCTCAGCATTTGTTATTGATATTGTTCCTTTACCTATGCAATACTAGTAGAAACATGTATGGTACTGTATTTTTTCATTACACCTATCATGAATATCACATTCACACTTAAATGCTCATGATAAGTTGAAATCAGTGTAGGCAAGGCATAAGCATCTGGTCTTACTTGTGTCACGAAATCACTTGCAGTGGAAACTGCAGTATCAATCTAAAATAGTGGATATTGTGCCTCCAAGTATAGTATAAGATAACTCAAGGATATCATTTTGTAAGAATGGAGGTGTCACGAGATAATGTGGGGTAAACCACGAAGGAACCAAAAATTAAGAGCAATATCTACAAGGTCGGTTTACACATAAAATAAAACCATTAATCAACCCTACTATAAAGAATGCCAAACAAATAATGTTTTAACAGTATGATTCTTGTACACTGGAAGAAAACACAAGTTAGGCAAAAAAACATGTATTACACAATGAGATACTCCTTTCAATTGCCTCAAACATAAATGAAAACAAATACAAACATTAAATAATAAATTAAGGAAAGAATGCCATACTGGAGCTTTTTCCCATGTTTCCATATAGGAATCTTGACTCCAAACTCACTAGCACAATAAAGATTTCCTGTAAAAGTGGCATACATTCCTCCATGAACATGATGGAATCCAGGTAACACAGTTTACCAATTAGAAGTAGAGTTGGACCTTTTCTTCAGGGGTTTGTACGAGTATGGGGTCGGTGGGGAAGGAGTAGGAATGTTGTATGGAGTCGGGTTAGGAGATACAACGACGTGTTTCGCCATTACAGCTTTTTCACTGCTGAGCCAGCCATAATGGTGAAACTCGTCGTTTTCCACACTTGCCGAATAAACTAACTGCAAGCAGCCTGGGTGTACGAGTGTTTCCTAATACCAGAGGAGCATGTGGCGTTCATGTGGAGGAGATCCGGTATCCTGACTCGGACCGCCTATGACAGCTTGTGATTTCCTAAACTGGAGTTCGTGGACTGTGTGTATGTATATATATACATATATATATATTCACTGAAAAAACCATAGGTTTCACACCAGTTATAGTTAGGAATTAGCATTTAAAAAACCTATTAAATTCACTGAAAAAACCATAGGTTTCACACCAGTTATAGTTACCTGAAAATTTTACTGACATAAAACCATTGAAATTCCCACGTTATAGTTAGTTGGACTCACTATAACTTGCGCGTTTAATGCACTGCTGATGACATCACATATTACATCACTCATGACATGGTCAGTGACATCACTCATGACATCACTTATGACACCATCCAGTGAATGTGTGCCTTTCTGAAAAATAAACATGTTTTATTTATGTATATGTAAAGGTCGATGGAAGAATAAATATTTAAATAAGTGTCTTAATGGATGTTTTTTTAAAAAAAATGATTGGTTAACTGGCTTATTAAGTGTATCATAGTGAATACATATATTAGCGAGTATTGTTTAAATATTTAAATGTTTGTATCAGTGTTTCACTTTGTGTATAAGTGGGTGCATGGGTTGGTGAGTAGCTACATGTGTGTTTATATGGGTTATTAGATTTTTTTTTAGTATCAGTATAAGTGTCTGTATGATTTAGTGGGGGTGTTACTTAGCACACAGATGCATCAATGAATGACTCACTGTTTGTATGTGTTTTGAAGACAGCATATGTGCCGGACTGTATGGGTGAATGAGTGTGTATATGTATGTGTTAGTAAGTGAATGACTGTCTTTATCAGTAACTACATATGTTTTAATCTAGTATATGTGAGTATTGGTGTATATAAGTGAGTATATGTGAGAGTCAGAGATTGAAAGAGTTCTTGTTTAAATAAGTATGTGTTTCTATAAGTGATTGTTTAAGAGAGTAAGTATGTGTAAGTTTCCTTAGAAGTAAGGTGGTAGTGTGTGTATAGCTGTATATGCAAAAAAATGGATGTTCAATATTTTATTTGCATGTGTGAATATGTGTGTGAGCAACTTTTGGAAGACTGTCAGTGTGTTAACGGATGTATAGGTGTCTCACTACATATGATGAGTGAGTATATGTATGACTGACTATATAGAACTGTTGGTGAATGAGTGGATGTATATGTAAATGGTGGAATTACTGAATTGGTTGTTGTAACTGGTATAGGTATCTCCACTTTTTTGAAAATGTTAGTTTCTATTTTTGAATATGTGTTTCAAGGGTTACTTTACAGTGAAAGGAGGTCAGTCTCTCTGTCACAAGGATGGTGTCATCAGTGATGTCATGAGTCATGACACTGACCATGTCATGAGTGATGTAATATGTGATGTCATCAGCAGTGCATTACACACGCACGTTATAGTGAGTCCAACTAACTATAACGTGGGAATTTCAATGGTTTTATGTCAGTAAAAGTTCCAGGTAACTATAACTGGTGTGAAACCTATGGTTTTTTCAGTAAATTTAATAGGTTTTTTAAATGCTAATTCCTAACTATAACTGGTGTGAAACCTATGGTTTTTTCAGTGAATTTCATAGGTTTTTTAAATTCTAATTCCTTTCTATATCGAGTTTCTAACCTATGATTTTGTTTTAAATTTGCTGTTTTGTGTAAGTATTAATTTTTTTTATTTATTTTTTTATCATTTTTTCCTGGGGTTGCGCGCTCCGGGAAGCTCTCCGAAAAGCGCACCCAGAGTGCTACTTTCGTACGTGAAAAAAAATATGAATGAAAAGTAAATAATAACGCAAGACATTTAGTACCATTCATATAAAAGCATTTTTTTTGAATAAGGAAATGAAAATGATTTTGCATTTCCGTGAAACTATCAAAACGTCACTTCGGCGCGCCGCGTAAGCGCCCCCGGAAGCGCCTACATTCGTGCCGCGTATGCGCCCCGGAAGCGCCTACGTTCGCGCCGCGTGTGCGCTCCCGGAAGCGCTCCGGTGCACGCAGCGTCAGCGCGTCAAGTCATGCGACCTTAAAATAACACTTTTCATTGGTTGCTAACAGTTTTTTTTTACAAACAATGAAATCCCCACCCATTTTCTTCACTTCTTCTTTCACTTTTGTGACTGAAAGACCTGCCTTTTTGCTGTTGCATCTTTCTTGGTTTACCATGGCTGCCAGAGAATCCAGCAGTGAAGATGAGCCTGAATTCATCAATGAAGAGCCTCCTCAACCAAAGGTGAAGGAGCATTTCATTTGGAAATTTTTTAAAATACCACCTAACCAGAAAAAGGTGAATGCTCCAAAAGTGGAGTGCAGGATCTGCAAACAAGTCCTGTCACGGGGTGACCCCAAGAAGAAATATTCTTTTGGGAACTTTACAATGATACGGCATGTGGAGAGGAAGCACCCCCAGAATTTTGCCCGGGAAAGTGTCAGGGCTCTGGCACAAGAAGTTCCCAGTGATGGGGCCTCTACATCCACCGGAGGAGCAACAACTTCTGGGAGGGGGAGATCGCAGGAGCTCGTGCCAAATATTCAACCTGCTTTCAACAATGCTGTCCTAAAATGCAGATACTGTGATCAACTCCTTACCTATGGGGAGCAAAGTGTCCTGCTCATGGTTCGAGCATTGGAGAACCATCACTGCCGTTCCCATCCCTAATTTGTTTTGTTTCTTTTGCTCCTGTTGAGCAGTTTCCATTCCCTATTTTTGTTTATGTTCTTAAAAAAGAAAAAAAGAAGAAGAAAAAAAGTTCTTTTCAGAACTACCTCCAATTCTCATCAAAGAGCTATATTCTTAAAAAAATTAAAAAGAGTAAGTGAAATGGAGTGCATTGATAATGGAAAGGAAAATGAGTAAGAAAGAACAGAAAGGTATGAGAGGAGAAAGGAAGTGAAGTAGGGGGACTGAAAGAAGGTGAGTGTTGGGAAGGAAAGTAAGGAGAAGAAGAGTGAATATGGGGAATGTTGATATTCAAAGAAAATGTTGAAATGGAACGGGGGTGTGGAAGGGTAGGAAAAGATGCATTGCTGGAGTTGAAGACTGAAGGCCTCATTTATGAAGCCATGCGTCACTTTAACGCCACCAGAGCGTCACTTTTTGTGACGCATCAGTACAGTAAAAAATGCACCTTATTCAGTCATATTTACAAAGTGGCGCATCTAGGTAGATGCGTCACTTTGTAAGCCCCTGCGCCACATTATTCCTACGTCAGGTGTAATGTATGCAAAAGGGACGTATTGACGCAAGAAAGGGTCGTAGAGGTGACGCAGTGAAATCTATGAGATATCACTGCGTCACTTTTATGACGCTGTTGCGTCCAAATATTACGCCTGTTTCAAAGCAGACGTGCAGGCCCTTTCACATTGGGCCTGGCCCCATGTGAAAGGATGCATTGCTGGAGTTGCATCATTTTTGAGACACACTCCAGCAATACATCACTTTTGCGCTTACAGATACGTCTGAAATACTGACGTATCTGTAAGAACTTCCAACATAATACGTCATAAATTTAATATGACACATGAGTGGAAGACTGAAGGACTCATTTATGAGGCCATGCGTCACTTTAACGCCACCGGAGCGTCACTTTTTGTGATGCACCAGTGCTGTAAAAAATGCACCTTATTAAGTCATATTTACAAAGTGACACATCTAGGTAGTTGCGTCATAATGCCTACAAGTCCCAGAATGCCACAGTCGTGTGGAGTGTAGTATGCAAGGGGAATTGAAGTCACGAAATTTCACAAAACTTCACCAAGTCTGTGTGCCCTCCGAGGCTGAATGTCTCCTCTGGTCCCCTGTTCCGCATAAACCCCCAAAACCCAAACGGGATCTTTGAAGTAGGGGGTTTGGGGATGAATCCTCCAGACCCGACGTGCCGCCTGATGGCGACAACACTGCTCCAGCTTCTCCCTGGAATGGGGGTGGGGTGCGGCCAACATCTAGTACCCTGGAAGAGAAACAGTCCGCCGAAGCAGAAGCCAGCAGCACCACACCCAACTTAGCAATGCGGGGGTCTCTCTGCGCGATGCTGGCCATCACGTTAACAATGTCCATAACAGCTCCTCTAAAAGAAGAAACAGAGACCACTAGCGGGAATTCATGGAGGCATTTTAATCTTGAGGCTCACAGGTAGGCAAATGCATTTCCGCGGTCATCTCCGCCTTCTTCAGTGCCAGAGGTGTTGCTCACAAACAGTGCGGTTAAAACTGTAGATTTTAAATAGCCCACTGCATCCAGTTCCGTGATTGGTGACTCCGCCCCTATAATGAGTCTAATAGTGGCGAGTTGAATAACGCCTACAAATCCCAGAATGCCACAGTCGTGTGGAGTGTAGTATGCAAGGGGAATTGAAGTCACGAAATTTCACAAAACTTCACCAAGTCTGTGTGCCCTCCGAGGCTGAATGTCTCCTCTGGTCCCCTGTTCCGCATAAACCCCCAAAACCCAAACGGGATCTTTGAAGTAGGGGGTTTGGGGATGAATCCTCCAGACCCGATGTGCCGCCCGATGTCGACAACACTGCTCCAGCTTCTCCCTGGAATAGGGGTGGGGTGCGGCCAACATCCAGTACCCTGGAACAGAAACAGTCCGCCGAAGCAGAAGCCAGCAGCACCGCACCCAACTTAGCAATGCGGGGGTCTCTCTGCGCGATGCTGGCCATCACGCTAACAATGTCCAAAACAGCTCCTCCAAAAGAAGAAACAGAGACCACTAGCGGGGATTCATGGAGGCATTTTAATCTCGAGGCTCACAGGTAGGCAAATGCATTTCGGCAGTCATCTCCGCCTTCTTCAGTGCCAGAGGTGTTGCTCACAAACAGTGCGGTTAAAACTGTAGATTTTAAATAGCCCACTGCATCCGGTTCCGGTATTGGTGACTCCGCCCCTATAATAAGTCTAATAGTGGCGAGTTGAATGATGCCTACAAGTCCCAGAATGCCACAGTGGTGTGGAGTGTAGTATGCAAGGGGAATTGAAGTCACGAAATATATATATCCACAAACAACAGCTCCATCTGGCTACACGGGCCCCGTGGGAGGTGGCGCACACGCCAGCGGAGCACGCAAGTAATCAATTCTCAAAAAAAACTGTTCCAAATACGTGCGCTCTCAGTAATTCAAAACCGCCAGTCTCCATCAATTCCAAGGGTGTTTATTCAGGTACAACATGTTTCAGCTCACGAAGAAGCCTTGATCACGTAACTGAACAGCGCAGTGAACTCAACTAATAAAGTTACCGGCAGCACAATAATAAACAAAAGAGAAGGACAACAGTGCATCGTCTTTGCAATGGCAGACATCCCGGAACGGGCAAATGTCGTCATAGTTACTTTGGAACATCCAAATCATAATGTAAGTGCAAATGATAGTATGAGATACAGCAAGCCTATGTCCAATATCATCACGCCAGAGGCTATAATAGAATCTTCTAAATAAAGATAAAGATAAAATGAAAAGGCCCCAATCGCCTCGATATGGTCATGTGACCTACTGCCTCAGTTTGATACTTGATCGTACCCCAGAATACAGATGCCTGGTACAGGCACAGTATAGATGGATACTCTATTCAATTTGCAGATCATGTCTCACGGCAAGCTTAGTGCTTCGCATATAAAGGTAACATGTAAAATACGTCCATTGCGACAACACAAAAACCAGCTCTAGACATTCGATAAGTTTAGACAATGGGTATGACGATACTCAATTTGATACAATGCATAATCTTGGTGCTACATGTCCCAGTTACCATGTGAAATACATCACTTACTTCTAAACATAGTGGTAGCTGAAGGTTAGAAGGTAAAGAAGGAGGACAGTTGTAGCAATGGTATCACTTCTCCATAGAACACTCACGTTCCACACTTGTGTCAGTCAAGATTTTAGTCTCCTGCTGTGGAGGGGGCAATGCTGATAAGCTTCCGCTTGTATCCTGGCTGTGGGGATATCTCCTCTCATTACACAGCTGTGGGCAGTTATGTGGTGTGTTTAGTCAATCGCAAGCGTCAAGGTCGGAAAGGGGAGCATATATATTCATGTGCCTCCAGTCCATGGTCTCTTTACTACCCCAGGGTGCCCCCGTCCCCCGGTTTCCTTCCCTGGGCAGTGAGTGGGCCATTGATCTAAATAGAGAAGGAGGTTGGTAAAAAAAGCCCAGTGGTAGGGCGGCGATGCAGGAATTTTTAATGTGGTCATTACCCAATTGCTCATGGAGAAAACCAACAACAGATTCGCTTTTGAAGTTTAAGACCACACAGTCACCCGATAAGTTGGTCCTTGATGGGTCCACTCACGGTACTCTTCTCGCCATAATCCTCTGGCGTGCAATGTTTCTGCCTGAAGCACCCCACCATTCCAGATTTTGGGTTACCCAGTAGAGCGCTTTGGACATTAGTTGGGATGTTGATTCAATCTGCCCTTTCTGCAACAGTGGCACGTTCCCCAGAATTAAGACTAGGGGCGCAGCTGCTGGGGGTAAATGTAAGGTCTGTGCGTCATTCGGCTGACTACTCAAACCAAGACTATTTTCTTTTTGACTGCCCAGGTCCGAGTCTATCTGTATGCTGTATGCTGGGGTATGCTGTTAGCATACCCCAGATCCTGGGTTCTATTATCAGTTGTCTCAATCGGTTTATTAGGCACTAAAAACCTAGTGTTACTGCAAACCTTAGGGGTAGTTGTACATTGTGCCATGTTTGGAATTGGGATTGAGCCCTCCTGAGTTTCTCTTAGGTGTAGGTCCCTATTTATCTTTTCGGGGTAGGATTTTTTTGCCATTTTGGCATTATACTGGAATGGGATCTGATCCTCTCCTGGGTTATTAACCCTTTTATTACCCTTATTACTACAGCCTCCAGAGCATGACTATTTCCTGTGGCCTAATGTTCTAATGGGGTTAATTTTTCCTCAATCTGGGATAGTTTTGATAAGATGGGGTTTAACATGGTACCAACAAGTGTCTCAAGTCTCTGCCACATTATTTCCGGCATTCCGGGAAATTCGGCAGTGTCTGCTATTTCCACTATTTCTAAGCCATCTGTGTTTTGCTGAATTATTTCTGAGATTACCTCCCCCTCATGTTTATTTGTCCTTGGGGCTTTCGCTGCTTTTGGTCTCTGCGGCCCCAACCTTTTTTCTTTTTTGGGCAGCATCTGTAAGGCTCTTCATTGATTTTTTTGAAGCTGCCACCCTTAAGGACGCTCTTTGTTGGGTGCACGCTGCCGTGTCAGGTTGTATGGGTCTCGGGGTTTCGGTATCTTCTATACCCCTAACTAGAAGCGGGGGTTCACATGAAGTGATGTTTGGCCCACACCCTCCCCTTGATAATCTTTTGCGATTAGGGAGTTCCATCAATAGGGGTCGTTCTGTTAGTTCTATTTCATGTGCCAGAACGGTTGCTGCCCGGGTCAGGAAAGAGTCCAGAGTTCCTACTATGCTTTTATCCCCTCGTTTACTCATCTCTGTTCACTCCTGCAATAGGATAGATAAATACTCCCAATATCCAGTATCCACAGTCAAATAGCAAGAGGAGCGGGGCAGTATAGCAGGAAACTGCTGGTATTATTTAATAGTAGTGTCTAGTGAGAAATATTTCCTAGCTCAAACGTGCACTTTACCTTGAGTGTTTTTCTGGATGATCAAGGGGGGCCCAGCCTCTTCCGGGCTCCGATGGGCGTGGACGGGCCTACTCTTGGCCCGGGCTTTGGCCGGGCGTGTCCCCGCGCACGTCCCGCGCCACGGGCCAGCGTCTCGCTTTTCAGCACGACCCATGCGCTAATGCTGCTGGGATTTGTGGTTCCTGGCGCGTTGGCGGTCTCAGGTAACCCTTTCCCCAAAACGTCCGCTCCTCAGAGGCAGTGGCCCTTCAACCCCTGCAAGTGGGGCAAAAGAAATGGTGAGTTGGTTCTCATTGCTTCTCGCTCTACAACCGCTCGGCGGGTCAGCGTCTCGCTTTTCAGCACGAACTGTGCGCTAGTGCTGCTGGGATTTGTGGTTCCTGGCGCGTTGGTGGTCTCAGTTACCGCTTTCCCCAGAACGTCCGCTCCTCAGAGGCAGTGGCCCTTCAACCCCTGTAACTGTTGACCCCACCCATAGATCAGCATGACTGCAGACCAGGAAATGACTTATTAGGTGTTTCATTTAGCGGCCAAAGTTGTTATGATGTAAAGTAGACCCCAACCAGGAGCAGCCTTCCTGCTGCTCAGCCCATACCCAACTGACACTCTCCACATCCAGGCATCCTAACATTCCATTACATCACCATGCACACCAACATTCCACAGCACATTCATACTGGCTGAGCAGCAGGTATAACACATCTCCTTTCTTTATACAGATAACATTAAAAATAGTGCATGCAAAGAATGTCAATAAAACTATTACACGCAACACAATGACATCAGAACAAATGAAAGACAATAATCATTGTAGCAAAGTGCTGATGCAAAAGCATGCAGTTAAGAGATGGAACAATTTCATGCATGAGTGTAACAAATGATAAAATAAAGATATTAAAAATGGATATACACACATCATCTCCCTTTTTAAGCAAACCAAAGAAACGCACAAAATACCACTCCACAAAACACAAACTAAACCCAGAAACCAAAAAGAAACTGACTGGCCATGCAAACAAGAGCAAAGAAAACCTTAGAAAATGTGAGAAATTATTCCACACCAAATAAATGGCATGAACGCTTCCCACCACCCTTACCCCCAGTAAGGGTAATACATGTGGAACACAACTCCACACGAAACACATGGCATAAAAATTGCCCTACACCCAATCCCAAAGTGAGGGTAGTACATGTGGAAAGATGCTCCACATGAAACACGTAAAAGGGTACAACTACACCAATCAAGCAGTAAGAGAAAACAGTAAAAACCAGAAAAAATATTCACTCTTCAGAATGTGGTTTAATTTGAGCCCTTCACCCAAATCAGAAGTTGGGGTGGTCTGTGTGGAAAGATGCTCCACAAGGAACATTTAAAATCTCACAACGCTAGTCCCAATGAAACACACACTCTTCGCAAATCTGGCTTTAACTCAGCCCTCCACCCAAACCCAAAGTAAGGGCGGTAAGTGTGGAAAGGCGCTCAACACGGAACATTAAAATAACTCTTCAAGCAAACATAAGGGGGCTAGCACAACCTATCATCTTAAACACAGTGAGAGAAAAACAGGACCTCACCAACACCATTTGACTTAAACCCGCCCTTCACCCTCACCCCATAAGTAGGGTGGAACAAAACAATACCTCTCACACATGAAACCTAAAACCCTGCACCCCTAAAATAGTAAGGGTGGAATAAAATGTCACTCACACAACTAAACAGTCAATACACCCGACAAGATTATAAAAATCCCTATCGACACAACACACCCCACAAAAATAACTCTGCAATGTATCACCATCCAAAAGTATCACCAAGAAAGGAAAGGGGGGGGGCAGCTCGGCCCCCATGCACGTATGGCGGGGCGACCCGGCTTCCACCCTCCCCCGTATCTTCGGTGGTGGGGAGTGCCCGCCCCTTCTTGCCACATCTTGATGACGCGGCAGGGGGTGCCTCCACCACCGACTGATGCCGGTCCCACCGTTGACCCGGAAGCAGTAGAAGTGCTTCCGGGTTAATAAATACGGCCGGGGGGTCCCGAGTCCCCCTGCCTTCCAAAGAAAACTCCTTGCATGACTGATTACTTTAGGGGTTGATGTGGTGGTGTACACAACAGGGAGGGGGTGGTCGGTAGTCCCAGACCATAAGATCACAGTAAACACAAAGCACAAGTCTCTGCCAGCAAGAACCCACACGTTATACCCCCAACAACGTACATATCGCCTTTCAGAACAACACAGCCCACACCACAACAAATTATTCCATACTGAAAGCTGCTGAAAAAAGTGCAAAGCATCAAGTACTCCTGGTCCCACACATGTCAGACACTGAATGTAAAGATCAGAATCTGAAGTAAAGAAAGTCATTGCCACTATGTACACAGTTCAGCATAACATGCAGTTCGACATGTGACAAGTTCTCTTTTGTTGCTAGACTGGATACTAGAGTCCCTTTGTACAACAAGACTAGAAACCAGTCCCATCTCTATATTTTTACAATGCACATCGGTGCACAACGTTGTAAGCATGTGGCGTAGAGCCAGTGCGTAACATGGGAGCTGAAGCAAAGATGGCAATCTCCTAAAAAGAGAATAATCAAGACTAAAACACTGACTTAACAATGACATTCAGGTGGATGAGACAACGGGGCTGACCATGGAGTTCAGAAATGCTCCTCCGAAGAATTGCAGAAAGCATAGAGCGATAGATAGATGGAGGTCAAAAGACGATGGCCGCACTTATTAGACACTACTTTGGATGGCTCACAACGACGTGTTGCAACACAAAATGCAGACGGGAGACAGTAAACATACAAAACAGTACCTTTGCCAAAAATGACCACCTCTGGAAATGAAGAGTGTTCACTCGACAGTGACCTCCGATGAAAACTGCAAAGGAGGTCCGATGCTTGAAAGATGGCAGCACGTATGAGTTACATGCGCCAAATGGCGCCATTGAAGATCCACCGGTAGTTGATCAATAGCAAACCATAGTCCAAAATGACTAAAAAGAACCGCTCTTGCTGCCAGTGCAAAGGCCACTGTGAAAGGGCTGCTAAAAATCTGTAGCACATGTAGAACTGGGCACAAACAGACATGCAACACATCACCTAGAATCCAAGTCTGATCTGCCACAGCGAGGTCCTCTTCAACAAGGCAAAATTCACACACATTGAATACTCGTGCAGATTATCTATGTATTAAAACAACCCAGCAAAGCACACACAGTACACAGCTCAAAGAAAGTGCTGCAAAGTATGACCCGGCTGGTAGGCTATCCGATGGAACAGGACACTGGTGGGGCTGGAGGGCATACTGTCCTTCTGTGTGCTTCTTTAGGTTCCTTAATATTTCCTCCAGTTGATTATTCAGGCTGTAGGTACTTGTAATTTGGTTTCCATTCAGTGCATGAATAGATTCTTCTTCAGTTCCTTAAAATCGTCGCCAAAATATGTAGTAATGAAAAAGGATGATTTGTAGTCCATGTAAGTATTAAATAGGTTTATTCAGGATAAGTTGTTATGATGTAAAGTAGAGCCCCAACAGGAGCCGCCTTCCTGCTGCTCAGCCCATCCACCAACTGACACTCTCCATATCCAGGCATCCTAACATTCCATTACATCACCATGCACACCAACATTCCACAGCGCATTCACACTGGCTGAGCAGCAGGTATAACAGGCTCCAAACAAGTGTGGCTCTTACATAATGATCCCGTCCACCATGACTGTCAATTTTGTGTTTGTAAATCTGTGGTTTCTTCTACCAGCTATGGTTAAAAAAATAAGGGAAGATATGGTAGGTGAAAAAGAAAAATTATGACAAGGGGAAAACATAAAAATAGCAAAAGGAAAATCTAATGTTCTGACCTCAATTTGGCTATCTGCCGATGGCTGCTTCTGAGCAATAGAAAAATATCATGTTATAGAATGGGGTGTGCTTTACAGAGTGCTTAGCAGGTGTTATTGCATAGAATATTACTACCAGGTGCATAAATTGAGCCTATGTCTTTCAGATGCAACATCATACCACAGAAAAACCATTCTACTACGTATTTCCGCAGACCTTACACCACTGCTTGACAGCTATGCTGACAGAAATATATAAATGTGGTCGTCGGAATGTTGCCATACCAACACCGACGGAGTGTTTGTTATCCGACGGCAGAGGAATATTCACAACAAGTGTGGTTGTTCAGCTTGGACCAAGGGCTTCTTTCCTACACGACAGACAGAGGATTTCCTGTTCTGTGTATCAATTGGATAGAAGGTACTCTACAGGGCCAGTGGGCAGAATTAAACCTCCATCACAGAGGACAACCGGCTGGACCACCAAGATATAAATAGGACCCTAAGTGACTAGTATGCTGTTACATACATAAAATGGTATACATCCATCCAGCAATTATTATTATCATATGAAGACCCATACTGACCAACTTTTTATCACCCATCTCTCTAACGGGTCCTACAGCTTTAATTAAATGAAAAGATGCATCATGAGCTTCAGGGGAAATTTCTCTAGGGTACTAATGATGTCTTCTGCAGCACACAGTGACCAATTAATTAAATAGTGCACTGGAACACTGTGTCACAGATTTCCTAACCTTTTGTACAGGTGCTTGTGCCCCACTAAGAAGCGCTCTGCAATGTGGTGAAATTGGCAGTGCTGTTCAACTTTCACACACAAAAGATGTAGGGCCCAATGTAGGTAGGCAAATACCGGTCGGTAACGGCCGAATATCGGTAATTTCGGCCGTTACCGACCGGTATTTGGAAAATGAGATGTAGGTGTTAAGAATGTACCGAATCGGCAAATAAGAATCTGTAAAAATCCTAATCGGTATTTACCGATTCCTCATTTACCGAGTTCTTATTTTCCGATTCGGTAAATAAGAAATGGCAAAAAGACCCATTGAGATGTGATAAAGGCCAAAAATACCGATTTCCATGAAATTCGGTATTTAAGAGTCGGTATTTACCATGGACTGAAAGCAGGTGGTAACCAGGTGCAGGCTATAAAAAAGGGCCCAAAATGCATCAGTGTTGCAAGAATGGCGGCATTCTATGTGATTGCGAGGCGGCAAAGGCTACAGGCAGCAGGAGAGAGGGTATGAAGAAGGGAGGAGCAGGTGTACAGGCAGAGGATCACCCTATTCCAACTGACTGAGCCAGAGATACTGCAGAGGTACAGGCTACACCCCAGAACCATCCTGGAATTGATTAGGGACCTCCGCCCATACCTGGATCACCCAACACCCAGGGCCCACGCCATCCCACCCCATGTGCAGGCGCTGTGTACCCTACACCTGCTTGCCTCTGGGAGCTACCAGAGTGTGATTGCTGCAGTAGGTGTTGTGTCCCAGAGCTGCCTGTCCTGTTTTTTCAGGAAGTTCCTGGATGCCATGATGCAGAGAATGGAACATTACATCCGGTTCCCTGACACACCTGCGGAACTTGCAAAAACAAAAACTGACTTCTATGAACTGGCACACTTCCCGCATGCGATAGACTGCATAGATGGCACCCACATTCCACTATGCCCACCTGCAGCCACTGAACACATCTAGAGAAATCGTAAGTCGACACACTCCATCAATGTGCAGGTGATATGCAATGCTGGCAACATCATCACAGACACAGTGGCCAAATTTCCTGGGAGCATGCACAACTCCTACATTTTCCTGAACAGCAGAATATACACACGGCTTGTTGCTGGGGATTTTGGTGATGGATATCTGCTAGGAAAATAAGTGTAACACACCCTGATATGAATGGCAGATGTATGTGTCATGTGTATGTAACCCATGGACCTCTCATTCCCTCCTAGGCGATAGTGCATATGCCCTGCGTTCGTTTGTGCTCACACCGTACCTCAATCCAACTAACAGAGGCGAAAGGCATTACAATGTAGCACACAGGTCAACTTGCAACGTAGTGGAGCGCACATTTGGACTCCTCAAGAGCAGGTTCCGCTGCCTCCACAAGAGTGGAGGTGCACGACAGTACACCCCTATCCTGTGTTGCAAGATAATAGTGACCTGTGCCATGTTACCCAATATTGCCACCAAAGAAGGCACAGAGGTGGAGGTGTCACATCACAAGGACATTGATGATGACCAAGAACATGCAGACCCCCAAGCAACAGGAGCAGCAGCAACAGATGGAAGATTGAGACGGTCAGAGATTACACTTCGATATTTCTAGGTAATGTATGACACACGGACAGGTATAGTGTTTGACGAGTGTAGTTTAATATTCACTACATCATGATTAAAATACAAAATCCATTGTCCATCAATGTCCATGTCCATGACTGTGTGTGCTCAGTTGCCGTGACTGTGAGCAGTCCTGTGGATTTTAGGCAATGTTCAATGCTTACGCCAACGCACTACATTGCGGGATTTACGTGCCTGGGTTCCATATCTTGGCTGGTGCCTGACTCAGCATTGCTGCGCCTGACGCTCCTGCGCACCTCTGGTACTGGTGTGCTGGAGCCACTCCTGCTGGTGGACCCCTCTGTCTCCTCCACACCCGTGTCACCAGTAGTGCCTGTTTGAGTGGTTAGGGTCTGCTCCATCGCAGAGGTCACTCTTCCCATGCCCCGTGTCAAGTCTGTGCAGCAGTGCACAATTGCATCCTGCATGGATATTGAGCAGCGGCACAGTAGTGATGTAGCTGTAGCAAATCTGTTCAGTGCCTTGGACTGCTGCCGCATATACTGCCGCTCCCTGCGACGCTCTAGTTGGTTCCTGTCCAACTTATCAGACAGTACACCCATGTATGTAGAGATGTCTGACATCCCCTTGGAAATTGCCTCCAAACTACAAGCAATGTGGCCTATTCCCTTGTCCATGTGTGACATTTTAAAGTTCATGCTGCGCACCTACCTATGCATGGCCAACAGTGCCTTGGCCTGCATGTGCTGTACTTTTACCATTGTGGCCTCCAGGCCACAGAAGACGCTCCCACCTTCCTGCCCATCGCCACCCTCAAGTGCCCTCCTGCCAAGGACACTAGTCCGCGCAGCGCCTGCTGAACTCTGTGGTCTGGCCTTGTCAGCCACAGGTGCAATTTTTTGATTTTCTACATCCTCATTCTCCTCATCTGAGGTTTGCAGGCTCCTCAGAGGGGGCATATCAGGCCTACTTGCCCTTCCCTGCATGGACGACCTGGACGTTGGTTTTGGTGTAAGCGGTGTGCTTTCCAATTTAGGTGATCCAAACAATAGAGGTGATAGCGGGACAGGTGTTGAGGCTCGCTCTGGTGTTGAGGCTTCCTGGGTTGTGTTGTTGCCTCCTTCTACAGTGCTATGACCTGTGCTTTGTTTCTCTTTTTCTCTTCTGTTAGTTGCTGGTGCCCTCTCCTCCCTTGCTGGTGCTGTACTGCGTGAGGAATCTCCTGTGAAAACATATGGACATAGGGTCAAAGGTGCTGTTCACCTGTGTGTAGTTCTTGAATAAATTGTTTACACACCTGTGCCCAGTATACATTGTGTGTTTGGAGATGTGTGTGGCATGCCTTGCTGAATCTTGTGGTGTATGCATTGCATGTATGTAATCATGACTACGTCTACCATGATGCATTGCTGGCCCCAAGTATGAGCTGTTCTGCAGTGTAATGATTATACACAGTGGGGTACGGGTTCAGGGTAATGGTTGTGGATTAGGGTCCAAGCATCTTACCTTGTTTCTTAGTTGTTCTTGCTGTTGTCCAAGTCTCCAATCCCATGGATGCATAATGGCTCCAAGGTTGACTCAACAAGCTCCTCCATTTCAGTCAGTTTTGGTGCTTTGCTCCTACCACCTCCTGTCACACCAGCCTCCTTTTTTTGGGCAGCAATCTTCTTTTTTGTTAAAATGCGCAGGTCATACCATTGTTTCTTTATGTCATCGATCTCCCTGTGCTTCACACCAATGGCCTTGACTTTTCCCTGTATGCCAGTCCATATGTTTCTCTTCACAGACTCTGCAACTTGCAGAGACTGTTTTCCAAAAATGTGGTTGTAGTGACTCACAATTTCTTCTACAAGCACCTGCAGTTCTGCTGGGCTGAACTTGATCTTTCTTTTGCGCTCTCCACATCCTTTTGCCCTTCCTGAGACTCCATTCTGTTGAACAGCTCGGCTCTGGATAGTCAGCTCCTCTCACCTCAGCTCATTTGTTTGTTCAGTTGCTGTGCACTTGCATGGGTGTGGCCACTCCCAGGAACTGGGGA
Organism: Lissotriton vulgaris; assembly: GCF_964263255.1. Taxonomy (NCBI): domain Eukaryota; kingdom Metazoa; phylum Chordata; class Amphibia; order Caudata; family Salamandridae; genus Lissotriton; species Lissotriton vulgaris. The sequence continues at coordinate 1,158,687,559 of NC_141695.1, read as the reverse complement.
GGGGTTCTTCTTTCTGATTGGTTGGATACTCTGGGCCTTGGTTGTGGGGTGTGTAGGGTGTCCCTGATTGGTTGGCAGGCTCACATGTCGATTTTCAAACTGCTGATTCGGTATTTACGATTCGGAATGTGCAGATTCGGTAAATCCCGTTCATTCCTATGGGCCAGAAGGTCCATAGGAATGAATGTGATTTACCGATTCGGGATTTTCCGAATCGGTAAATACCGATTTGGTAAATACCGATTGGATATTCCGAACGATACCGAATCGGTAAAATGTACTGATTTTTTGCTACATCACGTTTTCCAATTCTCGAATACCGATTTGGTATGAGTCGGTATTTAAGAGTCGGAAAAAGAGATTTACCTACATCGGGCCCATATTGTGTTGCAAGTTGAACATGAGTGGAGCGTTGAAAATTTTTGCATGGGGAAGCACCAAACCAGGGCCAGCTTTAGGGCGGTGAAACTGGCACAGCACCCATACATGGTGCTGAGGGAGGGGCGCTGTTTAGAAATAACTTATGGGTTTAAAAGCACCTGCTGCAGAGTTCCTTGTGTACAGCAGTTTTCAAGCAACACTAAAAATGTCAAGATAACTCTGGTGATTATTGTTCCTGCTGGAAAGAGATCCCAGTTTTGTTAAGTGGCGGTTTTGACTCATATAAAGTAGGGCAGAGGGTAAATATGCCTACTGCAAAGAAATTGTACCTTGAAGATCACAGAACTGTATTGTTTGTGGATGGTTCTGTTGGTTACTGCTTTGTCACAGAGATCCTTTTGTTACTTTCAGTTCAAAAGCTACAATTCTGATATAGTACAATGAGCTACAAACTTCCATCAATAGAGCCACATGCAAATTGCATGGTATAGGTCAGAATTGTATGTTTTTCTGCATTGTTTCATTATCCTAATGTTGCTAAAAAGGAATAGTATGGGTAGGAACATATTCATATTAGTAAAGCCAACCCTAACCACTGTGGTAGATTGAAAATCCTGAGATTGTGTTTCTCCAGACAAAACACTCTTAAAATATACTGCCTAGTAGTATGGATAATGTGCTTTCTACAACTTTGTATTCCTCATTGTCATATACTAACATTTCCTATAGCCTGAATTCCGCATGTATGATTCATTGCCTCTGTATAATGTGTGTGTGCTGTAAAGTGTTCTGACACCCTACACCATAAGTAGAGCTATAAAAACAAATGGAATGCATGTGAGAGAGGGGCGATGGAGAGATGAGCGACTTTGTTGGCGCGTGGTTTTAGGCAAGCTGTGGTGGAGAGGGAGGTCATTGGAGGGCACCTAAAATCACTGTCTCACCAGCGAAAAAGCCAATCCCGCGCCAAACCTGGCTATCATCTATGCAAAAAGGGATTAACAGGGAAGGAACAGCAGAAACCTGCAAAGGTTTCACATGGAGCTAGATCAGTAGTACTTAAATAGCACAACATGACTGTATGTGGTTCTAATGGAACCAGGCGCAAAAATTAAACAAGCATAAAATCACGTAATATTCCTGCATGTAACCTGTATGTGGTTAGTGGTCCTCAATGAAATTTGTACTGAAAGTTTTTACTAAAGACCAATACCCATGCAAGGCGTCATCGACTCGTTTTTGGACTAAACAATATTAAATCAGGCTTGTGCTTCATTTCATCTAAAAAGCAAGAAAAATAATGGATCTCGAAATGCAGGCTACAAATGTCTCCTTCTTCATATTCTTTTACTAACCATTTCCACAGAGCCAAAAATTATGGGAACACAGTGAAGGGAGCACACACAATGGCATGCAGAACAGTCAATGACCACTTCAAAGACACTCCCCTTGCCATGTATATTATCATAATAATATTATAGTCTATCAGTTCTGTTAATAACAAACAAAGGGGCATATTAGCAAGGCGGGCGATATGAAATTATCGCCGCTTTTGCGGCCGTTTTCAGCCAAGAAGCGGCGATAATTTCATCGCCCTATTAGCAAATTGTCGCTAACAGCAGTTAGCGACAGTTTTTAGGCGATAGCGAGCGGTTTGGGACCCGCTTTGCATGTCAGCGATATTTATCGCTAATGACATACAAAGTAGGCGTACCCAACCTGTTAGCGACTGGAAGTAGTCGCTAACATCGCTATCGCCTATTATTAACGCAGGCTTAGCGATGAAAAAATGTGTGCTAAGCGCGAATATCGCTGAAAACTAATGCCTGCTCAGACCTCTTCTTAACCTGTATAGCCAATGGGAGTTGGATATTCAGGTTAAGACCCGATTAGCGTTAATGCCTGAATATCGCCTCATTTCCAGCGATATTCATGCATTAAGCCGCTATCGCCAGATATTTTATCGACTTTGAGATAAGCGATGCTAATAGCACGTTATCTCTGCGATAAAATCTGGCGATGCACGGCAATAGATAACTTGTTGCTAAGGTTATTTGGCGATAAATATCGCTAGTTGTTGATAATATGCCCCTGCATTTTTTAAGCATTGCTGTGACACCTCGATAAGCTGGTGCTCTTCTTCAGCCACATTTGTCTGGAGGAAAACCAAGAACAGGACCGTGAAACTGCAAGCCTTTTGCTTCGATAGAGTCTTCCGCCTCAGGCTGAGTAAAGCAAGAGCATGCATACCAATATTTGGGAACAATTTAGAGAGAGATGCAGTGAAAAAAATTGAGTGGAATTAATTTTCCCACTGAGGTGTGTGAAATAGTAGGCAGGAGAAAGCTAAAAACAACTTGCATTGTTAGTTTAAACACCAGTCTCCAATCTAAAACCTCGATTTAAAGTACCCTGGAACAACTCCTGTTTTCCTCCTCCCCAGACATACCCTAATCGTGGTCAAGAGAATTAAAGAGGTACAGCAATAACAATATTTATTCGTTTTGGGAGGATTAGCATGCAGAAATCGCAGGTTAGGGCCAATTTGCACATATTTTTACTGATTCTTCAAATGGAAATCGAGGCTGCTTTCAGCAGCCAAAATAAAAACTTGGGGCCTCATTTATGAGGCTGTGCGTCACTTTTATTCCGCCGGTGCGTCACTGTAGGAGAGTAGGGTCTGCTATCCTATGGTCACCCCAAATTTTTGCTTTTTGCTTCACTGGTTTCTGACTTAATGTGGCTGTGGGCCTGCTAATCAGACCCACAGCCTGCTGTTCTCTCTCTAAATTACTGCCAATGCACTTTAGGTGCACTACGAATTGGAACTGGTTCACCTTATGAGCCCCTGTATTAGTGCACTCTAGGTGCCCAGGGCATAGGTGTATCCAAGGCCTACCAGGGGCTGCAGCATGTATTGTGCCACCCCTGGCCTGGCCTCCATATTTGACACAACTGGCTGATCACTCAGCTGGGGTAAGTCGGTGTAACCACCTCTTACTTAGGTACAGTATGTCTGTGCCTAACCCTAAACTGGACACATATGTTCCTATCAGCCACTCCTATGGAAGGCCTCATCAATCCTGGAGGCAGAGTGCTTGGAAATATGTGAGATGGTGCTCTAGCATGAGCTGAGCCTGTCTGCAGCTGTCGGGAACCACTCCCTAAGCTGTTCCGGGATATTGCCATACCATATACTCTTAAGTGCATTATAATCCTCGCGGTTATTTGCTATCTTTGGTTTGGCTTTATCAAAACATGTCGAGTAAGGTGTCATACGAATTGGAATACTATCCCCTCGCCAATTCTGGCGACGGGGATAGCATTCCACCCTTCTAGAGGGACACGACATGTGTGTAGCCTTAACCCCGGTTAAAGTTAAACAGAGCCTCAGCATCACAAAATGGATGCTGCCACCACAGACACGAGTCTGGCCTCCTGCTGCTGACCGAAACTCAGCAGATGGTGGCCTGGACAAAGGGTTTCCTGCCTTGGGAGGTGCGAGCACCACCCCAGACAGGATTTTGTGTATTGGGTAGGACAGGGCTGAATAGAATCAGACATGCCCGGGGCACACAAGGTGTCCCCGTGCATAGGCCAGTCCAAACCGGTTCTGGGGCTTTCCAGCCCCAGTCCTGGCGAGGAGCTGGACAAAGGAAAGGGGGTGTAGCCGCCCCCCTTCCTGGTTCCTCCCAGAGGAGGGACCTAGTAGGTGATCCACCCCTCAGATTGGGAATAAGAGCGGGAGCAGTGCCATTGCACAGCAGATCATCCTGAACCAACTTTACATGAAGAAGAAGACTGGACTTCGACATTCTGCTGCACAGAAGACTGAAGAGAATCTCCCTTGTGGCCTAGGAGTGGCCACCCTGTGAACACAGGTACCAACCAGCAACTCGACGTCTGTTTGCCGCCGCCTCCCGCCGGAGACCGAGCCCAGAGCCTGACAAGAACCAGACTCCCAGACCTCTCAGAGCCCGATCCACAGTCCCTATGAAGAAGGGACACGTGGAGGCACCGAGTGACGTGGGACCGGACCTCTTGGAAGACACTCGAAAAGCTGACTGCGCAGCTTCTGAGGCATCCTCGACGTTGTGCTTTGGGGACTAAGAACCCCCACCACCGAGCAGCCCTTGCACCGAAGAGCAGCCCTCCAGCATCTCCACGATCTGCGTGGGGCCCTTTTGCATTGTGCCACTCGACGCGCCATCCCGGCCACTAGCCACGTGGTCAGCGGCCATCTTGGCGACGAAACCGAAGATTTACACAGCAGGTCTGGTTGCTCCAGACCTACCCAAGCTCCTGTGAAAAGGAGCACCCGCTCTGACCTTGCTGGTCCGAGTGTTAAGCATCTTTCAACTTCTGCCTGGCTTGCCTTTGCCAAGGCCTGTTTGCTCCGATCGAGGTGCCGACACCGCCAACAGCGAGAAGCTTGCGTGGGACAGCTCGTGACTGACTCCTGGACGTCCTCGACCCCGGGTATCCACGTGGCTGCAGAAAGAAGCTACCCGACAACGCCTGTTTGCACCCGACATCGCCTGGTTCCAATCTGGTTCCACGGTAGTCACTGGCTAGTGACTTTGAACATTGTCCCCTCTGCTTTCAGGTCTTCACATCTTCAGATCCACCCTTGGATCCACCGGAACTCTTCTCATCGAGCCGCCTGCAGCATCTTCAGCTCCAAGCACCATCGACCAGCGTGACGAAACCCGACACTACTTCGACCCTGTGCACCCGCTTCCTGTGGGTGAGGTAACTCAGCTCCGCCGGTGCTCCTGCACTGGTACACATCCCAAGGGCCTGTGTTTTAAGTTTCAGCTCCGTAGGTCACTCGGAAGGTTCCTAACTTTCTAACTTTGTACTTTTTACGCACCATAGACTTTGTATTGGAAAGTGCGTGCACTTTGAACACTGCACCTGAGTCCCGTGGGCCTCTCCCGACTTAGTTACTGCTAGTCTCGAATAGCTCCAGCGATTCCCAAGGCCCTAGGCCTCTTCACTTTCCTCCTGGTATCTCTTATACCACTTTCTTAGTGTATGGTTTAGGTGGCCCCTAGGGCTCATCCATATTGTGCAACTTTTGTGTATTTTAAACTGTCTTGTGATTTTACGCTTGTGCTTCTGTGCTCACAAAGAGTCCAGGGGATTTTAATAGTTAATAAATCAATATATATTTTCAATATATATCTGTGTGGTGTACCTTTCATTTGGTATTCAAGGGGGTTGTGTATGGTATAACAGCTGGCTTCACATGCCTTTCAGAGTTTAGCCTAAGACTGCTTTGTCCACGTTACCACTAGGATAACTGGTCTACAAGGTTGAATTCCAACCATCATCATAAGGGTTGCTTGGCATGGTACAAAGTGATCACTAGAATTAGTGAGCATTATATACCAGGCCAACTTCTCACATTGGTGGCAGCGGTGGGATCTGAGCTTGCTGTTGTTTTACCATTACAATCTTTGAGATTATCATTTGAAAGATCATACAGGTACCTGCTAGGTACATATAAAACAAGACTAGTATACTTAAGTTCTACTGAACTTAGTTGTTGTAGAGCAAAGGGAGTAGCACACCCTAGCTACAACTACTAGATAGGTTTAGTAGGTAAACACCAGTGTAGGTAGATTGCAACACATCCACCCACACTAGAGCAATGTCTGGAGCAGAGGGGTCCAGTGGACTTACTCCTGTTGAGAGTGACCCTCCAAGGGCACCATCCAAATTTGCTATTTTTTCCTTTAAGGAATTAAGACAGCTTTGTGTCTTAAGGGGTCTGAAGACAGGGCCTTCCCCTACTACAGACCACCTAAGAGAGCTCTTAGACCAGTCTGAGACTCTAAAGCCCTCTAAGGCAAACCCCACAGGGGATGCTGAAGGAGGCCATCCTTCAGAGGATGACACTGTAGACACCCCTGCCCCTATCATCCTGGTAGATGAGGAAGCCTCCACCACTGGAGCTCCTCAGGTAGATGTAGAGGAAGAGGAGGAGGTGGAAAGCAGTGAGTCAGATGATGACAGAGATAGTCAGGTGCTGGTCAGTAGACTGAACCAGGCTAACTTAAGCCAACTTGGGAATGAATCAGGTAACAACCCATTCAGACCCCCAGGTGGACTTAACCAGGAGCCTAGGAGGAGAAGGACTCACTCAGGTGACTCTGACAACTCCCATGCTTCTAGAGGTTCTCATGGTCACTCCAGAAGGAGGATGACTAGCCCTCAGAGAAGGGAACATGAGACCAAATTGAGAGAATCTCAAATTAGAGAGGCTGAATTGAGAGTCCAGAGACAAGAGTTAGAGATTGCCCTGGCCCAAGAGAAACTTGCTAGAGCAAGACAGCCTAGAGAGAGTGGGGTAATAGAACCCACTGGTGGCAGCAATATCCACAAGGATAAAGACAGGTCTTTTGATAACAGAAACCTGAGTAAGATTGTGCCCCCCTACAAAGCTGGGGATGATATCCATAAATGGATTACTGCAATGGAGAGAGCCTGCAGAGTACAGCAGATCCCTCAGGAGCAGTGGGCAGCAATCTTGTGGCTCTCCTTTGAAGGTAGAGGCCGAGACAGACTCCTCACAGTTAGTGATGGGGATTCTAGAAACTACCTGGTCCTGAAGAGTGCTCTGATTGATGGGTTAGGCTTAACCACTGAACAGTACAGGTTAATGTTCAGAGATACCCAGAAGACACAGACTCAGGACTGGTCTGAATTTGTTGAGTGTGCCACTAAGGCTCTGGAGGGATGGTTGCTGGGAAGCAAGGTTACAGACTATGAAGGATTGTATAATTTGCTGATGAGAGAACAAATTTTAAATAATTGTCAGAACCAGCAGTTGCATCAACATTTGGTTGACTCAGATTTGACCTCTCCCCAAGAATTGGGAAAGAGGGCAGATAAATGGGTAAGAACCAGAGTTAAGCAAAAGAACCAGAACCAGAACCAGGGTGGTGACCAGAAGAAAACAGACCAGAAGGGTGGGGAGCAGAAAGCTGAAGACCAGAAGTCTTCAACAGGGCCCCAAACTGAGACAGAGGGTGGGTCCCAAACTTCCAAGAAGAAGAAGAAAGAAGGTCAGAAGAACCCCTGGTGTAAAACTTTTAAGAACACCTCTCACTGGACAAGTGAGTGTAAAAAGGGTGGAGCCCCCAGCGCTGCAGCCCCTAAGGCACCTGCACCCACTAGTACAGTTAGCAGTGCTGGTCCTCAAGCCAAGGGATTAGTGGGTGTCACTTTGGGAACTGAAGGAGATTCTGACCTAGTCAGAACCCTTACACAGGCTGTTCTGGTTTGTGAAGGGGACATAGATTTGACCCCTGACATAAGTCCCAGTAACCTGGGCAAATACAGACAGACACCTTTGATCAACAATAAAGTGGCTCAAGCTTACAGGGACACATGTGCCAGTGTCACTATGGTGACACCTAACTTTGTGGACCCTGGACAATACATGCCAGGCGATGATTACCTGGTGACCAATGCCAGCAATGTCACTACTACACATAGTGTGGCACTTGTTAACTTTTCCTGGGGAGGGGTAACTGGCCTAAAGAAAGTTGTGGTTAGTGCTGATCTCCCAGTAGAATGTTTGTTGGGCAATGCCCTTGAGAACTCTCTATGGTCAGAAGTTGAGTACAGGACTCATGCAGAGATGTTAGGGATATCATCACATGTCCTTGCTGTGACCAGGTCACAGGCCAAAAAGTGCCTCTCTGAACCTCAGGTCTTGGATCCTGGAACAATGGACCAAGTACCTTCCAAGAAGAAGAACAGGAGGGTTAAGGATGCGCCTTCCCAACTGCCTACAAGTGAGGATCAGGCTTCACAGGAAATTGATCTTGAGACCCCTGAAGGAACTGTCCCTGAAGAACTTGAACCTGATCAGGTTGAGTTTCTGGGGACAGGGGGACCTTCTAGGGCAGACTTGGGGCAGGCTCAGTTAACCTGTCCTTCTCTTGAACCCCTCAGACAGCAGGCTGCTGCTGAGGCTGCTGGGAATGCTCAAGGTGCCCATAAAGTATATTGGGACGATGGACTCCTTTATTCAGAGGCTAGAGACCCCAAGCCTGGTGCTACCAGGAGGTTGGTTATACCTCTGCAATTTAGGGGCTTCCTACTCACCTTGGCCCATGATATTCCTTTAGCAGGACACCTAGGCCAGAACAAGACTTGGGACAGGCTTGTCCCTCACTTTCACTGGCCTCACATGTCTGAAGACACCAAGGAGTTTTGTCGCTCCTGTGAAACCTGCCAAGCCAGTGGTAAAGCAGGTGGAACAACAAAGGCCCCCCTGATACCACTACCTGTGGTGGGGGTTCCCTTTGAAAGAGTGGGGATTGATATTGTTGGTCCAATGGATCCCCCTACAGCATCTGGGCACAGATTCATACTGGTGGTAGTGGATCATGCCACCAGGTACCCAGAGGCAATTCCACTTAGGACCACAACAGCTCCTGTTGTGGCCAGGGCCTTACTTGGAGTTTTCTCCAGAGTGGGGTTTCCTAAGGAGGTAATATCAGATAGAGGTGCCAACTTCATGTCTGGATATTTGACAGCTATGTGGAAGGAATGTGGTGTCAACTACAAGTTCACCACTCCTTATCACCCACAATGCAATGGGCTTGTTGAGAGATTTAACAAGACCCTAAAGGGCATGATTAAAGGATTACCTGAAAAGCTCAGGCGAAGATGGGACATCCTTCTGCCCTGACTTTTGTTCGCTTACAGAGAGGTCCCACAAAAGGGGGTTGGCTTCAGCCCCTTTGAATTGTTGTTTGGGCACCCTGTAAGAGGACCCCTGTGTCTAGTGAAGGAAGGATGGGAGTTACCTCTCAAAAAGCCTAAACAGGATATAGTGGACTATGTACTTGGTCTCCGCTCCAGGATGGCAGAGTACATGGAAAAGGCATCCAAAAACCTTGAGGCTAGCCAAGAATTACAAAAAGCTTGGCATGACCAAAAGGCTGTCCTTGTTGAATTTCAGCCTGGACAGAAGGTATGGGTGTTGGAGCCAGTGGCCCCAGCAGCACTCCAAGACAAATGGTCTGGACCCCATACAATTCTGGAGAAGAAGGGAGAGGTTACCTACTTGGTGGACCTAGGAACTCCCAGGAGCCCCCACAGGGTGCTCCATGTAAACAGATTGAAGGCATATGTCAGCAGGGCAGACATGGGCTTGCTCATGGCTACAGATGAGGGACAGGAGGAAGAGAGTGACCCTCTCCCAGACCTGCTCACTCAGAACCCTGAGGATGGCTCAGTTGATGGTGTGGCCTTAGGTGGCAGCCTCACTGAGCATCAGCAACATGACTGCAGACAAGTTCTACAGGCATACAGGCATATGTTCTCATTGACACCCAGTCAGACTAACTGGTGTACACATGTGGTGGACACTGGTGACAGTCTTCCTGTAAAGAGCAAAATTTACAGGCAACCTGACCACGTCAGGGACTGTATAAAGACTGAGGTGCAAAAGATGCTGGAATTAGGTGTCATTGAGCCTTCAGAGAGCCCCTGGGCTAGCCCAGTGGTTCTGGTCCCCAAACCTCACACCAAAGATGGCAAGAGAGAGATGAGGTTCTGTGTGGATTACAGAGGACTCAATGCTGTCACCAGGACAGATGCACACCCTATTCCAAGGGCAGATGAGCTCATTGACAAGTTGGCTTCTGCCAAATATTTGAGCACATTTGACTTGACAGCTGGCTACTGGCAAATCAGGTTAGCTGAGGAGTCTAAAGCCAAGACAGCATTTTCTACCCCCAGTGGGCATTATCAGTTTGTGGTGATGCCCTTTGGTTTGAAAAATGCACCTGCCACCTTCCAAAGGTTGGTGAATCAAGTCCTCACTGGGTTGGATGACTTTTGTGCAGCTTATCTGGACGATATTGCTGTCTTTAGCTCCACCTGGGAGGATCACCTGGTCCACCTGAAGGAAGTGCTTGAGGCTCTGCAGAAGGCAGGCCTCACTATCAAGGCAACAAAGTGCCAGATAGGGCAGAGTAAGGTTGTATACCTGGGCCACCTTGTAGGTGGAGGCCAAGTTCAACCACTGGAGAGTAAGATCCAGACCATCAAGGACTGGTCCCCTCCAACCACCCAGACTCAGGTCAGAGCTTTCTTGGGCCTGACTGGGTACTACAGGAAGTTTGTTAAGAACTATGGGTCCATTGTGACTCCTCTTAATGATCTGACATCTAAGAAGATGCCCAAAAAGGTTCAGTGGACAGAAATCTGTCAAAAGGCATTTGATGACCTGAAGAAGGCCATGTGCTCTGCACCTATCCTGAAGAGTCCTGACTACTCAAGAGAGTTCATTGTCCAAACAGATGCTTCTGAGTTGGGAGTGGGAGCAGTGCTTTCACAGCTTAATGTAGATGGCCAGGACCAGCCCATTGCTTTCATTAGCAGAAGGCTGACCCCCAGAGAGAAACGTTGGTCAGCTATAGAGAGGGAGGCCTTTGCTGTGGTGTGGGCCCTGAAGAAGTTGAGGCCATACTTGCTTGGTACTCACTTCAAGATTCAGACCGACCATAAGCCCCTCCTATGGCTTAATCAGATGAAGGGTGAAAACCCCAAACTACTCAGGTGGTCCATTTCCCTACAGGGGATGGACTTTACAGTGGAGCACCGCCCAGGAACTGACCATGGCAACGCAGATGGTCTCTCCAGGTACTTCCACTTAGAACATGAAGACACAACTGGTCAAGGTTAGTCTAATGTCCCTGCGTTTGGGGGGGGGGGTTATGTAGGAGAGTAGGGTCTGCTATCCTATGGTCACCCCAAATTTTTGCTTTTTGCTTCACTGGTTTCTGACTTAATGTGGCTGTGGGCCTGCTAATCAGACCCACAGCCTGCTGTTCTCTCTCTAAATTAATGCCAATGCACTTTAGGTGCACTACGAATTGGAACTGGTTCACCTTATGAGCCCCTGTATTAGTGCACCCTAGGTGCCCAGGGCATAGGTGTATCCAAGGCCTACCAGGGGCTGCAGCATGTATTGTGCCACCCCTGGCCTGGCCTCCATATTTGACACAACTGGCTGATCACTCAGCTGGGGTAAGTCGGTGTAACCACCTCTTACTTAGGTACAGTATGTCTGTGCCTAACCCTAAACTGGACACATATGTTCCTATCAGCCACTCCTATGGAAGGCCTCATCAATCCTGGAGGCAGAGTGCTTGGAAATATGTGAGATGGTGCTCTAGCATGAGCTGAGCCTGTCTGCAGCTGTCGGGAACCACTCCCTAAGCTGTTCCGGGATATTGCCATACCATATACTCTTAAGTGCATTATAATCCTCGCGGTTATTTGCTATCTTTGGTTTGGCTTTATCAAAACATGTCGAGTAAGGTGTCATACGAATTGGAATACTATCCCCTCGCCAATTCTGGCGACGGGGATAGCATTCCACCCTTCTAGAGGGACACGACATGTGTGTAGCCTTAACCCCGGTTAAAGTTAAACAGAGCCTCAGCATCACAAAATGGATGCTGCCACCACAGACACGAGCCTGGCCTCCTGCTGCTGACCGAAACTCGGCAGATGGTGGCCTGGACAAAGGGTTTCCTGCCTTGGGAGGTGCGAGCACCACCCCAGACAGGATTTTGTGTATTGGGTAGGACAGGGCTGAATAGAATCAGACATGCCCGGGGCACACAAGGTGTCCCCGTGCATAGGCCAGTCCAAACCGGTTCTGGGGCTTTCCAGCCCCAGTCCTGGCGAGGAGCTGGACAAAGGAAAGGGGGTGTAGCCGCCCCCTTCCTGGTTCCTCCCAGAGGAGGGACCTAGTAGGTGATCCACCCCTCAGATTGGGAATAAGAGCGGGAGCAGTGCCATTGCACAGCAGATCATCCTGAATCAACTTTACACGAAGAAGAAGACTGGACTTCGACATTCTGCTGCACAGAAGACTGAAGAGAATCTCCCTTGTGGCCTAGGAGTGGCCACCCTGTGAACACAGGTACCAACCAGCAACTCGACGTCTGCTTTGCCGCCGCCTCCCGCCGGAGACCGAGCCCAGAGCCCGACAAGAACCAGACTCCCAGACCTCTCAGAGCCCGATCCACAGTCCCTACGAAGAAGGGACTCGTGGAGGCACCGAGTGACGTGGGACCGGACCTCTTGGAAGACACTCGAAAAGCTGACTGCGCAGCTTCTGAGGCATCCTCGACGTTGTGCTTTGGGGACTGAGAGCCCCCACCACCGAGCAGCCCTTGCACCGAAGAGCAGCCCCCCAGCATCTCCACGATCTGCGTGGGGCCCTTTTGCATTGTGCCACTCGACGCGCCATCCCGGCCACTAGCCACGTGGTCAGCGGCCATCTTGTCGACGAAACCGAAGATTTACACAGCAGGTCTGGTTGCTCCAGACCTACCCAAGCTCCTGTGAAAAGGAGCACCCGCTCTGACCTTGCTGGTCCGAGTGTTAAGCATCTTTCAACTTCTGCCTGGCTTGCCTTTGCCAAGGCCTGTTTGCTCCGATCGAGGTGCCGACACCGCCAACAGCGAGAAGCCTGCGTGGAACAGCTCGTGACCGACTCCTGGACGTCCTCGACCCCGGGTATCCACGTGGCTGCAGAAAGAAGCTACCTGACAACGCCTGTTTGCACCCGACATCGCCTGGTTCCAATCTGGTTCCACGGTAGTCACTGGCTAGTGACTTTGAACATTGTCCCCTCTGCTTTCAGGTCTTCACATCTTCAGATCCACCCTTGGATCCACCGGAACTCTTCTCATCGAGCCGCCTGCAGCATCTTCAGCTCCAAGCACCATCGACCAGCGTGACGAAACCCGACACTACTTCGACCCTGTGCACCCGCTTCCTGTGGGTGAGGTAACTCAGCTCCGCCGGTGCTCCTGCACTGGTACACATCCCAAGGGCCTGTGTTTTAAGTTTCAGCTCCGTAGGTCACTCGGAAGGTTCCTAACTTTCTAACTTTGTACTTTTTACGCACCATAGACTTTGTATTGGAAAGTGCGTGCACTTTGAACACTGCACCCGAGTCCCGTGGGCCTCTCCCGACTTAGTTACTGCTAGTCTCAAATAGCTCCAGCGATTCCCAAGGCCCTAGGCCTCTTCACTTTCCTCCTGGTATCTCTTATACCACTTTCTTAGTATATGGTTTAGGTGGCCCCTAGGGCTCATCCATATTGTGCAACTTTTGTGTATTTTAAACTGTCTTGTGATTTTACGCTTGTGCTTCTGTGCTCATAAAGAGTCCAGGGGATTTTAATAGTTAATAAATCAATATATATTTTCAATATATATCTGTGTGGTGTCCCTTTCATTTGGTATTTAAGGGGGTTGTGTATGGTATAACAGCTGGCTTCACATGCCTTTCAGAGTTTAGCCTAAGACTGCTTTGTCCACGTTACCACTAGGATAACTGGTCTACAAGGTTGAATTACAACCATCATCATAAGGGTTGCTTGGCATGGTACAAAGTGATCACTAGAATTAGTGAGCATTATATACCAGGCCAACTTCTCACAGTCACTTTTTGTGACTCACCAGTGGCGTAAAAAAATGCACCTTGTTGCGCCATATTTACAAAGTGACGCATCTAGGTAGATGCGTCACTTTGTAAACCCCTGCGCCACATTATACCTGCGCCAGGTATAATGTATTCAAGGGGGGCATATTGACGCAAGAAAGGGTCATGGAAGTGACGCAGTGAAAACAATGAGATTTCACTGCGCCACTTCTAGGACTCAAATGCGTCAAAATCTTTCGCCTGCCTCACAGCAGGCGTAAGACTGACGCAAGCCCTTTCACATGGGGCTTGCCCTATGTAAAAGGACACATTGCTGGAGTTGCGTCACTTTTGTGACACACTCCAGCAAAGCGTCACTTTTGCGCCTACAGATACGTCAGAAATACTGACGTATCTGTAACTCCTTGCGCCATGATGCATCATACTGTAAATATGACACATCATTGGTGTCGCAAGGAGGGCGCAATGAAAAGTGACGCATTGCTGTTTTCACGCAGTGATGCGCCACTTTTCATAAATGAGGCCCTTGGACTTCAATTGGGCCTAGTAACTCCTGGTACTGGGTTCATCTGAATTTACAGGCCACTCGTAATGAGGGCCTAGTTAGGGACTGTCAACATCTAAGCAAGGTGCTAACTGGAAAATAACTTTTGCTGTGGAAAAAAGGTTTGTCTCTGAGGCTACAGACCATGATTTGCAATTAAAAATAATTTCTGAACAAGGCAAGGGCATAATGGAAAACATTGCCTGATGAAAGCTAAATGGGAAAATGTGACGTACTGGGGACGCAAGGGGCTTGTAAATAACCCCCCACAGTATTTATCAGATCCCAAGGCAGTCTTCCAGTCATTCAGAACACAGACAGTTGTGGCGCGAGGGCAGAACCCCCGGGAGGTGTATCACTCCACTGGGTGGGCTGTCAGTTATCCTGTCCCGAGACTCAGCTCGCGCCGCTGCCTGCGGTTGTGGTATTTACAGAGGACACGAGGATTCAGCTATTGCATCTCCACCTCCGCAGATAATTAAGGGCCCTGACCTCTTCCGTGAGCCGCCTTGGCTTCTTTCGAGGCTGTTCCCCCGCAGTGAGGGCGCGGGAAGCTTATTAAATGGCCGCTCGTGCCATCCCATTTCTATCTCGACACCATCTTGTGCATGCCCGCTGAACCCCGGCTCTTTCGCATCGTTCATTACAAATCCTGTCTTCTTCTCACCTAAAATACTTTCCCGAAAGGTCACCTGAGCAGCATTTTCTTCGCGTTCCCTTCTTTTCCAGGCTGTTTTATTCTTTGGGAGGCCGTTGGGCCAATCCGCTTGTTTCTCCGTAGTAACAACGGATTTTACTTTCTGGTTAAAAGAGAAGAATAAAACATACATATACACCACCTTTGAGGTTTTTAAAATCCTTGTGTGGAAAATAAAAGGAGCGGCAGAGTGGTGGAAGAGAAGGGCTGCAGTAGCAGATGGTTGTGAGAGGCAAGGACCACAGCTTCCATGGCTGTCAAGGGACCCATGTTGCCATCGACCAGTGTTCGAAGGAACATGGAAAGGGTGAGGTGTTCACAGCCATTTACAAGATAAAAGAATAAAAGCAGAAAAAAGAAACCATTGCACCACCGAAACGTGGTGGGCACAGGTTTGTAATAATATTAGGGATAAACTACCCCTGCCCTACATTTTAAGGATATTGCAAGTCACCAAGGAGTGCCATAACAATTTAGAGGAAGGAGGCCGAAGGCTGAGTCCCATTAAATGTGAAACTCGGAGGTGACATGCAATATCCTTATCATGTAGGCCAGGGGCTATTTCATCCCGGGAAACATCCTTTCCAACAAAACTTTTACAACGCAGTGCTATTACAACTCAGGTTTCACAACGAAAACCATTACAACGCATTGCGCTGGGGGGCGCTCTAGGATAGGGAATAGATTTAATTTACTATCCAACACCTTCCCTAGTGTCCACGGGGACTGGAGTTGGAATAGTAAATTAAACTATTCACTATCCAGCACCCCAAAGCGCTATGCGATGTAAAGGTTTGCGTTGTAAAACTTGTGTTGTAACAGCATGCGTGGTAAAAGCATGTGTTGTAACGTCATACATCCTTTCATCCCATTACAGTAGATGAGCACACCATCATCTTTCCCACAATCCACTTAAAACTCTGGTGCGCAGCTGTTTCATATGAAAGAGAGAGCACGTTTGGAAACATGAAGAATAAACATAAAGCCTCTAGAGCATAATTAAACAGATCAAATCCTGTTAGTTATTTTTTATGCAAAAAGATATTAGAAACCGTTCAATACAAGTCAGTTTTAACGGGCGAAAAACTGCAGTAGCTCAAAACTAGTGGAAGCATGCATAAAGACTAGCTTTTCTCTATCTAAGGAGTGCAACAAATAAACCTATTCTCTCTTCTTGTCATTGTGAGCTATTAAAATAGAGCAGAAGAAAGAAAAGCAGAGTTCAGTGTGTTGCTTTAAACAGCTGCTTTAATTATGCTCCGTGACCTGACCTGCCTTTTACCTCGCTGCTGGCTTTTGTAGTAGGCTTTGTGATGTTGTAACTCAACTGTAATAATTTATAATAGTCTAGTTCTAATGTCTTTTCTTTATCATCGGCGACTTGGTGAGTCAGATATCACCGATTATAAAGAAATTAGTGACTGCCATTTATACAGAGATTGCAGAATCCCTTGTGTTATAAATCAAATTATCCATGGCTATTGGGAGCTGCTGTGCATTGGTAACATGCATTTATATGGTTGTTTTGCAGTTCTAACATGACTATGACATTTAGAAGCCACACATTGGCCATCTTGTTTGCAGGTGTAAAAGAATAACATACAATGCACATTGCCTTTGGCTGCTCATTAAACATCACACTGGACAGACATATTGGAATGATATAGGAAGTGCTGAATTTCTAATAAAAAGAATGCCAGTGCCGGAAGTCCTGCTCAGTAGCCTGCAGGCAAAACTAATAAATGGTAGTACGTCAAATACCAAGACTGTGTGACCTTGAAGTGCTGGTCACACTGGCAACCACTGGCTAAAATTAGGCACATACAGGCACATGCTTTAATGCTTTTTGCGAGCGCAAACGGTGCAATTCGCAAAAATCGTCCGTTTGCGCTCTGGAAAAGGTCTATTGCGATGCATGAAAGTGTCAGGCACTCACAATTTAAAAAATCACAATTTATTGCAATTTCTTAAATTGCAATTGCATTTATTGAATCGCAATTTGCGATTCCTTAAATGCAAAGCATGTACCCCTTAGAAATAGTGAATTCGCTATTTGGGGCCGCAAAATACAGAGAAATTACTCTGGTCTGTATTTTGCAAAAACCTTGACAAATGCACTTAAGTAAATTTTTCATGATTTCAGGTTACACACACAAACATGCCCTTGGAGCATGTGTGTTCGCAACATGAGTGCGCATCACAATTTTAGGGGTGCAGCAGGGTGTCATTTTAACACCTTTGCACCCTTGAAATTGCATGCGCAATTTACGAGTACCTATTGGTACTCGCAAATTGCGCATGCAATTTTCCATTCATTCCTATGGGCCTGTAGGGCCATAGGAATGATTGGGAAGCCATTCCTTAATTGCTACTCGAAATTTGCGAGTCCCAATTAAGGAATGTTTATTCATCGCTATTTTAATAGCGATTTCTACATGCATAGGCTTTTGAGAGTCCCTAATTGCCATTCCTTAATAATCGGAATTAAGGACTCGCAAAAACCTACTTTGATGCATGTGCCCCTGAGTATAGTAAATTGTGTATCGCCATAATGATGAAAGATGCCCAACCTAATGCTTCTAATCATGCCAGTGTTAAGGACTGGATGCTGAGAAGGTCTGTTTAGTTTACTTTTTGATTTTCTAAAGAAAGGATGACATCTTCCAGCCACCTCTGTGCCACCCACACAGAATAATATATGTGAAATGCGTCATGTGTCTCCCTAAGAGGGTCCCTGTTAACAGGAAAAAAACACAAAAGAAAAAAAAAGAAAAACTCCTATGGTCGTCTTGCATCTCTTGAGTGAAGGTGAAGATAGCAATTGAGCAATCAGTAAAGCACCAAATTCCTCTTGACATCAGGAAGGAGAAACAAGTCAGGTAAATCTAGGATTAGATTCCAGAAAAATGATGCACACTGCTAGATGCTAACATTAGGTACAAAAATAGAACCAAGGGATGGAGATCAACAATAAATCAAGGAACTAACATGATGTCATGCATATTTCTCTTTTAATGGGCTTATTTATATATGCTTCACACAGGAACTGACATCACCAGAAACACTGTAGTACATCTTGGGTTAGGATCCTCGAATACAGGCCTCTCACTGTCTTAGAAAAGGCTGCTTTAGCGCATGAACGAGACACTTTCTTGGAACTCTTGGCATTTTTTGAGGAAATGAAGATCAGGCCAGGTTTGTCGTCCTTCATGCAAAACTGACTTCTGAAGCCCTTCTGCTACCTTTCTGGTTCTGCACTCATTGCCGTTTGAAGAAAACCTCTTTGTGTAAAGCCTCCTTGACTTGGAATGTTGCTGCTTCCTCTTAGTGCTGCCAGTCTGTGGTAAGCTCTTAGTACTGTCCTCACCAAAAGAAAACACAATGTAAACAAAAAAGTGTGATTGGTGGAATGCTTGAATTAATCACAGCCACTGAAATTTACTGTAGGTTTCAATCCAGCCCATCATTTATTTGCCTACCATGCCACCTTAGATAGGTCATGTTCCAACAGTGCCAGTGCCACTGGAACTAAGCACCCTACTGAAGTGGACCTAATATGGGGAAACCAGTCTGGGGTTACTAATGTTCCTGTTCAGAGGGGACCAGATCTGACAGCTCAGGCTAGACTGTACACATTGGAGCAGTACCAGGGCTGATTTGAATATTGCAGGTTCGTATCAGTGGCAACATGGTGGGCTAACAAACAATGGACTGGAATGAAGCCCATGTAAATACCAGTGAGTTAGAATGATTCAAATATTCCACCCATTACTTCTTTGCTTTCTTCAACATGACACCCTCAGTGCAACAGATTTCCCCAAAAATGGGTCCCTGTGCTCAATATCCCAGTGGAACCAAGAAGAACCATACTGAAAAGTCCTAATAGGTCAAGACTGGCCTGGGGGTGTTTGTTTTCTGGTTCAGAAAGGCTCATATATGGAAGTTTAAGGTGGGCTGTTCCTATTGGAGCAGGATCAAGGTTGATTTTCATATGACTGGTTCATGTCTGTGGTGACATAGTGGGCAAGAAGATGTACGCTGGACTGGAATACTGTCTTCATGTTAATCATAAGCTAAGTTTAATTCAAGAAATCCACAATAGCTTTTTTTTACATTTTCCTGAACTCATATTGGAACAAATGTTCCAGCCACTTATCTTGCAATGGTAAAGCAATAATACACTATGAACAATGCCAATCCAAGTTGGCTGCTTGGTACTTGGCACTTATTGAAGGAGAAAATACTAATTGACAGGAATGGCCTAACAGTGTTGGCACTGAAGCACACACATTTTAAGTTAGATTTGCACACATTTTAAGTTAGATGTGCAAATATGAAAATTCAAATTGCTGTCCCTCACAGGGCAATCGAGTGGATGGATGAAATTGGTTGATGCATTGCACCATGGTTTATTATGTCATAGGCAGAATGTGGAGGATACTAGAACAGCCCAATGCAGACGAGGGCTTACTTAGAAACCTTCTACAAATGTATATGTATATAGGTATTTGCCATTAGCTTGTTTGATAACGAGGGTCTTACTGATGGCGGAGCCTAACAGGCCTTCTCTATGTCGTTTGTCAGAGTACAACTCTTCTATCCCCAGGTCTTATCAAAGGGGGTACTCAACATCAAAAGCCTCTGGTGATCTGTGAAATTGTAGCAAAATACATGTCTTCAGGCTTTAGGAAAGTATAATAACAACACAATCTTATAGGACATTTGGCCTTAACATACACTTTTAATAATAAATATGTATGGCCTACAGTCCTTCTTGAAACTTTTTTTAGTTAATGGACCCGACCAATTAATCTATCAGACATATAGTTTTTAGCTTATCACCATAATCAACTAAGGTCTTCTATAATGTATAAGCATGACTCTACCACAGGACAAATAGCAGTCATAAAGTTATAAAATAAAACATATGTACACATTTACAGTTGGCAAAATAATGTAAAACCTACCTAAGATTACCTAACAAGGATTTTCAATGTACAACTATTCTACCCTGAGGTTTGTCGGAGGAGGTAACCAACACCAAATCCCTTATATACAAAAGTGATCAGCGAAAACCCAAGGAACAAAATATTTGCCTTTTACACATACTGCCTTAATGCAATGTAATACCAATTCAATCCTGAAGGCTTATTGACTTCAGCATAATCTTTTCACAATAAATAATATAGTCCTACTGAATTTGTCATAACTTTTCATACTATACAAAATTCATCTATGGAATCTGAAAAAACGTTTCCGAATAAGTCAATTAGGCATTAGCTTGTCACCATAACCACGTCAAGCTTACTGTATTGCGCATCAGCTTTCCTAGAAGGCGCCATCAGGCACACAGATAAAAATCTACAAATGTGTAGATTCCAGCAATGAAAAACAATGAACAACTCCTCCTAGGAGGGCATCAAAAGGATTATCACAATGCAGATGTTCTACCCCAGGGTTTATGTGAGTGAGCAGCCAGCATTCAAACCCTTGCTTCCTACAATAATCTGTAAGAAACCATGTAAAGCAGTGTCACGCTTAAAGGCATATTGGCTTTTGCTTAGGTCTTTTACAATAAATATGTGAGACCTACTATCTTTGTTATAATTTTTCTAATAATAAACATATCAGACCAGGGGCATCTGACATTTCAATTCCCAACAAACCAATCAGGGGTATTGCATTCATCAATGGCTTTTCACCATAACCAAATAGGGCCTACTGTATTGCTTGTACGCTTTATAAGGTAACTATGTGCTATGCAGTTACACATTTACAGTTATGTACAAAATTACTGTTGACAAAACAATTTACAAACCCACTTAGGATGGCCTAAGGGTTGACACAGTGCAACTTCTGTACTGCCATGGTTCATCAAGGCAATTAACTATCACCAACAAATTTACCTATGACAGTAATCTTTGAGAATCTTCGTAATGAAATACTTGGCTTCAACATGGTTTAATAAAAACACCTTTAAAGACCTGATGGCTTTAACATATGATTATTCGGATAAATATGTCTGTCCTATTGCTTTTGTTATAACCATCAATAATAAATACTTCAGAATTATGGCATCTGACATAACGTTCTCCAATTAAAACTTCATTACTTAATATTTCCCAGTGAAAAGACTATGGCCTTCATGATTACTTTGTCTACATAACAAACTCAGGCTTACTGTAATAAGCATACGCTTTTCCACAAGGCCACTCTCAGTCATACAGGATTTAAATTAGAAATATGTATGTAGACATATGTTCACAGTTACAGTTGGCAAAGTAATATACAGCTCCTTCTAAAACTGCCTAAAAAGGATTATCACAGTTTAAAAGGGTTCGCTAGAGAGTAACCAATACCAAACCCCTTTCTTGCTAGAGTAATCTATGATATTCCATTTAACAAAATACTTGTCTACAGGTGTCCACAGCATAATTACAGAACACCCTTTAATGCATATTGACTTCAAAGTCTGCTTTTCACAATAAATTATCCAGTTCTCCTGCCATTGTCATATATTTTCATTATATACAGATCAGGCATATAGCCTTGATTTTTACTTCTCACAATAGCCAACTCAGTCTTGCTGTATGGAGCATACGTTTTCCACAAGGCAGAAAGTGCAATACAAGCACACTTTTTTCAGTGGAAGCACACAACGTCTGCCAATCAAATACAATACTCAAGACAATTAATATGTGGATAGAGACAAAATACTCTCTTAGAAGTCCTTCCTAAATTTATTTTTCTGTTGATCATGTAAGGTCAGGTGTCCGCTGCACTTTCAAACAATACTTGAAAATACAGGGGCATATTTAAGTGAGATTTATCAAGACATCCAAGACCACCTTGCGTGGCCCGGCTTGGCCTAAAAAATCTAGAGTAGCGCAAAAGCGCTGCCTTGTTTTACTCTGCGGCAGGGAGGCGTTTAATGGGTTGAGCGTGGGTAATCCCACGCATCCACAATGGATTTTGGTGCATTCCTAGTTTCACCATTTGTAGTAGACCTGGGAATGAGCCAAAATACTACAGCTCCTCAGGTGATGCGTAAGGAGGAGAAATATCTTTATTTCTCCTCGTTCATTCCTCCTTCTTTGTGTGCTACAGAAAGAAGAAAATGCTTCTCAGGATTGTTTTTGAACAGCGAGGTGTCTCTTACTGCACAAAAAGCAATCCTGTCTAAAACACAGTCACCCTTGCAACATGACGCAAGGGTTCCTCCGTTGGTGCTAGGCAGCCAAAAGAGCACCAGTGCTTGGAAAGTACAGGAATGCACTATATTAATATTAAACATGGCGCATTCCTGTCCTTTCCCCTTCAAGCAGCTTAATAAGGTGACTTGCTGCATTGAGCTGCATTGAGCTGCATGGAAGTTTGATAAATATGCCCTACAGTGCATTCCAGTTAAACAGATTTTCCTGATGAGTCTCCACTTTTTAAAACATCAACCATCTTTAAAATACAAGTCCCTTTGCTCCATTTTTACAATAATACATATAAGTGAATATATGATAGTTTGCACTTGTTTTCTATCCATGGCGCATGTTACCATCATGAAGCGGCTAAACAGCCCTGTAAATAAACTGTGTTAGCACCAACGCGATTTGAACCCGGGATCTTTCAGTTGTCTGCAGATCAGGTATGCTTGTACAGACTTGGGAATTTTCACATGACCAAATACAAAGTTTTGTATTTCCTCAGACAAATATTGAATTTACAAAATTATATTAGCAGTATTAATTTTGTGGCAATGTCAGTTACAGCACGCTTGGAGTAGTCACTGAAACCGTTGCAAATTCCTCAAAATTGTACATTTGTAAGCTATTGCATAATTTTCCAGTACTCTGATGTAATTTACTTAAATTGCAAATTTTTTCATTATGCAAGGTATGTCAAAGGATGGGAATCATGCCACAGTACATGTTTTGCTTTTTGTTCACTGTAGGGGACAGGATTGAGTAGGGAGTGTCATGCGCGAGTGAGGTTTGAGTAGAAAAATATGCCTCAAGTGGCCATTTCCTTAGTAAATGAGTTCCTTTGCCATTTTCTGGAGTGACACACAGCACTTCCTTACACTGGTTTTTCAATCGAGATACTCCAAGTTGAATTCTGTGTAATTTACACCCAATTTCGAATCCCATTTGACTGTTATTAGAGAGAGTAAATTAGGCTCATTTGCAACCCATTACTCCAAATGTAAATTGGAACCCGTGAGAATAGATGACATACATTTTATTCTGAACTGTAGCCTTATATTTTTAGCCAGCATAATGGCAGAGTGACGTAATGCTTGTCACTGACACTTACTGTGAACTGCAATTCAAAATATTACGCCCTGATAAGAACAAAACAGCCTTCCATCCTTCCACGATTGATACATTGAGTACAATTACTTAAACTTCCATAGCGGTAAATTCGGAAATCTGCATTTTCTATCGAATAATCTTTGCCAGTGGTATCAGTCCTAGAAGCAAGCCTCCACATTTGCGTAAATGTGTTTGTTGTTGCAGAATCCAGTTAAGCTGCAGGTCCATTCTTGGCAAGAAAGCTCTAAAATGTATTCACCCATGTTAAGCTTTCATTGTTCTGATTGTGATTAAATGAGCTCCATTGAGTGGTGTAGTATTTAATGGTTGTTATTAAGCATACGAAAACAAGTTTGCCTCTACGTGATATATATATGATCACTAACCATACTTATATAATAAAGAGAGAGCCCAAACCTTTGAGGCGGGTAATCTCAGGAACCACAGAACAAATCACAACAATACCCAATACAGCGTTGGAAAGGGCAGTTGCAGCAGAAGGACATATACATTTAAAAGGTAAAAGAACCGTGCCAGCAAAGTAGTCCCTTGTGGGTGTGTCTGCGTTGTGCTGTGGGCGTGAGCTGAGGGCGTGACAAACGCTGGGGGCCTGTGGTACGTTCCGCCCTTCATGCCATGTTTCATATTGTTTGCTAATCCCACCATGCTCCCTTTAAATACCCCTGCACCCCATAATCATAACCCACCCTTACTCCTTAAAATACCCCAAAACCCTTAAACAGTAACCCATCTTAACCCTATAATATACCCTGTACCCTAAAACCCAAACCTATCCCTCAACCCTAAAAATACCGCTGTACTAAGCCTGGGCGGGCAGCTACGCTCCGTGCACGGAGTGTGCATAGTGCCGGCTTCTACGCATTTTGCGTAGCAGGCGTAGAATTCAGCACTACGCACGCTCCGCAGACGGTGCGTAGCTGGCCGCCACCCGCCTTCCTCCCGCCCTCCCTAAATACTTTGATTTAAATGTTAGAAAGAATTAAAAGGCACTTACCTTGCCCGCCGCTGCCCGCCGCGTACCCGGGGCTCCCTCTCTTCATCGCTGCCGTCTTGGGTACTAATGCGCATGCGCGGCCGCCCGCGCATGCGCATTCGTACCCAAGACGGCGGCGATGAAGAGAGGGAGCCCCGGAGACGCGGCGGGCAGCGGCGGGCAAGGTAAGTGCCTTTTAATTCTTTCTAACATTTAAATTAAAGTATTTAGGGAGGGCGGGAGGGCGGGAGGGAGGGAGGGAGGCCTGCGGTGCGTAGTCGGGCTACGCGGAGTGTGGAGGTGGGCGTAGTTTCTCGCCCACCTCACGTAGCTCCATGAAGCCCCACTACGCCCACTACGCACAGGCCTACACTGTACCCCAAAACCCAAACCTAGTCCTGCACCCTATAAATACCCCTGTACCTCAAAACCCAAACCTACCCCTGAACGCTAAAAATACTCCTGTACCCCAAAACCCAAACCTAGCCCTGAACCCTAAAAATACCACTGTACCCCAAAACCCAAACCTAGCCCTGAACCCTTAAAATGCCCCTGTACCCCAAAACTCAAACCTACCCTTGAGCCCTAAAAATACCCCTGTACTCCAAAACTCAAACCTAGCCCTGAACCCTAAAAATAACCCTGTACCCCAAAACCCAAACCTACCCCTAAACCCTAAAATAACCCTGTACCCCCAAACCTAGCCCTGAACCCTAAAAATACCCCTGTACCCCAAAACCCAAACCTAGTCCTGAACCCTATAAATACCCCTGTACCTCAAAACCCAAACCTACCCCTGAACGCTAAAAATACTCCTGTACCCCAAAACCCAAACCTAGCCCTGAACCCTAAAAATACCACTGTACCCCAAAACCCAAACCTAGCCCTGAACCCTTAAAATGCCCCTGTACCCCAAAACCCAAACCTAGCCCTGAACCCTTAAAATACCCCTGTACCCCAAACCCCATACCTATCTCTAAACCCTAAAAATACCCCTATACCCCATAACCCAAAACTATATCTGAATCCTTAAAATACCCAAACACCCCAAAACATATACCTCAGTACCCCAAAACATATACCCCTATACCCATTCATACCTTATCCAAACATTAAAAAAAAACATGCTTTTACCATTCATGCATTTACAACGAATTTCGCTGTAAATGTATACGTGGTAAAAGCATATAAAATGTAATGCCATGCGTTATAATGGCATAGCGGAGTCATGGTACTTTCGTAATGAAAGTATGCGGAGTGATTTTATGCGGAAAGAAAGTTGCGGAATAATGGGTGTTTACCTTCCCCCGGTAAGTACATTGGTGGCACGGCGGCCCACCTCTCCAGCAACATACTCATATTTTTTTCACCACACATTTGAAAAATGCACAGGTCTCTCTCATTGATGGCCAGCACCGACATACTCTTTTAGATACACCTCCCGCCACAAGTTCTAGAATTGCGAACTTTAGAGCTGGGGAGCTACATTCGAATCTCGGCATCAGCTCAACATCCTGTGATTCCAGGCAAATCGCGTTGTCTCCCCGTGCCTAGCACAAATGAATGTGTTCTTCTGTAATGTAAATTGTGCTCATGCCATGTTGTCGAGTTCGCGCTATATAATATTGCAAGGAAAAATAAAGTAGGGAAACTCGAGTTCATACACTACTGAACGCGCACTCTTAAGTGCATCAGCAGTGCACTGTGAATCGGAGCATTTCACAGGCCTGTCACAGATAAGAAATGATATCAAAACTAAATCCTACAAAACAATATGCTACTGGAAGGCAGCAATTCATACCCGGATAACGTCGGGACGGGCTGCTAGTTAGTAATATTTCTCAGGCCCTTAGCCTGGAAAATATGTTTTGAGGAAGCATTCTCCCTGGTACAGATAATAATGTAATCGTTATTTTGGAGTTAGATAAGAGTGGGTTATCAAGTGGAGCGTTTATTAAATTACATTCTATTGTAAGATGCACATTATATTACATTTTTAATTATTCATATTCCATCCCAATCAACATTTGGAACAACAGTAAGATATTG
Organism: Lissotriton vulgaris; assembly: GCF_964263255.1. NCBI lineage: Eukaryota > Metazoa > Chordata > Amphibia > Caudata > Salamandridae > Lissotriton > Lissotriton vulgaris. Next base: position 1,158,661,093 of record NC_141695.1, on the reverse strand, counting down.
TATATTTAAAAGCACGTTCGACTAGGAATTTTAATCAACAGAACTTCTGGTAAATGCTTGGTAAATTATATGTTTTAATGTAATGTGAGACATTGTTTAAACCTGGAAAGATATTAAATGCAGGTAAATAAAGCTGATAACGAAGATCTCCCTCATGTATTATTTGGTAAAAATAAGTAGAACCTTGTGCATTTTGAGATAGGAACATTGGACAACACAGAACAGAGTATAAATTACAACTTTATAGTGAATTTGAGGAATATCTCTCCTGGATGCCTGTGAAAATGTATGGCACATTGTGCATTATACAGCAAAACTTCGCTGGTTGCTAGAAATGCATTATTGTCAGGGATTTCGCCGTTGCAGCTGATATCTGTGTAAGTGAAGCGGTGTAGTGTAGTACAAGAGGGAAATAAACCCAAAGGTCACTAACTTTAGAAACAACACTCTTTAGTAAAGTTGTTTAAAAGTTCATGAACAATAGCGCAATTCCAGATCAGGGCAGATACACTATTGTTTGCAAGTATACATATTTCTCAGATGTGTGCTGTGCTTTAAAAGAAGAATGCTAGCATTTGCTCAGCATGGCCACTTTTCTTTGCATGGACATTATGGATGCTGTATGCTATTAGATGATACCAACACTTAAGCAGTATGGCTGCAAAATCTGTCATGGGATAGGGCCAATATACTTTCTAACTGTCAACACTTCTACACAGGCTGACACACTGTCCAAGGGTGGTACCAATACTTCCCAGGCAACATCCATACTTTTATTGCACAACTCCAACACATTCCATCATGTTAGCCATACATGTATAAGTCTGTAAAATCAATTATATGCAGGAATGCAATAAAGTTATTAGACAATACTGATAGCCAAATATGGTGGCTCAAAGAGCTGTGCCCCTATCAGACCATCGTCATGCCAGGATATTTAATTACTCCATACAAAAAATACGTAGCAAGCATTGACAAAGCATATGGGTCCCGGCTGTAAAAGGCTAAGATAATGGCTTTGGCAATACTTTTATTCAAACGGACGCATGTGCCTATGTCGAGACACATGCAGACACATGGGTTGTAATCCTGTAATAGGTCTTCTATGAATGACAATCCATTGCAAGATGATTGCCAGTGCGAACTCTTGTATTGTGATGCATGCATTGTGATCCTGTCGTCCATTTTGAATTTACCAATCTAACATTCTGCCATGTTAGATTGGTAAATTCAAACTTCAAACTTGAATATTTAAAAAAGTGACTTATTTTACAGCTTATACCTACATTTGTACTACATTTCTGACCTTTTTGAATTTATAAAATAATTCGAGGAGTATTCCTGAGAAGCTGTGCAAGTCACAGTTTCCCAGGAGTTGTTCTTGAATGGAATTATTTTGTTAATTCATGGTTAATCGCTTGCATGCATATAAGCAGTTGTTGTACATTTATGTATGGATGCATTTGTTGTTGTTCTGCAATTGTGCTTGCTATTTTTGTTATTGTTTTCCTCCATTAGAGAATACTTTTCTGATGAAATTACCCATTTTCCTAATATTTTTGGTTGTATCTCCAGTGGACGTGGCCACAAACAAAGGGTGGTGGCTGGGGTGGAGGGAGTGCGTGGGTGAGGGTGCATGCGGGGGTTGTAATGACCATTACACAAATGAAACTTACCTTATATAGTGAGGCTAATTGCACACAATAATTACACTGCAGCCGTAGTGAAGTTCACTGTATTATTTATTTATATCTATTCCTAAAGAGCGCCGAGCCGGTGTGTCCGTTCTCTCGGCTTTCGCGCCACTCAATGCGCACTGCGCGCGCAGCCCCAACATGGCCGCCAGCAGGTCACGTAGCTACGTGACGTGCAACAACTAGAGTGGGCCACCACCTATCTCCCCTTTTTCCCAACAATGAAACTGTTAACTCACAGTCCGCCGTTCATGTCAAAGTCTCGGAACCTTGCTGGTTTGACCAGCGCTCTGCCCCTCCGGGTCAATCTCACCAGGGTAGGTGAGGTGTCCATCTCCTGAGTCTCTTAGTTTATTCCTACATTTCTAAGCGCAGCCGCCCTTCCATCTCGTCTCCTAATGCCTCTTTCCCTCACAGCTTCCTGGTTGCTGTCATCCGTCCCCTCTCATTGCTGTTCTGCTCTTCACACGTCCAGTTCCACCTCTGCTTGATCTTGTTCCACGTTTCCTTCTACCATGTCTACTAGGTCTGCTCCGCCATGGTCCCATCGTAGAACTCTGTGGCATCTTGCCATGCGATCCTGTGACCACACGTTTCCATCGCTAAGCAGGGCCGCCCTGCTTAATACTTCCTTGACTTGTAAGGGTTTACTGTACTTACTGTCTCCTTTTCTTTGTAGCGTGGCCAACTTTACTCGCACCCAATAACCTTCCTCCAATTTTGTCTCTTTCTCATTTTTCCGGTTGTTGTAGTGTTTCGAGTAAATGGCTTGTGCCTTTTCCAGGTTGGCTCGCACCACTGCAGGGGACCACTCGCTCGTTATGGTTTTTTCCTTCCATACGCGATTGTCCCGGGTGAACGGTTCACGACCCCTCAATATTTGAAAGGGGCTGTATCCTGTCCCTGTGGGGGTGATTCTGTACGCCCACACCATGTGCCCTATCTCCCTTTCCCAGTCTTTGTTATTGGAGATGGCTGCCTGGACCGATCCCATCACCACTCTGTTAAATCGCTCTACTAGTCCGTTTCCAGCGGGATGGTAGATGGACGTGTGTTTTGCTAGAATTCCATTCCTCTGCATAAAGTTGCTCCATTTCTCTGATCTGAATTGGGGGCCATTGTCGCTTAGGATGGACTTTGGGATACCTTCCCTCACGAAGGTGTCTGACAGGAACTTTATGATGGTCTCTGTGTCCATCGCCTCTTCTACTTTCAACTCTGGCCATTTCGAATACCTATCCATGAGGACGCATACGTATTTTTTGACTCCGTGTACATCCAGGATCAGGCCCAGAATATCCACTGACAACTCCTCCCACGGGTTCTGCGGGGGGTCAAATTTCCCGATGGCCGGGCGTAGTGGTTTGAGTGTTTTATCTGCCCCTTGGCACTGTGGGCAGTCTCTGACGTGTCTCTCGGCCCTTACATCCATTCCTGGCCACCAGTAGTTTTGTTTGGTCCTCAGCTTCATTTTTCCTATCCCCAAATGTCCTTCGTGGAGCATGTTTAATAGCTTGGGGATGATGTCTGCCGGGGGGATGACCTTCTCCCCTCGGTACAGAAACACTCCTTGGCCGTCCATCGACAACTCTTCCCTGATTTCCTAGAAAGGTTTGAGGTGCTCGCGGGTCAGTCTTTTGTCTGGCCACCCCTTTGTGATGTATGATTTCACTTCCTCTAAGGTCTGGTCTTCATCGTACGCTTTTTTCCATTCTTGAGTTCCTATTACTCTTTCCTGGTCTTCCGTGAGTGCCACCAGTTCTTCTATTCCTGCTTGGTCTTCCCCACTCGGCTCCATGGCTGCTGCCCTACTCAGATAGTCCGCCACTCTGTTCCTACTGCCTGGGATGTATTCTACATCATATCTGAATTCTAGCAGTTTTAGGGTCATTTTGGAGATCCTGGTCGTTGCATTGGCATGTCCGCTGGATGTTAGCACTTTCAGTAGGGGCTTATGATCCGTTTTCAATTGGAACCGTGTGCCCCATAGGAACTGCCTGAATCTGGTCATCGCCCACACGACTGCTAGCATTTCTTTTTCTATCACGCTGTATTTCTTTTCTGTTTCGCTCAGTGTGCGGGATGCGAAGCTGAGTGTCTCCATCCTTCCTTGACCTCGGTCTTGCATCAAGACAGCACCCAGCCCCTTGTCGCTGGCATCAGTGGTAAGTACCGTCTTACCTTGGGGGTCATATCCTTGGAGTGGTACTGCTCCCGCCACTTCTTTCTTGATGACTTCAAATTCACCTTGCGCCTCCTCCGTCCAGCGAAACTCCGTACTGTCTCTCGTGAGCTGCCTCATGTGATGAGTCTTGATGGAGGCGAAGTGCTGCACAAACTTTCCATAATATTCCGCCATGCCCAGAAATGATCTGACTTCTTCTTTGTTGGTGGGCGGGGGCGCTTCACAAATTGGCTTCACATTCTCTTCTTTCGGGGTCACCCCGCGCACCCCTATTTCGTGCCCTAAGTAGGTCACCGATTCCATTCCTATCCGGCACTTGGTCCATTCGGCTGTGAGGCCCTTACCTTCTAGGATCTTCAGGACCTTGCTGAGTTTCACATCATGGTCTGGTCTGTCTCGCCCCATTACCAGGATGTCATCCTGGAAATATTGGACGCCCTCCGTGCCTTTAAACAATTGGTGCATCAACTTCTGGAGCACTGCAGCCACTGAGTCTAGTCCGAACGGCATTCGGCAGAACTGATAGCACCCGAATGGGGTGATGAACTATGTTATTTTGCGGCTCTCCGGGTGTAGTGCGATCTGGTGGTAGGCTGAGGTCAAGTCTATATTGGAGTATCACTTGATTCCCCTGGTGCTGGCCAGCATTTCCTCGATTCTCGGCAAGGGGAACTTCTCCACCACAATATTCTTGTTCAGTTCACGCAGGTCGACACATAGCCTGACCTTTCCGCTTAGTTTCATGACTACCACCAAGGGCGCCAGCCACTCCGCGCACGTGATAGGTTCGATGATCCCTTTCTTTTCTAAGTCCTGTAGTTCTTCCTGTACTGCTTCTCTCACTGCCAAAGGCACATTTCTCTATTTGTGGGCGAATGGTATGGCATCTTCCTTCAGGATTATCATGTGTGAGAATTTCTCCATCCTTCCTACTGTGCCTCCGAATACTTTGGGGTACTCACTTCTCCATTTGTCGAGGTCTGGCCAGGTTTCCGGCTCCGTAAGTAGTATTTATTCTTTTCCTCCGGGATCCAACTTGATGCCCAGGTCACCTTGGTCCAGCCATCCTAGGATCGAGGGTCCTCTCTCCGATATGTAGAGTTTGCAGAGAGCGGACCGGCCTCTAAACTCAAATTTCAATGGTCTGAATCCTGCCATGGGTATGCGGTCCCCGTTGTACGTGACTGGGCGGATATCCAGCTTCTCCAATTCTGGGCCCAGATGTGGTGCGAAGCTCTCCTCCCACACCGCTCTCTGGACGATGGTGTAGGGCGAACCTGTGTCAGCCACCTCGCTTATCAGTATTCCCCCTATCGACATTTCCAGGACAGGTTTCGTCATTCTCCTACCATCCACGCTCAGCACTTGGCCATCCACGCTCAGCACCTGATAGTAGATGCAGAGTACTGTGACAACATCCTCCTCTGTGCCTTCTTCTTGTTCTTCGTTTTCTTGACCGATATATTTCACCATGCCTTTAGAAGCCTTCCTCCGACATACCGTCTCATAGTGGCCCACTATGCCGCAGTACATGCATTTGGTGCGGAATGCTGGGCACTTCCTGTCGTGCGCCTCGTGGGACCAGCTCCCGCACCTGTAGCATGACTTCTTGTTGCTTCCCGCCTGTTTTCCTGGGGGGCCTGTGTTGCCTTGCCATTTGTTGGGTCCCTTCACCGACGACCCCTTGTACTTGTAGTCCCTGCGGGGCTCCTCATCGTCTACTCTGTTTACCATGGCGCTGGGCGCTGTTTCCTTCTTCGTTGCCTCCGCACGCCTGCGTGCCAGTTCTGCTCTTTTGACGATTACCATCACCTCCTTTAGTGTGGTGTCCCCGCTGGCCCATAGCTTGTCCTGCACTGCTGTGCTCGTGGTGTGCATCACCACCTGATCTTTGATGAACTCCTCTTCCCAATCGTCATATTTGCACGTGGACGCCAGCCTCTTCAGGGCCGCCACATATTCCTCTACCGTCTCACCCGGGCGTTGTTTTCTTTGCTGGAAATTGAACCTGTCCACAGATACACACACCGCCGGTCTGTAGTGTTCATTTAGGTCATCAATGGCATGGGCATACACATCATCATCAGTGCTTCCTCTTTGTTTTGGCACTAGGCCTTATAGATTCTCAGACCTTCCGGGCCTAGGTTGAGCAACAAGATGCGTTTTTTTCTCTTGGGGTTGAACTGTTCCTCATTCTCGTCTTCCAGGACTCCGATGAAATTATCTATGTACTCCCTCCAGCCCTCCCACTTCATTAGTGGTTCCCCTGATCTGGGCAGAAATTGCACTGGCGCCATTGCATATCCTGCTTGCGGACTCATCTTCTCGCCCTTGATCGTGGGTTGTGTGTTCCCTTGGCTTCTGGGACTCCCCGGTGTGTTGTCTTGCTCTTGTTTGCTTGCGTGAGGCTGGGGACTCCCTGCGTCAGCCCCCTCGCTCTTTTGTAGGGTATCCAGCGCGGTTCTCCATGTCTTGTGGGCTGTTGCGTGATTTGGCGCGCTTTGCTTTGTGCCAATGGGGTCTGTCCACCCCCCTTAGCTTAGTTGATCTGCCCTCCTGGGTGGTTCTGGGCTCTGCCACGCTCTTTAGGGTAGGGTACCTGTGTGGTAGCTATTGGTCTCCTCTTGACCATGTGGGTCTGCTGTGCACCGGTGTAGTGATATTGTAGTGATCTTTCCCTCGGTGGCCTCTTGTTGCAGGGTTCGTCCCCTGTGGTGTGCTGGGGCTTAGCATCCCGCCTTCGTCGCCATTATAGTGAGGCTAATTGCACCCAATAATTACACTGCAGCCGTAGTGAAGTTCACGGTATTATTTATTTATATCTATTCCTAAAGAGCGCCGAGCCGGTGTGTCCGTTCTGTCGGCTTTCGCGCCACTCAATGTGCACTGTGCGCGCAGCCCCAACATGGCCGCCAGCACGTCACGTAGCTACGTGACGTGCAACAACTAGAGCGCGCCACCATACTAGACAGACTCCCTGTGCAATCTCTCAGATCTCCCAGCTGCTCTAGGGGCAGCGCAGGGATTGGCCCGAGCGGGCTGAAAAGACACTGCATTCAGGACAGGGAGTCTGTACAATGTCTCCAGCCGGGCTGTACAACACAGCCCGGTTAGAGAAACCCATTGTGCCCATTTGTGATTGACCGCCCTGGGACGGCCGGACGGCCAAAAACACATGGGCACTTAGAAGTGCACATAGTACTCCTCCTCCCCCTCCCATGCCTTAACCCCACCCTCCTTGCACATGCTGGCTCAGAGCCAGCAAATTAAAAATAAATTGTTGTTAGAACATCGTTTTATTTTTCACCTGCTTGCTCTGTGCCAGTGGGGCGACGCTTCTCCACCATTGCGGAGGAGCCGCCCCTTTGTGCTTCCTCATTGTTCCCAACCAGGGTACAGGTTTACAGTCACCTTCCTTGCGGATCTATTCGTAGTGGGGATGTGTCTGCAAAAGTTTTATAACCTACAAAATACAATTATGTTAGTCTTTAATGTAGACAGGTTTCCTCATCCTGGAATGTTCACTAATTACTCCTTGGAACAAATTTACTGACACATATTATCACATTATAATCAGATAATAAATACTACATCTGATTTTACACCGTGATTGCATCATAAAGTGATGTAAATTGGCATAATATCTTTTTGTCCAGAGCGAAACTTTTTTAGTGCTGGAAATAACGTGAACATAACGCAAAGCAGCACAGAGCACTGCTTTGCAGTGCTTAGCGCCAAGGAGGCGTACCTTGGGTGGTGCATGGGTGTTCCCATGCAACCACCCACTAATACCAATCCACGAAATAAAGTAGACAGGGTTTAGCGTCAGAAAACAGCGCATCCTTCATCCAAGTGCTATGAAGGAGAAATTCTTTTTTTCTCCTTTATTTTCCAAACTTGCATGTGTGCTGCACTCTACCGCACACATACAATGTGTGAACATTTTTAAAATGAGTCTAAGCATAGTATTTTGCATTGGAAAGGTAGACTTCCAGTACAAAACCTATGTTCAATTCACTAAGATACCCTTGCACTATGGGTAAAAGGTGTCTCCCTAGCGCAGAGCAGCTAATTTTAGCACCAGCACTAGGTAGAGGAGAGCAGAGTGCCATATTTCAGTAGCTTTGATGCTCTCCTGTTCTCCCCTTCTCACGCAACAGCTGCTGCAAATGCGCTGCTTGAGAAATTGGTAAATCTGGCCCTCAGTCTGGGTTGTTGCACTATGCTACTTGTGGGTCTATATTTATGTGGATGCAAAAAAAGTGCATAAAGGCCCAGCAGCTAGCATTCACATGCAACATTTGAGATGCTTGTGAGATGAAAACTCATGAAAGCAGTAACAACCGAGGAATCGTGGCGCAGGTGCCAGGACACTTGTATAGCATCCTTCAACACTCATGGTACCACTCACTGTGCTAGAGCGCGCAGTTTCCCCAGGTCACCCGAGTTACCAATTCCTTTACACGCACTGGGCCCTTGGCGTGAAAAAAACCTTTTATTATCACACTAATTTGTTTGGGTGAACCGGGTGAGGATTTCTCCTCCTGCACGCTGCTAAGAGTAATCAAGTTTGGATTTACCTCTGCTTACCATGTGCCTGACTTATCACAGGCACAACTCTCACGACGGACCTAGAGCTATCAGGGAAAATAGTAGACAGGTCTAACATCAAATACACGTTATAATCAGTAAAATACTTTCCACAATTCTGTAAAATGACCACAGACACCTGATGAAATTTAAAACTTTATATAAGAATTCAAAGAGAAGATGCCAAGATAATAAGCGATACACAGAATAATATATCAAACATTAAAATTAACACCAATAGGTAACTTTGCATCAAAAATATGACCATTAGGATATATGGGAAGACTAAAGGTAGAAGTTTTTAGAACAAAACTAGTCACTGCAATTTTATACTAGAACATGGGACTGGGAATGAGACCTAGAACATGTACTTAACCTAAGTGTATTAAGCTATTCTTGCTAAGTTCACTGCAATCCACTAAAGGAAAGGGAAAAACGGGAACATGCTATTGCTTTATGAAATCAATGAACTCCTAAAGGAGAGGGGGAGAGAAGGAATCAACTAAAATTCAGACACATATATTTGATATTTCAACGGCAATAGAGCAATATCACAGGTAAAAAGGCTTTAACAGATCAGACAAAAGGGTGAGAGAGAGAGAAAGAGAGATAGAGATACGCAAACCCACAATCAATAATTACCTAGTTCAGATTGAAGACCAACCCTGGCCACGGGTCAGTTGGGAAGACGGGGACAGGGACCCTCAGAAAAGGAATGCCAGAATGCGAGCAGGTACAGCTCACGGACAGTAAGGACAGGATACCCCTCAGGTTCAGGTCAAGGACTGGGCCTCCCAGGGTACGACCAACACCCACAGCTTCGGACAGCAACGCCTGCGTTACCCCCTCCTGCAAGTAATCCGCCAGAAACCCTGATTGGATTTTCGAATTCCCCAGCAAAGTGCTTCGCCAGCACTTAGGATTTTCCACCCCTTAGGAGATTGTGGAAAGTATGGACAAAGTGCTCCGCAGCACTTTCAGAATGAGCACCTATTGAGATCGTAGGGTCAGTGACAGGTCTGCTACTCGGACAAGTCGGACAATTTTCCTAAGCTAAACTAGGGCAATTATACTGTTTTGGGGACCCTCAGACCACCCACTAATGTTGCAAGTGACAGTTTCCCACATTGTGATTGGTCAGGAGAGGTGGTGCGGTCATTACCACCTCCTAGAATTCAACGTTCCCATCATAATTATTCAATTTTGCACACCCGCCCCCCTGGTTCACGTTCCCAGGCATAGGAATACAGAAGACAATGCAAGAGTCCAGCATATAGCAACAGTGTATGACAATTCAAGGTGTAATCTTGCATCTTCGGGATGGGTTCCCAGGCGCATCGGGCTCCAGGAGCCAGCTGGCTAGCTTTAGCTTCTGCGCAGTTAGGACTCTCCCTGGTCAGCTGACAGGGTTCAGAGGAGCCTCAGCATGGCGTCGCTCATGTATGCCCCAGCCCACAAAGACGCGGTACATGAAAAGTAAGCGAAAACAAATTAAAATCATACATAAAAATGATCGCACTGTATACCATGATAAAATCTTAACCAACCCTTACTTTATAATGACTATAGCATTATGGATTAGTGCGAAAAGACAGATAGGCTAAAGCAGCAGTAGCAAGCAGAGAGCGTGGTGAGAGACAAGAGGCCATATTTTGCATCAGTGCGCATGAGCACAGAATCCCTCCAGAATGCGAGTGCGTCACATCACATGGGTATGACCGACGCATGCGCAGACTGAATCTCAGCGAAGCAGCCATTTTAAGTGCAAGCTTCGTTTTAGTACGGAAAAAACAAACAAGCAAGCATCCTGGGGACACCCGCGTGTTGGGAAAACACTTTATACATGACGAATAATGAGGTTAATTTTATTATGCAGTTTGGACAAGGGTTTTGCATACGAGCAAGGCGCTTTACGGGCAAATCCTTGCTCCATCAATCCCCTCTTTGATGATATTTACTATCATCACTACATGAAGGAAACAGATGCCAACTTTTCTCATTCATCCACATCGTCCATATCAATTTCAATAAACTTATTGTTTAGTTTTCTTTCAGCTTCTCTATGAGAGTGGTAATTTTTCTCTTTTTTGTAAATTGCACTCTTTAACTCTTCTAGTTCTAGTTCATCAATGTTTCTTTTCACCCCCCTCTGATTTACTGTATATTTCTTTTTTCACTTTTGGCATTTGCAGCAGATAAAAATGATCAACACAATCATACCTATTATAACTATTGGCATCAGTATTTTCCACAAAAGATTCCTACCTAAGTTAGTAAACCAACTACCTATAGAGGAGAGACCTCCAGTCAGTCTCGTCCAGGCACTGTCAACCTCCAATGGTTTGAGTTCCCTTTCCAAATTAGTTATGTTCTTCACATATTGTTTTAATTCAATACTTTTATCAGGAATGTAAGTGCAACAATGTTGCGCTTTCAGCATTCTACAGACTCCGCCCTCTTTTGCTAATAGGGTGTCAAGGGCAAGACGGTTTTGTAAAACCATCGATCTGATCGCAACCATTTCCGTATTGACCAGCAGGAAACCAGCAGCAGTGTCCGTTGATAACCGGAACACTACTGTAGACAATTTGCAGATTCTATGAGTGTTCAGAACTACCCCCATTCCAGGTATCAGTGCACTAAAAATATCACCTATAATTTCACCTACACTTTCGCGTCTACTACGGACTAAGCCATTAGTTTCATCATCGCTTCCAGCTGCATTATTCACATGGTATATTTTCGGGAAAACGATGCCAAAGTAGCAGCTTCCATACCAGTGATCCGGCAATTTGAAATAAGCCTTGTTCCCACATATATAATATATTCCGGGAAACACAGGTTCTGACCCATTTTTGAAACCCCAACCCCCAATTACCTTGTAATTATGTTCACACTCGCTGGAACCGATGAATACATTGTTATAGTACTCTGTCTTTTCCCTATGGATACAAAGTTTCCCCTTTCTTTCAAAATCCAGCAACAAGGCGGGACTGGCTTCGCCTTCCGAGGTGTTATCCATGTGCTCAGCCCACCTAGGGATTCTATCCTTCTCGTCATTTGCCTTCTTCTGAAACTTTTCTCTCCTTCTGTCTGCCATCTTTATAAACATCTTTTCCTGCTCTTGCAGTGAACAGGTCAGATTGTCTTCTCTTGCTTGATCTAAGTCTATGTTACCTAAAGTCAGGAAATATTCTCCCATATAGCGGGTCACGTCACTTGTAGTATGTACACGGTTCAAGTGTCCTCTAACAGGAAGTTCAGAAAATACTACGTCATCATTTGAATAATAGTACTGCAAGGTGCTCCTATAGAACAAGCTAGCTAATATACTACAGGAGATTCCATAGGTCAAAGGTAGATGGTGGTATGTCACGCCTTCAGCCACTGATGTTGGTAGCTTCATGCAGACATAACAGTCCTCTATTTCCATAGCTTCTACATAATGCACTAATAGGTTAGCAAAAACATTTAAATGCGTCCTGTTTCTCATTTTGTGAAAATGTAGTCCATCCTCATCTGGTGCTTCTAAATTAGGTCGGGTTTGTGTCAGTCCTACTCTTTTGTCATGTCTTACTAGGCTTCGTGGTGTTTCTGCAGTCTGTACAACCCCTACATCTACTGCTTCGGGTTCAGTAGGGGACAAGTTTGGATCTCTACTTATCATAAAGGGTAGGAAAACGGTTAGTCCTATCCACATTACTATTAGCATAGCTACACTACACAAGCATATCTTACAACAGGTTTTGAGACACCCACACCGGGATCTCCCAGAGACACTCGGATCAGACATATTTAGCTTACAGGTGGCTTTTGCTACCCCTCTTCGTTTCTTTGCACCAAAGGCTCACTTCGGGGCTCTCTCAAGGAGGGTCTTCGTCCGAACTTCGATCAGCAATGGACTCGTTGTCACTGTTGCCACTGTGGTGTGGCTCGTCAATTTCCTCCAACACAAAGTACGTCCACTCAGGGCTCCGATACAGTCGGTTCTGTTTCTTTATTCTGTCGCTCTTTCTCAGCGATTTGCCTTGGGCTGCATTTCTTTCACTTTGAGCCCTTTTCCGGTCTTTATCGTTTTCTTCGACTGTCTTTAGTCTGAGCCTTAGTCTTTTGACGTATCGGGGTGCACTTCTTCCTCCGTGCCTCCCAGTGGTGGAGGAGACTTCGCCTTCTTCGTGCACTCTTTTCACCTTTTGTGGTGGCACCTCTGTTTTCCTGCCTGTCTGACTAGTCCCAGGTCTTTCGTCTATTTCTTCTGCCTGGTCCCTATTCTGACCTTGCTCAGATTCAAAACGCACTTTCTTCTTATTTCTGGTTACTGTTGTTTCCGTTGTCTGAGCACTTTGATCTAGTTCTATCTGTTCCTGTTCATGCTCTTCGATCTCTTCGCTTTCTTCTGCATGAACGTCAGCTCTAATTTCTAACTGTCCCTTTCTCGGCTCCGGAGTTTCAGGAGGAGTCTCGAGGTCTTGATCTGACCCTACTTGGCCTATGTCCTGATCAGGTGTGTTGTGGCTTTCGTTGACCTGACCTTCTTCTTCTATTTCTGACTCACCTGGACTATCCCACTCACTGTCTAAGTAGGAATATTTCCTGGTTCGTATTGGATCATGAACTGGTTCGTCGGCGGGATACCATTCAACGTCTCGACTTGTGCTCGGCAGTTCGATGTCAGCTAGCTCCGGACTCTCTTCCTCGGAAGCCTCTTCAGCTGCGCTGCCTTCAGCTCCAGTCGCGTTTTCTCCAGATACCCGCTTTGTGTGGCTGGCGTGGATCCACTTCGGTACACCAGCACACTTCACAGCAGTGGTAGTGACGAGGATCACTTGTCGTGGCTTTCCCCACCTTGGCTTCAGGCAACTGCTCCGGGTGTGTTTCTTTAACACCACCCAGTCTCCTGGTTGCAGATTGTGTGCTGGAGTCTTTGGCCACTCGTCTTCTGTCTCTCCAATCTGCTGAGAGAGAGAACGCACTTGGTCACCCAGCTGCTTGCAGTATTCTAGCACCATATCATCAGAAATGCTTAGCAGTTTGTTTCCGGGTACCCATGCCTGGCGCATCACTCTTCCCATCAACACTTCATGGGGACTTAGGCCAGTCTTTCGGTTCGGGATACTTCTCAAACTCATCAGCACCAGGGGTAAAGCCTCTATCCAGTTCATTTTTGTGGAATCACACATTTTTCCCAATCTGGACTTCAGGGTGCCATTTATTTGTTCCACTACCCCAGAAGCCTCTGGATGGTAGGCACAGTGCAATCTTTGCTTCATTTTGAATGCTTTACAGAGTTCCAATAGGACATCGTTGGCAAAATGCCCACCTTGGTCCGTTTCGATCGTCTCTGGGATCCCATACCTAGGTATCAACTCCCTGAGCAATAATTTGGCTGTGGTGATAGCGTCATTTTTCTTAGCTGGATATGCTTCCACCCACCTGGAGAATAGACAAACTATGACCAAGATATATCTATATCCTTTGCATCTGGGCATGGTTATGAAGTCTGCCTGCATTCTAACGAAGGGCCCTACTGCCTTTCCAATAGTGCTCTGTTCCACTACAGTCTTCTTTCCTGCATTGAATTGCTGACACACTAGGCACCTCTGGCAAAGCCTTTCCGCCTGGTTCCTGAACTTTGAATTACAGAACACTTGTTCAAACACCCGACACATCGCGTCTCTTCCCATATGTGTTGGCTCATGTATCATTCTGATCATGGGGTCAATCAAGCTATCAGGCAGTACAGGCACCCCATCCGGATTTACCACCACACCATCTTCTCGCAACTCGCATCCATTTGCGGCCCACCTGCCCTTTTCTTGCCTGTCTGTGGCTTGTTGCAACTCCTTTAATTCTTCCCACGTTGACACATTCTCAAACAACATAAGTTGGCAGCTGGTTCCATCCCACAGTGCAATTTGTAGGGACATATGGTGTCGGGCACAAAACTGTGCAATTTGGTCAGCGTACCTATTACCGGCAGTCACATCATCATTTCCAGATCTGTGAGCCGCACACTTGACCACAGCCAATTCTTTGGGTAATTGGATAGCTTCCAGTAAGTCATGCACCACCTTCCCATTTCGGATAGGTGTGCCTGAGGAGGTCATGAATTCTCTTTGTAACCACAATTGGCCGAAGTCATGAACGACCCCAAAACAATACTGGCTGTCTGTGTAAACAGTTATTCTCTTGTTCTTACCCCTCTTACAGGCTCTGGTTAACGCGATGAGCTCTGCCACTTGTGCAGATTTCACCTCGCGCATGTAAGATGCCTCGATGGTTCCTGTCAGTGTAACCACAGCGTAGGCAGCACTCAGACTCCCACTCTCATGTCTCAAACACGAGCCATCCACGAACATTGTTTTATCCCCGTCAAGTAGCGCTATTTCACGGATGTCTGGACGGGGTTTTGTGCTATATTCAGTTAGATCGATGCAATTATGTTCCCCGTCCTCATCAGAGTCTACATCCAGAGGGATAGGTAACAGTGTCGCAGGGTTTAGGACATTGCACCGGGAAATAGTTACATTTTCAGCACCAATCAAAATTCTCTCATACTTAGTCAGCCGACTAGGTGTGAGGTACTGGGTCTTAGTTCTAGTCAGTAGGATGACAACAGAATGAGGAACATAGACAGTGACGGGATGTCCCATGACAATGTTCTCACTCTGTTCCAGACTGACGCAAGTAGCAGCAACGGCTTTTAAGCATCCAGGCAGTCCAGCAGCCACTGGATCTAGGGTGGCCGAAAAGTAGGCTACCGGTCTTCTGACTAATCCGTGCTCCTGGGTCAGGACCGAAAGAGCACAATTCTCCCTCGTGTCACAGAACAGTTCAAAGGGCTTAGTGTACTCAGGCATACCCAATGCAGGTGCGGTACATAGACAGTTTCTCAGAGTTACCCAAGCATTCATGCTTTCACTGTCCCAGTGGACAGGGTCTTCTACTCCTTTCTTTGTCATATTTATCAGGGGTCGGGCTAAAGCCGCAAATCCTACAATCCACTGTCTGCAGTAACCCACAACTCCCAAAAACATTCTCACCTCTTTCTGTGTTCTGGGTAGTTCCATTGCTTTGATTATTTTGATCCTTTCGGTAGTGACCTTCCTGATTCCTTTTTCTATCTGGTGCCCCAGATATTTTACTGAGTTTTTACAGAATTGTAATTTGTCAGGCGACACTTTATGTCCTCCTTTTCCTAGGTGATTCAGCAAGGCAATTGTGTCAGTGACACAGTCAGTCTGGGTTTTAGATGCCACTAACAGGTCATCTATGTACTGTACCAAAACAGACTCTCTTGGCAGCACTAGGGATTCAAGGCACTTTTTCAGTATCTGGTTGAAAATCGATGGACTTTCGGTGTACCCCTGGGGGACACGATTCCAGACATAGATATGGCTGTCAAATTCAAAACTGAAAAGGAATTTGCTTTCGGGATGCAATGGGATGGAAAAGAATGCGTGGCACAGATCGATGACAGTGAACCATTCTGCATTCCAGGGAATCTGGTATAGTATTACTGCAGGGTTGGGTACAATAGGACAGCAAGGCACAACAATTTGGTTTACCTTGCGCAAATCTTGCACCACCCGGTACTTCCCACTAGGCTTTTTGATCCCAATGATAGGCGAATTACAGGGGCTGCTCAACACCTCTTCTATTATTTCTGCTTCGAGCAGCCTCGTAATTTCAGTCGCTACTCCTGCCTTTACTTCTGCACTCATTTTGTACTGTCTGGTTTTGGGGTATACAGCATTTGTTTTTATTGCTATTTTAACTGGGTCCACATTTGCCATTAGGCCTACATCTTTTCCTGTGAAATCCCACACTTCTGGTACTACTCTTAGCTGGAGTTCCTCAGGTAAATCCTCAATTGTCAAAGGCTTGATATCAGCATCTTGTCTGACTAACATCAGTTTGTACAGGCCATCTTCATCGGGGGTCTGAATTTCAACGCCATTTGGTGTGCAGAAAATGGTACAACGCATCTTGCACAACAAATCACGTCCTAGTAGGTTTACAGGACTGGAATCACAGACCACAAATCGGTGCATTTCCTTGAAATTTCCTATAGAAATTTCCATTGGTTCAGTTACAGGGGTACTTATTATCTGATTTGAGACTCCCACTACTTGGATTGCTTCTCCCGAGAGGGGTAGGTTAGGAACATCCACTGTTCTTACAGTAGATCGGGTAGCACCAGTGTCCAACAGAAAGGTGACGTCTTTTCCCTCTACCTTTCCTTCAATGTATGGTCCAGTCTGGTCTACCGGTAAGGAGGCGCCAAGTACGCACTCCTCATCCTCCCCTCTCAGGCCCCGTCAATCTTGATCTTCACAAAGGAAGGTATCATTTAGCAAGTACTGTGGAATGACTGCATTTCTTTCACTCTCAACCTCCCATACTTCCGCCCTCTCATTCTGCTGACCCTGACTCTTAAAATTCTGTCTAGGAGCGCGGGGTACTGGAGGTAATTTTACCTGTTGCTGGGTTTTTCTTGTCCCCTCTTTCGGCACCTGTGGATTTAAACCATTTACAGGGGCATTACCGGCCTGTAGGTGTGGACACTCGTCTCTCCAATGCCCCATCTGGCCGCACCCATGGCACGGAAACTTTTTCATGGCCTCTTCACGACTCATTTTAGGTCTGGGCTTTCCTCCCCCCCCAGTATTGGTATTCTGAACATTATTATCAGAAGTCATTTTACTTAACTGTTTTTCTTGCTGTTCAGCTAATTTCACCTGTGCCCACATGACCTTTTCCTTGAGGGCCTTCTTTTTATTTTCGATTTCATCTTCGCAGTATTTTGCATATTTCAGGACATCATCTATGGGTTTTCCCTGCCAACTGATTTTGTTATCTCGAATCCATTGTGAGATTTCAGGCCTTAATCCTAGCACAAACCTATAACTGAAATGCGTCATGTCTTTCATGTCTACATTATCGATACCACTGTAAGTTTTGAATACCTGCAGTAACCTTTCATAAAATGAATGCACCGTTTCATCACGTTCTTGGGTGGTTCTATCTATACGGGTCCAATCTGTCTCCTTTGCTGGTACCTTTTTCTTGAGGTATTGTATGACTTGCTCATATTTCCTCATTACTTCAGGTGCGGGAGCTCCTGTTTTCTCATCTCTGGGAAATTCCTCACTGGGCCAATCAATTTCAATTTTACAGTCGGTCCACAAATCTACAGGGACCACAATGTCGAAAAACCCATCCAGGTCTTTCAGCAAACATTTCTGAACTTTTATGAAACGTTCTACCTGTCTGTACCAGTCAACTGGTTTCTCACGTAATTTCGGGAAGTCGTTTGTAAACGACACGATGTCTTGTCTGGACCAAGGGACATGGACATATTTTCCTCCCGGGACCTCTCTCATGGGGCACAATTTTTCTGTTGGGGTTACTTCCTTTAATACGAATTCTGAAGTTACTGACCCAGCCCTGCTGCCTTCCTTTTTCTTTGCCCACCTGGTTCTCCATTTTCCCACTTCGCCCCATTTCTGCAAGATTTTCAACAATTCTCTTACTTGGATCTGTTTTCCCATCACATTCAGGCTTTCTAAATCCTTGTCTGAGAAATCCACTCTGTAGGGTTTCTGAAGAATTTTGGAGCGACTAACATCAACTCCCATTTCTGTGGCGGCATCCATTATCTTTTCATGGAGCACCCTAGCACTCCGGGTAAGATTTTTACTGATGAATAGTAGCTCTTCTTCATTATACGAGCTCAGGCGCTCAACTTCCACGTTCCCAGCCATCATTTCTTCTATTTCTATTCTTAATTTATATATTTCCAATGCTTTAGGTTGGGGAGTGGCCTCCTTCTCTAGCTCCTTTGTCCATCTGTCCAATTCTTCAGGGGAAACTAAAGTGGCACTCCTAACTCCAGTTGCACTTTCAATCACCACCTCCTTTTGTCTGGGCTGACTTCTTGTCCCTGCTATACTGGCCCTTGACTCCCTTATGGGCAGATCCATCAAACTTCCAGATTCACACTCACTTTCCTGATCCTCATCTATAAATACTTCCTTCCTCGGGGTCTGGATGCTAGGAGTAGGCAGTATTGGGGTGATAACAGGAGGATGGGGACTAGTCAGGTCATTTCTATACATTGGAATAGCAGGACCAATAGTTACCGGAATGGTCAAGGAATCAGGATGGGGATGCATCTGGGCAATGGTTCTAACTAATTCCTCTCGCTGTTTAGTCAGGGCTTCTTTCTCTTTTTCCTGCAACCCCCTTTCAGCAGAATTGCCATGCAATACCTGAGGTACTAAGGACGGATAAATACTCGGGGCAGTCGGAGCAACCAATCGAGGGGGACTTTCTCCAAATGGCTGATAATTCGGGACTGTGGACTTAGGTCTGCAAAACCCATCCCTTTCACTAGTTTTACTGCCTGTAGCTGTTCCGTCTGTATCACTTTCCCTCCTACTTCGGGGGTAATTTGTAAAGGGATTTTGAGAATGCACCGGTTCTAATTCTGCAACATAGGGAGGTGGATTCTTCATTAACAAATCTTCCAGGTGTTCATCTTCTATGTCCCCCATAGGTGCTAGGTGATGGGTCTTTTCTTTACATTTTCCTCTTTTCTCTTCTAATACCCCCATCATGGGGAACAGCCCTTCAGTTAACATAGACTGCCTCCACTGTTTCATTTTCTGCTCTTTGGATGGCGTTGGAAGTCTGGGATACCACTTACTCACTCCCTTATCCATTCGGGGTTTATCTCGCTCTGAAGCCTCAATCTCCCATTCCTCCAAAGCTTCGTACTGGGTCAACCTAGGTCTAGGGTGTAATTCATTCATGCGGGTCCTTAAGTTAAACAGGATCCGACCATTAAATGTACCTTCAACAGGGAATGCTAGGACTCCGTCATCTACAGTATACTTTGCCCAATTTTCTAGCCAGACACAAGTGTGATACCCTTTATCAAACAACATGAAAGAGGCAGGGGTATTTGGCGGGGGAATGAGTACGCCTTCCCTCGTTCTAATGGGCTTGTCAGTTTTGAAAAAATTCTTTACTTTATCAGAGAATGACAATTTTCTCTTTATTCCATACATCATGTGCGGTCTACCTCGTACAATCTGCTCCTTATGAAATCCTAGATATTTGGGATTTGGTATGAAGTCTGGATACCACATACAACTCTCCAGACTCGCTTCTAGCTCGGCTGGATTAATTTTGTTTACCTTTGTGCTTCCAATGCTAGCGCGACTTTTATTTCGCACCACCCAATCAGGTCAGAGAATACAACTACGGTTAACCAATGGGTGCGCGGCCTTTTCGCCAGACAGAGTCTCACGCTTCAGCACTCACCCCTCCTTTACAAATTCAGCTCCACTACCCACCCGCTGTTTTGACCAATACCAGCGCGGCACGGAGTGACGTCAGAGCAGCTCTCCGACTGACTCCCTCCTTCACAAGGTAACGGAAACTTTTTACTTTCTCTAAAGTGCGAGTGCAAGTTTTAGTTAATAACACACAACGTTTGCCACTATGTCTGAGTGTTCTAAAGAGAGAAAAGACTTTTCTTTCGCTACTAGTAAACCACTTCTGTCTACTTTTCATGCACTCTGGATAGACTTCTTTGCCTGTCCCTTCACGCTAGTAACATAGAACCCGTTATTCTTCTGGCTCATCCACCTTAGTCGGGGATATGTACTGAGCCAGGATTTCACCAGCGAACTATTTTACTTACCAGACAAGCCTCGGAGACCCTACTACTCCTTCCGTATGCGACCCTTACTAGGTGATATCGCAATGAAAGTTTTATAACGGACTCGTAGCTATCATTCACTCCAGAAACAAAGGTCCTAATTAGTGCTTCCAGTTACTCCTTTAACCCTGCACTAATGCCTCGAACTTAGTGACTTCAACAGCTAACCGGATTCTACTCACCGTTAGCTAAAATACTTCCCCGGGGATTCAGACTACACTGAACATTTACAAACAATTCTGGGTTAATTCAACATGCAATATTTATAGCAGCAATGCAAAATCATGCACATTTATATAAAAAAACACATTTCATAAATTTTGAAAAAATACAGTAGAAATCAGCAGCACGTTTTATATTCAAGGTTTGTTTATGACTATCCTGTCTACCTAATCTAACTAGTCCAAACCATCCTCTGGCTGCCAGAAAATTACTGCTAGAGCGCGCAGTTTCCCCAGGTCACCCGAGTTACCAATTCCTTTACACGCACTGGGCCCTTGGCGTGAAAAAAACCTTTTATTATCACACTAATTTGTTTGGGTGAACCGGGTGAGGATTTCTCCTCCTGCACGCTGCTAAGAGTAATCAAGTTTGGATTTACCTCTGCTTACCATGTGCCTGACTTATCACAGGCACAACTCTCACGACGGACCTAGAGCTATCAGGGAAAATAGTAGACAGGTCTAACATCAAATACACGTTATAATCAGTAAAATACTTTCCACAATTCTGTAAAATGACCACAGACACCTGATGAAATTTAAAACTTTATATAAGAATTCAAAGAGAAGATGCCAAGATAATAAGCGATACACAGAATAATATATCAAACATTAAAATTAACACCAATAGGTAACTTTGCATCAAAAATATGACCATTAGGATATATGGGAAGACTAAAGGTAGAAGTTTTTAGAACAAAACTAGTCACTGCAATTTTATACTAGAACATGGGACTGGGAATGAGACCTAGAACATGTACTTAACCTAAGTGTATTAAGCTATTCTTGCTAAGTTCACTGCAATCCACTAAAGGAAAGGGAAAAACGGGAACATGCTATTGCTTTATGAAATCAATGAACTCCTAAAGGAGAGGGGGAGAGAAGGAATCAACTAAAATTCAGACACATATATTTGATATTTCAACGGCAATAGAGCAATATCACAGGTAAAAAGGCTTTAACAGATCAGACAAAAGGGTGAGAGAGAGAGAAAGAGAGATAGAGATACGCAAACCCACAATCAATAATTACCTAGTTCAGATTGAAGACCAACCCTGGCCACGGGTCAGTTGGGAAGACGGGGACAGGGACCCTCAGAAAAGGAATGCCAGAATGCGAGCAGGTACAGCTCACGGACAGTAAGGACAGGATACCCCTCAGGTTCAGGTCAAGGACTGGGCCTCCCAGGGTACGACCAACACCCACAGCTTCGGACAGCAACGCCTGCGTTACCCCCTCCTGCAAGTAATCCGCCAGAAACCCTGATTGGATTTTCGAATTCCCCAGCAAAGTGCTTCGCCAGCACTTAGGATTTTCCACCCCTTAGGAGATTGTGGAAAGTATGGACAAAGTGCTCCGCAGCACTTTCAGAATGAGCACCTATTGAGATCGTAGGGTCAGTGACAGGTCTGCTACTCGGACAAGTCGGACAATTTTCCTAAGCTAAACTAGGGCAATTATACTGTTTTGGGGACCCTCAGACCACCCACTAATGTTGCAAGTGACAGTTTCCCACATTGTGATTGGTCAGGAGAGGTGGTGCGGTCATTACCACCTCCTAGAATTCAACGTTCCCATCATAATTATTCAATTTTGCACACCCGCCCCCCTGGTTCACGTTCCCAGGCATAGGAATACAGAAGACAATGCAAGAGTCCAGCATATAGCAACAGTGTATGACAATTCAAGGTGTAATCTTGCATCTTCGGGATGGGTTCCCAGGCGCATCGGGCTCCAGGAGCCAGCTGGCTAGCTTTAGCTTCTGCGCAGTTAGGACTCTCCCTGGTCAGCTGACAGGGTTCAGAGGAGCCTCAGCATGGCGTCGCTCATGTATGCCCCAGCCCACAAAGACGCGGTACATGAAAAGTAAGCGAAAACAAATTAAAATCATACATAAAAATGATCGCACTGTATACCATGATAAAATCTTAACCAACCCTTACTTTATAATGACTATAGCATTATGGATTAGTGCGAAAAGACAGATAGGCTAAAGCAGCAGTAGCAAGCAGAGAGCGTGGTGAGAGACAAGCGGCCATATTTTGCATCAGTGCGCATGAGCACAGAATCCCTCCAGAATGCGAGTGCGTCACATCACATGGGTATGACCAACGCATGCGCAGACTGAATCTCAGCGAAGCAGCCATTTTAAGTGCAAGCTTCGTTTTAGTACGGAAAAAACAAACAAGCAAGCATCCTGGGGACACCCGCGTGTTGGGAAAACACTTTATACATGACGAATAATGAGGTTAATTTTATTATGCAGTTTGGACAAGGGTTTTGCATACGAGCAAGGCGCTTTACGGGCAAATCCTTGCTCCATCAACTGTGCCTTTACATTTAGGCCCTGATTACAAGTTGGGCACTTAATTCCATCCTGTGTGTAATCCCTTCTTTACGCATGGGATGGAATTACGAGTTTGGTTTTATTTAGAGCATCCGATAATTGCCAACATTTGACAGGGAAAAACACACAGGGCGTCATTTATGAGAGTCTTGCGTCTCGTTTGCACCATGCAACGTTGCACATGTATGAAGCAAGCCTCTAAATCAGATTTTGGAAGCCATTCTTAGTCACTTTGTGTGGCCTCTGAGTGGCTTAAAAAATCTGGTGTGAAGGAACACAGCGCAAATCGCTGTGTTGCGTTACTTTACCCTGGGTAGGCATTCCATGGGCATTGTGTGTGTGTTCACACTCAACTCCCATGGATTTTGACGCATTCCGAGATTCACAAGAACCTGTAAACCTGGGAATGCGCTAAAAACGTACACCTTCCCCAGGGAGGCGTTGCAAGAATACATATCTCTATTTGTACTTTTTATGCATTCTGCAGGACACATAGAAAGAGCAATATACCTTCCAGGATTGAGTTTGAATAGGTAGGTGCCCCTTCCTATACAAAAAATATCCTGCATGCAACACAGGACCCTTGCACCATGGTGCTAGGGTGCCTGCGTTGGCGCTAGGCTGCAAAACTGTGCCAGCACAAGGGAAAGGAAAGGAATGCGCCGCATTGCATTAAATACAGCACATTCCAGTCCTTTCCTTATCTCGCAGTGCAGCGCAGCAAGGTGCTTTAAACACCAAAATCCTCACATTACTCCCCCTAAACTTATAATAGGTGTTAATTATTGCACCTGATAAATACTGTATCCTGTGGGTCTGTTATTTATTGGGGTGATAAATCACACTTCAACTTGTAATCAGGCCCTTACTGGCGAAATCGTTAATGTGCGAGCCATGCTTGCCTATGGTCTGGAAGACTCATCAATGCAGGTAATGTACTATTGCTAATTTAGGCAACAGTTTGGAGCTCCACCTATTGGAGTTTCCTAGATTGAATGCATGGTCGGACACCAGGATTGATAGGCTGCCATTTTAGTTGGTTTCTTTCGTCCCTGCCGCAATGCCATGGAAGTAGCAGCGGTGAACAGGCACGGGCGGTATACTGGGGCGGTGACGTCAGGCAGGGGAGGGTCAGGGTGGGGGGTTGTAAAATACGGGATATGGACCATTAGAGGTAAGTACCCAAAAAAAAACAAAAAAACGAATTTCGTTGCCCCTGCTGCATCGCCAAATGTGATGCAGCTTAGGCAACGAAATTCGTTTTTTGGGTTTTTTGGTACTTACCTCTAATGGTCCATATCCCACATTTTACAACCCCCCACCCTGACCCTCCCCTGCCTGACGTCACCGCCCCAGTATACTGCCCGGCACTGGTCGTGCCTGGCGGTGAAATTGTCCTGACCAGCTGGTTCGGCAGCGCATGCCCTGTACACGTTTGTACATGAGCCTGAGTAATTAGGCAGCGCTGCGGAGAATTGTAAGTATATACAGACCAGACTATGGTCTTTAAACACACTTTAATGTGACTGAAATGCGCGGCTGCAGCACAAGTACCAATCACGATGTGGTGTCTGGAAACATCCCCTGCTCTCAACAAGTGGTTAAATTAAGATATTTATTCTTCAAGACCACACATCCAGCTCTCCTTCCAGCTTGTTTTAGCTCGATCCCCAAGATCTATCCAAGTAATCAGAACCCTGTCAGAATTCCATCAAATATATAATAAAATGACTGGACATGAAACAGAGCACTGTTGAGGTGGAAATAAAAAATGTTCCATCTCCTTGGCTTGTCCCCCCATCAGACATCATCAACTTTAATTTCTTAATGCCGGTTAGGCCAGTGACACAGATGGGGAGATCAAGCAAAATAATATTACTTTTGTATAGGCACATGAATAAAAGAAACTATTGTCGTTTGATTATTCGCTGCAATGATATTGCAAGAGTGGGAAATAGAAGTTTGCCCTCACTGTTGTGTGTTAAAGGTTTCCAGGCTGCATTGACAGGGCTCTCAGGCAGCCTTATAATGCAGCGCTCATTCTCTGATCGTGCTCATATAGAGAGCACAGAGCACAGATTTGGTGGGGGTAGGGGGAAGATGAAGAGGAAGTTTGGGGTGTGTTGGAAGGTGGACTCCAAGTTCTGCACCGCGGAACCCAGCACTCCTCATTCAACGTTAGGTCAAGTAAGGACACCGTTTGAGAAAGCCCTGCTCCCCCCCTTAGTAGCTTGGCACGAGCAGCCAGGCCTATTTCCAAGGCACGAGTGTACACTATGTGCAAACACACTCACAGCAACCCACTGGTGACACCACAAATGGAGTCCATACGAGTTTGATAAAATGAGTATAAACTTTATATAAAAAGATATACGATCAGACCACAAAATACAAAGCCAAGTACCTTGCAATGGGAGAAATAATGCAATGCGTACCGCTACAATCATGTACTGTGCAATGAAGGAATAATGCAATGCGTCACAACCCAATCATGTGCTTTTCAATGAAGAAATAATGCAAAGGGCACCGCTACAATCATGTACTTTGCAACTAAGGAATAATGCAATGCATAAATACAATCATGTAACTGCACTGAAGAAAGAATGCAATGCGGGCAGCTACAATGCTGTACTTTGCAATGGAGAAATAATGCAATGCGTAGCGCTACAATCGTGTACTTCTTTATGCAGAAATAATGTAATGCGTCAAAAGACAATCCGGCAGTTCGTTAGCAGCAATATTGACATTGTGTATTACGACAATCAGCTTCTTCGATAACAGTTTCCCCCCACACGTATCAACAATAACATAAAGTACAGCTTCTCGCTCTGGCCCCAGTACGGGCACTCCTTTGTTCAGTACTGGCCGCAATCTGAGCCGAAGCAAAGGCTCACGTCACCAGAAGGAATGAGAGGCTGAGAGAGTGTCCCTCCGAGCCTGAACCCCGCCCAGGTAGTGATCCACTCTCTTCTCCTCCTTCAGCAAACTGGGCCTTCTGTGCAGAACTTTCTCAATGGGCCTCAGTGGCTTGGCCTGGCGGCTCAGCTCCTACAGTGCTGCCGGTCTGGGCCACAACTGTTAGGAAGGTCTCAGGCAGCCACAGGGCACCCGTGCCCTATGCCTCTGAGATTGTGTTACTCCGGGTGCATGTTCACCACATGACCCTCTGGGTCTCCTCTGGCACGAAGCCACACACACACTGCTGATGGGACTTCACTTCGACTCCGAGTGCACGTTCACCAGGGACACGCAAAGCGCACTGCAGAGACTCACTTTCTTCCAGGGCACACAATGATCAGCTGATCTCCTCCTCAGTCCCAGGTTGCACCAAAGCATGCACACTGCTTCACTGAGAATTACTCCAACTCCGGTGCCACGATATTTAGGTGCTCTTCACCAACGCCTTTGGCTGCACCATGACACCCTCACCATGTCCGGGCCTCACTTTTCGACCGGTGCACTTGATGACCAGGCGCTCTTCACCAGCGCCTTCGGTGCACCACAACATGCACCCTGCATGTCTGAGACTCCCTTCATCTCCGATGCACGCGCTGACCAGGCGCTCTTCACCAAACCCCGCTGTGCACAATGACACGCACCCTGCGTGTCCAGGACTCACTCCACTTCCGATGCACATGTTGACCAGGTGCTCCTCACCATGGCCTCCTGTGCACCATGACACGCAACCTGCACATCCGAGACTCCCTTCACCTCTGATGCACACGCTGACCAAGCACTCTTCACCAACCCCTGCAGTGCACCACGACACGCACCCTGCACGTCCGAGACTCACTTCCGCTTTGATGCACACATTGACCAGGCGCTCTTCACCAATGCCTCCTGTGCACCACTCACCCAGGACGTCCGTGTCTCACTTCTCCTCCGGTTGTCCAAGATCACAGGGCACACCTTCCGAGGGTCTCAAGCTGCCACAACAGGCGCCCACCGCGTCGCTTGGAACTTCTCTTGAAACTTTTATTTTCCTGTGTTTCCATACAGGAAGCCAGTTCACCTTGGGCCCTTGGGGTAACAAGACACAGCACAAAGCTCAGTCTTCTTCAAGCAGGAGAACCAGTGCACAAAGCACATTCTCAACAGCCTCTTCCTTGGTTAAAACAGCAAACTGAAGACCAGCCCCAAATCACGAAGCAAGGGTCGGTCTTTCCCAGCAGTCTCTTCAGTTGTTCCTTACTTAGCAGATGTTCCTCTTGACCATGAAAAGGATCCAAGCCTTTTCAGTCTCAATCCATTTCTATTCCAACGTTCAGGGGTCTCAGCTCTCATAGTTATACCCCTAAATATCTTTGAAAAACGTTGTGCTCAGGGGTCCCTGACCCCTGCCTAAATCAGCTCTGGGTGTCTCCCTCCCAGTGTCGCCTTTCTCCCTTTGATACTGGGGGTTTGGATCCTTAATCACTCAGAACAAGACAGGTCAATTGTTTTATAGCAGCAACCCAAGCTTCTTTACCTCCAGGGTTTCTCCTCCCCCTACTCTTCAGATGCCGGTCAGCCTGGTGCCATTTCAACCCCTCCCTGGGTCAAGACCTCCCCCATCTCCTTCACACCTCTCGGATCCAGGTAGTCAATCCACATTCAGCAGAGACACACAGAAATGCTTAAAGCACAAAACTCAGCCACTTTTTAAAAGAGTGGTTTCTGAACACATAGTGACAAAACCACTTTCATTGAAAGATGTGTTATGACACTGAGTTCATAAGTACTAAACGTCACCTCTCCATTTTAAACATATGAGAAACTAGGCTAATAAACACAAAACCCAGACTCCCCCTTCTGTCCTATGGGCAGGATGGCCTTTCACCAGTGAAAATTGAAATGGAGTGTTTTTCACTGTTAGGACAGAGCACACACCTCAGTATATGTCCTGACTTTTACTTACACTGCACCCTGCCCAGGGGTTACCCGGGACCTACCACAGAGGTGCCCACTGTGTACGCAAAAGGGAAAGTAAGGCCTGACAAGTGGCTACACGTGTCAGGACAATATGCTAACTTAGCAAACTGCGAGCAGACCCTACACTTCAGCCCTGAGTCCCCTTCTCAGCGCACCTTTTCATTACTAGCCCTGGCACACACAGTGCACATCACTAGGGACTTTACTAGTAAGGCAAACATTTAAAATGAGCCCTAAATACTCGAAAGTCCGTACCGGACTCCACCTATCATCCGATTCGGGCGTGTTGTTGCTGGTGGGTTAAAAATCATACATTTTATTTTAAGGGTGTTTATTTCAAGACCCTGTTCCAAACAAAATGACTCAAAGCCATCCAGCACTCGGATGCCCATGGGAGACTTTGAGGGCAATAAGGTATTGTCTGCGAACATGATCTCAGGAACCCGACAACCATCAAGTTTTGGAGCGTCGCTGTTGGGTACCACATTCAGGTGTGTGATTACCCCGTTGACATAAAGGCAAAACAGGGTGGGTGCCAAGACACACCCCTGTCTCACCCCTCTGCCAACGGGGAATCTAGCTGACAGAGAACCATTTTTCCCACACCTGACCTGTGCGAAGTTCTCCCTATAGAGTCGGATTATCATGTTCAAAAGGGGGAAAGGAATGCTCAGTTCTAGAAGCACCGTCCATAATTTCCCACACTGGACCAAATCGAAGGCCGCACGGAGGTCCACAAAGACGGTATATAGTGAACCGCCCTCAATCAAGACGGTTTTTAAAAAAAAACAGGGTCAATCCAAAAATCTGATCCGTAGTGGATACATTTTTCCTGAACCCTGCCTGGTAAGGGCTTAAGATGGAAAACTCCTCCATCCATTCTAAAAAGCAGTCTAAAATCAGCCTTGCGAAGATTTTTTGCGGCACGTCAATGAGGCTGATAGGCTTGTAGTTGGCTGGGAGTAGAGAATAGCCTTTCTTGGAGATAGGGACTATCTCAGCTCCCAGCCAAGTACTGGGGACCGCCATACCCCTTTGGATTGCATTACATAAAACTGTTAAATAAGGGGCCCAGACCATGGGTTCATGCTTGAAGAGGTCGCCTGGGAGTTCATCCAACCCTGGCGCATTGCCGGCTTGAAGTTTGGAAATAGCAGCACGGACCTCTCCCTCAGTAAACTCTACCTCATTAATTTGAGCAATAGAGCTAGGCGCTAATCCCCCTTGTTCCATGTCATTGGAAGAATTCTCCCCTCCATAGAGGGTGCGAAAATGATCTTACCACACATCCGCAGCAATATTAGGTGCTATTGCCGGTACTGGGTCGGCCGACCCCGTATTAACAATTAGCCAAAACTTCCATGCATCTCTTGTTTTGAGAGCAGACTTTAAATTGGCCCAATTATCTTTGTCCCACTCGACCTTAGCATGGTGTATTAACTGCCTATATTCTGATCTCCTTTCTTTTATCAGTGCCCTATTATTATTTTGCTTCAGGACCCGGAGGAGTTCTACTTTCGCCTTTCTACAGGCAGTATTGTACCATGTAGGGCTATTGCCCGCCCTTCTCCCTATTGACCCTAGGGGGTTAAGGACTTCAGCTAGGGTATTAGTTAATTCCTTGTTAAGATCCCCAAGTTTTAGATATACTTCAAGTGAGGGATGCTGCGGAATTAAAGCGCCAACCGATTCTAATACCGGAATTGCCCGAGCATATAGCTCCGCCACTAGCTCTGGGTGTGTTACAAGTTTGTCCCATCTAACCCTGCGCCTGTTGTTTGATAAAAGCGCCCTATCATCTAGGCCACTATCTGGCTTACAGGCGTCTTTGGGGGTTCCAGGGGATAAAAAGTCCAGAATCAGCGCATTATTATAAGTTTCACCCCTAGTTTCCAACCTAAAATCAAGGACCTTATGCCAAGCGAAGCATTCAACAAATATATAATCCAACCGTGACTCCTGACCAGGCTTGTTAAAGGTACATTTTGAGGGGATGTCCAATTTTACACGACCATTGCAGGCCCTAATCGAGTGGTTAAGCGTCAGAGCTGTGATTTGGACAGCCAATGGCGCCCATGACCTGGGCGGGGGACCCACCACTGGAGGTATTTTCCAGTGGTCGTCCTCCTCCAGGTTAACACCATCCATCAAATCCAAAAGCGGCTTGAAATGAGAATTGAAATCTCCCCCTAACAAAAACGTGGTACCCTGGGGAATCACATTTAAAAAAAGAGGAGAGCTCCTCAATGGTTCTAGACTCACATGTGGTACTCACAGGTCTAGAGTAGATATTAACCAAATCGAGCCTAGAAGCATTCAGCCACTCTAGGCCCACACATTGGACGTCTTCCGTTTTAGTGTTCATAGCCCTGGCACTGTAGCCTAAATGGGATCCCACCCAAATTGTTAGACCCCCTGACGGTCTACCCTCCCCCTTCATCTTGCAGGGACTGAGAATGAAGCAAAACCGCTCCGCAATTGTTTCTCCCTTGCCCAGGTTTCCTGGAAGAGGGCAGGCCATTTTATTACACAGACCTGCCAGGTTCCATGACAGTATTTTCAATGAGCTACCATCAGTTGTAGTTCTTGGGGTTGGCAAGCTGGGTTCTATACCAGTAGTTAGGGTTACCAAAGTATGGAAATTAACTAGATCCTTAACCTGATTGTCACGGGTATTAGGGCCAGGTGGAACACCCGCCGATGTCCCTAGGTGGTTGCTCTTCACACTATCAGCTTCCTGCGTCCTACCCTCATTCATACATGTAGCAATCCCTCCCGGAGGTTTAAGTTATGTATTGTGCCGTCAGTCCCCCCACTCGGCCTACAGCTCCAGATTTGTACTGTTGTCAGTCTACCTGGTCCAAGCAGCTGTGCCTATTGTTGTGAAAATATTCGGTGGGCATATGGATATCATAGAGATTGGTCCTGAACCCTCTGGTCTGCCCCCTAAATCCCACCCTTGTCCAGCCATCTTCTGACCCTAATTCAGATCGAATAGTATGAGGTGGGTAGAAGAAGGACAGTGGGAAAGTCTGGATTGCGGCAGGGCCGGCTCTAGGCTCATGGTGGCCCTGTGCAGGGAGCGTAGGTGGGGGCCCCAGTGCAGCAAGGCTCATACAGATGACGGTAAAGGACATGATGGGTGCTGCTAGCGGGTGATTGTAGGGATTTGTACAGGTGCTTGCTGTCTGCCACAGTGCCACGCTTTTCCTCCCGCCCCATTGCCGAAACACCATACCAGTTGGAGGCAGCATAGTGACACACAAAGGGCAGCTGGAAACTGTGCGACCGGACGCCCTCCAGAGAGCAGCCGCCACCGTGAAGAGGCTTCATGCCAGGGGAAGAGCTGTATCGTTGTGCACGGAGCAGGGTGAGTCAGAGATGGCCCTGGGGGCCTGACTGCAGTGAGATTTAATATTCGCCCAAGTTAATGTAGAGATCTTCGTTGTATTATTTTAGTAACCATCCAGTCAGCACTCAAACTAGCGGCTAGAAGAGCTTTAGCCGTGTTTAAACCCCATGAGAAGGTGCGTGTAAAGCCTGTAACATAGGGAATGGTTGGAGGAGATGGCTTACAGGAGCTGGGGTTCCGCCGCCGAGGCAGTCCTGGGGCACACACAGTGGGTGGGAAGTCGAGCACACAGCTTCCCCTCTCCCCGGTGTTATTATTTCTGACAAAGCCCTGGGTCCATTGCTCTTCCTAATGCACCACTCTCCCCGTAGAGACAGTAGCTTCCAATTATTCTGACAGCCAAAGGCTAATTTGGCCTAGCCTGTGAATCCCCAACCCCACCTCAATGTCGGCCTTTGCAGCTATTTGCATACAATACACACCAGGTATGAGGAACAGCCTTAGTCATATCTTATATATAATGTTCTTTTTACAAAAACCAACTTTGATCTACTGTGGCCCATTTTCCTGACGAAGGCACAGCTCAGTGCCGAAACGCACGTAGAACACAAGAGATTATTACTTGTGTGCCACACTGCCTTTTCCTCATAAACATTGAAATTGTTATCATTGCATTTATCTGAAATGTAGAAAAGTTGCAATGTTTAATGTACACTAATTTCTTTAAAGTATGAATGAAGATGAATGATTCAGTTGTATGGGACCTTGTCTTTTTTAATGCAATGAATTTCTTATTATTATCAAAATAAATTATGTCTATTTTGTAAAACATATCCAGATACAGTTGGTTCTCCTTTCATCCATGTTGGTTTGTCATTAACTGTTGAAATCATAGTTATGTTTATACATTTGTTGCCTAAGTCTGTACACTAGACTGGCAGGATGACAGTCAGACTAGTCAAAAACATACAGACATCAAGCAATAGTGGGGATGATCAGGAAAGCAGATCCTACTTTTCTACACTCCCCATCTTACCCTTGAATAATAGTGGATGACAGATTGCGCAATTATATGGCATGGGGGTGAGAGTGAAATATAACTTTCAGAAACTCGCTGTAACGTATGTTTCACTGCCTCTTGAATGCCAAAAGGAAGTGCCCTCTCTGAGGGTCCAGCATGTTGTTCATATCTTGGCTCCAAAGTGAGGAAGTGTTTAGGTTCCAAGTGTTTACTAGGCTCCCTTTGTTTGACTCCACCACATGTCTCCATTGCAAGCCAGTGTGTATCCTTCTATAACCGTGTGTGCTGCCTTTGATGGTAGAGCAGTTTCCAACAGGTTTCCTGGACTGGAGTTCCCTCTGTCTTACTGAATCTGTGATTCAGTAAGACGCTAGCAGCGCAGGTCGCGCTGCTAGCGAGCTGCGATATTTACGCTTTTTAAACCTACCTTTTTGTGTATTTTGGTTGTGCTGAGTTTTTTATCCCCTGTTCTTAACTCGATCTCTGTGTCTGGGCTGTCCCCTTACTCTCACTTAATTTTGGAATTCGCACCGCCATTTGGCGGGTCCGGGTCCCTGGGGCTGGATTCCTGGGCGCCATCTTGGCTTGGGGTAAGTGTTTGGAGCGCGGGCGCCATTTTGGAGCGTCCCGACGCTCGAGTTGTTTAGGGAGGCGCCTATTTAAGGCGGACTCGTGCTCTCATCGCCCTGATCACTGCTGCATTAGCGCAGGTCGCGCTGCTAGCGAGCTGCGATATTTACGCTTTTTAAACCTACCTTTTTGTGTATTTTGGTTGTGCTGAGTTTTTTATCCCCTGTTCTTAACTCGATCTCTGTGTCTGGGCTGTCCCCTTACTCTCACTTAATTTTGGAATTTGCACCGCCATTTGGCGGGTCCGGGCCCCTGGGGCTGGATTCCTGGGCGCCATCTTGGCTTGGGGTAAGTGTTTGGAGCGCGGGCGCCATTTTGGAGCGTCCCGACGCTCGAGTTGTTTAGGGAGGCGCCTATTTAAAGCTGCCCTCTCCCGCGCAGCGGGAACGCGCAGTGGAACGCCGTCGCTTAGCCGGAGTCGTGCCAGAGTCCTGCCCGTCTGCGCTCGTCCGCGTCGAGGTAGCGGGTGCGGGCCATGGACTCTGGCTTCCCTCCTTATTATCAGCCTGTTTAACATGGCGGCGCTCAGGTACGATCGTGCTGCTCTCATCTCAATAAAAGATAGTCTTCGTGTTTGTCATCATGACCCTTTATCCCCTCTTTCAGGACCATATGACTGTGCCTGTGGTTTCTTCTCCCTGGCCTCCCCCACTGGAGTTCGCCCAGTTAGCAGGACTGTCCGCGGTAGCCATACGGAATGGACCGGACAAGCACTTAACATATGGAGTTTGAATGTAAGATCTTTGGTCAAACACCATCAGTCACTACGGGATATGATTGATAAGGACCTTCCCGATATCATCTTCCTGACCGAAACTTGGTTACAGGACGCGGATACTGCCATCATTAACCTGGCTTTCCCCTCTACCTATACGGTGTCTATCTTGAACCGCTCGACTAGGGGAGGTGGTATAGCCATGGCGACTAAATCTTGTTTTCCGGTTGAGTGGAAGGCTTTGGACCTTCCTATGTGTGAAAGCGCATCGTTTAAGGTAAAGGTTAGTCATCAATTCACCTTCAGCGGTGTGCTTATCTACCGTCCACCTGGGAATGACACTGCCTTCAAGGCTGCCCATGTGGATGTGGTCAGCTCTTTGGCCGCAACTTGCGCTAACTTCAATATAGTAGGCGACTTAAATATACATCTGGACCAGTTATCATCCCCTTCCATCAGCTCCTTGCTGGCGGACTTAGAAGCGATGCAACTTGACCAACTAGTCACCTCCCCCACCCACATAGGAGGACACATATTGGACCCCTTTTTTACCACCTTAGTTCGGGCTAGATCAGCTGACCCGATGGTGGTGGGTTGGACTGACCACCTGCTGGTTAAAGTGCCCTCTTGACACTCCACAACTGAAACCTGTAGATAAACAGATTTTAAAGCGCAATTGGCGTAAACTTAAGCTGGAGGAGTTTGTCAGGATATTGGAGGCACAACCCCTAGGCAAACTGCAGAATGTAGAACAGGGCTATGAACAGTTCTGCAACTGGGCTCTTACTGCCCTCGACTCTCTCATACCTCTGCGCTGGACAAAATGTCACGTTAAAAATCGTAGCCCTTGGTACAATGAGACTCTTGCCGAGCTCAAGAGAACCTGTCGGCAAGCTGAGAGGGCTTGGAGAAAAGCTTTTGATCCCACGTTAAAATCGCTGTACTTTGCCCAGCTTAAGTCCTACCACAGAGCTATTTGTCAAACCCGGGCCGCATATTATGCAGCTGAGTTCTCCAACAGCCCTAACCCATCTAAGTTAATCTTCAAGGTACTCAAAGACCTGATGGGGAAACGGGCCACCTCGCAAGAAATCTGTACGGACTCGCACTGTGAAAACTTGGCATCCTTTTTCGTGGAGAAAGTGCAGAAAATCTACCGAGGATTTACACCAGCTGGCACCGGGGATGTTCTTAGTGATGTAAAGGTCTTGGTGTCCAAAACCCTGTCAACTTTACCGGCCATGTCTAATGAGGTATTCGACACTCTGAGCATCAAAATTAAATCTGGCTCCCCCTTAGACCCGCTGAAGCCGGAGTTTTTCGCCTGTCTCCCGCCTCTCTGTCGTGAGCCCATTTTGGAGTTGATCAATCTCTCCCTCAGTCAGGGCGTGGTCCCGCCATCCTGGAAGCAAGCTGTGGTCAAGCCCATTCTGAAGAAGTCTAACTCTGACCCCTTGCTCCCGGAGAACTATTGGCCCATCTCCCTCCTGCCCTGGACCGCCAAGTAGGCATGGGCGGAAAATCCGTTCCGCTCGCGGATTTTGCGGATTTTCGGGAAATCCGCAATCCGCGAGATTTGCGAATTTCCCGCAAAATCCGCAAATCCGCGAGCAGCGGATTTTGCTCGCACTGCTCGCACTGTTCCGTGAGTTCGCGCCCCGCGAATAAGTGCAAAATTGCAGAAATACGATCTTAGCAAAACTGAAAGTAACTACTTACCAGGTTCAAAAGTTCAGGCTCATCATTAGTAGCCATTTCCTGTAGTGCTTCCTGAGGGGCCCCTCCAGAGTTCAGTTGCCAGTTGAAACTATTATGTGACCCTGCTCTGAACCTCAGAATAGTTACACATATGCCACAA
Organism: Lissotriton vulgaris; assembly: GCF_964263255.1. Classification (NCBI taxonomy): domain Eukaryota; kingdom Metazoa; phylum Chordata; class Amphibia; order Caudata; family Salamandridae; genus Lissotriton; species Lissotriton vulgaris. The sequence goes on along the minus strand of NC_141695.1, from coordinate 1,158,625,838 downwards.
AGGTCCTGAATTACAGCTAAGGGAGACAAGCAGGAGCCAGGCTGGAAGTTAAAATCCATTAATCAGCCCCTAATTCATTATTGTCAGTTGGGGCAGGGCAGGTGTTGTAACTAATTTTGCAACAATGAAAGCACTTAGCAAGTGCAAAAGATCACTAATCAGGGCGCACTAAGGAAGCAGGTGCCAGCTAAAAAAATATTCTGTGACACATTAATCAGCCCCAAATTAATTCAGGTCACTTGAGGCAGGGAAGGTGTGCTTTGCTTTGCCGAAAATAATGTACACTGGACAACCAGAGGGTGTGGTGATGAAACAGAGGGTGGCATGGGTGGGCCAGAGGGTGGCATGAGTAGTCAGAGAGTGGCAGTGGTGACAGAGAGTGGCAGTGATGAAGAAGAGTGTCCCAAACAGGCTGGACACGTAGAAACAACAAGTTCGCAAAACTTGCGACCCGACAGGTAAGTTCGCAAATTGCGAAATTGTAAAAACCCTCGCGAACTGGCAGAAACACGGGCGAACACAAAAAAAAAAAAATCCGCAAATTCGTGGGAATTCGCGGATTTTGCGGATTGCGAATCCGCAAATCCGCAAAATTCGCGAACGCGAGATCCGCAAAATTCGCCCATGCCTACCGCCAAGGTCACTGAGGCGCACGTGAACACCATTTTGTCTGCCCACCTCTCGCGAAATAATATCCTGGACGAGAGTCAAAATGGGTTTCGCGCTCAACACAGCACTGAAACTGCTCTGCTCTTCATGATCGAGCATTTGCGGTCAGTGCTAGTTGCGGGGCAGACCGCGGCGCTCCTATTGTTAGACCTGAGCGCCACGTTTGACACGGTGTCTCATGACATTTTGCTGCGGCGTCTGGAGGAAGTGGGTATCGTGGGGAAGGCTCTTCAGTGGTTCCGCTCGTTCCTCTCGGACCGGTTTTTTAAAGTAGCCATTCCACCTGGCCAGTCCTCGTACCACTCTTTGGAACTGGGAGTCCCTCAGGGCTCTGCCCTTAGCCCCACATCATTCAACTTGTATGTGAAACCGCTGGCTGCTGTCGTCAGGCAATGTGGCCTTACTATGACATTGTATGCCGACGACACGCAGCTGGCGGTGACACTCAGTGGGGACCCTGAGGTGACTGCGCCCAGATTCCGGGCAGGACTTATAGCTGTGGCTAGCTGGATGCGTAACAACTGCCTACAGCTTAATGCCAAGAAAACCGAAGTCCTGATTGTAGGGAAGCAGGCGGAACTCTGGGGAGACCAGTGGTGGCCTCTCGAACTGGGGGTGAGGCCCATCCCAGTGGCCGAAGTCAAAAATCTGGGGGTATGGCTGGATTCCAACCTTTCTTTTACCAGCCACACAAAGAAGACAGCAGCTACCTGTTATGGTATTCTGCGAGGACTGAGACCAGTCCTCAAATTTTTCGACCCTCCCACGCGACAACTGGTGGTTCAGGCCTCTATCCTTTCCCGGATAGACTACGGGAGTGCCTTGCTCCTTGGAGTCAACCAGGCTGAGGCGACTAGGCTTCAGAGGGTGCAGAACGCTGCTGCACGGGCCATTGTAGGTCTTCCGAGACGATGTTCTGTCTCTCCTGTCCTGGCCTCTCTGCACTGGCTTCCGGTCAGACAGAGAATCAAATTTAAGGCTCTCTGTCTGACATTCAAGATTCTGAAGCTTTCTTCTCCCCCGGCCTTGGCTGGCCTTATTTCTTCGTACGTCCCCACGCGGTCCCTCAGATCCGAAACTCACCATCTGGCGAACAAGCCTAGGTTCAGGCTTAGCAGGATGGGAGGTCGTTCCTTCCGTGTTCTGGCGGCGGATCTATGGAATTCCCTCCCTGTACACATTCGTGCCCTCAATAGCCTGACTCTCTACAGACGGGCCATCAAAACCCACCTGTTCACCTCTGTTATCTAATGTTCCCACTTCTCAGCTCTGATCTGTTGTGTTGTGCACATGATCAGGCGCCAGGACGCCCCTACGCTGGGGCAGCTGTTGCGCCTAATAAATGTTATTAACATAACATAACATAACATTAATTTTTCTTAAATCCTTTCAGACTTTAATTAGTGCATGGAGAATGTCTTTAATAGACTGTTGGTTGTGGCAGCGGACAATCACAGCAGTCGAGACAAACCTTTCTCCTTTCACCTGTATAGACAGAGAAGCCTCCCAGCCTCTTTGGGAGGCTTAGGGTGCTGACAGTCCCTTTTACCTGATCACAAACGAATGCTTTCTCTGCAGTAGGGCTGCTTTATTGTGTAAATTATTAACATTCATAACTATTTATATAGAAAATACATAGGTATAAAGTGTAAAATGCAGTTTTCAAAAACGTATTCCCTTCAAATCTATTGAGCAGTTTTTTAAACCTTATCCAACTATCAATCAATCAATCATTGCATTTATATAGCGCACTACTTACCCAGAGGGTCTCAAGGCGCTGGGGGGGGGGGGGGGGGATCTGCTACTGCTCGAACAACCAGGTCTTGAGTTGCTTCCTGAAGGCGAGGTGGTCCTGGGTCAGGCGGAGGTGGGTGGGGAGGGAGTTCCATGTCTTGGCGGCGAGGTAGGAGAAGGACCGTCCCCCTGTGGTGGCTCTACGGATGCGGGGGACGGCGGCGAGGGCGTGGCTGGTCGATCGAAGCTGGCGTTTGGGAGCGTAGAAGTTGAGGCGGCTGTTGAGGTATCCTGGGCCTTGGCTGTGTAGGGCTTTGTGTGCGTGGGTGAGGAGACGGAAGGTGATTCTCTTGTTGACCGGGAGCCAATGCAGATCTCTCAGGTGTCCGGAGATGTGGCTGCGACGGGGGATGTCCAGGATGAGTCGTGCTGAGGCGTTCTTAATCCGCTGGAGTCTCTTCTGGAGTTTGGCGGTGGTTCCGGCGTAGAGGGTGTTGCCGTAGTGCAGACGGCTGGTGACGAGGGCCTGGGTGACCATCTTCCTGGTCTCGGTGGGGATCCACCGGAAGATCTTACGTAGCATGCGCAGGATGTTGAAGCACGACGAGGAGACGGCGTTGACTTGTCTGGTCATGGAGAGGGAGGAGTCCAGGATGAAGCCCAGGTTGCGTGCGTGGTCTGTTGGTTTGGGTGCGCTGCCTAGGGCGGGGCCACCAGGAGTCGTCCCAAGCGGCGGGTGAGGACCCCAGGATGAGGACTTCCGTCTTATCTGAGTTCAGTTTCAGGCGGCTGTTCTTCATCCATTCGGCTAGCTCTTTCATCCCTTCGTGAAGGTTGGCTCTGGCGGTGGCGGGGTCGTTGGTAAGGGAGAGGATCAGCTGGGTGTCGTCGGCGTAGGATATGATGTTGAGGTGGTGCTGGCGTGCGATGTCTGCGAGGGGGCTCATGTAGATGTTGAAGAGGGTTGGACTGAGCGAGGAGCCTTGAGGGACGCCGCAGATGACTTCGGTGGCTTCAGATCTGAACCGAGGGAGGCGGACTCTCTGTGTCCTTCCGGCGAGGAAGGAGATGATCCACTCCAGTGCCTTCTCCTGGACTCCGACGTTGCTGAGGCGTTGTACTAGGGTACGATGGCAGACAGTGTCGAAGGCCGCGGAGAGGTAGAGGAGGATGAGGGCCGCTGTTTCTCCGTTGTCGAGCAGCGCTCGGATGTCATCGGTGACTGCGATCAGGGCGGTCCCGGTGCTGTGGTTGGCCCGGAAGCCAGACTGTGAGGGGTCGAGGGATCCGTTCGTCTCGAGGAAGGCGGCCCGCTGCTTGTTGACGGTCTTCTCAATGACTTTAGCAGGAAACGGGAGCAGCGAGATGGGGCGATAGTTTTTGAGGTTGGTGGGGTCAGCCGATGGCTTCTTGAGTAGAGTGCTGAGATCGGCGTGCTTCCAGCTCTCCGGGAAGGTAGCGGTGTCGAATGAGGTGTTGATGATGTCCCGCAGGTGGGGGCTGTTGAGGTATCCTGGGCCTTGGCTGTGTAGGGCTTTGCGTGCGTGGGTGAGGAGACGGAAGGTGATTCTCTTGTTGACCGGGAGCCAATGCAGATCTCTCAGGTGTCCGGAGATGTGGCTGCGTCGGGGGATGTCCAGGATGAGTCGTGCTGAGGCGTTCTGGATCCGCTGGAGTCTCCTCTGGAGTTTGGCGGTGGTTCCGGCGTAGAGGGTGTTGCCCTAGTCCAGACGGCTGGTGACGAGGGCCTGGGTCACCGTCTTCCTTGTCTCGGTGGGGATCCACCGGAATCAATACAATACAAATGTTAAAACAATTTAAATACATGAGCTGTGCAATGGAAATTGCTGTGTAATGTTACACTCTCCCATCCTAGGCTGACGCCAACACCTCGTCATAAGACTGAATTACCAGTTTTGAGCCATCAACAGTTTTGAGTCTACTGTAAATGTGCTCCAAGAACTTCGCAAGTTCACAATAAAAGTGTTTGTTTGCAATGCAGACTAAAGGTCTGTTGCTTCTTTTATTGTGCTAGCGATAACTTCCTGAAAGTCGGGAGGCGATATTTACTACGCATGTCTCACATGCGCGTGCAGAGGCATAACATCTGCTCTAAGGTTTCTGGTGTACACAGGAGTCTCAAAGTTTTTGATTATTTTTCCTGGAGCCGTCAAACTGTTTCAGCGGAATTTAAAAAGATGACATCTCAATTATGTCTATTTCATAGTGTCTTCCAAGTTGAGTGGATGTATTGCTGTCTAAGTAACAGTTGGAAGTAAGGTTCCTATAGGTATTTTTAATAAGACACATCCTCTAAGCCCCCCCCCCTCCTTCTGCTCGAGTCCCAGAGCCTTTCTACTGGACTTTTGAGCGTCATCCTTTTCCGCAACTCTTCCATCGGTGGTGCCTTCTGTTCCTTGATTATAGAGTGGGCTAGGCATGGGCGGAAAATCCGTTTCGCTCGCGGATTTTGCGGATTTTCGGGAAATTCGCAATCCGCGAGATTCGCAAATCTCCCGCAAAATCCGCAAATCCGCGAGCAGCGGATTTTGCTCGCACTGCTCGCACTGTTCGCATGAGTTCGCGGCTTCCCAGTACAACTTCGCGCCCCGCAAATAAGTGCTAAATTGCAGAAATGCGATCTTAGCAAAACTGAAACTACTTACCAGGTTCAAAAGTTCAGGCTCATCATTAGTAGCCATTTCCTGTAGTGCTTCCTGAGGGGCCCCTCCAGAGTTCAGTTGCCAGTTGCAACTATTATGTGACCCTGCTCTGAACCTCAGAATAGTTACACATATGCCACAAAGGTCCTGAATTACAGCTAAGGGAGACAAGCAGGAGCCAGGCTGGAAGTTAAAATCCATTAATCAGCCCCTAATTCATTATTGTCAGTTGGGGCAGGGCAGGTGTTGTAACTAATTTTGCAACAATGAAAGCACTTAGCAAGTGCAAAAGATCACTAATCAGGGCGCACTAAGGAAGCAGGTGCCAGCTAAAAAAATATTCTCTGACACATTAATCAGCCCCAAATTAATTCAGGTCACTTGAGGCAGGGAAGGTGTGCTTTGCTTTGCCGAAAATAATGTACACTGGACAACCAGAGGGCGTGGTGATGAAACAGAGGGTGGCATGGGTGGGCCAGAGGGTGGCATGAGTAGTCAGAGAGTGGCAGTGGTGACAGAGAGTGGCAGTGATGAAGAAGAGTGTCCCAAACCGGCTGGACACGTAGAAACAACAAGTTCGCAAAACTTGCGACCCGACAGGTAAGTTCGCAAATTGCGAAATTGTAAAAACCCTCGCGAACTGGCAGAAACACGGGCGAACACAAAAAAAAAAATCCGCAAATTCGCGGGAATTCGCGGACTTTGCGGATTGCGAGTTCGCAAATCCGCAAAATTCGCGAACGCGAGATTCGCAAAATTCGCCCATGCTTAGAGTGGGCCTCTAGTCTACGAGGCGGGCAATTAGGTCTCATTAGGCCTGAGCCAAGTCCCGCTCGCTGCCTTCAACCCCCCCCCCCCCCCCCCCTCTGCCCCAACACGTTTTTCACTTGCTCCGGTCTCACAGCTTCTGAACGGAAAAGTGGAAGCCGAGGTCGGAGGCCGCCAAATCCTGACAGGGGCCGCCACGAGAATATGTATGATTGTATCCGATCCTCGTCGTGGTATCTACCTCACTACCCGGCCAGTTACAGATGTGCGAGACTGTCCTGGGGTTCCTAAAATTAACCAGGATACAATAGCCACTGATGTTTTTACTAGTATATCCCACCCAAGAAACCCTTCTAACCATTAGAATTTCACTAGAAATGTGAGGGGAAGGGGTCTATATTTGTTCAGCCAGTTTGCTGCTTTGTTTTTAAGAGAGGCAAACGATTCTACTGCTGAATTGCTAAGCTCAGGTACGCCCGTTAAGACCACTACGAGAGGAGCTGCCTCTGGGGGTAGATTTACTACATTGTTCATTCTCAATCTATTTCCCTCCAGGTTTCTTCACTAATCATCTCGTTAGGCTTTTTGGCCATCCTGGAAGGGCTGACAGGGGGTGGAGGGGGCGGGGGGGGGGTAGTATGGCCACACTGTGCTACCAGGGGGGGGAATTACTGGGGCAGGGAGATTTGCTGTAAAGGAAATATTGGCCGAGGGTACACCCCCCACATAAGCGTCAGACTTCCCCTGCATAGTTTCTGGTGATTTCAAATGATCCACCATAGCCCCAGTGGCTTTTTCTATTTTTGTCAACCTGAGGTCGATTTGGTCAAGTCTAACAACCAAGGGGTCAAGCAAGGATTTCAAGATACTACCTAGGCTAGACGTCAGATGATCACCCCGGGCCTGTGTTATATCCCCAAAACTAAATGTAGTAGACTGCACTACAGGGAGACTTGGGGGAGGAGAATTAATAGTACCACTGACTGCTGGAGGGACCTCCCTACCTTTTATATGACCTTTGGGATCATTATAAGACACAGGGAACACTTGTACTTTGACACTAATCGGCGTGGCAAATCACCCAAAGCATCTAAATTGGCAACTCTATGTCAGGAAAATGGTCTAGGGGGAAAGGAAAACGTTTAGGGAACTTTAGCCAAAAAGGCCAAGTCCTACAGGGTGGGTATCAAGACCCCTGGTATTATTTTTATATATTTTTCAGATTTTGGTGGGGAGAATTTGGAAAATGCAGAGGATATGTTGAAGTTTTTCACTTATATGCAAATGTACGTGCTGAATTACTAGTGCAAATTGGTGATTTTAATTATGCATATGGTCTAATGAAGATGCACTTGAAACAGTTTAGGTGGGTTAGAAGTATTATTAGTAAGGTAATATAGTTATGCCACATTTTTTTGTGTGTGAGACTCCATTTTATTCAAAAGGATGAAGGTTCTGAAGTTCTGTTCATCTTTCTCCTGCTCTTTCCCTTTCCCATTTAGAGACCCTCTGTGAGTCTTCTCTCTTGGTTTGTGTGGAGCCCAGGGTGCTATGATATAATTGCTGATTGTCCTTAGAAAGAGTTTATTGTGAATGAAACCTTTGACCGTGTAAACTAGGTATCTTTTTTAAGGATTTGCACTGGCGAGTCAAATGTAGGCCTGCAGAAAAACATAATTATATGAGCATTTGTTGGAGAATGTTTCATATTGTATTGCATATATTGGATGTGCAATTGTTGAGGAGCCAAGTGGAAGATTTTCTTTTACCCTAAGAAATGAGTTAGTGCCAAGAGCTTTAATTATTACAAAGTTGCTGTAAATTTGCAAACAGGACCGAACCATAATCATGTCTTGCTGAATCTGTTGTTTTTCCAATTGTTTATGCATAAAATGTGTATACAAACCTCTAGTTTTGAAGCTTCAAGGGTGACTTCTTATTTTCACCCAGAGACTCTTTCCAATTATTTTGAAACTTCCCCTCCTCCCTTAGAATTCTGGCAGTACTCTTAATGAGTTTGACGCTTCGTGTTGTTGCTGCTAGCGAGCCTACAAGGAACTTCGTGCCTCCGGACAGCTTGCCTCTTCCCCTAGTGACGGGGGGCTTTAAAAACACTTCTCGCGCCTCCCGCTTTGCAAGAGATCCTTCAAGGAGCTTCGTGCCCCAGGAAGCAGCGGGGCTACCTCCAGACAGCTTGCCCCTCCCCCTAGTGACCGGGGGATTAAACACTCCTCGCGCCTCCCGCTTCGTGAGAGACGCTTCGTGCTGTTGCTGCTAGCGATCCTACAAGGACCTTCGTGCTCCAGGAAGCAGCGGGGCTACCTCCGGACATCTTGCCCCTCCACCTAGTGACCGGGGGCTTTAAACACTTCTTGCGCCTCCCCCTTCGCGGGAGACGCTTCGTGCTGTTGCTGCTAGCGAGCCTACAAGGAACTTCGTGCCCCAGGAAGCAGCGGGGCTACCTCCGGACAGCTTGCCCCTCCCCCTTGTGACCAGAAGGATTTAATTGATGCGCACGGGCGGATGCCGGGCTAAGCCCGGGCAAAGGTTGGGCCATCTGTGGCTGTCAGGGGCCGGCAGAGGCTGGCAGAGGCTGGGCTGGGCCCCCCCCATTTGAGAACAGCTTTTTGATTATTGAGGGCACGTTGGATCCCGTTGGTATTGACTTTGGACCGACGAGTGATGAGTTGGCGCCTTGGACTGTGAGTGACAAGGCAGAGCCGCCACCCCAAACTTTTGCTTTAAGGTTAAACAGAGGGGTGGAGTTGGATGGGTTGATAAACTGGTCAGCAGGGGTGGCCCTGATACAATTTACAGATTGACTTTGGGGCTTGGAGTTGCATTTTGGTTGTGTCTGCAAATTAGTTATCCAATTTTGTAGACTTGGGTAGATTTGTAATATAATGGTCAGTACTGTGCAAACAAGATCAGCCAAATTGTGTCATAGTATGCCACCGAACTCCCTTTCTGCGACTAAACAAAAGGGAACACTCCCCCCTACAACTGTACAGCCCACTGCAATTGACCGAATGTTGTAAAAAGCTATTGGGGTGGTATCCAGCGAAATAGAGCGAAATGAAAGGCGCCTATCATTAACCCTGCAAATTGACCTGACCACTATGACTCAAGAGTTTGAGACCGATGTTATGGTTAATTCCCCACATAGTCCATTATTTTCGCCCGACTTGGAGTTCCCGTGTGCTCAGATGGTGAATAATGTTGATCCTGAGAAACCCAAACCTGGGAGAAAGGCATCTATCATGAAGAAAAAGGGGGCTTGCCTTAAGAAACCCAAGCATAAAAAGGGCAAAAATATCCCTGTCCCGAATGAAGTAATACGTGTGGCAGGGGAAATGTGAGGCATGTGCCGCAATTGCAAGTACCCCCCACTTGGGTTTCCCAACTTATAACTGATTTGAAGAGCCACTTTGAGCAACTTGTCAACACACAGATGAAACTAATTGTGAGTTGATTCGATAAAATAGTAATCCTATTGAAAATTGGGGGGGGGGGGCATTATGCCTTCTACTATAGTAGCTAACCCTAACATCCCTGAGACTATCTCATGGAGCTTGCCTAGCAGATTCCCAGCTGTGCTAACTACCCCACCATAAATCCAATACTACCCCTAATCCCCCAACAGCCAAGTACTAGCAGTGTCCCTAATAGAAGCCCCGAGTATAGGTAAGGCAACCATTGCCCCGTCAACTACTATTGCGCGAGTCCTTACGCATAAGCGGACCACCTCCGAACCCCCATTTTTAGGCCAACCAAGAGGGTCACCCCCAAGATGAATACTAACCAACCACCTACCATACATTTACCCCCAGAGGCATCCCCATATGTAGTTATACTTACGTAGAATTACGGAATAAGACCATGTTCTGGCTGAATAAGAACAGGCCACTTCTAGGGAAAGAACAGGGTGAAATTTTGTTTGTGCGGAAGGTGAGCTGGTTGGGTAATAGGAATAAGGACATCACTGGTAACTGTGTGGTTATAAATTTCAGGGACCGCAGAGTAGTTGACCACATACTAAGAGGGGGACATGTAAACCAATTAAGCAATATAAGACCTTTGCCTTTGGGTTACTTCTATCTGAGGGGAACATTGAGTTACCACCAAGGTCCTGCACATCTAGGAAGAAGGGATAGCTTCAACAACAGGACGGGACCGTGTCTCACAATGCCAGGTGCTTTTATGGGAAACCAGGGTGTATTGAGTCTGAGGAATAGTTTTGACCCCTTGATGTCATTAGAGGAGCTTGATTGACTAATGAGCAATAGAGCTCTTCCTAAGAAGTTCTCACAGGAAGAGGAAGGAATCATTATCACCCACCAGGTTGCAGCCCTATCCTCCCAACCCGCACTAAATGTATCCACTAGTTATCTAGACGATCTAAGATGGGGCTTTCAGTTGAAGCATAAGAATGACACCCTAAATTTACCAACAACAGAGGAGGATGATCCAATAATGGAGTACCCCACTAAGAGTCCTCCCGACTCCACCACTGTTTTAGGATATCCCTTTAGGCTTCTGTCCAAGCCACCAGGCAAGGATGTACTGGGATCAGATCAGTCCTCTCCACCATTTCTGAGGCAAGTGCCTCAATTTGGGCCCTCAAGATTCAATGATGACCCCAATTGTGAAAGACCAAGTGACAAAACCCCCGTTACACCTCAGCCTATAAAAAGACATATGCAGGGGGGGCTCAAACTAGTATTGTGGAATATAGCCGGTCTATCAGCTAAATTTGATAACCGTGAATGGAGGCAGTACATCACAACGTTTCAAGTAGTTTGTTTGCATGAAACCTGGGTGGTAGGTTGTAGCCCCTTTCACCTGGCGGGGTACAAGCGCTTTTCTGAGCCCGCCCAGAAATCAGTGTCGGGGAGAGACATGGGAAGGGCTATTTATATTTCTGGATCTGCACATGGAGGGAGTGTGGACCAATTTAAACTGGACCTCAAACAATATGCAGGCTCTTGGGTTCTCTAGAAATGGGTTAAGTGTGATATTGATTAACTTGTATAACACCGTTGTAACCAAGGGGAATGAATCTATAATACACGAAGTAGACAACAGACTAAGTGTACAGACAGCTCGGAGGAAGGGGGCGGTTGCCCCGTTCGTGGTAATAGCTGGTGACTTTAATTGCCATCTATGTCCTAATCTATTACCCCCCAATGAAGAGGGATCTTGTTGCCCGATGGAGGAAGGCCCGCATTTCGAGCATACAAGTGAGGGGATTGAAATAGGTAGGGTATTGAAAAGCCATGCTCTGGAACATACCATTGATTTGGTTACTATCGGAAGGGAAGGTGTTGTCACTCCAACCTTTAAGGGTAGAGGGTGCAGCTCGTATATAGACCACATTGTGGTGTCTAGATTATTTAAGGACTGAATAAGAGGGGTCGAGATTGAATGGAGTGTATTTAGTGACCATAACCCTCTATTTCTCGAGATTATAAACCTGCCCCCCAGAAGAGATAGAAGAGGGGTGGTGGCAGGCAGTACCGAGAAAGTAACGGACAAGGGAAGACGTTTGAGATGGTCTAAAGTTAATGGGGATGCCTTTTACAAATCACTAATGGAAAGAGAGAAAAACCTGATTGGGGAGTGTCTAGATCTCCCTGTGGAGGGGCCGCTTGTGGTCAGGGCATTTAAGGCAGTGGCCCATCTGATAGATGGTCTATTAAAATCCACTACGCCTGTGAGGGCAAATACAACACCCAGATGGTTTGACATAGATTGCTCTCGAGCACAGAAAGATCTAAGAATTAGCCTGAAAAGCCTTCCACGAGACAAGTCAAGAATTGCGCAGTGTAGGAGTGTATATAAAAAGGCGATTAAATGTAGGATGACCTCCCATCAATCACAAGCCTGGGAAGACTTAAGGGACGCAGCAGATAGAAGGGATATGACTGCGTTATGGAAAATAATAAACAACCCGTGTTTCCAGGACACTAATACCCTAGAAATTGGCACAAACATCCTGCCTGAACAATGGTACGATCATTTCAAAGGCCTGTATAATCACACTGAGGAGAACAATTATGACATAGGGAGGGGTTGCTAGTGGGTTTCCTTTGTAGAATTTTCTCTGGAGGAAACTATAGTTGCCATCCAGGGTCTAATACGAAATAAAGCCCCGGGACCAGATGGTATCCCACCAGACCTTTATTTAAGCAACGTTGAGCTATGGACCCCTATCCTTACAAGGGCGATAAACGTGGCTGTCGCAACTGGCCTCCCGCACTCATGGTCATCGTCAACAATAGTCCCAATTTTTTAAAAAGGGAACAGGGGCACCCCTCAATGTTACTGACCTAAATCACTGATAGATGTGACAGCTAAAGTTTTGTGTAGAGTGGTTCTAATGCGCCTTATGGACTGGGCTGACGAACACCAAATTATCACTGATGTCCAGTATGGATTTAGGGCAGGGAGGTCGACGACGGATCAGTGTCTGAACCTTTATTTATTGGTGGCTAAGTATACCATAGCCAGCAATGAAGCGGTATATTTAGGGTTTATGGACCTCAATGCAGCCTTTGATCATGTAAACAGAGAAAAGCTTTGGATCCTGATGACCAGTTTAGGAGTGGACCAGGGTTTGGTAAACATCCTTAGAGCATTGCACTGGAACACCTCCGCCAAAGTGCGCTTTATTCTGGAGGGGGGCACTACAGAACCTTTTCCCTGTACTAACGGGGTCAGACAGGGATGTATTCTGGGCCCCTTTCTGTTCTCTCTGTTCATTAATAATCTAGATCAGGCACTAGGCAAGTTAAAGGTGGGTTCCGCAAGAGTAGGCACTCGACCCGTCCCAGTGCTGCTGCTGTATGCGGACGACGCAGTACTTTTAGCAAGCACCCCCAAGGGACTTCAGTGTCTGATAGACGAGTATGTTAGTTTTATGGATACCCTAGATCTATCTCTAACCTGACCAAGTCCTATGTTATGTTGGCTGGAACTAAACCCTGCAAGAAGTTCTCCTATAAAATAGGCGCACATAAAATAGGACAAGTACAAACCTTTTCCTATCTTGGCCTGTTATTCGTTGGGCTTTTAAATTTTAAAATATTAATTGAAGAGCGGTGCACTACGTTAGTGGCCTCGGCCGGTGCTATAATGAATTATGGGTGCTGGCTGGGTAGGTGGTCACCGGAGCAAATAATGAATTTGTACAGCTCAATATGTTGCTCAAAAGTGACTTACGGGTCCGAAGTTTGGGGTTTTGAGATGGATAAACATCAGTTGCCCGGCGGTAACTTCAATAGAGCGCTCTACTCTCGGACAGCGGGGAGGAACCTAACGGGACCCACCAAGATTGCGGTGCATGTGTGGAAGGATACAAATGCCGCCATGGGATGGAACGATCGATTGACACGAGCGACCCCTCTGTATGCTTCTGAATGACTGGGATGACTCTGGACAACGAAAGGTTTTGAGAACTAGGATATGATCGGTATAAGCAGAGTGGGTGACCTTTGGGTGAAAGGCGGGGTCAAGACCTTTGAGGTGCTTCAGAGTGAGTATGATTTGACTGATAGAGAGTTTTTCAGGTATGCACAGGTCCGCCATGCTTTGCTGTCGGTCTTCGCCACTGATGTTCATGTTCCCAAGTCTTCCCCACTTGAGGACCGTATACTTGATGGTCATTTGCCCAATAGTACGATCTCTTTGATTTATAAGAAGTTAATTAACAATCGGGCAGATCTCCATGTGTGTCTCAGGGAGGCTTGGACCGGAGACGGGTTGGAGTTGGATGACGAAGACTGGCAGTCAGCACTGTCCTCCCCGAAAGAGCTTGTCATTCCCGCCCGTCTCCGTCTCGTCCAACTCCAAATCCTTCATCGGGTGTATGTTACTGGTCCTCGTTGGTTGCTATGGGCTTTTCCTCGGATGGGTTATGCAAGCGCGGGTGTGTATTGAGTGCTACCTTTCTCCATATCTTTTGGGAATGCCGTGAGGTGGCGGCATATTGGAATCGTGTGCATGCGGTAATGGAGTGTGTCACCGGGGTCGCTCTGCTGCCTGAGGCTCGGAGATGCTTGTTGAATGTGTGGGAGCCGAATGATTACAACTTCGCTCAGGCCCGGTGGGCGGCCCGTGGGAACATGATCGCAAAGAGGGATATTGCGCAGCTGTGGGGTTCCCAACGGCCCCCCACCGTGCCAGTATGGAAGGAGAATATGGACTGGTGTATGTTTAGAGAGAAGACTGTATATTTGGCTAGGGGCAAGCCTAGGGCGTGGAATAAAATCTGGGGTCAATGGAACGCCTACCGAGGGAACATCTGTACACCCCCGTTTGAGGACAATCCAGACATTTCACTGTCTCCCTGATCCTGACATTCCTGAAAGAATTTACTCTTTTTCCTGATTGTCCGACTTCCCCACTGACTTCCCCCCTGGTCATCTCTATTGCCTTCCTGATTATCTATCCTGTACTGAAGGTCCCCCCCGTTGGAGCTCGACCTTGTCCATAATGCTTTCCGCCTTGAGTTTTGTTTGTCTGGTTTTTCTTTTTGTTCCTTTTAAAAAATTTAAAATAACTATATCCTGATTCCATCCTGTGTTGCAGAGAAATGTATCCTGTATTTTGCTGGACCTCCAGGGGATCAGTCGCTGCTCTGTGATGTTTTACGATTGCTTTTTATGTTTTATCGGCCGGCCCCTGTGGTTGTAGGCCCATACTTGTAATGATATTGGTATTGCACAATAAAGTTTAAAAAAAAAAAATCTTCTCTTTATTGGTTGAGCATCAAATACAATAGATGATGTTGTTGTGAAAATGCTCAATTCTAACATGGTGGCAAAGGTTCATCGATTTAGGAAGGGGCAGAACTTCCAGGTTTGTTAAGCTAGTTTGAAGCAACTTTATTTACGGAAATTTTATAAGATTGTTGCGCTTGCAATACTTCCTTAACTACTGCTCAGTCTGTGAGAAAAACTCTGGGGCATTTTACCAAGCAATAGCGATAATTATCACTATTGCTTGGTTAGAGACAAAAATGTATCGCCGACCTGCAGCGATTTTTATCGCAGATAAACCTTGGTATTATCAAGGTTTATCGCCGCAATGCATGAATATCGCTGAAATGTCAGCGATATTCATGCATTACCGAGCTAATGCTCTTAGCCATGTTATCCACCTCCCATTGGATAACATGGCTAAGAACTGCTCAGGGCAGGTGTTAGCTTTTGGAGATATTCGCGCTTAGCGTGAATATCTCCAAAAGTTGGTAATAGGAGATAGCTATGTTAGCAACTGTTTCCAGTCGCTAACATCTTGGCACGCCCACTTTGCATATCATTAGTGATAAATTTCTCTGACATGCAAAGCGGGGCCCAAGATGGTCGCTATCTCCTACTAGCTGTCGCTAACTCGTGTTAGCGACAGCTAGGTAATAGGGAGATCATTTTATCTCCGCTTTCTTGGCTTTTAAAGCCAAAAAAGCAGAGATAAACCCCCTTGATAATATCACCCTCTGTTAGGGAAACATGGAGCAAGAAAGGGCAGGGAAATGCACCTGGACTTCAAAATGAATCACTTTACACACATTACCAGGAAAGCTTTGAAGGAGCCGAGCAATTCACATTGCTGCTAGAGGCTTATCCTACCTGAAACCTATTTACCACCTTTAGTTCAGGAAATCAAATTAGATTACTGTGTTGTGAAAGTCATATGCAGCACAATTGCATCGTGCACTGTACAGCACACTTGCATGCCATATATATGTCAAACATCAGTAGAGTGAAGGTCCTGATTGCAGGCAACTAATCAATTTTAAACATGAAAGGCATCTCTCTCTGGCAGTTGACAGGTTAAAACGTATTTTCTGCCACTTGAACCTGTTGTGTCACCACAGTCAGTCTTATTCAGCTTTTAGAGCTAATGGTAGTTATGCTAGGAAGAAGGGAAGCGTTGAACGGTGTGCACCTACAGAAACGGAGAACCCCACTCTGGATCTCATTTGTGCCACACGGAACACTAAGTACAAGTGCCTTATTGTTGTCAGGGCTGAAATAAAAATGAGCATAAAGTCCATGATTTTTCCAATTGAATGCTATCCTCGGCCGGTTCTTGAGGGGGGGGGCATTGCGGGTGGTTTTGAGGGCCTGTTCCCAGTCTACCTACTCCAGTGGAGTAGCCACCTCGGATGTTCAGTCATATTATAAGTCCTCCCTGTGAGAGGGAACCTGGCGGGACACACCGTTTGACCGGACAAAAGGGCCCAGAATCCCCTGCAAGGATAGGACGCTGCCAAGATTATCGCATCCAGCTGGAAGTACGAAAGAAGATACCTACTTCTCGTCTCTCTCCACAGCAAAGACGGAAGTCAAGGGGAGGAGCGGAAGGCGACGGACCAGTGAAAACCGACGCCAACCAGGAAGAGGCATCGCAGGACGTCGTGAAGGCGGAGCTGAGGAGGGAGGAAGCTGACCAGGCAGAGGACGCTGAATCTCGGAGCCGGAGCTGAATGTCGAGAGTCAAGACAGCGTTCCTGACAGCGAGGAGGCGGGGGAGGCCAAAGACCGCTGGACGGAGGAGTGGTGGAGTCCCCCGGAGGAGGCTGGAGAGCGGGCCGTGACTCTGGAGAGTTACAGCGGGGCCGGTGAGTGAAACCGGACCTGTTGGTTGGGGGTTGTTGTGGGAGGTGGGCGGTACAGTGAATAATTACGGGCGGAGGATGGAATAGTGTAAAGCGGGGAGGGGTGACCACAGAAAGACCTGAGCAACATGTCTAAGGAATTATTTTTGGCACTGTGGTAAACAAGTTATCCTGCACGTTTAAAGTATGCTGTTTTAGGCACTATAGTCACAAAGTGAGACACGCTGGTTTCGGGAACATTGGTATCCTGTTAGCCCCGACTTTCTCTCCCGACCTAGACCTCACAACACTCATAGAGTCTATTCTACGACCTACCCCAACCTTTTGTTCCCCTCCAGTCTAAATTCCCTCACCATCTTTTTCCAAACTTCTAAGCACTCCCAGGTGTAAGAAAAGGGATAATATTCAGGACAAATATATTGAAAGGCTCCTTTTCCTTTCCTCTCGGTGCCCTCCGGGTGAAACCAACGCCACGGAGTCCACAAAGCCCCAAGAACTTTGTCTTCAGACTGAAAAAGGAGGAACAACGCTGAGTGCCTCAGCCGGCCCTTCAAGAACTGAGAAGACATTTGCAGAGGGAGGAATCCTTGAGACTGTTGTAAAACCTAAGTCTGTGCCATCTGACAATAAAGAAGTCCCTGTTCGACAATATATTCAGCCTCCGCGTCTGTAAATTCCACTTGCCCTCCCACACGTGGTGTCAGAAGTGGGATCCAGCGGAGACATGGTGGCTGCACTTACTAAAATGGCTGAACACCAAGAACACTTGAGCAAGGTGATGGAGCGATTTCTACATATAGTAGAGGAAGACCGCGAGAAGACACAAAAGGCCCTAACCGGGCAAAGCCAAACGCATGGAGCCGCTATGGATAAATTAGCCGAAATCCTGGGAAATCAAAGAGGACCCACTACTCTGCCCTCTATGGTAATGCAGAAATATGTCAGTGGGGAAGATCCTGACTTCTTCTTTACTAACTTTGAACGTATCGCTACAGCAGCAGCTTGGCCGGCAGATAAGTGGGGCCAATATTTGGGACCTCTCCTATCAGGGATTTGCAAGCAGCCTACCAGGCAGCCACTATACAAGGGACTGTACCTTACAGTGATATTAAACGATGTATAATGGAGAGGCTGGGAGTGGACGACAAATCCTATAGGATAAAACTACTACAAATCAAAGAGAGACCCCAGGAAACACCCCATGCCCTGTATTTCAGGGTAAAAGACATGACCGACCGTTGGTTGAAACCAGCCACTACAGATAAAGATGGTATTATGTCCAAGATCTATTTAGAACAATACCTGGCCTCCCTTCATCCCCCTATTCAGAAGTGGGTCAGACAACAGGCTCACCTGACTTTGGAAACTGTTGTAGAAATAGCTAGTGCCTACAACTGGGCTCAGGAAATTCAAAAGGGGAGAGATGATGCTTCCTGGAAAGCCAGTGGAATAGGCCTCCCCGAGTTCCTATCCCCAAAAAGCCCGAACCTGTGACTCTCTTATCAGGAGGAGTTACTCATACCCCAGTATTCTGACCCCCGAATCCAGGGCCCCAGTGCTTCCATTGTGAGGGGCCAGGACACATTGCCAGGTTCTGTCCACAAAAAGAGGAACCTATGGAAATAGGATTAGCCAGGAATTACTACTGTTCATCGACAGGAGATCCTCTTCCCCCCTATCATTGCAAAGTGAAGGTCAATGGACATCCAACAATGGCATTAGCCGATACGGGGTGTCGACAGAGTGTAATTCGTCCTCAGGATTTTGAATCAGGGGTTGGACACAGTGATGGAATGGTTGCCATTCGGTGTGTACATGTAGACGTTAAACAATACCCAACTGCTCAGGTTCGAATACAACATGTTAATGATCCTGGTACTTCATTGAGGGTGGGTCTCATCCCTAATCTACCTGAAAAAGCCATCCTGGGAAACGATTATCCCCATCTATCCCAAATGATAGCATATGACGTCCAAAAAGGTAAAGACTGGTGGGCTGAGGCGCCATTTTCTTGTGAAGAAAACCCAGAATGGCCTATATCAAAACCCAGGAAAAGTCGAAAACAGAGAGGAGCTGAAAAAGGAAAGACACCTAATGTCCTTCCTGCCATACCGGAAGAGAATCCATGGGAAACCAACAGAAGCTTTCGTGCAACGCAAAGAGAAGATCCGGTATTGCAGGAAGCCTGGAAAAATGCCCTAGACCACGAAGACCCCCTTCATGTAGGTCCTTATTTCTTCAAGAAAAATGGTTTACTCTTTAGGAAAGGAAATCCTACTCAAACCCCACAGCTATTAATAACTACGCCCTTTAGAGAGAAGGTATTGTTTTTGGCCCATAGCCATCTATTAGGAGGACACTTCGTGCCAGAGAAAACAGAGAAACAAATCCTGGAACGTTTCTATTGACCAGGCATCTTCCAACAAGTAAAAAAATATTGTGAGGAATGCCCCATCTGCCAGCGACATAGCAGGTACATACCACCCGAGCTCCCTTACGCCCTCTTCCAGTCATAGAAGAGCCTTTCAACAGGGTAGGCATGGATATATTAGGAACCTTGCTGCCATCCAGGAGTGGGTGTAGATATGTCCTAGTACTGGTAGATTATGCCACACGCTTTCCTGAAACTATAGCCTTACGACGCCCCGATGCCATCAATATTGCCAAGGCCATGATAACCGTATTCTCAAGAGTAGGGTTCCCAAAAGAAATACTGACTGATCAGGGGACCCCTTTCATATCTAAAGTCATGAAACAAGTATGTACACAACTAGGAAGACATCAAATCAGAACTGACGCCTACCACCCCCAGTCTGATGGGTTGGTGGAGCGATACAATGCCACCCTTAAAACTACTCTAAAAAAACTGTTAGAGTTAGAAACCAGGAAATGGGAGGATATGTTACCATTGGCCCTGTTTGCTATACGTTGTAAAACACAAAAAAAGTACAGGGTGTTCACCTTTTGAATTGGTATATGGACATCAACCCAGAACCCTACTAGAAATGGCCCAGGAGAAATGGGAGACCGAACCCGATAATACCAAACCCCTAGTGGATTACCTGTCTAACCTTAAAACACACCTGAGACAGATTCGGACTATTGTCCGCATTAATCTAGAAGAAGCCCAAACTGCTCAGAAAACGCAGTACGATAAAAAAGCGAAGGAACGAAAATTTGAGGTAAGAGATCCTGTTCTATTGATGGTGGCCTCCTCTGATCACAAATTACATGGCCAATGGCAGGGTCCCTACCAAATTACAGAACAGGTTACCCCGGTTACCTACCGTATAGAATTAGACCCAGCTAGGGGAACCTCCCAAATCTACCATGCCAATTTGTTAAAAAAATGGGAAGGACATATGCCGACAATGGTTGCCACGATTGAGACAGAGGACCCTTTGTTTGTCCAGTGCATAGACACCGCTCTTACGCACACTTTGAAAGAAAGGCTGATACAAGGTCTTAAGCCACTAAGGTGCATAGACACCGCTCTTACGCACACTTTGAAAGAAAGGCTGATACAAGGTCTTAAGCCACTAAGAGAAGTATTCTTCCTGACTCCAGGAAGAACCACACTGGTGGAACACGCCATCAAGACACCAGTAAGGAAAAGGGTAGTCTTTGACCCTATCGTATTCCGGAGGCACGTCGCCTCACTATACGTGAGGAAGTACAGAAGATAATGCAAATGGACATCATTGAGCCGTCCACCAGCGAATGGAACTCCCCCATAGTCCTGGTACCGAAACAGGACGGTTCAGTCCGGTTCTGCAGTCAACAAACTCTCTGAATTCGACACATATCCGTTACCTAGGCTAGATGAGATGGTAGAAAAGATAGGGAGGGCCAAATATATCAGTACCCTTGACCTGTGTAAAGGGTATTGGCAAATCCCTTTACGACCACAAGACAAAGAGAAAACCGCTTTTTCTACACTCGATGGGTTGTACCAATTTAAGGTCATGCCTTTTGGGTTACATGGGGCTCCGGCGACTTTCCAAAGAGCCATGAATTGCATCCTACGTCCACATGAGGAATACGCTGGAGCATACATAGATGACATAGTCATCTATAGTGATACATGAGATCAGCATTTAAGCCATTTGTCGCAGGTAATTGAGACTTTAGGGCACTATGGTCTGAAAATCAACCCAGCAAAAAGCCACTTAGCAGCCCAAACCGTGAAGTACCTAGGATACTTGCTAGGAGAAGGAATGATTAACAACAAGATTCAAAACTAGCCGCCATTTCCCAAATACCCTTACCCAAGACAAAAAAAGACCTTAGGGCCTTTCTAGGCCTCCTTGGGTACTATCGGAGATTTATTCCTAATTTTTCTCAAATAGTAGCACCCCTTACCAAGCTACTGCAAAAAGCCTCTAAGGCAGAAGAACGATTAAATCATCCTACAGCAGACATCCTGAGAGCCTTTCAGACTTTGAAAGGATCGCTCACATCTGAGACAGTGTTAGCCAGCCCTGACTATTCTCTGCCCTTTGTCTTATAAACAGACGCATCGGACCAAGGACTTGGTGTGGTACTTTCTCAAGTAACTCGACAAGGACAGGAACAGCCCATCTTGTACATTAGTCGAAAATTGTTCCCAAGGGAACAGAATTACGCGGTCATTGAGAAAAAAGCCCTGGCCGTAAAATGGGCCATTGAAACTCTGAGATACTACTTGGAAGGAAGGGGATTCGCCTTATTCACGAACCATGCACCCTTAGAATGGCTAGCCCGCAATAAGGGAAATAATGATAGAGTATTAAGGTGGTTCCTGGCGTTACAACCATATAGATTTCGCACACAACATCGGAAAGGGTCTGAACAAGGGAACATAGTCTTTCTGTCCAAGTATCCTCAAGAGAGAAACCCCAGTATCAAGACAGCAAGGGAAAGGGGATGTGAGAGGGAACCTGGCGGGACTCACCGTTTGACCGGACAACAGGGCCCAGAATCCCCTGCAAGGATAGGACGCTGCCAAGATTATCGCATCCAGCTGGAAGTACGAAAGAAGATACCTACTTCTCGTCTCTCTACACAGCAAAGACGGAAGTCAAGGGGAGGAGCGGAAGGCGACGGACCAGTGAAAACCAACGCCAACCAGGAAGAGGCGTCCCAGGACGTCGTGAAGGCGGAGCTGAGGATGGAGGAAGCTGACCACGCGGAGGAAGCCGAATCTCGGAGCCGGAAGCCGGAGCTGAACGCCGAGAGTCAGGACAGCGTTCCTGACAGCGAGGAGGCGGGGGCGGCCGAAGACCGCTGGACGGAGGAGTGGTGGTGTCCCCGGAGGAGGCTGGAGAGCGGGCCGTGACTCTGGAGAGTTACGGCGTGGCCGGTTAGTGAACCCGGACCTGGGTGCTGTTGGTTGGTGGTTGTTGTGGGAGGTGGGCGGTACAGTGAATAATTACGGGCGGAGGGAGGAATAGTGTAAAGCGGGGAGGGGTGACCACGGAAAGACCTGAGTAACATGTCTAAGGAATTATTTTTGGCACTGTGGTAAA
This sequence comes from Lissotriton vulgaris, assembly GCF_964263255.1. NCBI lineage: Eukaryota > Metazoa > Chordata > Amphibia > Caudata > Salamandridae > Lissotriton > Lissotriton vulgaris. The sequence continues at coordinate 1,158,603,876 of NC_141695.1, read as the reverse complement.
CAAGTTATCCTGCATGTTTAAAGTATGATGTTTTAGGCACTGTAGTCACGTAGTGAGACACGCTGTTTTCTGGAACATTGGTATCCTGTTTTATCTTTAGCCTCGACTTTCTCTCCCGACCTAGACCTCACAACACTCATAGAGTCTACCCCAGCCTTTTGTTCCCCTCCAGTCTAAATTCCCTCACCATCTTTTTCCAAACTTTTAAGCACTCCCAGGTGTAAGAAAAGGGATAATATTCAGGACAAATATATTGACAGGCTCCTTTTCCTTTCCTCTCGGAGCCCTCCGGGTGAAACCAAAGCCACGGAGTCCACAACGCCCCAGGAACTTCGTATTCAGACTGAAAAAGGAGGACCAACGCTGAGTGCCTCAGCCGGCCCTTCAAGAACTGAGAAGACATTTGCAGAGGAAGGAATCCTTGAGACTGTTGTTAAACCTAAGTCTGTTCCATCTTACAATAAAGAAGTCCCTGTTCGACAATATATTTAGCCTCCGCGTCTGTATATCCGACCTGCCCTCCCACACTCCCATTTACTTCTTCTCAATGACTGGTGGTATGGCGATCCTGGGGACCCGACAAATGCAGTGGAGCACTGGCTCCTGGGAGACAATGCTCTCCACAGGGTTCTCTATTCAGTAGCACTGCGTTGTGAGCTACTGTCTGCCACAGCCACGATCTTTAAGATCTGGAAGGCGGCGCTCCATAGGATGGGTTGGTAGGGAAGACTCACTAAGGAAACTGGGCTGGGAGGCTATTGGGATAGATACAGTGGGGGCAGCCATACGTGGATGTACTCTCAAGTCTTTTCTGGATATCCAAGCAGATTACGATATTCCGCTCACAATTTTACCGCCATCTCCAGTTCCAACACGCCTTTACCCCATACATATCTCACTTAACAGAGATTCCTTAATTTAACCCCAATGAGGCAAAGGTTGTCATGGGAGACTGAGGGGAATCATAAAATTACTAGAACATACCGCACAATTATCAACAACACCCTCACCACACTCCATAAAACTAGTACGGCATGGCAGCAAGATCTAGGTCCCTTGGATGAGGATGGCTGGGTAGCGGCTCTGGAGTCCCCATGCAGCACAGCAATTGCAGCTCGCTTGCGCCTTATCCAGTTTAAATACTTACACATAGCTTACTACACCAGACACAGGATATGGTGTGCCAGACACATCACAACCCCGCACTGTTTGCTCTGCAAATCTATTGAGGGCACATTCTTACATACTGTGTGGGCAAGCCCAGCACTGTCAAAATTCCGGAGAGGAGTGTTCACATGTCTGTCTGAGGGTATGGGATGGGCTATTGCTTCCTCACGGAGACTGTCTATGCTACACATTACAGAGGATATAGGTGGAAATAGATATAAGTGTCATCTCCTCTTTCTGGGCCTAAAACTGGCCAAAAGGGATAGTGCCAAGGCCTCGAAGGATGAATCTTTAGTGTCGCTTGCGGTGTGGAAAGAAGGACTAGATTTTGTATCGGCCCAGAACTGCCGTGTTTTGAGGCCAGGGAATGCCCCCGTAAACATTACAAAATTTGGAAGCGGTGGGATGAATATGTGGGACTATATCTGAAGCCTCCTCCCTCCCTACCTGATGTTGGCGAGCCCATATTATGACATTGGTTAGTTGGCATGTCTGTAGAACTTGTAATCACTTTGATTATGGATGGCAGAATCTTTCTCCACTTAGGATTAATATATTTGTTGAGGGAAGCAAAGTGGTAGAGTTGTTTTTTTCTTCTTTCTTTCCTCTTTTATTTACAGGTTTTCTTGCAATGTATCTTCTGTGGAATCCATCCTTTATTATTACTGGAAATGTTGATTCATATATTTGCTACCATGTGTATTTGCATTGGGTGCCCTTTGGGGCACTTGCACAATATTGGATGTTAACAATAAAATTATGTTTTGAAAATAAAAAAAGTAGCATAAGGTCACTGTGGCAACTTGAGACAGGGGTACACATTCTCGATAGCCATACTGGACACCCTTTCCATCCCAACAAAAACACTTTTTTTTTTTTACATTATCCTGGTTCTGCTTTGAGTGGTGCTGTGTGGTCCACTGTAGCTTCAATGGACAAGATGGACTTTCCTATCCCATTTCTCACTCCGCCCCCTGAGTGGTAAACACGATTTGATCATGTAAACTTCAGATTGAGTTTCTCAGAGGAATGAAGGTGCATTTACATTTTTGTTGAGTACATGTGGTGGCTTACAAACAGCGATATAATCAAGAAAAGGCTTGAAAACAAGATCATTTTCCTATTGGACTCCTGAAGCAATTAGAAGCCCAGGCATCTTACTGCATTTCAATGTCACAGGAATATTGATCTTAAGAAGTGTCATTTTAGTGTATGTTTTTTTATTTTAAATCATTCTTTTGAAGGGTTATGCCTCTTTGTTTGCTCTTGCATTTGATCACATGTTTGAATAGAGGTACATCCAATGGCAAAACAAATATGTAATGGGGTATGTAACTGTTACCACGCATCTTTTAGCACAAAATACTGTTACAACGAAACTATTACAACGCAGGACCCTTTACAACGAATACCTTTACAACGCATTACACTACAACGCAGATACTATTACAACGCATACCATTACAACGTAAGTATAGGTAAGTGTATCTTTTTTTAAAAACATTTATTAGGGGTATTGGGGTTGGGTTTTGGGGTACAGGGGTATTTTTAGGTTTCAGGGTTGGGTTTGGGGGTACAGGGGTATTTTTAGGTTTCAGGGTTGGGTTTGGGTTTTGGGGTACAGGGGTATTTTTAGGTTTCAGGGTTGGGTTTGGGTTTTGGGGTACAGGGGTATTTTTAGGTTTCAGGGCTGGGTTTGGGTTTTGGGGTACAGGGGTATTTTTAGGTTTCAGGGCTGGGTTTGGGTTTTGGGGTACAGGGGTATTTTCAGGTTTCAGGGCTGGGTTTGGGTTTTGGGGTACAGGGGTATTTTTAGGTTTCAGGGTTAGGTTTGGGTTTTGGGGTACAGGGGTAATTTTAGGTTTCAGGGCTGGGTTTGGGTTTTGGGGTATAGGTGTATTTTCAACATATATTTACAAATTCTTAAATAAAAATTAATATAATTAATTAAAATATTTAAATAATTTTTAGTTACATTATTTTAAAATATTATATACTTACCTATACTTACGTTGTAATGGTATGCGTTGTAATTGTATCTGCGTTGTAGTGTAATGCGTTGTAAAGGCATTCGTTGTAAAGGGTCCCGCGTTGTAAAAATTGCGTGGTAATGGTATGCGTGGTAAAAGTATGCGTGCTAACAACATATATCCATGTAATGGACATCATTGTGTATTTCAATACTAGGGCAATATCCCAGGGGCACAAGAAGCATTTGTACCTGCTTTCTCCCTCTGAGGCACTTTGAAATTCTGAAAGTGTCCTCCAACGCTTGTGTGCCCCCTTTCTGTAATATAGATTGTGCCATTGCACTCTGCGTGATCATAATGGGGTGTTTCATCATTTGTTAGAACATTGGAATGTGGAGCACTCTATTGAGTACAATGGAGTGCTCTGGGCTTCTAATGGCTAGAAGAAGCCTGTAGAGCAACATTCCAATGTTGTTTTTGTTCACAGCTGCTGCTGTGAACAAAGGTCTCTCGGAGCCCGGGGGGATTTAAAGCCCCTCAGTCTCCAGAAGGTCTTTGTTTTGAGTAATTAGAACCTTCTGCCCTCTAGGGCCGGAATGTTCTAATAGCCTTAGAGCCGTCCTTGTGGGCTTTAGCAGTCATTAAAGGCCCACTTCCTTGTTAAATGCCCTTGCCTTCAGCTCCGGTCTTTAACGCTGGAGTGGGCCTTTAATGGCCAGTAGAGCCTGCTAGGTTGGGCTCTAAGGCTATAATGGGGCATGGCTCCATGATAATGAGGAAAAACATTGCCTTTGTGCCCAAGCCATATTACAGAGGTACACACAGAGGAAAAGAAGCTGTGTTGCAAGTCATACTCAGTGTGTGCCACATAGATGTGGCGTATAGTCAGTGCACCTCTCTGGCCCCCACCATATTTCCTTCTGTAATGACTCTCAGTCATGGCCAGGCAAGCCATTTATCAATCATTCAATCAATAAATCAATCAATCAATCAGGGGTTTATAAAGTGCGCTACTCACCTGTGAGGGTCTGAAGGTACTGGGGGGAAGGGGCAGCTCCGGATCAGTTGAAGAGCCAGGTCTTGAGGTCCTTCCTGAATGTGTGCAGGGTCGGGGAGCTTCTGATGTTTACAGGGAGCTCGTTCTAGGTTTTGGCTGCGATGTATGAGAAAGCTCTCATGTTGGTTCTGTTTCTGCAGATGCGGAGGACCTCTGCCAGGGCGAGGTCGGCAGAGCGAAGGCTCCTCTTGGGAACGTGGAAGGATACTCTATTGTTGAGGTATTTGGGTCCGATGTTGTTGAGGAATTTGTAGGCGTGGGTGAGGAGTTTGAGAGGAACCTCTTCTCGACGGGGGCCAGTGGTGGCCTCGTAGGTGTTGGGTCATGTGCTCGTGGCGCCGTGTCCTGAGGACGAGTCTGGCTGCAGAGTTCTGTATGGTTTGGAGGCTGTGTAGAAGAGTTTTGTTGATTCCGGTATAGAGGGCGTTGCTTAGTCCAGTCTGCTGGTAATGAGTGCGTGGGTGATAGTCCTTCTGCAGTCGGGGGGATCCATTTGAAGGTCTTACAGAGTATGCAGAGGCAGTTTAAACTAGTGGAGGTGACAGCGTTGGTTCGGCGGTTCATGGAGAGGGAGGAGTCTAAGATGATATCGAAGTTCTGAGTGTGGTCTGTTGGGGTGGGTGGGCTCCTGAGGGTGGAAGGCCACCAGGTGTTGTCCCAGGCGGAGGTGCAGGGTCCTAGGATGAGGACCTCGGTCTTCAATGAATTTAGCTTAAGGCAGCTGTCCTTCATCCAGGCTGTCACGTTCTTCAGTCCTTCCTGGAAGCAGAGTCTGGTGTCTTCGGTGTTCTTAGTGAGTGAGAGGATGAGCTTGGTGTCATCGGCGTAGGCTGTGATGCTGACCCCATGCTGTCTGACGATGGCGAAAAGGGTGGCTATGTAGATGTTGAAGAGCGTGGGGCTCAGTGATGATCCCTGGGGTACTTAGCAGTTGATTTCCGTGAGTTTCGAGAGGAAAGGAGGGAGTCAAATCCTCTGTGTTCTGCTGGAGAGGAAGGATTGGATCCAGTCGAGGTTGACTCCTTGTATTCCCGGGTCATGAAGTCTGGCTGCAAGCGTGCGATGTGAAACGGTGTCGAAGGCTTCGGAGAGGTCTAGGAGGATGAGGGCCGAAGTGTGACCCTAATCCAGTTGCATGCAAATGTCGTCAGTGGCGGTGAGGAGGACGGTCTCGGTGCTGTGGTTGCTGCGGTATCCAGGCTGGGAGGCATTCAGAATGGAGTTCTCTTCAATGAAGTTGGTCAGCTGGGTGTTTAGGAGTCTCTCAGTGACTTCGCCTGCAAACGGGAGGAGAGAGATGGGCCGGTAGTTTTTCAGGTCCGTTGGGTCGGCAGTTGGTTTCTTGAGAAGGGGTTTTACCTCTGCCCGTTTCCAGTCATCTGGGCAGATGCCTGATCCGAGGGAGGCGTTGATGATGCATCCAAGTTCAAGTGCAATGACAGAGGCGGTTCTGTGGAATATGAGTGGTGGGGAGCAGTCTGCAGGGGCTCCTGAGTGCGTTTTTTACATGGTTGCAGTGATGAGTTCCAGGGTAGCGGGATCTCAGGGCGTGATGGTCTGCTCATCGGCAGCAGTGGCTAGGGGGGTGGTGTTCATCGTTGGTTCGCCGGAGGATGCATCGCGATTGTCAGGGGGAACCTTCATGGAATTTGCCGAGCGGTCCTATTGTAGACCAATTGTGGCAGCGAATATACATCTGAACTTTTCCGTCTTCCTGATATATTGGACTTGATAACTACATACTGATTTTAGATAGACTTCCTTATTTAAAAGCATCAGATGAATTCTTGATTGGACACATTAGAAGGATATTTTGAAGTACATCGGATACGCTCACGGGACTATTTGGATTTATTACTCCCTGAGACGAATTTCTCGCCATTCACGGTGCCAGTTTCTTTTTATCAACTTTGTGTTCTTATCATCACAGAAGTTAACATCAATTGCAGAAGCCCTGAAGAAGTCCACTGTTGGGACGAAACGCGTAGGCTGTATGGTGCTTCAACCGTGTTTTTGAAATAAAAGATATTTAATTGAGGAATATCATCCTCATTGAACACTATAGATTACGTGTTAAATGTTGTGGTGCACCTTTGCTGTTGTGGTCAATGTATTGAATTCCTGAGGTATTAAGCACAGTTGCAGTGGGTGCTACTCTGTGTGCACACGACGACCCATTAGTAAATTAGGGGTTTTAACTTTTTTATGGGGTTATTATCTGTTAGGTGCTGTTCAGAAGAAGTTTCCACTGTTAGGTCTCCGTTTCCTATATAATATAGGTATTAAAACATATCAAATTTTTAATATTATCACATTTTTTAAAGTGTTTTGTATGTTAGAATATGTGTGAAAAGTGTATATTTTTATTATAATTTATTTTGAGTAATTAATTTTATGTTATTTAATATTTGTGTCATTTAATTCTGTAGTGGGTTGTGGGTTTATAGGGGAATAGGGTGGGAAGCAATTTACTTGTAACTAATTAAATATTTTTATTTATTTTTTGGTATTTATTTTGAATTAATTGTTAATTCATTTTAATTGCTAATTAAATAATGTTTAATTGGTAATTTCATTTTATTAATTGATAATTATGTTAATTGTATTAATTTATTTTCCGTAGCGGGTTGTGGGTTTATAGGGGAATAGGGTGGAAAGTAATTTAATTGTAATTCATTAAATATTGTAATTTATTTATTGGTTTTCATTTTGAATTAATTGTTAATTCATTTTTAATTGCTAATTATTTAATTGTTATTTGGTAATTAATTTGTGTTAATTGGTAATTAATTTGTATTAATAGGTAAGGAATTTTAATAATTAATAGTTATTTGTATTTTTATTTGATTAATTATTATATTATATTAAATTAGTAATTACTGTTAATTAATTGTGTTGTTGGTATTGATATTTAATTTATTTTTATTATTATATTAAATATTTACTTTCCCTTCTGTTGCACTCTCTGGAGTGGGAACAGTAATGTTAACCCCTACGCTATCCAATGCTTTTCCTACTGTTGCACTTTCTGGAGTGGGAATAGTAATTTTAACCCCTACGCTATCCAACGCTTTCCCTACTGTTTCACTCTCTGGAGTGGGAATAGTAATTTTTACCCCTACGCTATCTAACGCTCTCCCTACTGTTGCACTCACTGGAGTGGGAATAGTAATTTTTACCCCTACGCCATCCAACGCTTTCCCTACTGTTGCACTCATTGGAGTGGGAATAGTAATTTTGACCACTACGCTATCCAACGCTTTCCTTACTGTTTCACTCTCTGGAGTGGGAATAGTAATTTTGACCCCTATGCTATCCAACGCTTTCCCTACTGGTGCACTCACTGGAGTTGGAATAGTAATTTTTACCCCTACGCTATCCAACACTTTCCCTACTGTTGCACTCTCTGGAGTGGGAATAGTAATTTTTACCACTACGCTATCCAACGCTTTCCTTACTGTTGCACTCTCTGGAGTGGGAATAGTAATTTTTACCCCTACGCTATCCAACGCTTTCCCTACCGGTGCACTCACTGGAGTGTGAATAGTCAATTTTACCCCTAATCTTTCCAACGCTTTCCCTACTGTTGCACTCACTGGAGGGAGAATAGTCATTTTTATCCCTACGCTATCCAACGCTTTCCCTACTGTTGCACTCACTGGAGTGGGAATAGTAATTTTTACCCCTATGCTATCCAACGCTTTCCCTACTGTTGCACTCACTTGAGTGGTAATAGTAAATGTTACACTCCTGCTATCCTACGGTACAAATATTGTGTATTTTTTAATAATATTATGTTAATATTTATATATGTTTTAAAAAATAAAATTGTATTTTTTTTAAAACTTACATGAATTATTTAATACTTTTAAGGTTATTTAAATATTTTTAAGTATATTTTAGTTAATTATTTTTAATATTTCATTAATTTAAAATTATTTTTAAGACATTTAAAAAAACTTCGATATTTTGACTAACTATATTTTTTAAACAACATTTTTGATTCGATATTTTTGTACTTACCTTTTTTTAGATAGGAATTCGATATTTTTGTATTCGATATTTTATCCTCAATATTTTTGTAATTCTATATTAGTTTAATAGATATTATGTCAGTGATCCGATCCGGCCTGGATAAATGGCAAGTCTATCCCTGCCCCCAGGGGCCCGAGAGACCCACCCAACTCTCCCCCATATAGAGGAATGCAGTCAGGCACTGTCTCAATCCTACAGGAAGGTGACAAACAGACATCAATCCTCCTCCAGTGACAGACAGAGCTGCGGTTTCAAACAGCAACTCCATTTCGCACAAAGGATCACTGACATAATATCGATTAAACTAATATAGAATTACAAACAGGGGCCCGAGAGACCCACCCAACTCTCCCCCATATAGAGGAATGCAGTCAGGCACTGTCTCAATCCTACAGGAAGGTGACAAACAGACAACAATCCTCCTCCAGTGACAGACAGAGCTGCGGTTTCAAACAGCAACTCCATTTCGCACATATGCCCTGTCAGAGCAGGTATGAACTGTCGTAGTTTGCGTTTTTCTTGAGGAATGCACACTTCTCAGTGCAATTGGGGAAGCTGTCTCTGGCTACGTTGGACGCAACAAGTTACAGGTGCACCCTGTCACAAACCATGACACTGCACCAGATGAAGAATTCGAGCCAATGTTGTAAGCATGTGAAAAAACATTTTCACGTATAGAAATCAAGTTGCATCATTTTAAAAAATTAGAATTGAGGAGGTTTACGATTATGATACGGAGTTTAAATATTATGTCACTCCAAAGCAGCCTTGTGTAGATCTCGGTTGATAGCCTACTGTTGAAGAACATAATTTCCTCCTGCTTGCGAATACTTGTTGATGCTGAAATTGTATGTGCTGCTTTATCATGTGTTAAGTTGAATAACGTTTTAAATGGGGATGAATGTTTGCTGAAAGTCCAGATTTTAACATGAAAGTTCACATGTAAAAACATTTGCAAGCTATTGGTAATTATCATGGCATGTGCATAAATTAGTGCGCAAGAGCAAAGTTATGCACCATAACTCATGATGTGTTGCCAGTGGGAGTACCAGTGAGGTGTATTGGAAATGGCCCTTTCTGCATGATGTTATCACCAAACGTTTTGACTTTCTCCTCCTATGTTTGTGACCTTTTTGTTCACTTTAGGACTCTGGCATTTTACCACTGCTAATCAGTGCTAAAGTGCATGTGCCCTTGCCTCTAAAACTTGGTATGATTGGCTTACACCTGTTTGGCATATTTAAATTACTTGTAAGTCCCTTGTAAAGTCGTATTTGAAATTCCCAGGGCCTGTGAATTAAATGCTTCTAGTGGGCTTGCACCACTGCTTGTCCACCCATAGAAGTAGCCTGTCAAACCTGTCTCTGGCCTGCCATTGTGGTGCCTGCGTGCTCAGTTTACTGCCACTTTGACTTGGTATTTAAAACTACTGGCCAAGCCTCAAATTCCCCTTTTACTACATATAGGTTCCCCTACGGTAGGCACTATTAGCCCTAAGGGCAGGTTTCTGTACAGGTAAACGATAGGACATGTGCCTTTATTGTGTGGCATGTCTTGGTAGTGACAAGCAGCCTATTTTGTTTCTCACCACTGTGAGGCCTACTCCTCTCATAAGCTAGCACTGGGTATTCCCTTACATGTGTTTTTGTACTCAGATTCTGTTTATTGATATGTATACATGACAAAACAGAACAGAACAATGGCCTGGGAAGGTGTAAAGTAAGTCAGCACCTCAGTCTTGAAACCCAAGCTGGGAAGATACATAGGTAACAATATAGGAGGTACATCAGATTAAACAACAGCAGCGTCAAATTGACTTATCACACTGAACATTTTTATTAAATATCGCTTGCTACCGGTGTGTCACTGGACATCAGTGAGGAAAGCGGCAGGTTGTTGTACGTCTAGCCCTAAAAAAGGATGCAAAATATCAATGTTGATGTCTAAAGCCTAAAAGAGGCAGAGGCTATAGCAGAAGGGTATATCAGGAGAAAGGGAAAAGGCGAGAACTATCGTAACCAGACCCCAGGAGACAAATGGAGTGGGAAAGAAGTATGAGGGGAGGTGGGGGAATGGCAGGTTGCCCAGTGCTTTTATATGGAACTGAAATTGGGGAGGGGAAGGAGGATTGGGGTAGCAAGTTGGGGTGAATCCCTTAAATAAAAATTATGTAAAGGAAAGTTGGAAGAAGTTGAAGTGAAGGACGCTCACCCTGTAGGTATGAGTGAACCCCGTCTCGCATGGCTATGAGTGAAGCTGTGCCATGTCAACTGAGTAGTAAAACCATCAATTGAACAAGCGGAGTGCTTGGAGTCTGGGTGGTTGGAAAGATTTTGTCCGAAGCTGACAACTTGTGGGTCATGTATTCCATGGCTAGGGTGTGCCAAAGCCTCATGTACCAGGATGATATAGGCGGAACATTAGGCGACTTCCAAGTGAGGGCGATAAGTTGCTTTACTGGGCCAGTCATGTATTGTGTCAGGTACCAGTCTGCATGTGTCATCGGTTAAGCGCTTAGGGACAGGGTTCCAAGAAGACAGTGTGGTAGACTGCTGGAATTGGGTAACTCACGCTGTTCTTGATGTGACTGAGAATTTCTTTCCAGAATAGGATGATGGGTGCACAGGCCAACCATATACGCTAAAGGTCACTGTTCTGGTCTCCACATCTCCAACAGGACCTGGGTGCCGTTGGTTAAATAGTGTGAAAGCGAGTGCAGGTGTTTTACCACTGAAGCATGCCCTTATAAGTGTTTTCCTGCTGAGTAATGCTTCTTTGGATTTTCAGGATATCGGTCAAAGAACCTCCCATTGCTTTCCTGTGATGTCTTGGGGGATGTCATATTCCCAAGTGTGTTTATATGAATATGGTGGTAGTAAGCTGGAATGCTGCAGTACTTCATGTGTCTTGGAGATCAGGCACCGGGTGCCATTGAAACTGTGGACTAGTGTTTCAAAAAGTGTGAGGGGGCAGTGGCAGCTAGGGCATTGGAAGCGTGTAGTGCCCAGTGGCGTACTTGAAAATATTGATGTCTAGTGGTATTGGGAGCCGAAATTGTGATCTGCAATGATCAAAGGATTTAATGGTTTCTCCCTGAAAAAGATCTTGTAAGGTTATACATTTACCTCTGACACTGGCCGGAAATGAGTTCCGAGCTAGTGCGGGTGTGACGTCTGGGCTACGGGCAAAGAGGGTGTCGGGTAGGGAAATGTGGTGAGGTTCGGTCTCATTGTGAGCTGGTCCCAAATCTCGAAAACAGTGCGTATCAGGGTGGAGATATACGCGCTGGGTGGGCGTGAATGACACGGGAACCAGGCCAGGTCCCAGATCGGTCTGCAGGCTGCTGACCTGTCCATGTATACCCAATGTTTCTTGCTTTCCCCAAACACCCATTCTGAGATAAAGCAAAGGTGCACAGCCCAATAATAATCCTGGAGGTTAGGACTGGCGAGTCCTCCTTTGTTTCTAGGGACCATGTGTAGAGCTCTCGATATGTGGGGCGGTTTCCCCCTCCAGATAAAGGTACACAAACCTCTTTGTAGAATTTGTATGTCTTCTACGGGGAAGGGACTAGGAAGGGATTCAAAGACAGAAAGGAGTCTGGGAAGGATGTTCATTTTCATTACAGTAATGCCCCCAGCCAGAAAATATGAAGAGGACACCATTGACGAAGATTCTCTAATATTGCCCTGCAATAACTTGTCCTGTTCCCCCTTGTCCATGTGGTAAGGGTATTAGTGATGGTGAGGCCTAGAGATTCTATGGAGTGGGACATCCATTGGAAGGGGGCTAGAGCCCCGAGGCTCAGCAAACGTGTCTGCGGGATAGAAAGATTGAGCCCCTGCGACTTTGACATGTTGGCCTTGTATCCGAGACTGATTTAAGAGTTTGGAGAGTTTGGACCACTGCCGAAACAGATGTGTCCGGTTTAGTCACAGGCAGTAATAAATCATCAGCAAATAAGAGGGCCTTATGATTATATCTCCCAAAGCGAACGCCCACTATGTCCTTAGATTGTTGCAGACGGATGGCCAGGGCCCAGGGGTTCTACAGCCAAGGCAAAAAGTAGGGAGGAGCAGGCAGCTCTGTCTAGTGCTGCAAGCGATGGGGAGGGGCAGGTGGGCAAGCTGCAAATTTGGATGGTCGATGTGGGTGTTACATAGGAGGCCATGATTCTACTTATAATGTTGGGGCTTAATCCCAGTTTGAGGAGAACAGCTCGTAATAACCTCCAGCTCATCCTGTTAAAAGCCTTCTCGGCGTTCAGGATAAGAGAAATGCTGAAATGTTGTGTCTGTGAACCTCCTCGATTATGTGTGCGAGTCATCGAATATTGTCTGGGCCTTGTCTTTGTTTTTATAAAGCTTACCTGATCAGGTTTTATCAGTCTGGGTAGATGTGTCTTGAGGTGATTTTCCAGCATTTTGGTGTAAAATTTGGCTTCCGTAATAAAAAGGGCTATTAGGCGGTAGGAGGAGCAAAGGAGAGGATCCTTACCAGGTTTCGGGATAAATGTGATGTCAACAATGGACATCATGGGTGTCAGGTCAGTGGAATGGGAGAAGGAATTGTAGAGGGTCAGCAGGTGATCCTTCAGATTTGGGAAGAATACCATGTAAACTGCGTGTGTAAGGCTGCCTGGGCCCAATGTTTTCCTCTTTGGGAGCTCCTTAAGAGCTCGACAAAGCACTTCCATGAAAAAGGGGCTCCTCCCGGTCACAGGAGATATGGGAGATAGGGCTGGCCATGGGGTGACCTCTAGATATGTTTCTACGGCAGTCTGATCTTCAGCCTCCTCCATTTACAAGTGTTGGTAGAAGTTGCAGAGAGCCTATTATTTATTGGTTTCTTTCATAGCCCAAACCGAATTCCCCACTCAAAGTTTGGCTATGTGGGATAGGGCTTATTTGTGTCATAGTCTGCCCTCTAAGATACAGCCATTTTGTCCCACCTTTGTAGAATTTTTGTTTAAGTGCTAAGAGGTACTGTTCAGCTTTGTTCGCCTGGAGAACCCAGAGCTGACGTCACAGAAAAGCTAGTTGTCTTTAAGCGCATTTAGTGGGGAGCTGCTTTTCAGTGTGCTCAATGGAGTGGATCTCCTGAATTAGGCTAGTTTTTATTAAGCATGCCTCCTGGGCCCTGGCTATGAATAGAGAGGACAGGACACCTGCAATGGTGGCCTTGAAGCCATCCCATAGTGTATGCTCAGAAGTATTGGGGAGTGCATTGAGTGTGAAGTATTTAGTGATTGTTTCCTAAATTGATGCCCTATTACCTCCTCGTTAGTCTTCCTCGCCACATGACTATCAAAGTAAGCTTCAGCTCCACACCAGAACCCTCCAAAGTAAAAAAGTCAATCTCCCATCCCTTCTGGAATATGGCGACCCATTACACCCTTGACCTCTATAAGAGGAGGGCCGGCCCAACCCTTCAGCCTGTTTTACAGGTAAGTTGTGGGGAGGTCCTGCTCTAGCAGGTCCCACAGCCCGGGGAAAGAGGCCCTGCTCGAGCGGGCTCCTGTTCTAGGTTCTCCCCTGCCTTGTCCCTCACACTGCCCCCTTGCTTTTGCTGCCCTGTTCTAGCGGGCTGTGTTTGTGGGCTCTGGCAGCCCTGCTGCGCTAGCGGGCTCACCTGTTTGGTCTTCTCTGGCCTAGTGATTGTGTGGGCGGCTCCTGGATCACCCTGGACTTGCATCTGTTCTGTCTGCTGGGTCCGGGTGTGGGTGCGCTGCTGTGCAGGGGTCATGGAGGTTTGTGTACTGCCTCCGGAAGATAACGCCTCTTGCGGCAGTTGGCCTTGGCGGCACTGGGAGCGCGCTTTCTTTGGCCGATTCCAGTCTGGCTGCTCCGTTAGGCTCTTGCCCCTTTGGTTTCCCTGCTGAGTGGGGACTCTGCGGCCTGTGTTTTTCGTCCTCACGGACAGAGTGGGCAAACGTGTTGCCAGGGGCCGCGCGCGTAGTGCCGTGCACCAGGTGCCACACGCTGCTGCTTCCGTGTGATCCCGCATTCTGTGTTCCTCGGCCACACCACGCTATCTCTGCTCTCCTCGCAACTACCTTCCCATGTTGGTGCCATGTAATTGTGCAGTGTGCTGCATTTATCCAACGCTTCTGATGCCCCGAATCCCTCCTGGGGTGGACTATGGTGCGCTTGCAATGCCTATAGGCGAATGTGTGTCCGCTGGTGGTGCCCGGAGAAGTCGGGTGGAGAGTGGCTGACTCCTCGACCTACGGGACATTGAAGGTAGGTGCCTGGTCCACAATTTCGAGCGCTGCTTGCAGTACCTTATCTTGTTGTAGTGCGACCTGCTTCTGTACACTTTTGTGTTTCTACACGTTTTGGTGTCTTGCTCACACGCATGCGCACTTCGATGTCCTCGCACTGCGCACCTGGCTCCCGTCAGTGTTGGTGTGCAGGTAGTGTTGACCTGCTTCGCTTTAACCCCCTGGTGGGGTTGCAGACTCTAACGCTACCTTGTTCACCGAGGGCACGGTGGATTTGTACTCTCATTTTTCTTCTGCTGGCCCGTTTCGGTTTCTGTGCTTCATGGTGGTATAGCCTTCAGGAACATGCTTTGTTGGGCATCGTGGTCTCCTGGAGTTGCCGAGGTTTGGCCCCGGGGCCTCCTACATGCGATGCATGTGCTCTGTAAACACGTTTTCTGTTTTATAGTCTCCATTTGCAGCATGAGGTATGTGTGTGCCTTGCAATTTTCCTTTGTTAGATGTGGCATTGCTCCTAGGGTTCTGGTTGGGTATCCACCTCGCATCTTTCTGTGACCTGCTTCGTGGCCCAATCTGTGAATGGGCTTGTTTTTTTTTTACTCTGGTCTCACGCGGGTTGTGATCAACTCCTGCCTGTGCTCCGCATTGTGAGTGCTATGTTATGGAGGGTCCTCTGCTTCCTCCCTTGGTTGCATTGTTTCCCTGATTGTTTGCCTGGATGTGGCGTTGTGACCTGGCAGTTGTGGTGACTACTCTTCCTCAAGCTGTTGTATGCCACTCCTGCTATCTCACTTATTGTGAGTTCTTGGTCAGGGATGGGGTCGTTGTTCCTTTTTTATGCAGCTGGTCGCTGCATTGGGGCCTTCCCGGTGTTTTCTCACTCTTCCTTGTCTGCCTGCGAGGGTTCCTTTGGGGAGTGCTTCACGCATTCTGTTGGGACTATGTGTTTTGTCTTTGGCTGGTGGTAGCTCCTCCATCGGGGCTTTGGGCCTGCGGTCCGTTCCTTCAGATCTCCTTTAGGGGTCAGGGTTTGCCTTGGTTTTTCCCTGTTTGGGCGTCCTCCTGGGGTTTCCAGGGGCTGTTGGCTTCTGTGTTTCTGATGGGGGTGGGCTGCTGTTGGCTCCTGCCTTTCCTTCCCTGGGCTGTTTCTGCGGTTGCCATGTGGGGGCTCTGGCGATATGTGATCGTCTGTTTCTTTCGCATTCCCCCAATCCCTCCTGTGGCTTGGGACGCTATGTTGGGCAAAGACGCTGTGTGTTTTTTTCTGCCCTCCTCGTCGTCTGCTTACATTTGCGGCAGGAGTGTCGCTCATTTGCAGCAGGAGTGTGGCTCTCCACTGTGCAGCTTGTTCTTGGACTCCTTGGCCTTGTTGCCGGGGGGTCCCCTTCGTCTCAGTGGGTGCTTCCATCTCCCAGTTTAACCAAGGTGTTCTTCAGCATTTTTTGGGTATGTTTCAAGAGCCTGGACTCTTGCGTGCTGCCTAGCTGTTTGTTGTCTGGATTTTGGCCCTGGGCTTGTTTTCTGGCCCTTGTTGTGCCTTCCCTTGTTCATGAGTTACTATGGCCTAGTGGTTAGGGTCTCTTGCTACACTGGTTTTGTGTTCCAGTGCTTTCTAGTGTCCCTTTCGAGTGGTTGTGTGGGATTCTTGTTGTGCCGGGTTCATTTTCCCATTGTTTATCTTTCTGTACTGAGGTATGGCTTGCTGCCACTGCCCTTGTGGTGCTGCTCCTTGCCGTTTGGATGTCTCCTCATGCTTCCCATACTTGGTCTTCCTGGGCCCTATGGCCCTGTGTGCATCTGACTTCATCTGATCTGGGGAGTTGGCCGGGACTGGGCTGGTTTGCAACTTGATGTGTGGCATCCTGGGTCTTCCTTTTGCTTTGGGCTGCCTCTCCTATGGAGTCCATATTTTGTGTGGCTTCAGACGTTTCCTTCATGGAGCAGTGGTCTTTGTGTTCTGGGTTCCCCTTCCCGGGTGCTGGGGGCTTTTGCTGTCCTTTGGGGCGTGCGTCGGTTACCGGTCGGTGCTGGGTCGGTTGGTCTGCCTTCTGTCGCCTGTTCCTTGGCTTCTCTGGGATTTTCCCCGGCTCTGTGGGGGCTTCTTGTTGCTCTCCTGGGCAGTTTTTTCCCTGCTTCGTGCTCCGGGGTGTTTGCGGGGTTCGCGCCTGTTGTTTTTTCGCACATTGGTGCTGTCCTTGCCTGGGTCTCTTTTCTTCTGGCTCCGGCCGTACCTCCCTGGGAGCTCTTGTTGTCGTCTGCTCTCATTCAGTAATGTGGGTCGGTCCTCTTTTGTGCCTTGATGGGTGTTCTCTTGGGAGCACCTGGTGCGGTTTGCTTTGTTTGGGTCCCCGGTGTTGGCTATTCGGCCTTCTCGTTCGGGCTCCCAGCTTTGCGCTTTCCTGGGGTCCTTTTTCTTCCAGGGGTTCTGGGCGTGTTTGTCCTGGACAGGGTTTTTGTCCTGTTGGTGCTCGCCTGGGTGAGTCTCCATTGGTGTGTGCTGCTATGGTGGTTGACTTGGGAGGTTAGCTCGTTGATCCGTGTTATGCCTATGTGGATGCAGGCTTTGTTTCCTGCCCCTGCGTCTGGCTTTCCCTTGACGGTTTTTGTTTCTGGCGGTGCTGTTGGGTGTCCCGGGGTGCTGGAACTCTTAGTTCTCATCTTCCTGGTGGGTCCCTGCACTTCCGGTGTGGATTTGTCCTCATTTTTTTGTCCCTGGTTTTGGGGTCCCGGGCCTGTTGGCTCAGGTGGCTCCCTGGGAGTATTGACATGGCTCATGCTTGTTTTGCCCTGCCCTTCTGTCCTTCTTGCTTTGGTGTGTTTGTGCCCGTGGCTTTTTCTCCCTGTGCGCTCCTGTCCCTGCCGGTTCTTCATTATTTAACTGGACTGGGCCTGGTTGCTGGCTGGCTGTGTGGCCGCCTGGGTGCTCGCTTCGGCTGTTCGCTTCCTTCTTTTGGGGCGTTCCTGAATCTGGTTGTGCCTTGTGTGGGGCAGTCTCGGCCCGTCGTGCTGCATTTTCCTTACTTCCGGACTCTGTGTGTTTTCTTCTGCTTTGGGTCCTCTGGTGTCCATCCGCTTCCTTCTTGGTGGCTTGGCTTTGGGCCTGGTCCCTTCCGCCCATTACCCTATGTGGGCGGCCCTACGGGCTTTCCGCTTTTCACTGTTGGTCGGTTGGGTTCCATTGGTGGCAGGGTCTCTTCAGTGTCATTTCCGGCACCTTCCCGGGTCTGTTTTGCCTTGTGCCTGCCTGGGTTCTTGCCTTGGTGTCACGATCCCTTCCGGGGAGTCCTTGTGTGACTGGGGTCTGTGTCCACCTGTTTCTCTTCTTGCAGGTGTGGTTGTGGTGCCCCTCGTTTTTTAGGTCTCGCCTGTCGATGCGCATGCGCATCGAGCAAGCGAGACTATAGGGGCTCATCGACTCTTTATCTAACTTGCAAGGAATCGTGGCGATTCCTTGCAGTGCCCGTGACTTTTAAGGTCAATGTGCATGCGCATTAAGCTTATGCGCATGCGCATTGACCTTAAAAGTCACGGGCGCGTGCACGTCCGCGTTTGTTTACCCGCTCCGCCCCCTCCCGCCGTGTCGCATTTCTCCTCCCCGCACCTCTCCCCTCTCCGCCCCCTCCCCGCTCCGCCCCCTCCCCTTCCCTCCGTGTCGCATTTCTCCTCCCCCCTCCCCTCTCTTCCGTCCGTCCGTCTTGTTATTCAACCCCCAGTATAACCCCCTGTTAGAACATTTGACAACAGATTAGGGACAGATTCAGAACGGCATGGCACAGTGGTAAACAGAATACCCAGTAACACGTATTCATGCTCGGGCGGCACTTCCTCCATGTTCACCACCCAAACACATCCTGATGGGGCCCTTAACCAGAAGGCATCAACAATCTTTCCTTTCTGCTTCCAACGCCAATTGCACCTACAACGAATCCGGATCTTGCATAAGGTCCCCCCGCCCCTCCCCCTCTGCTCTCAATACCTCAATCCAGAGCGACATTTAAGTCCGCCATAATAAGCCGTGCTGCGCTTACTGGGTCAAGGGAAAAAGCACAAAGATGCCTTGTTTGTTTCGCTCCGAGGGACAGGGAGCCGCCACAGAGACCAGAACCAGCGTCAGAGAAGGAAAGCCTTCCAGATCTTCAACCATGGTAGTCGATTCACCGATGCTGTACACACGTCCCTAACAACGTCATTTCAGGCGGACCCCATCATACATGACAGCACCAAAACAAAAGAGAAGGCAGCATTCGTTGTCCCGCTAAGCACCACCTTTTGTCCGTCCAGGCAGCCGCTCAATGCAAACACCTCCCAGTGCCATGTAAAGCCACCCCCAACAACACAAAGGAAAACCCGGATATACAAGCAGAATCCACTGTGAGACACTGGCCTGCCCGCCCATGTGACACATCAGCAGCCCAACATCAAACAAACGCCAGAACACGTCAGACAGCCCACAGATGATTAAACACAACTGATTTATCTGCACGTCATGCAAGGCCATCGCAACATAACGCCCTTCGGCCCACACACACATCTATCTAACCCCAGTGCTTAATTCGATTATAAAAATTGAAAGTGTAACTCCAAAAGTTTTTCTTAAGAGATCGCTGCTTAATACCAAGGCTGCTTACTCTGGATTCTACCTCACGCCTCTTCCTTCCACTCCTGTGACGATCTCAATCGTGCAGGGTTTGCCATTTTTGCTTTCTTTGTTTTCTGCATTTCTGACTCCTGCTCTGGGTCAAAGTCTGATGACAGAACCTCAACCCCTCACCCTCAATCCCTCACCCACACTCACCCACACTCACCCTCACCCACCCTCACCCACCCTCACTCACCCTCACTCACCCTCACTCACCCTCACCCTCACTCACCCTCACTCACCCTCACCCTCACTCACCCTCACCCTCAACCCCTCACTCACCCTCACTCACCCTCACTCACCCTCAACCCCTCACCCTCACCCACCCTCAACCCCTCACCCACCCTCAACCCCTCACCCTCACTCACCCTCAACCCCTCACTCACCCTCACTCACCCTCAACCCCTCACTCACCCTCACTCACCCTCAACCCCTCACTCACCCTCACTCACCCTCAACCCCTCACTCACCCTCACTCACCCTCACTCACCCTCACTCACCCTCACTCACCCTCACCCTCAACCCCTCACTCACCCTCACTCACCCTCAACCCCTCACTCACCCTCAACCCCTCACTCACCCTCACTCACCCTCACCCTCAACCCCTCACTCACCCTCACTCACCCTCAACCCCTCACCCTCACTCACCCTCACTCACCCTCAACCTCATGCTAAAGATTTACAAAAAAACCCATAAACAATTCTAAAAGCACTAACTCTAATGCTGCGAGACCTATTGCATTTCTAATGCTTGTTTTGGTTGTTCGGTGGGCGTGCTGGTTTTTGTCTGCACCCCTTCCGTTCTTGCGGTTCTTGGCAGTCTGTTTGATTGCGTCTGGTTCCGCTGCCCTGTTTCTCTGGTGGTTTTGGCTCTCTCGCAGGTGGTGGTCAACCGTGTGGTGTTGCTGTGTTTGTCAGTCTGCGTCTCTTTCTGCTGTGGCTTTATTTGTTGGGTCGCTGTGGTGGAGATGCCCTCTGTTTCTTCAGTTCCTCTCTCTGGGCTTTTGCTCCCCTCTCACTTTTGGCTGTCCGTTGGGCTGTCTTGCTATGTTAGGGGCGGCTTGCTGCTTTTTGTTCTGGGGACTGCTTCCTGTTGCTTTTGGCTCCGTGCGGTCTGGTTCCGTGCTTTCTCTGTCCTTCTTCGGCCTTTGGTTGTGGCGGATTTTCTGGCGGCACGTTGTGTCTCGGGTGTCTGGGTTTTCGGACTTCTCTGTGCTTTTTTGTCCCAGGCTGGCTCTTCCTGCTCGTGGTTGCCACACTCTTGGGTGGTCCTTCCACTCGTCTGGTCTGTTGGGTTTGCCCTCTTTCTTGGGAGTCCCATTCTGGTCCGTTGGTTTCTTGTGAGTTTCCATGAAGCTGCTTGGCTTTGATATGTGCTCACTTTGTTAGTCATGTGGCGAGGAAGACTAACGAGGAGGTAATGCCCTGGTTACTTACCGGTAATCTTCAATACTCAGAGTATAGTCTTCCTCCCCACAGGAGTTCCCATTCCTCCCTCCCTGTCTGGCTGTCGGCTTCATGTTTATGCTTGGTAGTTTCTGGCTGAAGGGTTGGGCCGGCCCGCTTCTTATAGAGGTCAAGGATGTAATGGGTCGGCCATATTGGGAAGGGATGGGAGGAATGGGAGGCTGACGTTTTTGCTTTGGAGGGTTCTGGTGTGGAGCTGAAGCTCACTTTGTTAGTCATGTGGCGAGGAAGATTATACTCTGAGTAATGAAGATTGCCAGTAAGTAACCGGGGCATAAACAGGATCTTGTAGGAGTTGGGTGGAGATGCGAAAGCGTGGAGATGCATGAGATGTGGGTCAATTGAAGTTCAATGTGGGCATGATCTGAATAGATATTTCAGTGATTCGGGAAAATTCCAGACCTTTCAAAAGAGTGGGAGAGTAAGATGTGTTCAATGCAGGAATATGAGAGGTGTACATTGGAATAAAAAGAGCAATCTCTGGCATCTGGGTGAAGATAGTGCCATGCATTCACAAGTGCCATATCAGCCATTTCTTTTTTAAGCAGGCTAGACATAGCCCTGAAGACTGGCAGTCAGTTGAGCTTCTATCAAGGTCAGAGTCCCACACAAGGTTAAAGTCGCCCTCAACTATGAGGTCTCCTTTGCCTTGGCAGAGCTGTTCATGGAGAACTTGGCAAAGGAAAGTCTTTTGAAACTGGTCAGGGGCGTAGAGTTTGAGGAAAATCAGTGTGTCCCTGCTCATTTCGACTGTCAGTGTTAGGAATGGTCCATTATCATCTCTAGCAAAGCTTTACTACTTTGGAGTAGACGCCCCATTCAGAAAAAATTGCGCCCACAGTGTTTTTGTAGTTGTGTATGACCAATGTTGGCAGGGATACTTAGGGTAAATCAGGCAATGATAGTCATCTTTAAGGAGGTGTGTTTTTTGTAGATATGTCACATCAGGGTCTTGCTGTAGGAGGTAGCACCACAATTGGTGCCGTTTGTTAGTGGAGTTGAGCCCTCGAATATTGAGGGAAAGAAGTTTCGTGGAACACATGAGTGTAATGAAGAGTGGAGGGTGGTGGAGTAAAAACACAAATGCGATGCGGTGGAAGCGTGTCAGCTGATGAGCTAGTATTCAATCTTACAGTTTCCCTAGGAGCTAAGAGGGTTGCTGGCTGGCTTGCATGGGCGGGGGGTCTTATAGGAAAAACAAAGGGGCCAACAGGGGGGAAATGTGTGAACCACTCCATCCGGAGATGGGAGGAAGTGTCACTGGTCTCTCCTGAGGTGTCACCCTCAAAGGAGAATAGTCCATTATGCGGGAATGTGGTCCATCCTAAATGGCGGGAGAGACAAGCTGTAAGAAGAGGCAGCGTTTGATTAGAACAAAACACAAGCAAGGTGAAGAGTTCAGCGCTCCAATCTGCAGCCCTGCCTTAAAGATGGTAAAGGCCATTTTCAATTCTTTCAGTTTATTGATTGTGTATGACCAGACTACAAAAGTGTTCCATTAGGGCTACCGTTCGCCGGTAGACCTGAAAGGTTCCTGCTTCATGTTGTGGAGGCATTCAATAATGTCCTCTTTTGCACTCTGTGAGGCCATTACTGCTTTGCTGGGAGGTGTGGATGTCCCCCGGAGCGTCCGCCAAGTGGGTCACCAGGCACTATTCTCTGCAGACTGAGAGAACTGGGTATCCTCACTGGAGTGAACTGACCATTTTCCCTTTGCCGTTCCACTGGAAGAGTAGTCCAAAGGGGTGTGCCCATTGATATGCGATTCCCTGCTCACATAGCTTTTCTGTGATAGGCTTAAAGTCTCTATGTTTTTTCATTGTTAATAGGGAAAGATCCCGGAAGATTTAGACAGTGTGGCTCCAGGAGACAATGTTCACCCCCCAACCTGCCCCTCCCCCGCTCCGCCTTTCTGCCCCACGGAACTCCCTCCACGGCCCGCGGCTGCTCTGCATAGCCCTTAGAAGTAGCTTTTGAAGTCAGTTTTCAGGGAGATGATTTCATGGCGAATGTCACTGAGGAACTTTTCCATATAGTCTTGTATGATGCTGGGGCAGAGGGTGGTCGCAGCTGATTGAAAGAGGGGCTCCTCTTTCTTGGTCATCATGCTTGTGGAAGACTTGGACCAAAGGGAGAGCACTGAGATGTTGCCAGGTGCTTAGTGAATGAAGAAATAAATGTGGCCGACCCCCAGCCAGCGAAGGGCGGGAGCATCGCTGCAAGGACTGAAATGTGGTCCTGTAGCAATGAAGGGGCAGGTATAGTTCAAAAGGGGGCAGAGGCGTCAGGAAGCCCCCAGGTGGAAGATGCAAGGTCCTCATGCCCCTAGAGTTCAACACACAGCCGCCAAATCAGGACCCCTGCATAGGCTCTGCGAGGACAATCACAATGAGTCACCAAGTGAGTGCAAGTGTAATGCAGTCCCAGTCCACAGTATGTACTAATCAGGAACCAGAAATATAGCCCATGCAAGTGCCCCAAGTAATTATCCCAGAGCCTTCTTCGGGGCCCTAAGGGCGCAGTGGATAGAGCCAGCTGTAATGCCATTGACCAGGCCCAGCGATTCATTCTCATCGCGAACAGGTAGATCCTAAGGCCACAATCTGTTCTCAATCTTCAGGCTGGTAAGGGGGGCAAGCACTCACCTGTGATCCTCTGCACAGTAGGATCTGCACCGCCACCCCTCTGTCCTGGCTGTTTAAGGATGTGTGGGGCCACAGGGAGAGCAGATAAAGTCGGGGAAAGAGTGGTGGGTAGGAGGCAAGGCCTGCTCTTTCGAGGCCGGTTGTGTTGCAGTTTACAGTCCAGTCCAACCCCTCAAACACGGGCCCCTCTCCTCTCGTCCTCCGCACACACCTCGTCATAGCAGTTGAATCTAGCTCTGTTGGTGAGCATCCATTCCATCTCCTTCCGTGTCGCTTTTTTCCCACTGCACAGTGTTGGTGGCAAGAAGCAGAAGGCAAACACTCCGGGTGCTAGGCCACTCTGGGTGACGGACGGGTCACCATCCATCTGGGCAGTGCCATACCAGCTTTAACAGGTCAGGGCAATAAAAAGAAGCTGTCTCAAGGGCTCCCCCAGCCAAATGCCAAGTCATTGCTGGTGTATTGCCCCCGATCCATTGTTACCCATGCAGCCACAAGTATCTCCTGCCAATCACACAGGGGTCCCAACTGCACAGGCCTCTGCCAAGATGGCTTCTCCCCCTCAATGCAGGTGATAATTCTGACCCCAGCTGACTCTCTGAGTTGCAAAACATGCTCAGCCAGTCACCGCCGGTATCAGGTCTCAATGAGATTCTGTCATATGTCGGCAGCCCCTATATCAACGCTGGAAGTTGCTTAATGGGCCAGCTGGTGATTGGGGCTTAAACGCTGCATGTCCTACTTCATTGCCGGCTACACCTTGTCCTGCCTGCCCCCCCCCTTATATGTGTTTAAGTGGTGATTCCTGATCTGAAAGGAGTGGCACTGCCATGTTTGGTATGTTTAGAATGATAGTGAGAAATTCTGCTTACTGGTGTAGTTGAATTTTTATTACTAGTTTAGAAATGCCACTTTAGAAAATGGGCATTTCTCTGTGATTATAACTCTAGTGTGTTGCAGTCTGATTCCAATCCTTGTCTAGGGCAGAGTGAAATCTATACTTTGTGCATACTTTCCAGACAGCCACAACACAGGAAGGGCTGGGTGTGACAAGAGAGGCATCTGCATCCATCTGCATTCTGATAGTTTTGCTGGCGTGGGAGAGAGGGAGGTGGGGCACAATTACATTTGTATAGCCTGTGTCTTGCCCACACACAAAGGGCTGATTTAAACCCTACTGATCTCTGGAGCCAGGGCAGGGGAGAAGGGAAACACCTGGAACTTCACAGATCGTGCTGGAAACATCTCCCCCCTTCTAGAAACAGGGCACCGGGGTATAAGTACAGGGCCTTTAACCCTATGATTTTTACAGCACTTTTGGAACTGGGACTGAACATCTGTCAAAGGGATTTCTGTGCTCTACAAAGGACTTATCTGAACTGCTCTTCTGATGTTGCCCTGCTGCCTTCTACTTGCTGGGTGGCCTAAAGGACTCACTAGATTGCTTTTCTGCTTGTTGCTCTGCTGCCTGCTGTTCCCTTACTTTAGGTACACTCAGCCCTGCTGGGTTGTAAGAAGGAATCGTAATAAAGCGTACTTGCTTCACTGTGCTGGCCTGCCTGCCCCTTCATGTCCCTCAAGTGCCTCCACAGGAGCCCAATGCGTGGAGAGCGCTGTTTCTTGCTGTTTGACTTCACCAGTCATGTTGCACATGGTGAGCGCATCATTTCTTGTTATTCGCTGTTCACCACAAAGCAGTGCATGATAAGCGCTTTCTTTTCCATGTCCCTCCTATGCCAGAAATTAGCGTGTGGTAAGTGGTGCGGGCTTCACTCGTCCAGTGCCTGTTGAGTGCTTCTTCTCAGCAAAGACTCATTGCTCTCCCTTCGCTGTTCAGCGTAAACCCAATGAAGGAACAGAAACAAAGCCAGCACCCGCATCGGAACACCATAGCTCCTCCTCTACTGGTTGCTGAGGGAGATGAGGCTTTCAAAGATTTCATGACACCCTTGTTGCTGGCCCACCCTCCCAAGGAAACCTGAGGGATGGGCGATGTGGGCAGAGAGGAGACCAGTGCAGCTGCCGGTGGGCCTGAGCCTCTGACGCCATCTTGCTGCCCCATCGCTATCCCCTCTGAAACTGAGAGAGCCCCCTTGCCCTGCGGACCATCTCGACCTGGTGAGGAATTGTTGGGGGCTGTAGACGAGACACCTCCACCTCGCATTTCTTGCACAGGTGGCCTGATTCCCGATAAGGATCCCAGGTACTCCCCTGGAGCCGTATATATCGAGGGCGCCCTGAACCGGGTATTTGTCTGCAACTACTACTATACCCTTTTACACAGGGGGACCCCTGAGAGGTCTCCCCATTGAGTTCTGATTTGCGTGTGCCCCCTTGAAGATGCATAAGGGGACACTTATTCAAAGTTATACGGATGGGGTGAGACTTCGACAGCGCCCCCCTTGATATTTGTTTTGGAACTTGCTGGATGACCACATTCCAGGTAGTAGGTGCGCAGGGACGCCTGTGATCTACGTGGGATAACTAATGAGCTTATGAACCTTGGTAGGAAAAATCTGCCCTACATGTGGTATGGGGATTGGGAAAAGAATAAGCCTCCTCATAACCTGATTTTTGTCCTTGCACTCATACGATGATTATGTGTTTTTGCCTCTGATCTGCATTACTTGCCCTGATGTTCTAATGCATACCGTTTGATCCTTGCCATGTTAGTATAACGAGTAATATTTCAGGGTTTGTGTAACATGCACAATATTATTGATTCATGTATCATTCATAATCTGTGGCAAATCTTGCCCTGATGTTTGGATGTATGTCATTTTAATTCTTGCATTGTCAGGATAATGAGTACTGACTCAGGATTGGCATGGTATGGACAACGATGATGACTCATGGTCATTTTTTTATGTAAATATATATTATATTTATATATAATCCTGTGAAGAGTCTTTTTTGTGGTGTATTCATTGTGTTCCTGTGTGTGTTGTGCAATGCTTTACACATTGTCTGTGGGGATGAGCCTGCTGCTCTGTGCCAAGGATGAGCACAGGTTATCTTTAATGTGCCCTAACTAGAGTCAAGGGTTCTGCCTGGTTTAGGTGCATACCCTAGCTAACCAGCAACCTTATTTCTAACAGGGTCACTTATGAGAGGTGATGGAAATGTGCATTAAATGTCATTAATGATACTTGACAAACCTTTGGTTTTAGGACATGAATTAACTTTTTTTTTAAACAAAACATAATTTCATCTGCAACTAAGGCACCAATTAAGAAATTGATTAGGGCATGTAGCAGCATTGAGTGGGTTAGCTTATACTCACAATGCTAGAATACATGGGGCCAGGTTTATGTATATTTCGTTTACCAATTTCCAAATAGTGACTCCATCGGAAACGCTATACATATGCCGAGACAGCACCGTTCATATATGTTCCACCACAATTGGATATATGATAGGCTATCTTCAGGTAATTTAGACGACAATTTTGTACTTGGTAAGCCCATGTAAATATTTTACACCCAGTTTAGCATGCAAAGTCGTATTAATGTCAGCTTTCGCGACGTTTTAGGAGACAGTGTATATGCCATATGACCTTGGATGATGACACGCTATTTAAATTCAAGCACAAGGAGTGTGAGGAGATACAGCCATGCTCACAAAACTACAGGGAGAGGAAATTTCGAATCTTAGAAGGACACTCCGGGTGTCTGCAAAACAGTGGTGGAGCCCTCCAGTACAGTCCCCAAACATGTTGGAAAATCATAGCTATTATCAATTTTGCATAATCTTGTCATTAGGAGGGGTCTACACAATGTGAGATTGAATCAGATTATGATCCTGAGGATGGAATACGACAAACCCAACACCAACAGGATGCCTTTCGTGCTGCTGAGGGTAGAGCACATTGGGCTGAGATCACTACTAATTATTTTGAAGGCAAGCAAAATGGGAATATCAAAAATGAAAACAATACCATGTTTATGTTGCTTTTAAATTAAAATGTTCCTTTTAATCAGGAATCATTCTCATTTTTTGGTAAAAGAACAAAAAATATACTTTATAAACAACCTCTTTTAAAATTGTTTTTTTTTTTTTTGGTTAAGCAAATATGATTAGTAGTTAAACACGTATGAAAATACAACAAACAGATTAGTGCTTTCTTCTTGCTGTGCTTACACTACTTTTCTCAGAATTGCCTGCCTGTGGCGTATTACCGACATCTGTACCAGCTGTATGTCAGTATTGTAGCATCCAGCTACAATAAACACAGACACTTATAATTGCCTTTGAACTGGAGCTTTATTTAATACGTATTATCTATACCCTGTCCCTACTCTAACTAACTCTTTCCTGTGTCCACTCCTCCTCTTCCTCTGGCCCCCTAGCTCCTCCCACTCCCAACTACTGGTGTGCTAACTTCACAACATCTCCCCCCTTTGTGACAAAAAAAACAAAACATACTGACTTCTCAGTCCATCTCCTCGATCAGTCTCTTGGGTGGACGTACGTCACGATGAGGTCGTGGTGACTTGGCTCTCGGACTATTAGTACTCAGTGTCTCACTGATCGGAGCAATGTTCTCATGATCATTTGAATGCAGTTCTTCCACTCTGGGATTGTCCATTTCACTCGTCGTGTTTCTTGAGGTATCTGGTGGCAGTTTCTTGAAGTGCGAGATATTTCTCGTGACTCGCCGCTGCTCGGACTCCGCGGTTACCATGGTTCCTTTCCTTCTTGTGACCACCAATGGTTCGTCTTTGAAGGGACAGTCGGTCTTTTTCTGCGTCACTTGCTTGACGATAACATGGTCCCCTTCATGTAATGATAATGACCTCGCTCTTCTCCGGTGGTCTGCGTAGGCCTTCATTTTTCCTTTGTTGCGTTCATCAGTGGCTCTTATTTCACGCAGATCTTTTGCAGATGATGATGCTTCCAAGGCTCCATCCCACGTTGGAATGCGATTCCTCATGGGACGTCCCAGCATAAGAGTCGCCGGGCATTGGCCAGTCGTTGCGTGAGGAGTTGTACGATAAGCTCGAAGGACTTCATTGAGTGCTGTTTGCAGGTCCCTCCCTTCCGCGGTAGCATGTTGGAAGGTCTTTTTGAGTGTGGCCATGAATCTCTCAATTGTCCCATTTGCCTGTGGCCAGAGGGGTGTAATCCTGCGATGGTGAAAGTCTAGGTGTTTCGCAAAAGCTGCAAAGTCATTTCCGTTGAAAGGGGGCCCATTGTCTGATTTAACCATCTTGGGAACCCCCCCACGTTGCAAAGACCTCATCGAGTACTTTAAGAGTACTGGCAGTGTTAGTGGATGGCACAAAGTAGGCAATGGGGTATCTGGAATACTCATCGAGGATGGCCAGTACATATTTGCCCGATGACAGGGGTCCATAAAAATCTATGGCGATTTCTTGCCACACACCACTGGGCAGGGTGGTCATATGTAATGGTGCCGGAGGATCGCTCTTGCTAGTGAGTTGACAGAGATGACAATCCTTCGGGGTGGCTTCCACCAGGTGATCGAGGAATGGAAACCACACTCCTTCCCTTAGTGCTCTTTTGGTTGACACGATTCCCCGATGCCCTTCATGTGCCAGAGCAACCACTCCTTGTCTCAGTTTGGTGGGAATTACAATCCTCTGATCTCGCAACAGTATGCCATCAGTTGTGACTGACAGCTCACCACTCACGTGTCGGAAGGCTTGCATTTCACGTTGGGTCGAGGGGTCGGCAGTATCATCCTGAGAATCGTGTCTCCATCGATTGTTGTGGACTCTGTGAAGGACTTTCTGCAGGATGACGTCCTGTGCTGTACTTTCTCGAATGGTCTCCATAGGGATAGCTGGCGGTAGAGCTTGATCTGTTACAAAATGAATGTACTCTTCTGCGATGGAGGACTTGGAAGCTGACGATGGAAGGGGGTGCCGGGACATGTAGTCCGCTGGATTTTCAGACTTCCCTGGTTTGTGAATTATGGTGAACGTATATTCCTGTAATCGTAGGCCCCACCTTTCAATCCTCGGGGCATCTTAGATCTTGGGTTTCCATAAATAGTGATGAGAGCTTGATGGTCTGTAATTAAAGTGAAATGTTTGCCATAAATGAAAACATGAAAATGTTCACATGCCAACACTACGGCTAGGCTCTCCTTTTCGGGCTGGGAGTAGGCCCATTCTGGGTCAGTCAGACTGCGACTTGCGTAGGCAATGATGCGGCGTTGATCCGAATCATTCTCATACTGTGCCAGAATCGCTCCAAGCCCCACGGGAGTGGCATCCACAGTTATTTCAGTCTTTCACTTTGGGTTGAAATATGACAAATGGTCCGCTGATTCCACCGCTTTCTTGATTTCTTTGAATGCCTGCTCACACTGGGGAGTCCATTCAAATGACTGACCCTGTTTGGTCAGCATGCGGAGGGGATGGCTGATCGTTGCGTAGTCCCTAATATAACGAGCACAATAGCTGGCCATTCCAAGGAACGACCTGAGTTAGCTGACATCTTGGGGACTCTTGGTGTTGTTTAGGGTCACAATTTTGTCAGGGTCAGGTTTCATGCCGGCTCCAGAAAAGATATGGCCAAAGAACTTCAGCGTGGCCTGGTGAAACTCGCATTTTTCTTTGTTCAGAGTCAGGTTTGATGCCAGTAGGGCATGGCAGACACGATTGAGTGCGATGTCGTGTTCTCGAACGTCAGAACCATAGACGAGGATGTCATCGCTATAGTTGAGCGTGTTAGGAATGTTTTGAATGACTTGCCGAATTGTTTCTTGAAATATTTTGGCCGCTGAAGAGACTCCGAAGCTTAGTCTTTTATATCTGAACAACCCCAGG
The DNA here is from genome assembly GCF_964263255.1 of Lissotriton vulgaris. NCBI lineage: Eukaryota > Metazoa > Chordata > Amphibia > Caudata > Salamandridae > Lissotriton > Lissotriton vulgaris. Next base: position 1,158,573,876 of record NC_141695.1, on the reverse strand, counting down.
TGGGTTGCAAAGGTGGTGATATATCTGGATCCCACTTCTAGTTCCAATTGGTGGTACCCTTTATTCAAATCTAATTTTGAAAACACAGTGGCTCCATTAAGCGCTGCGATCATGTCGCTCAAATGTGGCCCCGGGTGTCGTTCTCTTTCGATTGCAGTGTTGGGCAGGCGCATGTCCACACAGAGTCTGACTTTGTTGGCCGTGCCCTTCTTTGGGACGATAACGACTGGTGATACCCATGGAGTCGGGCCGTCAGTGCGCTCGATGATGTCCGCAGCTAACAAGTCTTGGAGTTCTTCCTCAACAGCAGTCTGTAGATGAAATGGTACCCGTCGAGGGTGTTGGGCGACAGGCCTGACTTGTTCATTGATATGCAATCGCACCTGACAGTCTCTCAACTTGCCCAATCCCTGAAACAATCCGGGAAACTGGCCAGTCACATCTTGGTTGTCGCTGACCTTGAAAAGGATTTCGACCAGGTGAAGTCGTTCAGCGGTTGGTAGGCTCAAAAGACAGTCTGCTTCGGGGCCCTTGATAACATGGATGACCGCTGATATAGTTGTGTTGTCGTGTGTCAGGGTCGTTGAGAACTTCCCCAGGCAGGGGAGTGGCTTCCTGGCCATCCACGTGAAAACCCTCACCGGTGCAAATGTCAGAGGAGGTCGTGGACTCATCCTTTCGTATTCGGTAACTGGAATGTAGTTTAAGGATGCACCAGAGTCTAGTACAAACTTTGTGTCGTGATTTCCAACTTTGATATCCAGCCGAGGGTATCTCTTAAGCTGGTCTGGATCTGCTGCCAAATTCAGATATTCAATTGTGTATGCCGAGTCTCGGGACGACGGTCTGGATTCTCTGGACGGTGACCTCCGCTCCCACCTGGACCGACGTGACTCTCTGCTGGAATGTGATGATCCAGAGGACTGTTCCGTCTGATCTTGGACAGCTCGCGCGTGGTGCCTTCGAGTGTCGGACCGAGACATTCTTGGGGCTCTGCTTCGAGTGTCAGATCGCGTTGCCCCTGTGGGACCACTTCGTTTTTCTTTATTGTACTCCCCACACATTGCTTCGAAGTGGTTAGTTCGACCACACTTCCGACATCTCTGGCCCATGGTCGGGCAGCTGTCCACATGAGGGTAATCATACCCACATCGGTAGCAATTTCTCACTCTTTCCGATCTTTTCTCCTTCTTCCATGGTTCTCGTCGTTGATATCTAGATTGCTCTTGACGGGACGACGTGTGTGATCTCCATTGCTTGTCACTTGAGCTTCTCCGACTGTCACTTTTGGCATGCACACGTCGCACCTGTTCATGACTCCCTTTGTGTTCTGTTTCCATGACGGCTGCGTACTTCTCTGCCTGATCATAAGCTCGTGTCATTTCCTCTATTTCATCCAGTCCATGTGCTTTTCTCAGCAGGCGCCTCCTGAGTTGATCCGAATAACATCCATCTATTATTTGAGATTTGATGGCGTCATCTGTAGAGAAATTATCAAATTCACAGTATTTGGCTAGCCTCCGCAGACGCATCATGAAGGCACTCATGGGCTCATCCTTCCCTTGCCGAGCGGAGTGGAACGAGTGGCGCTCGTAGTCTACATTTTGCTTGTGAAGAAACTTTTTATTCAAAACCTCACATGCTTTAACATAAGTATCCACGTCGGTAGCAGGAAGGTCTTTGAGTATTTTGACTATCTCTCGCCCCGCCAGGTTGCGCAGAGCAATCAACTTCTTTTTTTCGTCTACGATATCTGAGCCTTCCGTGTAATCTTCAAATTCTTCCAGCCACTCTTGCCATTTGGGACCCATGCTCCCTCCCGTTGTCACCTTGATAGGTGCGGGTGCCCGTAGAAGCGACCCACTTGATGGAGGCTGAGCGTTCTCTTCGTCGGACATTTTGAAGCAATCTCACTTGACTTCGCCAATGCTTGTTTCTTTGCCAGCGCTTGTTTATTTCTGTTGCCAATGCTTGTTTGTTTTCCGATGCTTGTCTTATTTCAGTCGCCAATGCTTGTTTACTTAACCAATGCTTGTTTACTTGACCAATGCTTGTTTTATTTTCAATCGCCAATGCTTGTTTTATTTGCCAATGCTTGTTTCTTTCAGTCGCCAATGCTTGTTATATTTGCCAATGCTTGTTTCTTTCAGTCGCCAATGCTTGTTTTCTTTCACAGTGCCTGATTTCAAAATGGCCGCTCTATGATAACCAAGGGGTCTGTCCTGACGAGCGCCTGACTCTAAGATGGCCGCTGTCACTGCAATCACACGAGGTTTCTCTCTCTCTGGATTCAGGCACTCCAGACTCACCGGCCAGCAGTTGCAGGGCAGCGCGCTCCAGGAATCACTTTTCTTTGGCCACCACAGCGACCAGGTAAGGTTGGGGTGGGCTCCCGCCTTGCTCAGCACTTTCCCGCTTTTCCTCGGCCGATCGCGTGCCAAAACCCACGCATCAGGCGTGAGGTCGGCACTTTCACCGGCGCAGGCTCCGGTTCTGGCGCGCTTAATCGCGCTGGACGGCGATTTCTTCGGGGCATCGCCCCTTTCACTAGGGCACCTCTTGACTTGTTGTGGGGCACTGGACAGGGTCGGAGTGGGCTCCCGACTCCTGTTTTACAACGGCTGGGTGACACACCCCCGGCATGAATCGCGCTGAGGCGGTTCTTCTACCGAGCGTTCCAGCGCTCCCAGGTCACGATGTACTTAGGGTTTCCAGCGTCTTTGGGGCCGCGGTCACTTGTTCTTGACCCTCCTCGGCCGGCCTCAGCTTCTTCTGGCAGCGGAGCTCGTCTCTCGACGCTGCAGGGGACAGGGTGTCTCGAGGTGGTCTCGTGGGCTGCAGTTAACGAGATCCCACCCTTGTCGCCAGTTGTAGCATCCAGCTACAATAAACACAGACACTTATAATTGCCTTTGAACTGGAGCTTTATTTAATACGTCTTATCTATACCCTGTCCTACTCTAACTAACTCTTTCCTGTGTCCACTCCTCCTCTTCCTCTGGCCCCCTAGCTCCTCCCACTCCCAACTACTGGTGTGCTAACTTCACAACAAGTATGTGTGGCTAAGGTGTGATAGATTAAGTACAGAGAGGCTACTACGTACGCTTGTTGCCTCTTCACTATCCCCTAAGCCTACTTATGCTGGCCTTGATAACTGGCGTGAACATTTTCCAAGGTAGTAGTATCCTGCACTAAGCCATGAGCTATATCACTACAGCAGTGACCCATCTCTGAATTTGCATGTCAACTGTGCACCTAGATAAATTGCTAGTAGCCTGTGCCATGCGGTTTGTGGATCGGCTTAATGTATCAATCCTTGCATTTGTGTTGAGTGGTCCAGTTGCATTGTTGTAACAAGTTTATCTATAGAGTCAGTGAGTCTTGCAAAGTTGTTATTCATCATGATCTGGCTTTATGGGAACATGTATGAATCATGATTGCTACCTTGAAATAGGGCCCCAAGGTCTCGTATTATACAAGATGCATCCCCAGTGCCCTGAGACCCTCACAGGAGAGTATCCGCGCTTTACAAACCCCTGATTGATTGATCATACATAACCTTTATGTGGAAGAAGTGACAATTTTTGTGGTTTCGAATAAGAAATCTATTAGCAGTTGGTGGACATATAGCAATATGTGCACTGTCAACACACCCTATGGAAAATAATTGTACTCATTAATTTTGGACAACATGACATCAAGAAACCTATGGAAAAAAACATGACAATGGACTGCTAATACTCCGTGGGAACCTCCGGATGCTAAAAGATGTAGGCAACACAGTACCTGCATATCCGGTGGAATAGCACTGCTTCTATCTGTGGGGGTCTGAAGGTACGGATGTAAGTCAGCAATCAATTCAAAAACAAGCATTGGAAATGCAATAGGTCTCGCACCATTAGAGTTAGTGCTTTTAGAATTGTTTATGGTTTTTTTTTGTAAATGTTTAGCATTTTTGTTTCCTGTAGCCAATGCTAAAGAAGTACAAATAAAAAAAGCCATAAATATTTCTAAAAGCTGTAACTGAAATGGTCTGAGAGGTATTGCACTGTGTGAGGGTGAGGTGTTGAGGGTGAGTGAAGGTGAGCGTGAGGGTGGATGAGGGTGAGTGAGGGTGAGGTGTGGAGGGTGAGTGAGGGTGAGTGAGGGTGAGGTGTTGAGGGTGAGTGAGGGTGAGGGGGAGTAGTTGATGCTGAGTGAGGGTGAGTGAGAGTGAGTGTGAGTGAGGTGTTGAGGGTGAAAGTTTGAGGGTGAGTATTTTTTTTTTTTAAATTGCGAAAATAATTTATTTGTTATTTACAATGCCAATAGTTTTATGTTGCGTAAATCTGACATATATTGTAACCCAAAATGTGTTGTAGCACTGAGTGGTGTGAGGGTGAGTGGTGTGAGGGTGAATGGTGTGAGGGTGAGGGGTGTGAGTGTGAGGGGTGTGAGGGTGAGGGGGGTGAGTGTGAGGCGGGTGAGGGGAGTGAGGGTGAGGGGTGTGAGGGTGAGGGTGAGTGTGAGGGGGGTGAGTGTGAGGGGGAGGGGGAGGGGGGTGAGGGTGAGGGGGGTGAGGGGTGTGAGAGTGAGGGGTGTGAGGGTGAGGGGGGTGCGGGTGAGGGGGGGATGAGGGTGAGTGTGAGGGGGGTGAGGGTGAGTGGGGTGAGAGTTAAGGGTGTTGAGGATGAGGGGAGTTAGTATGAGGGAGTTGAGGGTGAGGGGGGTGAGGGTGAGGGGAGGGGAGGGAGGGTGAAGGAGGGTGAGTGGTGTGAGGGTGAAGGGTGTGAGGGTGAGGGGTGTGAGGGTGAGGGGTGTGAGGGTGAGGGGGGTGAGTGTGAGGGGTTTGAGGGGGGTGAGGGTGAGGGGTGTGAGGGGTGTCAGGGTGAGGGTGAGGGGGGTGAGGGTGAGGGGGAGTGGGGTGAGGGTGAGGGGGGGGAGGTGTGTGAGGGTGAGAGGTGTGAGGGTGAGGGGGGTGCGGGTGAGGGGGGGGAGGGTGAGGGTGAGTGTGAGGGTGGTGAGGGTGAGTGGGGTGAGGGTTAAGGGTGTTGAGGATGAGGGGGGTTAGTAAGAGGGAGTTGAGGGTGAAGGGGGTGAGGGTGAGGGTGAGGGGAGGGAGGGTGAGGGAGGGTGAGTGGTGTGAGGGTGAAGGGTGTGAGGGTGAGGTGTGTGAGGGTGAGGGGGGTGAGTGTGAGGGGGGTGAGGGGGGTGAGGGGGGTGAGGGTAAGGGGTCTGAGGGGTGTCAGGGTGAGGGTGAGGGGGGTGAGGGTGAGGGGGAGGGGGGTGAGGGTGAGGGGGAGGGGGGTGAGGGTGAGGGGGGTGAGTGGTGTGAGGGTGAGGGGTGTGAGGGTGAGGGGGGTGCGGGTGAGGGGGGGAGGGTGAGAGTGAGTGTGAGGGGGGTGAGGGTGAGGGTGTGGGTGAGTGGTGTGAGTGTTAAGGGTGTTGTGGATGAGGGGTGTTAGTATGAGGGAGTTGAGGGTGAGGGGGGTGAGGGTGAGGGTGAGGGGAGGGGAGGCAGAGTGAGCGAGGTTGAGGGGGTGAGGGAGTGTAAGGGAGAGTGAGGGTGAGGCTGAGTGGGTGTGAGAGGGTCAGTGAGGGGGTGTGTGAGAGGGTGAGTGAGGGGGTGTGTGAGGTGGTGTGTGAGAGCGTGAGTGATGGGGTGTGTGAGGGGTGTGTGAGAGGGTGTGTGAGAGGGTGAGGGTGTGTTAGGGTGAATGAGGGTGAATGAGGGGGTGTGAGGGGGGTGAGGGTGGGGTGTTGAGGGAGTGAGTGTGAGGGTGTGAGGGGTGAGGTTGAGGGGGTGAGGGTGAGGGGGTGAGTGTTAGGGGGTGTGAGCGTTAGGGTGTGTTATTTTTAGGGTGTGTGAGGGTGAGTGAGGGTGTGTGACTTTTCGGGTGTGTGACGGTGCGAGTGTGTGTGAGGGTGAGTGAGGGTGTGCGAGGTTTTGTTACACAGAGGGTATGTGCCGGTGTGTGAGGGTGAGTGTGTGTGAGGGTGAGTGTTAGTTAATTGGAGGGAGTGTGAGTGAGGGGGTGTGAGGGTGTTGTTGTGAGTGTGAGGTGAGTGAGCTTGTGTGAGTGTGATGTGGTGTGAGGGTGAGGGGGTGTGAGTGTGTGTAAGTGTGAGGATGAGTGATATTGTTTGCGTCTGAGAGTGTGTGAAGTGTCGTGAGTGTGAGAGTGTTGTGATGAGTTTTAGGGGAGCGTGTGTGTGTGAGGGTAAGGTGTTTGAGGATGAGGGGGTGTGTGTGTGTGAGGGTGAGTGAGGGTGTGTGAGGTGTTGTTATTCAGAGGGTGTCTGAAGGTGTGCGACGGTGTGTGAGGGTGAGGGTGTGTGAGGGTGAATTTGAGTCATTGGGAGTGAGTGTGAGTGAGTGTGAGTGAGGGGGTGTGAGGGTGTTGTTGTGAGTGTGAGGGGTGTGAGCGTGTGTGAGTGTAATGGGGTGTGAGGGTGAGGGGGTGAGGGGGTGTGAGTGTGTATGAGGATGAGGATGAGTGATGTTGTTTGTGTCTGAGAGTGTGTGTGGTGTAGTGAGTTTGAGAGTGTTGTGATGACTTTTAGTGGAGCGTGTGTGTGTGAGTGTAAGGTGTTTGAGTTTGAGGGGGTGTGTGTGAGGGTGAGTGAGGGGGTGTGACATTTATGGTGTGTGACGGTGTGTGAGTGTGAGTGTGTGTGAGGGTTATTGAGGGTGTGAGAGGTGTTGTTAGGCACAGGGTGTGTGAGGGTGTGTGAGTGTGAGGGTGTGTGAGTCTGAGTGTGAGTTATTGTCATTGAGTGTGAGTGAGTGTGAGTGAGGGGGTGTGAGGGTGATGGGGTGTGAGGGTGAGGGGGTGTGAGTGTGAGCGAGGGAGTGTGAGTGTGAGTGAGTTGTTGCGGCTGAGAGTTAGAGTGTGTGAGGGTAATGGTGTGATAGTTATTGTGCGTGTGTGAGGGTGAGGGGATGAGGCTAAGGCTGTGTGAGGCGGAGGGGTGTTGATGTAGATAGAGTGTGAGGGGTGTGAGTGGGTGCGGCTGTCCGGTGTAGTGAGTGTGAGCTTGTTGTGAGGGGTGTTATTTTTTGAGGGGAGTGAGGGTGTGTGAGTGTGTGTGAGTGTGAGTGGGTGTGAGTGAGTGTGAGTGTGAGTGTGAGTAAGTGGGTGTGAGGCTGAAGGTGTGTGATGGTGTATGAGGGAGATGTTGTGTTAGTGTTATTGAGGGTGTGTGAAGGAGTGTGATAGTTTTGGTGTGTGAGGGTGATGTTATGAGTGTGTGTATGTTAATATTAATTAAGTAATATGTGTTGTGTTTTACAAAAGGTGTCAGATGTTCCCTTTGTATTCCTTCTGTCTTATGTGTATATTTGTATGTAATGTAAGTGTGTATGTTTTGTACTAACTGTGTGTTATGTTTTTAACGTGTTTGTGGAGTCCCGTTTTTTTTTTTTTTTAAATGGCCGACGCAATGCGTCACTTTGACGTTGGCTATGTTTAGCGGTCTAGTTTTTTTTTGTGTTGTGTGTGTTTATTTTTTTTGACGTTTATTTTTAGCCAATCGGAGCGCGACGTTTTTGACGTAGCGTTCCGATTTGCATACGTCAACGGTGGAATTCCCCAGAGATCGAGAATGTTGGTGCGCGGAAGGCGTGTTCTTGTTCCTGTGGTGTTGCTGCGTCGTTTGACAGGTAAGAATGTATTCCAAAGCTTGTTTTAATGTAATGTAATGTAGTATATATACTATGTTTAAGTTAAAGACTTGCGAAATGTATTTATTTCGCTCGTAATATTTGTAAATGTTTGTAATGTAACGGAAAGTTTTGTTTTTTATTGTCGATATGTAATGCATATGTTGTGTTAAACTGTAATGTAATGTATTTTTTGCTGTTTTTGGTTATTTGACGTACAAAAGCTGTTTTTCGAACTTTGAAGTGCTAATTTTTTTTTAATATATTGATGTAAGTTGTGTCTGCATTATGTTTTCGTGTGATGCTGAAGTAGCCGGATTATATGTTATTGACGTACTTGATGTATGAAAGGAAACTTTGTGTCTTTGCTGACTTTATTATTCGTAGCAATGTATGAAGTGGATGTACAGTGATGTAATGTTATTTTTGTTTGCTTTTAGTGAAAGAATAGTTCTATTTTCGTAATATGTTTCTTATATTAGATGTAATTACGTGTGAATAACTGCTATTGTTGTATGCGTACGGCTTTTTGTGTAACTGTCGACTATTGTCTTTAATCAGTCCCATTCTCCGGATGAATAGTGCTTGTTTATTGCCCCCAGAAAAAGTTGGCTGTTTCAGAATAGTTGTATTTTTGTAATTTTTTTCTTATATTAGATGTAATTCCGTGTGAAGAAGTGCTATTGTTGTATGCGTACGGTTTTTTGTGTAACTGTTGACTATTGTCTTTAATCCGTCCCATTCTCCGGATGAATAGTGCTTGTTTATTGCCCCAAGAAAAAGTTGGCTGTTTCACTTTTGTCTTTGTACATCCTCGTCCTCGCTTCCTGCCACATATTTGTATTTGTTTTGTTGGTGTAATATTGTTGTAATATTGTACGAATTTTATTTACTTTTTGGCCCGAAGGCTGATTAACATCCTTGCATCCTGTAGGTCAATTTTGGGAAGTATATTTTGTGGGGTGGGTGAATGATGGAGAGTGGGTGAATGATGGAGAGTGGGTGAATGATGGAGAGTGGGTGAATGATGGAGAGTGGGTGAATGATGCAGAGTTGGTGAATGATGGATAGTGGGTGAATGATGGAGAGTGGGTGAATGATGGAGAGTGGGTGAATGATGGAGAGTGGGCGAATGATGGAGAGTGGGTGAATGATGGAAAGTGTGTGAATGATGGAGAGTGTGTGAATGATGGAGAGTGGGTGAATGATGGAGAGTGGGTGAATGATGGAGAGTGGGTGACTGAAGCAGAGTGGGTGACTGAAGCAGAGTGGGTGACTGAAGCAGAGTGGGTGACTGAAGCAGAGTGGGTGACTGAAGCAGAGTGGGTGGCTGAAGCAGAGTGGGTGACTGAAGCAGAGTGGGTGACTGAAGCAGAGTGAGTGACTGAAGCAGTTTGGGTGACTGAAGCAGAGGGGGTGACTGAAGCAGAGGGGGTGACTGAAGCAGAGGGGGTGACTGAAGCAGAGTGGGTGACTGAAGCAGAGGGGGTGACTGAAGCAGAGTGGGTGAATGAAGCAGAGTGGGTGACTGCCGTTTGTGGATGTGTGTTGCAATAGGTCTTGCATTTGGAAAGTTTGTGCTATTGGTATTGTCAAGGACTGCATTTTTATTTATGTGCTTGTTGTGAAGATAGCGAATTAATATGTTTGTTATTTACAATGGCAATAGTTTAATCTTTTCTCAATGTGATACCAATTGTAACATAATATGTGTTGTGAGTGAGGGTGAGGTGTTGAGGGTGAGTTGTTGTGGGTGAGTGAGGGTGATGTGTTGAGGGTGAGGTGTTGATGTTGAGTGAGGGTGATGCGTTGAGGGGGAGGGGTGGAGGGTGAGGTGTTGAGGGTGAGTGAGGGTGAGGTGTTGAGGGTGACTGAGGGTGAGTGAGGCAGAGTGCGGCCGCGTTTTTGAGGGTCAGTGTGGGTAACTGAGGGTGAGTCGTTGAGGGTGAGTGAGGGTGATGTTGAGTGAAGGTGAGGGTGAGGTGTTGAGGGTGATTGAAGGTGAGGGTGAGGTGTTGAGGGTGAGTGAGGGTGAGTGATGGTGAGGGTGAGTGAGGGAGGGTGATTGAGGGTGAGGTGTTGAGGGTGAGGTGTTGAGGGTGAGGGGGGGAGGTGTTGAGGGTGACTGAGGGTGAGGTGTTAAGGGTGAGTGAGTGTGAGGTGTTGAGGGTGAGTGAGGATGAGTGAGAGTGAGGGTGAGTGAGGGGTTAAGGATGAGGTGTTGAGGGTGAGTGAGGGTGATAGTGAGTGTAGGTGAGGGGGATGTGTTGAGGGTGAGTGAGGGTGAGGGTAAGGTGTTGTGGGTGAGTGAGGGTAAGGTGTTGAGGGTGAGTGAAGGTAAGGTGTTGAGGGTGAGTGAGGGTGAGATGTTGAGGGTGGGTGTGGGTGAGGAGTTGAGGGTGAGTGAGGATGAGTGAGTGCGGGTGAGTGAGGTGTTGAGGGTGAGGTGTTGAGTGTGAACTGTTGAGGGTGAGTGAGGGTGAGGTGTTGAGGGTTATTGAAGGTGAGGGTGGGTGAGAGTTAGTGAGTGAGGGTGAATGAGTTGTTGAGGGTGAGGTGTTGAGGGTGAGTGATGTTGAGGGTGAGTTAGGGTGAGGGGATGCTGGTGTGAGGGTGATGGTGAGTGAGGGTGTGCGAGGGTGAGGGTGTGAGGCTTATTGAGAATGTGTGTGGGTGTGTGAGGATGTGTGAGAGTTTGTGAGGGCGGGTGTGTGTGAGGGTGGGGGTGTGTGAGTGTGGGGGCATGTGAGGGTGTGTTGTTGAAGTCATGAAGGTGAGTGTGGGTGAGTGTGGGTGAGGGTGAATGAGGGTGAGGTGTTGAGTGTTAGTGAGGGTGAGTGAGGTTGAGGGTGATGGTGAGTGTGAGGTGTTGAGGGTGAGTGAGGGTGAGGTGTTGAGGGTGGGTGTGTGTGAGGAGTTGAGGGTGAGTGAGGATGAGTGAGAGTGAGGGTGAGTGAGGTGTTGAGGGTGAGGTGTTGAGGGTGAACTGTTGAGGGTGAGTGAGGGTGAGGTGTTGAGGGTGAGTGAAGCTGAGGGTGGGTGAGCGTTATTGAGTGAGGGTGAGTGAGTTGTTGAGGGTGAGGTGTTGAGGGTGAGTGATGTTGAGGGTGAGTTAGGGTGAGGGGATGATGGTGTGAGGGTGAGGGTGAGTGAGGGTGGGCGAGTGTGAGGGTGTGAGGCTTATTGAGAATGTGTGAGGATGTGTGATTGTTTGTGAGGGCGGGTATGTGTGAGGGTGGGGGTGTGTGAGTGTGGGGGCATGTGAGGGTGTGTTTTTGTGGTCATGAAGGTGAGTGTGGGTGAGGGTGGGTGAGGGTGAATGAGGGTGAGGTGTTGAGGGTGAGTGAGCGTGAGTGAAGTTGAGGGTGATAGTGAGTGTAGGTGAGTGTGAAGTGTTGAGGGTGAGTGAGGGTGAGGGTAAGGTGTTGTGGGTGAGTGAGGGTGAGGGGTTGAGGGTGAGTGAGGGTGAGGTGTTGAGGGTGAGTGAGGGTGAGGGTGATTGCGGGTGAGAATTTGAGGGTGAGTGTGTCTGACTGAGGGTGAGGCCTTGAGGGTGAGTGAGGGTGAGGTTGAGTGAAGGTGAGGGTGAGGGTGAGGTGTTGAGGGTGAGTGAGGGTGAGGGTGAGGTGTTGAGGGTGAGTGAGGGTGAGTGATGGTGAGGGTGAGTGAGGGCGGGTAATTGTGGGTGAGGTGTTGAGGGTGAAGTTAGTGAGGGTGAGGTGTTGAGGGTGAGGGTCTGAGGGTGAATGAGGGTGAGGTGTTGAGGTCGCACTCTGATGTTTATTTTTTCTCTGACTTGGCTTTTGCTTGTGTTGTTTGGACCCGTAAGTGACTTGTTTCGCCGCGATACTTTTTATTTTTGTTTGTTGATTGTTGTAGTTAAAAGTATTATGTATGCACTGTTTATGTTCAGTTTGTGTGTGTTTTTTTTATATTTTCTACATTTCAGGGAATGAGCTGCTACGATCGACAGGTAATGAGAATTTTATTTTCATATTATTAAAGAGTGCCTTTGTGAGTTGTTCTACTTTTGTTTATGCATTTCCTTAGTGTGATGTTAATCTAAATATTGTTTTCAGTCTTTCTTTGCTCGCACTTACTTTCTGTCTGTCTCCTTTCTTTAGAGTGTGTTTTGTATTTTATCAATGGCTGCTATTTAGTTTTATTTTTTGCCATGGATTGATTTCCGTTTTGCCGTACGTGTTTTTCGGTCGCACTTGCCTTGTGTTTGGTATTTTTCTCTTCTACGGCCTCCCTGATGTTTATTTATGCAGCATGCAGCAATAGCACATTATAATTCGGCACCCCCACAGTACCATTGAGCAACATCAGATCATCACTCTGCCCCACTATAGCCGTATTTAGCACACCCCCAGTCTCATTTAGACATACTACTGCAGTACTGTACAGCAGCAAAGCATGCTTGTATATCTGTAATTGTGTGTGCTACGTAAAAAAACTTGTTAGAAAGCGTGCACTTCCGGCTGGTGGTGTGTGTGACTGTTGAAAGCGTGGACTGATGCCTGTTTGTGTGTGTGTATGCATGGTGAAAGGATGCACTGACTGGTGAAAGTGTCCATTGCTAGCTGTTGGTGTGTGTGCCTGTTAAAAGCGCACATGTTTGGATTGTATGACGTTTGTCTGCTGAGTAATGCTGTAGTGGTAATGAGTGGTGCTGTGGTGGTAAGTGTTTGTGTGTGGTTGTAGTGTGATAGTGTGTTGTTGTTGAATGATGCTGTTGTGGTGGTGCAGAGTGATGTTGGTGTGTTGCTGAGTGATGTTAGTGTGGTTCTTAGTAATGCTGTTGTTGTGATGTGTTGTTCTGTGCTAGTGATGAGTGGTGCTGTGTTGGTGTTTAATAATTACCACCACAGCATAACTCAGCACCACAACAGTTGCACTTCTCCCAACAACGGCATCACTGATGTCCACGAATGCAATACGCAGCAATACCACTTTATCATTCTGCACCCCCACAGTACCATTGAGCAACAACACAGCATCACTCTGCACCACCACAGCTGTATTTAGCACACCAACAGTCTCATTCATACATACTACAGCAGTACTGATGACTGTTGTGTATGTACGCCTGGTGAAAGAGTCCATTGATAGCTGTCGGTGTGTGTGCTTCTTAAAAGCGTCCATGTTTTGATTGTATGACGTTTGTCTGCTGAGTAATGCTGTAGTGGTGATGAGGGATGCTGTTGTGGTAAGTGTTTGTGTGTAGTTGTAGTGTGATAGTGTGTTGTTGTTGAATGATGCTGTTGTGGTGGTGTAGAGTGATGTTGTTGTGTTTCTGAGTGATGTTAGTGTGGTGCTTAGTAATGCTGTTGTTGTGATGTGTTGTTCTGTGCTGGTGATGAGTGGTGCTGTGTTGGTGTTTAATGAGTACCACCACAGCATAACTCAGCACTACAACAGTTGCACTTCTCCCAACAACGCCATCACTGATGTCCACCAATGCAACACGCAGCAATACCACTTTATCTTTCTGCACCCCCACAGTACCATTGAGCAACAACACAGCATCACTCTGCACCACCACATCCGTATTTCGCACACCAACAGTCTCATTTATACATACTACTGCAGTACTGATGACTGTTGTGTGTGTATGCCTGGTGAAAGTGCCCATTGATAGCTGTTGTTGTGTGTGTGACTGTTAAAAGTTTACATGTTTTGATTGTATGACTTTTGTCTGCCGACTAATGCTGTAGTGGTGATGAGTGGTGCTGTGGTGGTAAGTGTTTGTGTGTGGTTGTAGTGTGATAGTGTGTTGATGGTGAGTGAGGGTGAGGTGTTGAGGGTGAGGGGATGATGGTGTGAGGGTGACGGTGTGAGGGTGAGGGTGAGTGATTGTGGGCGAGGGTGAGGGTGTGAGGCTTATTGAGAATGTGAGTGGGTGTGCGAGGATGTGTGAGATTGTGTGAGTGCGGATGTGTGTGAGGGTGGGGGTGTGTGAGCGTGGGGGCATGTGAGTGTGTGGTAGAGGTCATGAGGTTGAGTGAGGGTGTGTGAGGGTGTGAGGGTGAGTGAGGATGTGTGATGTTGAGGGTGTGAAGGTGTGTGAGGGTGGGGGTGGGTGAGGGTGCGTGAGTGTGATTGAGGGTGAAGCGTTGAGGGTGAGTGAGGGTGAGGTGTTGAGGCTGAGTGAGGGTGAGGGTGGGTGAGCGTTAGTGAGTGAGGGTGATTGAGTTGTTGAGGGTGAGGTGTTGAGGTTGAGTGAGGGTGATGTGTTGTGGGTGAGTGAGGGTGAGTGGTTGAGGGTGAGTGAGGGTGAGGGTGAGTGAGGGTGAGGTGTTGAGGGTGAGGGGCTGAGGGTGAGTGTGGGAGGGTGATTGTGGTTGAGGTGTTGAGGGTGAGGGTGAGTAAGGGTGAGGTGTTGAGGGTGAGGGGCTGAGGGTGAATGAGGGTGAGGTGTTGAGGGTGAGTGTGGATGAGTGAGAGTGAGTGTGAGTGAGGTGTTGAGGGTGAGGTGTTGAGGGTGAATGAGTGTGAGAGTGAGTGAAGGTGAGGGTGAGGTGTTGAGGGTGAGTGCGGGTGAGTGAGGGTGAGTGAGGTTGAGGGTGATTGAGGGTGAGGGGATGATGGTGTGAGGGTGACGGTGTGAGGGTGAGGGTGAGTGATTGTGGGTGAGGGTGAGGGTGTGAGGCTTATTGAGAATGTGTGAGAGTGTGTGAGTGCGGGTGTGTGTAAGGGTGGGGGGTGTGTGAGGGTGGGGGCATGTGAGGGTGTGGTTGAGGTCATGAGGTTGAGTGAGGGTGTGTGAGGGTGTGAGGGTGAGTGAGGATGTGTGATGTTGAGGGTGTGAAGGTGTGTGAGGGTGGGGGTGGGTGAGGGTGGGTGAGGGTGCGTGAGTCTGATTGAGGGTGAAGCATTGAGGGTGAGTGAGGGTGAGGTGTTGAGGCTGGGTGAGGGTGAGGATCGTTGAGCGTTAGTGAGTGAGGGTGATTGAGTTGTTGAGGGTGAGGTGTTGAAGTTGAGTGAGGGTGATGTGTTGTGGGTGAGTGGTTGAGGGTGATTGAGTGTGAGGGTGAGTGAGGGTGAGGTGTTGAGGGTGAGGGGCTGAGGGTGAGTGAGGGAGGGTTATTGTGGTGAGGTGTTGAGGGTGAGGGTGAGTAAGGGTGAGGTGTTGAGGGTGAGGGGCTGAGGGTGAATGAGGGTGAGGTGTTGAGGGTCAGTGAGTGTGAGGTGTTGAGGGTGAGTGAGGATGAGTGAGAGTGAGTGAGTGAGGTGTTGAGGGTGAGGTGTTGAGGGTGAATGAGGGTGAGGGTGAGTGAAGGTGAGGGTGAGGTGTTGAGGGTGAGTGCGGGTGAGTGAGGGTGAGGGTAAGGTGTTGTGGGTGAGTGAGGGTAAGGTGTTGTGGATGAGTGAGGGTGAGGTGTTGAGGGTGAGTGAGGGTGAGTGAGTTGTTGAGAGTGAGGTGTTGATGTTGAGTGAGGGTGAGGTGTTGAGGGTGAGTGATGGTGAGTGGTTGAGGGTGAGTGAGGGTGAGGGTGAGTGAGCGTGAGGTGTTGAGCGTGAGGGGCTGAGGGCGAGTGAGGTGTTGAGGGTGAGTGAGGGTGAGGTATTGAGGGTGAGTGAGGGTGAGGTTTTGAGGGTGAGTGAGGGTGAGGTGTTGAGGGTGAGTGAGAGTGAGGGTGAGGTGTTGAGTGTGAGTGAGGATGAGTGAAGGTGAGTGAGGGTGAGTGAGGGTGTGATTGGCATATGTGAGTCTTTAGCATGTGTTAATGTTGATTATAATGTAATGTTTTTTTTATTTTTTGTGTGTGTATTTACTTAAACTGTGTTTTATTTGTGTTCTGGTAAAGAGTAGTACGCTATGTATTCCCTTTACGTTTGTTACGTAAGGGATGTTAGCGTTCTATTTTTTTGGTGATGGTGATGTAATGTTTAGCGTGACGTAATTTTTAGCCAATCGCAGCTCTACGTTGTGTGACGTAGCGTTGCATTTGACGTGCGTCAACGGGGCGTTTTCTAGATTGGTGTGAATGTTCGTGCGGTAAAGGTGTGTTATTCCTCCGTGGTTGTTGCTGCGTCATTTGACTGGTAAGATGTACATGTTTTAACATTGAGTACATGAATTTGAATGTATTAATACTTGTGTGTATATACGTATTAGTAATAATGTTTTATTAGGATGTATGAGTGTTTTATTTGTATTGCGCCTTGTGTATTATCGACTTTTGAGTTACAATATCCTTTAGTACTGTTGTAAAAGATAGATGCTTTAATAATGGGAATGTTTATAAATGTTACATAAAGCAATGTTTTTTTTTGTATGTGTTATGTCTTTTAAATTGCGAACGTTGTAATTTCGCTCTCACTTTCCTTGTGTTTGGCATTTTTATTGTTATTTATGCGAATGGTGGCTCGTGTTTAAGTTGATTGTTCGCCATGCATTGACTAATCTTTGCTAGTGTCCACACCAACAGTCTCATTCATACATATCACCGCAGTACTGATGACTGTTGTGTATGTACGCCTGGTGAAAGAGTCCATTGATAGCTGTTGGTGTGTGTGCTTCTTAAAAGCGTCCATGTTTTTATTGTATGACGTTTGTCTGCTGAGTAATGCTGTAGTGGTGATGAGTGGTGCTGTTGTGGTAAGTGTTTGTGTGTAGTTGTAGTGTGATAGTGTGTTGTTGTTGAATGATGCTGTTGTGGTGGTGCAGAGTGATGTTGGTGTGTTGCTGAGTGATGTTAGTGTGGTGCTTAGTAATGCTGTTGTTGTGATGTGTTGTTCTGTGCTAGTGATGAGTGGTGCTGTGTTGGTGTTTAATAATTACCACCACAGCATAACTCAGCACCACAACAGTTGCACTTCTCCCAACAATGGCATCACTGATGTCCACGAATGCAACACACAGCAATACCACTTTATCTTTCTGCACCCCCACAGTAACATTGAGCAACAACACAGCATCACTCTGCACTACCGCATCCGTATTTCGCACACCAACAGTCTCATTAATACATACTACTGCAGTACTGATGACTGTTGTGTGTGTATGCCTGGTGAAAGTGCCCATTGATAGCTGTTGTTGTGTGTGTGACTGTTAAAAGCGTACATGTTTTTATTGTATGACCTTTGTCTGCTGAGTAATGCTGTAGTGGTGATGAGTGGTGCTGTGGTGGTAAGTGTTTGTGTGTGGTTTTAGTGTGATAGTGTGTTGATGGTGAGTGAGGGTGAATGAGGGTGAGGTGTTGAGGGTGAGTGAGGGTGAGTGAGGGTGAGGTGTTGAGGGTGAGTGAGGGTTTGAGGGTGAGTGAGGTTGAGGGTGAGTCAGGGTGAGGCGTTGAGGGTGAGTGAGGGTCTGAGGGTGAGTGAGGCGTTGAGGGTGAGTGAGGGTGAGGCGTTGAGGGTGAGTGAGGGTGAGGTGTTGAGGGTGATTGAGGATGAGTGAGAGTGAGGGTGAGTGAGGGGTTGAGGGGGAGGTGTTGAGGGTGAGTGAAGTGGTGCTGTGGTGGTAAGTGTTTGTGTGTGGTTGTAGTGTGATAGTGTGTTGAGGGTGAGTGAGTATGAGGGTGAGTGAGGGTGAGGGTGAGGTGTTGAGGGTGAGGTGTTGAGGGTGAGCTGTTGAGGGTGAGTGAGGGTGAGATGTTGATGGTGAGTGAGGGTGAGGTGTTGAGTGAGTGAGGGTGAGGGGATTGAGGGTGAGTGAGGGTAAGGGTGATAGAGGAGTTGAGAGTTAGGGTGAGTGAGGGGTTGAGTGTTAGTGAGGGTGAGGTATTGAGGGTGAGTGAGGGTAAGGGTGATAGAGGGGTTGAGAGTTAGTGAGGGTGAGGGGTTGAGGGTTAGTGATGGTGAGGTGTTGAGGGTGAGTGAGGGTGAGGGTGAGTGAGGGTGAGGGGGAGGGGTTGAGGGTGAAGTGTTGAGGGTGTGGGTGAGGGGTTGAGGGTGAGGGAGGGTGAGTGAGGGTGAGGGTGAGTGGTTGAGGGTGAGTGGTTGAGGGTGAGGGGTTGAGGGTGAGGGGTTGAGGGTGAGGTGTTGAGGGTGAGTGAGGGTGAGATGTTGATGGTGAGTGAGGGTGAGGTGTTGAGTGAGTGAGGGTGAGGGGATTGAGGGTGAGTGAGGGGTTGAGTGTTAGTGAGGGTGAGGTATTGAGGGTGAGTGAGGGTAAGGGTGATAGAGGGGTTGAGAGTTAGTGAGGGTGAGGGGTTGAGGGTTAGTGATGGTGAGGTGTTGAGGGTGAGTGAGGGTGAGGGGGAGGGGTTGAGGGGTTGAGGGTGAAGTGTTGAGGGTGTGGGTGAGGGGTTGAGGGTGAGGGAGGGTGAATAAGGGTGAGGGTGAATTGTTGATGGTGAGTGGTTGAGGGTGAGGGGTTGAGGGTGAGTTGTTCAGGGTGAGTGAGGGTGAGATGTTGATGGTGAGTGAAGGTGAGGTGTTGAGTGAGGATGAGGGGTTGAGGGTGAGTGAGGGTAAGGCTATATGAGGGGTTGAGGGTGAGTGAGGGTGAAGCTAGGTGAGGGGTTGAGGGTGAGTGAGGGTGAGTGAGGGTGAGGGTGAGTGGTTGAGGGTGAGGTGTTGAGGGTGAGGTGTTGAGGGTGAGTGAGGGTGAGATGTTGATGGTGAGTGAGGGTGAGGTGTTGAGTGAGTGAGGGTGAAGGGAATTGAGGGTGAGTGAGGGTGAGGGTAGGTGAGGGGTTGAGGGTGAGGGTGATTGAGGGTGAGCATGCCTCCATTAATGTGTGTGTGGGAACGTTAAAATACAGTGGGCGATTTATAAAGATGGTAGATAATTTTGTTTGGCAATACATAAATCTAGCGACAGGTGTGGCAAAATGTTATGAGCTGATGTATTTGCCATCAAAGTTGTGTTGTTATTTTTACTATAAAAATAGTGAGCATTGCTGAGGATGCGGCCCTTGAATGTGGCTGTGGTTAATTTTAAATGCAGGGATTGTTGTCGGTGTGTGTGTACGGCATGGTATGTAAACTATAGGAGTCTTGTTAAAAAAACATAACGTTTCCAGACGCCATTTTCGACCTTACTGTAATTCGACTTGAACTGTCTGCTCCAAGTTACCCTTACAAATGGCATGAGGGGTTGAGGGTGAGTGAGGGTGAGGGTGAGGGTGAGGCTGAGGTGTTGAGTGTGAGTGAGGGTGAGAGTGAGGGTGATTGAGGAGTTGAGTGTTAGTGAGGGTGAAGTATTGAGGGTGAGTGAGGGTGAGGGTAGGTGAGGGGTTCAGGGTGAGGGTGATTGAGGGTGAGCATGCCTCCATTAATGTGTGTGTGGCAACGTTAAAATACAGTGGGCGAATTAGAAAGATGGTAGATAATTTTGTTTGGCAATACGTAAATCTAGAGACAAGTGTGGCGAAATGTTTTGAGCTGATGTATTTGGCATCAAAGTTGTGTTGTTATTTTTACTATAAAAATCGTGAGCATTGCTGAGGATGCGGCCCTTTAATGTGGCTGTGGGTAATTTTAAATGCTGGGATTGTTGTCGGTTTGTGTGTACGGCATGGTATGTAAAGTATAGGAGTTTTGTTCTAAAAACCTAACGTTTCCAGACGCCATTTTCTCCCTTACTGTAATTCGTCTTGAACTGTCTGCTCCAAGTTCCCCTTAAAAAATAGCAAGAGGGGTTGAGGGTGAGTGAGGGTGAGGGTGAGTGAGGGCGAGGCTGCTGCGGATGCGTCCCTTAATGTGTGTGTATGAGAAATATGGTGGTTATCCAAAAGAAGGTAACATCAGAAATGTTTCACTGAAGGCAACATAGAAAATCTTTAGTCTGTACAAGCGTCGACGTAGAATAGGACGATTTTACATACCACGCTGTAGAGGGAAGTTGTGAAATACTAGGCATGGTTATGTAAAGTAAATAAGTATTGTTAAAAAAACATCACGTTTCTAGTGTTAGTATTTTCGTTCAGTGGGATTGTTTAAGTTTAGCGAAAAAGTATCACGTTTCTAGTGTTAGTATTTTCTTTCAGTGGGTTTTTTGTTTGGGGGGGTTTGTTGTTGTTCTCGAGCTAACACCCGGCTCGCATCCTGCTGTTCTAAATTAGCACATCCCCAAAGGAACTTCACAAGTGATTACAATCTTGACGACGGCGCTTAAAGTAGTCTAGCATCCTGTAGTTTTGTTGACGAAAGCCTTGGAGTCTGTGGCCTGGCTTTGTGTTCATGTAAATGGTATTAAAGAATGGTCCCAGCAGGTCCGGCGTATTGTTGGGGGTTATGGCGGGTTGCGAGGACTGTTTAGTCACGTGGATGTGCTAGAGGCTCTGTGATGTCACGCTGTGTCGGAGGAGGGAAATAGTAGGCCCGTTGAATTGAACTGACTCTGTGTGTTTCATTTCGTTTATAAACATGTCAAAATATTACATGTTTTTTAGGTGCAATGCTATAGATACAAGCGCTATTTTTGGCGTAGCACGCTGTAGAGGGAGGGGTGGGAATAGTAGGCCTGCTGATTGGGGAATGTACAAGGCGATGTAGCTTGTAATGCGTCTGTCATTATTTCTTTTTGTCGACGATTTCAGTTTCAAGTCTTTTTGTGTTCTGAGAGCCTGGCTGTGTGCAGGGACAGAGAGGGGAGGTGCTGGCGTCTGGGGAGGGGGAGTTGAATTGCGAGCCTGCCTGTGTACGGGAACAGAGGGGGGAGGTGCTGGCGTTTGTGGGTTGTAATCTTAACTGTTTTTTAGGTGCAATGCTATACATACTATCGCTATTTTTTGCGTAGCACGCTGTAGAGGGAGGGGTGGGAATAGTAGGTCTGCTGATTGGGGAATGTACAAGGCGATGTAGCTTGTAATGCCTCTGTCATTATTATTTCTTTTTGTCGACGATTTCAGTTTCAAGTCTTTTTGTGTTCGGAGAGCCTGGCTGTGTGCAGGGACAGAGAGGGGAGGTGCTGGCGTCTGGAGAGGGGGAGTTGAATTGCGAGCCTGGCTGTGTACGGGAACAGAGGGGGAGTTTCACGGTGGTAGAGAAAATGGGGAGGGGGCGGATCCGGAGGTGCGTCGTGAGGGGGAGTGGAGAAGGAGGGGGGAGTAGAGTAGGGGAGGCACGGCCTAACGGCCGTGCATTCAAAAAGTGAGGAGGCGGAGCTGGGGGAGGCTGTGACAGAGAGAGCAGGCAATGCAGGCGGCTGGGGGCATGTGCACGCGCTTTGAAGCTCATTGCGCATGCGCATTGAGCTTAAATTTCTCGTGCACTGCAAGGAATCGCCACGATTCCTTGCAAGTTGGATAAAGAGTGGATAAGCCCCCATAGTCTCGCAAGCTCGATGCGCATGCGCATCGACAGGCGAGACCTAATGACATGACTACTGAGGGTGTATGTCTCAAATATCTCCTCCTCACTTTGATTTAACAGAGTTACCTTACCCCTAAAAATCTTCTGTCTCCACCTCTGCATACCAGTCAAAATCCTCATCCTTTACACCAGTTCATACAATGCTGTTATTGTGAAAGGGTCTGATGCATTTTGGACCAGTTTATGTGGGTTTCACTTGATTAGCAGCTGATTGGAATTGGTGGTAATTTCATTCCCAAAAGCTGCATTTTGAGACTAATCGCAATTAGGAAATGCTTCATACATACAAACTGCGATTCGCAATTCAGAAACCTCTATTTGTGGTTCCTTATTTGGAATTGCAAAAATAGGGATTTGCAGAAGGAAGGATTCACTATTTGGACAAGCCAAATTGCCTTTCATACATTCTAAAAGGGGATTTTGCTGTCGCAAATAGTGATTTGGACAATTTGCGAATGCAAAAACCTTTCGTACATCTGGCCCATGATCAGTTATTGTGGTGGAGCAACAAAAAGAAATAATTCAGGCGAAGTTGCGAGTGTTGACCATTCAGTTAGATAAAGCAAGGGTCTTTGAGTGTCAAACTTACGGCACACCAGTGCCGGAATGGATAGAGCGGCATCCAGGTAGAGTAAGGATCTGGCAGCTAATCCGGAATTCTGGCAGCAGGTCTTCCTCTCAGGGTACCGGTGCAGTATGATTTGGGATGTAACGGGTCCTCCGAGCAACCACAAATTGTATACTCATTTTAAAGGACAAATTTACACTTTGTATTTCTACAGGAGCTCATAGAAATGTTGGCATGGTTCTAAAATCAAGCCACGAGATGCTCTACACTTGCAAATTGATGCGTGAGATTTAAATATAACCATCTGGTTCAACTGATGCTTTCTCTCCCAGTATTTCAGAAACTTTTATTAGAATGTGGAAAGCAATGCTGTTTACTGTATTATATATTGCATCAACAAGTCACCAAACTAACCTCATGGGAGCGGATGTCTTTTATTATCTGTTGGGGGGCATACAGGTTTGAACATGAACCTTTTGCATTAGCAAAGGTTGCGCTAATCATTCATGCAACGGTTATTCAAAGGAGTGGTACAAATATATCCTATTGGATGACGTTTTAATTCACAGATGTGATCTGAAATGGAATATGGCTACATATTTAGCGAGTTAATAAAGAGGTTTGGAGAAATGTGGATTGATTTTTAAATTATAAAGTGCCCTCTTAAAGAAAAATGCCCTTCGTAATTTTGGACACACTATAATAGTATTTTGGGCTAAGCTTGAGGTCAGTCTGACGTGATTCCAAGTGTTCCACTACCTAAAAATAAATACTTAGGGGCATATTAGCAAGGGCAATGTCGCCGCTTTAGCAGGACTTTTTCCCACTAAAGCGGCAATATTTTTATCGCCCTATAAGCAAGTTGTCGCTAACAGCAGTTAGCGACAGCTTTTAGGCAATAGCTACAGGTTTGGGACCCGCTTTGCATGTCAGCGATATTTATCGCTAATGAGATGCAAAGTGGGCGTACCCAAACGGTTAGCGACTGAAAACAGTCTCTATCGCCTATTAGCAAGGCAGGCGAAGCGATAAAAAAATGCCCTAAGCGACATTATCGCTATAAACTAACGCCTGCTAAAAAGTTGAATGGTGGGTGGATTATCAGACTAAGCCCCCATTGGCGATAATGAGAGAATATCGCTGGATTTGCAGCGATATTCCCACATTTCGCCGCTATCGCTGGATATTTTAGCACAGTGGAGAAAAACTATGCCAATAGCATGTTTTCTCCTCTAAAATATCCAGCGATAAAAAAAAGTCGCTAGCCACGTTTAGCTATAAATATCGCTAATTCTTGCTAATAAGCCCCTAAATTCGATCTTTTCAAAGATTTTAAGTCATCTGTCAAAATTGGTAAATGTTTTTTTCTTTCAGGGTGGATCTGCTACCTTTTTATTTCAGTTTGCCTGAACAACTCACAAGAGATCAACACTGAGCTGTTTTAATTTATGTCACAGACACAATGGAGGTTGTGGTAGAAGAAATTAGGGGTAAGGGTTGGAAGGAACCTTTTTCTTCATCAGCAGTTGGAGCCTAGCCTGATCCAATAAATGGTAGTTTGAAGTATGAGATTCAACTTAGTTTCATCATTATGTTTAATTGCTCATAATATGACTATTGCACCCTCTTGTTTTTTCCTTTTCTTACAAAAAACCTTAAAATATTGACCTTGACTTGACTATGTCCGACTGTGATTTTGCTGAGATATCTCTAGTTGAATCCTGCTTGGACTGCGCAACTGCAAATGTAATTTGCATATTTTCCAGGATGCATTGGATAGATTTTACGTAGGTGCATGCAGGACTTCTCCAGAACCCCCATTGCTGAAGAAATTCTGTTGGTTCCCTGTATCCGCCAAAATGTCCTGTAAAGCTATCTGTATTGTCCATTGGTCTCTAAGGCCCTCATCTATACATTTTTGAGTATGGCAGCTCCACAAGCCTTCCTGCTGTGATGATCTACGTCACAGAGCTGGTGCACAAATGACTGCAATGCACCAACTCAGGCCACTTGCACCAGGGTACAAGGGTGTCTGTATTGAAATCATGTTGTTTGTTTTGTGGGGCAAGCCACCCCTTCCTTCACAAAAACAACCCTTACACCACCACTGGGGAGGTGTAAGCTTTTGACATACTCCGAGGTCTAAAGCATGTTGTAAATCTGGAAATGTGTAAAATATCATGGGCGGGTACATGGGAACACGCACTGTAACACCTATGGCACTCTTCCCCATCCCAGTGTGAGGCAACACAACGACTTGCACTGCATTGCCTCACACCATATCCATAAGGACATTAAAAGCCAAGCAGGGTGGATGTACATGGCCTTGTAGATATGGGTAAGCCCCTTAACACCCTGCTGTTAGAGAAAACTGTGAAGGTGCCAGGAAAAAAGGAATTGTTGGTACAAGCTGAATTTCTAAATAAGCAAAAATGGATCAAGGCTATGAAAGAAAATAAGAGAGTGGATGACGGTATGAGGTATACAATTCAGTGAAGGCTTCATAGAATTGTAAATGAAGAAATTATAGAGTTCAATAAAGGAAGAATTAAAGGGACACTGTGTTGCATTCAGGATTGTTTTTGTGTAGGAAGGGGCACCTTCCTACAAAGAAACTATCCTGAGAGACATATTCCTCTATCCATGTGTGCTGTGCAGAAGACATAGAAAGAGGAAGTAACAAGGAGAAATAAAGATATTTCTCCTTGTTACGCTTCTCCCAGGGAGGAGTATCTTTTTGGCGCATTCACAGTTTTACCAGAGTTGGTAAATCTGGAAATGCGTCAAAAACCATGAGAGTTGAGTGGAAACACCTATGCAACGCCCATGGAACACCTCCCTTGAGCAGAGTAATGCAACGCAGAGATCTGACTTAGAGGTTTAAGTCATACATGTACTGCGTTGTGTGGTGCAAGCATGACACAACCCTCTCGGAAATGCGCCCCTAGGTGTCATGGAAGATAGTTTATGGAGAGGTTAGAAGTTAGATCCACTAGAAAATTTGGGAAACCGCAAAGAAAAAAGTTGAAGCGAGTGTAAGCAGCAATTTGGGATGACATGGGTGGATATATTCATGAAGAGAGAAGATGCAGGAAATAGTGCTGGTTGTGTAACCAAAAAAGTGGGGTAATTTGCCAACCCCACCTCTTGCGAGTTGAGGTACCATCAAAGTCTAGTGAAAAGGAGTATATTGACTTTATGATGCCTAACATGTATTCTGGAAAGAGATTAATATTTGAAATAGTTTTGTTGAAGTACCACTTCAATTCAGTATTTTGACGTATTTAAGAGATAAATGCTGAATTTTTAAGCAAGGTATTACTACAGGATGTGCAAGGAGAATACATGGTTGTATTCAATAAATTTTCTTTCTAAAGAACTGTATGAGATATTTTGTTTATTACATATTATTTATTTGTTGCGCGAATTTCTATAATTTGACATATTTCATGTTGTATGATTTATTTGATTTGTTAGTACCTCAAGTCAAAAAATTTATTGTTTCTGATTATTTAAAATCATTACAAAACACAGTAGAAAAATGATCCTTAAAATTTTCAAGCAATTTGTAGTACATATTACATAAAACTTATCATCTAGTTACCTTTCCCATTACCATATGCTTAAAATCATAGAATTCATTTGGGAGGCTTATTTTATACAACGTTGAGTAAGGGGGTGAATGGTCCGTAAACGTTTTAAACTGGCCGTCTCAATTCAGTCCTTCTTTCTAGCCCATTATTGACGTGTTTTTCAACCTTGCTAAAGTTTATCTGTCAAGCATTGTGGTTACTGTTTCCTACTTTACTTGTTTCCCCAAGTTCAGCTTGTCGTAGGAGAGATTGTACTTTTCTCATGTATTTAACCCCCCTACAAGCCAACATGGGTGACGATCCTTCCAGCCATCGAATTACATCTTGCCTGCATGTGCGAATGTTCAGTTTATTAAAAATGTCCTTTAAAAGCCGTCTCCTTAGGTCCATGAGAGCCGGACATACGCATAACAGGTGGGGTAGCGATTCTTTTTGGTAACCACATAGGCGACAATGAAGATCCGTATAAACGCCTTTCCAAGATGGTTGTAAATCCTTCGAAAGGTATAGGCCAAACCGATATTCTATATATCTCTTCTTTAGCTTCATGTTAAAGCGACTTTCTAAATATGGCTGGGGTTTTGTCAAGGAATATGAATTAATCACTGTCCACCCATATCGGCGTTTGGAGGTTACTGATTTATCTTCCAGAAAGGATTTCCATTTGGCAGCGTTATTTGATATTTTGTCAAAGCTGGCCCCGTCTGGAATAGTATCCCATGTTGATTGGATTTCTAACTCCCTTAAAGATTTGATCAGGTATTTTCCCCAACTGCTTAAAGTGATTTGATTAAGCTGGTTTTCAATTTCTTTCCAACACAGGCTGTGTAGTGAACCTTGTGCTGAAAGACGTATTTTGTGGGACAGTTTCACAAAACTACTCATGCCCCGAAACTTCTGGTTCCGCAACCCAAATTCCAGTCAAACCTGTGCTGGCGAGGCTGATTTTGGGAGGTTTAAAACCACTTTGTATACCTATGTTTGGAGGTTGTTTAACAGCCCAGCCTCTTTGCCACACCAGGTAACCAGAGCGTATGACTGAGTGGGTAAAGTCTGCAATTCCATCACCTTTAGAAGATGCGTGTAATTTGGACAATCCAATTTTTTGTATAATAACCTGTGTGCATAGATCAAGGAATGTGTTTTCGCCTTTAGCTCCATTTTATGTTCTGTGTGGGTCAATCCTTGCCCCAACTTTAGACCAAAATATTTATAAGATGCTTCCTCTTTTATTGGGGTTCCATTTGCATACCATTTAAAATTCGATTTTTTTGGGTCTACTAAGCGTTCCAACTTAGTCTTCTCCTTGTCCAATTCCAAGCTTTCGTGCTCTAGGTAAATAACAAGGTTATTGATCATTCTTTGAAGCACTATTCGGGTTTGGCTCAGCACCACAATATCGTCAGCATATTGCAAAAAAGGAATCAGACTATTTGCCAGGTTCAGTGGATGTCCTTCCCCTACCTGCATATGTTTGACAATATCTGCCATATATAGGTTAAATAAACTGGGGGCTAGGACGCAGCCTTGTTTTAAACCCTGTTGCGTGCTGATTTCGGCAGTAATGCTGCGACCATCTCCCAGTTTTACTCTTGCCCAGGTGTCACTGTACAAGCCTATTATTGCCTCCAGTATTTTCCTCGGCAGCCCCAATGATCTTAATTTATACCATAGTTGGTTTTGATTCACCCTGTCGAAGGCTGCTTTCAGATCTATAAAGCATGCAAACAGTCTGGTCTTCTTTTTTTCTGCTTTTTCCTTTAGGAGCGCCAAAGTTGTTAAATTTGTTAATGTACCTGTCCCTGGCCTGAAACCCGTTTGGAACATGGGAATTATGTTTGTTTCCTCCAGCCAATCTTGAAGGTGCATCAGCAAGCATGATCCGAATAATTTCGCCTACACGTCGATCAGCAATATCAGCCTGTAATTTCCTGGCTCATTATGATCACCCTACTTGAAAATCGGATTTATGATATTCCCTTTCCAGGACCTGGGCATTTTATTGAAAAGAGGTGTTAAGTATTCGGCCCAAAACTCAGGTGAGTGTTTGAAAAGAGCATTTGGAAGCCCATTTGGGCCTGCCGCACCCTCTGTTTTTAGGCGTTTTATTATTCCCTTCAGCTGTTTAATGTTTATCAGGTTGTCTGAAACTGGTACTGTATGTTTTGTTGTTTCTTCCAGATATTTAGGTTCTGGCGAGGTAGCATAATCATTACTAATGTCTTCTTCGGACAAGATCTCGTTACTCTGTCGTGGCATGCTAATATGTTCCTGCAGGTTTTCTTCTGTTTTACAAAATATTTTTGCGAACTCCTTGTTTTTGGCACATATTTCGCACTCTTTTTAATGGGCCTTTTTTTTCATACTCCCTGCCAATAAACATATTTTGTACATGCTGAATCCAGTTGTTTTCTCCAATTCCTTCCTCTTGTCTTAGTTGGTTGCCCTTTGTCAATTTATTAATAATACCCCAAAATGTCCGACCGTTTTGGTTTTTACTGGCCATTAATAGTTTTGAGCAAATTCCTTCTTGGTATGATTTTTTTGCTTTGCCCAGCATCTTCTTATAATTTTTTCGTAGGGCCCTTAATTTCGCCTCATCTACTTTCTTTCCCTTTTTCGCCACTATGGCTTGCCTTCGGACTTCACGTGAGATCTTCCTTTTTTCCTCCCATAGACTAAGATTGAACCATGGCTTCTTCCCAGTATCCATTCTTCCTTTGTTCGAATTTGTGACAGGAAAATTACGGGTTAAAACGTCGCATAGATGTTCCCAAGTCTTTATAGGATCTTCTTTGTATTGGGTTTTTATTGAAAGCAAGTGTTCTTTAAATATATCCATTATTGGTTTTATATCCTTTTCAACCCATTTCAATTTCCGTAAGTTAAAATTTTAGGTATGTTGAACCAAGGTGCTCATTTTTTGGGTTTTATCAACAGAAATGTTGATTTTTGTAATTAATTGGAAATGGTCACTTTCTATACGTTGACGGACCTCAAATGCGATTACTTTCGGAACCAGATTGCTGCTGATTATCGTAAAGTCTATTGTTGATTGCCTTTTGCCACTAAAAAAGTTACTGCAACAGGTCTATCCCCGTTTGCGTTTCCATTCAAAATTGTCAGACCCAAATCACCAAGTTCTTGAATTATATGATTATCCTTTACTAAATTACTGTTAAAATCCCCAGAGATGATCAATGAATACAGTTCGTGTGACTTCTGTAGCACTTGGATCAGGGTCATTAATGTAGTGATTCTTTCCTTCTTCAGTTTTTATCCGAGTGAACGTAAACGTTAAGCACTAATAAATTGTGATTAAGTAAATTCAAATTGGTTTTCCCTGTGAGTTTTGTTGCTTGCAGCCAATTTACCACAGTGTCTATTTCTTCCACTTGCCATCCACACTTTTGTGATATGTATGTTGTTAGACCTACTCTCGGGTGCCCGAAAGTTGAGAATCTTTCAGCTAAGGTATGAAGCTCTATATAGCCGGGGATTGACACCGGGCTCAGATTCCAGGTTTCTTGGAGTAATATTAATTCATGTTGTTCCAGAAATTTCGCTGTTTCGTGGTCTTGTCCCATATTATTGAAGCCATGAACATTCCATGAACAGATTCAGATTTTATACGAATTCTCCACGCTGGGTTCATCCCTAATTCTTTGAATATTTCCCGTTTTCTGCCAATTACAATGTGTTATCTGAAGCTGGGATTTTTTTTTTCCTCGTTTAACCTTACTTGCATGTTAGGAACACTTATTGCTTAAGGCCTTGGGAACTCAGGGCCAATCAATGCTTTTATCCAGCCTAATATCTTGTTCCTCCGAGCTTGCCAATCTCTTCACCCCTTGTGATTTTTTTTGAGGAGTTACGGAGCATGCGCTCTTTAAACAAAACTTCTGGTGTTTCCCAACTTCATTTTCCTGTTTTTGGTTTATGGTGGTTTTTAGAAGGGGAAATGGATATTTTTGCTGTTTGTGACGTCTCAGCACAATGCCCCATGCATCAAAGGTAAGGCTCATGGCATATATCCTATCTACTAAGGCCTTTGAGGACCAGGTGTTCAAAGACTCCTCGACATCGGGGTTGTTTGCATTGGTTTTAAACACTACGGATGTCAGTACCCTGAAGGTAGATTGTTCTCAAGTTTGTTTGTGGTTTGTTGAAAAATATCATAAATAGAAATAAATCAAGAATTGGAGATGGACAGTAGTGTTGAATTATTATCTGAAACCATAAAAATAAATTTTAAATAGACTGTTTCTGGCACATGAAGATATGAAAAGCCCACTCTGTATTGCTGTCAAGACAATTAATTGAACTAGAGGGTACTATATGTAGAAATTACAGCATTTATCATGGAGGAAAAATACTAGAGAAACGTATGTGGACAAATTGTAACATACTTCAAAGTTTCAGGGGATACCTATTGCCTTTTTATATCCCTCAAGGGAAGATGATTGTGGATAACATTTACACAGAAATTACCCATTTAGGGGAATAAAAGAGGTGATGATATTGAGAGGGAAACCTTGCTACAAAGTGATTAAAAGGGAGTGAAAGTCTGCAACATGAAATTGGGGAATGGGCTGTAGCTTGTTTAACCAAGCAGGAGCATAAAGATGCATTCAATGTATGCTAAAAAAAGAAAGCTAGAGAAGTTAAACAATATTAATGTGTTGGATAATGAATAGATATGAAGTGTCTGTAAGGTTAGTAGAATGAGTTGGCCAGGTTAATTATCTCTCCCTTTTATAGGACATTATAGGTAGGTGAGGCGGCTGCCAATAAATGTTCAGTCAGTGTTTTCTTTCGAAGGTGTGTGTGATATGGCACTCTGACATATTTGGTAGAGAAAGCAAAAGACACACAATTGATGGACGGAATGCAGAACAAATCGAAACATTTAACCCCAGTCAAGAGATCTGGGTTTAATCCATCATTCTTTTGCTCACCATGCCACCCCAGTTTAGACCTGGCCATATGCAAATCAGTCTTGACCCTGTGCCTCATGGGACATGGGTCCCTTGCTCACTGTGCCACTGGATTTAAGCTAGCCTGGCTGATGAAGGGTAATACCCAGAAACCGGTCCTTGGATGCTTTTTTCCGGTCCAGGAATGGCCTAGCTTGGCAGTTTGGTCTGGACAGTTCCCATGAGGCACAGGGTCAAGACTGATTTGCATATGGCTGGGTCTAAAGTGGGGAGGCATGGTGAGTAAAAGAACAACGGATTTAACCCAGATCTCTTGACTGGGGGGTGAATGTATGATTTATTCAGCATTCCATCCATCATTTGTTTGAGTAGCATTGAAATGTTGGGTACTCAGGTTAGAGGTTCGAACAGGCAGCCACAGTGAGAGGATTACTTTTGTTCAGTTTCACATGTGTTAAAAACATTGGTGTATCTTCCATTGACTGGATCACTGGGTCCACTGAGTCCAAATTTGCAAAGCCGCTGGTCACACTTAAGCCATAATTCTATGTTCCTCATTTCCCTCCCTTTGATGCTTTGTGGTACAAATCAGGTCCACTGAGGCTATTATTGAAGTGTTACTGCTTGAATAGACATGAGGTGAACTATCCTTCCTAGCACAAGGCTTTTTGGGTCATCAAGTATAACAATAACACATATTAGAACACTGGAATGATAAGAGCTTCATTGAAGACAATGGAAAAGCTCCTGGCTTATAGTGGCTTGTATAAGCCTGGAGCTCCAGCATTCCAATGTTTGTCTTCATGTATGTCCCTTTTTAATTTAGAACATTCCACCCATAGTGGGTGTAATGTTCTAATAGCCTTATAGCCCTTCTACCTCTGGTTATACTGTTTGTTTAAGGCCCTCTCCCTCATTATAACTCGGGTACAGGGCCTTTACCAATCAGCACAGCCTTCGTAAGTGGGCTATAAGGCTGTATAATGTGGAAATGTGCATAAGTGAGTAATCCAAGTTTCTGTTTCTTAAAATGGTGAGAAAATTACAGAAGGTAGCCACACAACTACTGGTTCTGAATCATATTGCCAAATTGAAGACCGAGTGAATATCATTATAGTTTAATTGCCAAAGGGAAATTGATATCTATGTCTTAAAGGTCCAATTGACTTGACTTCCTGTGATTTAATCAAGTTAACACACACTATTGACTCTCTGGCTAGGCATTGTCAGACCAATGTATGCCACCCTTGATAAAACAAAGGAGGGACTGTAGCTCATGTCTGTTGTATTGGAAGGGAATGAAAATGATAGTGTGCAATAAGTGGCGGATATTTTATTTGTATTCTTTAGATGGTGATTAGATTTGGGATATTAATTGAGTCAATCCACCACTACACTGCAATTGTGGGGCTCTTATGCTTGATCTTGAATAAAAGAGAGCTTTTAATTGAGTATGGTGAAAGGTATAATAAGTAATGCCCTTTCTGGCGTGAGCTAGTTGTTTTATATTGGTTCAACTGAAAACCTTCTTCTCCAGTTTAATTCCCATACAATGGCATTTGTTCTTGAGATGTCATTAAAAGTATCTTGCATTTTTTTCTTAATTCACATTTGTATGCAATGACAGTCCTGGCAAACACATTTATAATGATTCTTGCCGCTATGTATATTTCTTGGACTGTTAATCTCAGAGTAGCAATCAAGGATCATAGCGAATGGTCGCATTTGCGGGCATCATGGTATTCCGTCAATGCTGCTGGATAGCAGCAAAAATTAAAGATAGGTACCTTCCATCCATAATAACTTCTAATAAAAAAACACAAAACACGATTCTTACTAAATAAATAATGTACATTTCTTTTACATAAAAAACACATATGAGCAGACCTCTATACAGGATCTTACAATGTAACAAAATACATAATTTGCCATCAGTCTGAGGCCGCCATCTTTGGGTTCCATTTCTCTTGAGAACAGAAAGCCGCGAACGCTGCTGCGTCAAGGATTTATTTGACCTACCAGAACTTGTGGAATGTTTATAACAGCCCCTGATACGTGACAAGTTCCCCATGCCCCACCATTCACAATTCCCATACTCAGCCCCCCACCCCCTTCCCCAATGAGAACACTTTAATATAGCAACAAAACACATATATATAAATAATTTTTTTAATCAAATGTTTCATAGTTTAGTCTAGGTGATGCTGACAGCTCCTTCTTATGTGCTCTATTTTCACCTCTTCTGGTTACCTGATTTTCCAGCAGTGCTTAATTTGAGCAGGTGGTTTCTGGTGCTCGGCCTGGCACTTTATTCTCAACACCAGCCCTTATGACAGTATGCCACATGATGGCGCTGATTATCTAATTTAGAGATGAGCACACCAACATTAGTTTATTAATGCAATTTACATTACAAATTACTAATACCTGCCTTTCAAGCCACTCCTACAGCTCTGGGCATGGACTAGTCTGAATTGTCACACTTGTAGCAGTGTGATGGTTAATAGTTGAGTTGGTAGTGCCATTGGCAGCGCTGGCAGGGGCAATGTGTGGTGCAAACTGCAATGGCCACATGAAGAGGGCCCTGGCACTTCGGTTTTTTTACAAATGAAACACTGTTTTCCAAACTTACACTATCCTACCAAAGATTTACCCCTGCCCACAGCGACACCATGCGAATAGAGGCAGTTTCCGTTCTTGCAGCAAAAGGAGAGCTGCTGTGCCACCTTAAGACCACATCAGGTACTGAGATAGGCAGACAGCTGCATCGGCTGCAACTTCCAAACAGGGAGAGATTTGGGAACAGAACTTTGAATCAAGATTTGGGCTAATACTTTTCTTGGTCCACAAACTTGGTAAAGTAATCATGACGAGGGAAGGAATGACTCTGGAACAGACTGCTTGATTCGTGGCCAGCATCAGTACATTCAGAACTATTAAAAGTTCATGTTTCTCTTTACCGGTAATAGAAGGACGAACCATGTAAACAATAAGAATCTGTGAAAAACAGTATTTAATAGTTTTCTCTATAGTACGATCAGTTGAATTCGATTTGAGTGTTCATT
Organism: Lissotriton vulgaris; assembly: GCF_964263255.1. NCBI lineage: Eukaryota > Metazoa > Chordata > Amphibia > Caudata > Salamandridae > Lissotriton > Lissotriton vulgaris. The sequence continues at coordinate 1,158,540,799 of NC_141695.1, read as the reverse complement.
TAAAAGTGGAACTTAGATAACAGGTGCAGTGCACCTAACTCCTATCTTTTCAGTAAAAGCAAATATGTTGCATTTTGTCTGTGATCAGGGTTGCCTGTTTATGTTCCCTTCTTAAATGGGTTTATAAAACCATGGGATTAGTATCTTGTCCTACAAAGCCATCCAAGTATTCAGAGGTCAACTGGAAAGTTGACACCCAAAGCATGGTTTCTGAGGTGGGATCCCCTGAACTAACTAAAATAAACTTGACCTAAGGTGTGGGTTTTGAGATTGGTTCAGAAGCAGAGGTGTGATCCCAAATCTTGCTTCTATGTTGAATGTGTTGTGTTGCTAAATGCATTGCAAAGAGAAGTGCAGAATTAAGCCCTAATTTGAATTTGGTGTTAAAACTGTGCAAGGCATTGCACCTAGAGGTAGGTGGCGGGCCGAAACCTTGCCTTGCACTCCATCTACTTTTTGATTGTTAAATGTTCTGAAGGAGGACTTAGGTGACAGATGAATTTTACTCTTAAGGGTCTCAGGAATGTCATTTATGTAATCAACATAAAAACCAACCACACATCATATATGCACTGCACAGCGTATGCTGCTCATACCAATGTCTGAAAGAGGTTGAAGGTTGGTAACCTGTATTTTTCTCTCTACTGACATGAACCAGTTTCAATAATACAATCCCAGCATCTGATCAATCCTAGGGCCTCTGTTCATATGATCACATGCTTGGATCTTCGGATTGCATAATACTGACCAATGAGACCTTATTCTGAACTTACATGTTCCAGGAAGTGATTGATGGGCTGCTCACTCCCATATTGGAATGTTGGAGCCTGGGTTTCTACACAAGGACTGTATTTTGACTGAGAAATCTTGGGAAGCATGATGTTGAGGCCAGCAGTGGTCTGAGGACTGAAGAGGTCAAGGTATACTGGTATAGTTGCTCCCCTTCAGGTTTTACAAGCCCTGAGATGCTGACTTTGCCAAATAGTGATTCCAGGCCAGACAGCCATGTTCACTGCAAATGTCAGAACAGGCACACACCTTCATCATGGTTGCCATATTTTTCTAAAGTATCACTGGTTTTACTCATTCTGCTTTGGAATGTGGACAACTCATTTTTAGTTATCTTCCCGGAGAGATCCCAATATCCCCCAGTGGATATTTTTGGGATATTACAGATGCAGGAAAACAATGCCCAATCCATGTATTTTCCTAAATGCATCTGAATAATGTCCTGGCACTTCCTTCTAGATCGCTAACCTAGTAATATCATATCCTGGCTCTTCTCTGACTTCTTTAAATGCCCTGGATAGGAACCCAGTGCTAGCTAATGCCTTGTGCATCTCAGTAGTGCACCTACAATTTGCCATATTTCTCAAGCATCTCCTAAAATGCATTGGTGTACCTGTTGTGGTGAATATCAGAGTGAGCAATGAGCATGCCATCTGGTCACAAGAACCACAATGCAATGGGACAAGAAGGAGCAGTCCCAAACCTTGCTGACAATAGGCAACACATGCACATTAACAACGTCAGAAAACAGAAGCCGAGTGCCTTATTCTTCTATCAGCCCCTGAGGATGGTGCCTATCCTATCTAGCACCTCCCTGCATATTGATGAAACATGGCGGCGATGTTGCATATCAGAGAACACAATCACATGCATCTGATATTATCCAGATGGCACCACACCTACAAAGTTGAAGTTGATAGGAAGAGAATCATGGAGGGCCTGTGAGATCCTTTTCTCCATGCAGGATATGAGAAACACTTGGGTACTCGCAACATTCTTAACACACAACCAAAAGTCTAGATTGCACCCCGCACCTATAATGGTGGAGGACATTTCCGTGTCGTGGAGGAAGGAATCCATGCAATAGTGGATGAGCAATACTGCCTCAGTAGACCATTTGTTATTAAGAAAAGGTTCAGTTCAAGCAATCCAGTTCATGTTTTTGGTGTGGGAGCCACATATCAGCGCCAATTGAGCACGTCCAGTCTAAATCCTGTGTGTTACATTTGGTTGCAGGAAGTAATGCTTCAGCAGCGTGCTCCAACTTTAACAGATGAGACCCATAGCTACAATGGAATGATTTTTTAGAAGTTTTGAAAAACTGTTTGCTTCAGTTTGCCATCTCTGTCTTAGTGAAAATTGCACCATGTAATTTAATCATTGCCAACCTTTCCTATGGAGCGAGATGTCTGCACACCCTGTTGTCTTGCTACAATGTCTTTGGGTTAAGGGTTGCGCTGGAATGTGGAAGAGACCATACAAGCCTAGGCCAGAAGAAACATTGGCCATGCTCAGTAGAGGAATATAACAGACCCTTCTGTTGCCACATTGAGTACGGAACACCCTCCAGAGCCATCAGGCTGGGAGATCCCAGGTGAGGTCACTTGGCTAGCTGTCTCCACTCGACATATGTGGACGAGACGCTGGTCTAGGACAGACAGCAGGGGCCGTGCAGAAGAACAGGCACCAGATACTCCCTGCCCTAAACATCCTTGTTGAGTGTGGTTCAGGCTGTCCCTCAGAAACAGGATTCCTGCGACTCTGGGTCGTTGTGTATGGGAAGCTTCTCCAGCTCTTGGTTGTGCCCGTTGTGTAGGACAGTGTATCTGAGAAAGAAAAAACACAAAAGAAAGGAGAATATCAGCAAGTGGGGTAAGGTAAGTAAAAGCACAGGGCAAGACACCCAGATTCTCCGTTCAATGCACTGATGGATTAGCAAATCGCACATTATTAATTATTTAGAAACGCTTATCAGCTCATCTGATGCCTGAATTGAAAAGCATCGACCTAAAATTTACTAATTCCTATATCAACTCCCATGTTTTGTAGTCGTGTGAGATCTGTTGCCTACGTATCATTTCCTTACACTAAACCCGGAAGTGGTTCACCCTCCACTGCAAGGCGCTCCCTTCTTCTGCATCATATTTCCTTTTAAACTTTATGTGCCATATTTTCTGCTAACTCTTTTGGTGTACATCGCATCAGGCTTGAACTCAATTTCCAATTTATGTTGCCTTGTAATACCTTCAACAAACAAATCCGTAATAAAAGCTTTGAAAAATCTTGCCAAAGTGGACGCCATTTCAATTTCAAGCAGAAATGGCTATTCATGCTCATGTGCAAAAACCTTTTTTGGATTATTAAAAAGTTTTCAACTGTTTGTTAAGGCGCCCTATATTTTTTGTCAAACAGTTGTAAATACTGCTTATGAAGTATTACCAAGTATTGGCAACCTTTTTACAGGTCAAAAAAGCTACTTATAATTTATTATCAAATAAGACTATTTAAAAAAAATGTAAATAGCATTTGTAAATTGTAAAACTAGTGTAAATCATTACTTATATTGAGCCTGATTCCCAAACTACACTTTGCAGTTTGTGAAGTAGTACTAAAGCAGCACCACATGGCACATGCTACAAAATGCAATTTCAAATGTAGGGGGAAATCTCCACGTCGACCTTTACCTTTTCTATAGGGAGATCTCCACACATATAAGTTTGCTACTCAGGCCCTGCTTACAAGTGCAGGGCTAAACTCCGACCCCTTTGCAAATGCTTGTTTGCAAAGGGATTGGAATTATGAGTTGTGTGCTAATTATCACGCCCTCACAGTTTTTCCACGATAAATACTGTTTTGATAAAAAAAATGCTGACATTCATCAGGGGAAAAGCTCATAAAAAAGACATAGCCTGGAATCCGGTGTGTTAAATTCCGATTCTGCATGTTATGCCACATTTACAAGATAAAAACTCAGAATAGGAGGAAGTTGCAACACAACGTACCTCTACCTAGGGTAATGGGATCTAGCACAGGTGGTAAATACCTCACACGAATCCATCTAAACTTATGAAGAGGGCCTTAGTAGTAAATGTGGAAGGGACCATGATAGTGACTGGTAAACAGGGGAATACCTATGAATCAATAGGAGCTTTTTAGGGAGAGAGACACCAATACACACACCCACCCAAAAAAAGTGCCTTTGAAGATGAGACCATTTGCTATTCACAAAATACACCTGTAAAGTTACTACAGCCCAAAAGGCAACACACAGTCATACATTCCGTCTTATATGTTCTTACACCCTGGTTTCAGGCAATGACACCATGCAATTTGTAGTAAATGTCCTCTCTACTGTTCTTCTCTGGCTAGACTGTACTATGTTATCTGTGACATCATAGAATGCCAGGGTGTCCCTCTAGCTCACTGTGCCTTTCATTTACTTACTGTGGCAGTTGGTCATCTCAGACTGAGCTAAGGAACCTGCAATAAAGGATCTTAACTTACTAAGCGGACTCTGCATCTTTCATTTACCACACAATTCTTTATTCAGCTGTTAATCTACACTCGAAAAAGAATAGCAAGAAGTGTATATTTACACCTTGATGAAAGATTAAATGTACATGCCAGTAAACCTGCATTTGTGAATTTCCCTCTAAGAATAGGGCCCATTGTACATGAGATTTATTTATGATAAATAAAAGCAGATGTATGAGTTGCTTACTTGTGGAAAAGGCTGCAAGTTAGGCTTTTTTCAATACTATGCTGTTTACAACTCTAGGTTCATAGGTTGTCTTAAGAAAATGCGTATGTGGTGCATCATTGTGTAACATATTCCACCTTTAAATTTTAAAATCAAATACAAACTATAATGGTTAATATAAAAAAAATAATACCAATCATTACATGTTTGTATTGCAATACATTTGCTGTTTGGTTTTTATTAAAATATATTTTATAGAATAGTTATTATGTGACAACCATTTCTATTTTTTTAAATTTAAATGACAGTCAATATGTAATTCTAAGGTAGTACAGATGATATGATCAACATTACAATTATTCATGTTTTAACTATTTTTTACTTTGTTATTAATTTATATTATAGGCATATGTATTTTATCCCATTATTTGGTTGGCAATGAATATTCTACATCTGCATTGGTAAGTTACACATTTGTGCATATTATACACAGGCACGCATACCTAGATTATGCGCAAACTTTATTAAGTATGAAAACAGTGGTGGATGGAATGCTTGAATCAATCTCAGCCACTAATAATCACTCGGGCTGCATCCCAGTCCACAGTATTTACCACAAATTACCAGGGGCTGAAATTAATTAAAGCATTCCATCCATCACTCTTGCTTACTATATATAGTATGTCACTATATAAAGGTATGCCCAGACCTGGGTCCCGTGCACACTGTGTCACTGGAACCAAGCTATAGCTGGCTGATTAGCCAATAACAAGGACGAAACAGGTCCTGGATTACTTGTGTTCCGTTTCAGGGAGTACCTGGCTTGGCAGTTCGGGATGGATTGTTCTTACTGGTGCAGGATGAAGACTTATTTGCATATAGCTGGGTCCAGACTGAGGTGGCTTGGTGCGGAAAATAATGATGGACTGGAATGCGGCACAAACAATTTACCAGTGGCTGTTAATTCAAGCATTCCATCTACCACTTTTGTATACTTTAGTATGTTGCCCAGCCTTTATAGACAGCTTTACGTTGTTTAACAATGAGGTATAGCAAAGGTACTAACAAAAGTGCATATTTTGATTCAATGCACACAGCAGTATTTGTGAGTAACAATGAGCAGGAATATGCAAATGATAAGGATGCACATTTTTGTGATATCAGATTTTATGTACTGCTCTTACTCTTTTTAAGTTAATAAAATTGACAAAAGTTTTGAAATGCTTTTTTGATATCAGCCCTACATTTTGGGACCTATTACGATGTCGATCGTAGGCTTCCAACCTCAGCCCGGAATGGCTGCCCCGTAAATGTACAGCATGCTAGATCCTTTGGTATCACCCTTGAAAATCAACTAAACCTCCGCAGACACATCACACCCATGGCCAAAAGCGCACAACATCAACTCAGCTAGCTGTGGGGCGTCAGACAACTGATCCCGGAACAAGAGCTTAAAATAGTGGTGCAGTCTCTCGTTCTCTCCAGACTAGACTACAGAATTGCCCTTCTCTCAGGCATTCCAAAGTTCATCTAGGTCCACTGAGGGCAACTCTACATGCACTAGCAAGCTTCGTGTTAGGTCTCAAGAAATGTGACCACATTTCCCTGACCCTGCTCACTCTCCAATGGCTTTCTATTCAAGCTCGATCCCTTTTCAAAACCGCCTGCATTACGCACAGAGCATGGCACTCCTCTACACCTTCCTATCTATGTGAGAAACTGAAAACCTCTGGAGCAAATAAGGGTTCCAGAAATGCCAATCCCTGCTCCTGCAACTGCCCACCTTCAATCGAGAACAGTAGATGAGCCTGTCATTCTTTGGTAGTGCCACAAGAACCTGGAATTCCTTACCTCCCTCCCTTCGCCTAACAAACTGCATAGCCACCTTCAACAAAAATGGCCTCTTTTGACAGACACCTTGGTTAATCACCCTCAACCATACCTACGTACTCTATCCAGGATACAAACTATCATCATTGTGTGTCCCCACCATCTTAATCAATGCTTGAACTGTTTACATCTCTTGGCCAATGGCTGCACTTGTCCTGGCCGTAGCTACTAATGCAATATGTCAGAATGTAATTATTGTAACTATAACTTGCTGCACCCTTATATCATGCTACTGCTGTAAAGCTCTCTGATGCCTTTGAGCCAATTACGCACTATATACAATTGCAAATTTGTTAAAAAAAAGAAGTGCCAGGGCCCGCTTCTGGAAGCCACAGTAGCTTGCAGAATCCATTGCCCCAGCCAGCGTTGCCAATGACAGTACCACCATAACTACTAACCATCACAATTCTACAAGATTGACAGAAGAGCACTTAAAACCTGGCTCTATAAGCAAGCTTACAACTAAAGGTCCTCTCGAGCCACGCACCCTGCCTTTTCTACAGCGCCATGAAACTAATCGGTGTAAGTGCGCTCTACAAATCATTCTTAACATTAACATTAACATTCAAACTATTTCAGGCCCCCAAAGCTATGAGAATGGCTTGAGCAGCAAGTATTCGTCCTTTTAATGTTTATTTAATTAATTTACAACTGTTGTGTGCTCATCTTTACCTTTGACAAACAGTGCCACCATATGGCAGACTGTCATATGTACCAGTGTTGGCAATTAAGTGCCGGTGCCGAGCACTGGAAACCACCGGCTCAAATTAAGCACTGGATGGAGATATACACCAGCACTGATGGAGGCATGAATGGCACAGTCAGCTGTATGCACCAACACTGTTGGGGACCAGCAGATGTGATAGCGATATGCACAAACACTAAAGGAGCTGTGCACGGCCACATATGTTGGCATTGAAATCAGTGTTGGGATATGCACCAGTCAGTCACATGTTGCTACATTGCAATCAGATGGATGCTTTCGAAGCATTGATGTTGGTATTCAGCGAGAGTGATGGCGGCATGCACTTAAAATGGATGCACTGGCAGTGATGAAGAAATGCATCAGCACCAAATAAGGTATGTAATGGCGGTGATAGTGGTATGCACCAAAATGGACTGTGCTGTTCAATGCCACTGACACCACAATCCTGGAGGCATGCGCTGGCACTGATGCGGGTACAGACTGACACTTGTGGAGGTAGCTGCCGGCGCAGATGGCAAATATGGGCCCAAATAGGAGCATACTGTAGCATGGATAGAGGCACAGAGAGCCCAAATGGGGGTATATTCCAGCGTAGGTGGTGGTTCACCTCAACACTGAATATGATATGTATTGGCACCAATGGAGCAATTGAATGAGGTATGGAGCAGCACTTTCGAAAGATGTATTAACGTTGATGAAAGCAAGCACTGGTGGTGATGGAGGTATGCGCCAGCATGGATGGAGCTAAGTATTAGCACTAATAGCAGCAGGAAATAACTTCGTAGTGGTATACTACTGTAGTGACATAAGTATATTCTGGCCTTGATGGAAATAAAGACCAGCACTGATAAAGGTATGCACCAGCATGTATGGGGATAAGGAACTCCACTGATCGACGTATCCAATAACAATGATTGATCTATGCATCGGACCTGATGGAGGGATGAAGCAGCACTCACTGCCATGGTCGAAATTCGCATTCATCAATTGCAAATGAATATAGCATGCGTCCCTTTTGGGGGACTGGATTTTTGGGAAGTTGGACTATATATATATGCAGTGGAATAAAGCAAAATACATTCTACTAAGAATGCTACCTTAGGATACTAGCTACAGAATGAAACTGGAAGCAACTAGACATTTCTCCACTGCTAATAAGCAAGTGTTCGAAACTGGACAGGGTGGTAAAATGAGCCTGTAAAACCCAGTTGTAACTGACCAGACATTAAATGCACAAGTAGAAACCATGCAGACGCGACCCGCCTTGTGAGCTCAGGGCTGGGCGTCAGTGTCCCCAATGCATGGACTTCTCTAAACGTGGAGGCGGGCTCATCGAGAGGCACCTGTACCTTCAGGTGGGACCGCCTGGCCATTGGTCGATGAGCAGAGAAGCAAAGGGCACAGTTTATAGCACCAAAAAGTCTAGGAAAGTGAGCCACATCCACAGAACAGGGAGAGAGTCCCTAAAATCTTCAGGCCATTGAAGAAAAAACATCCCCTGCTCTCCAACCATTTCAGAAACACTGATGAGGTTTTCAGCAAATGGTCTGCTGTACCGCCTGCAACGGCTGGGCATTGATGAGAATTATTCGACAAGGGATGCCAGAGTTTGGCAGGGACCTCTGCACGTGAGATGGGTGAATCTCGTTTGCATATTATTGCACGCAGAAGAAGAACTACAAGACCACATGGCAACAATTGTGCGGCGTTTAGTTGTTTCTGTTCCAAAGATTGCACGTCTGGATCCACCTTATCAGCCTCTGTTGTTCAGCAGGCCTCTGGAGTGGAGATGTGCACAGGGAGACTCTGAAGGGCAGTCAAGGTTCTCTGTAGGGCAAAGGTGCTGATAAAAAATTATTGAACTCTGACGACACAGGAGGCTAACGCTCCCCCGCTGAAGAAGGTCAACAAACATACGCTTTTGTTAACAGCACTTACATGGTCAGTAACACAATCATGTAGCTGCGTAACCTTACTTCTTAAAATGTGAATGACTCCTCCTGAACCTTCCCAATCTTTCTGAGTAACGAACCTGTTGGAAAAACTCTTCCTTCAACTCCAGCACTGGTCATTGAAAGGTGGAGTGACAGCCTATGTGAGATATCCCAGAAGTGAGCAAATCCTTTTTGTGAGCCTCTTTCAAGAAGTTTGGAGATACCTGACACTTGAGGGTGACTACATTTGGGAACTCACGCCCAAAAAATTGTGAATGGTCTTTAAAATCTTTTTCCAGTGAGCATATTAAGGAACGTGGCTCTGTTATTAAATGGCAAAATAAGTCCACTAATAGGAAAAGCCTTTTTGCATGGAACTCCCTGTTCATTTGTCAAATTTCCCCAAAGCTGCGTTGAAAGCTAAATTGGCATAAGCCTGGAGAGTCTTCTGCCTTCCCCCTCGTGTAGCCTGAGCAGTGATAGAAAAATGCAGTAAATATCAGCGACTTGAGGACCTCTTGAACCGGATGTTATTTTGTTAGATGAGAAAGGGCGGTTTTGGCCTATCAATGCCCCAACACTTACCTCAAACTGCATCAGCTCGCCACATGATCCTTTTGTTCAAAGTCAGAGGGCAGGCCATAGGCATTTCTTTCATAAACACAAGGCTCATCCTTTTTTAAAAAGACGTGCTTAATCTCGATGCTGTCTGTGAATCACAGCAATAAAAGGGTGAATCGGCCATCCGTTCTATAAGTGAATTAGTCAACCTTTCCCTAACTTAATTCACCTAACACACTTATCTTTGATTTGCACAAATCAATTTTATTTATAAGCAAGAGAAAAGCAACTGTTAATGTCTGAAATATTTAATCATAAAATTAAAAATAATTCAGCTTAAGTGTCGAAAGCTCCAAGCTTTTAAAAATTAGTTTATTCATTTTCTCATTTGACCGTGTATATCTTTATCCATCAAATATATAACTTTGGTACGGTTCGTTGAACATTTCATCTGTGTAAAATATGGTACAGGAGCTGGATAATCTCTCCTGACTGATTTAATACTTTAGCAACTTCAATAATATTTTAACTACAACTTTGGACTTAAAAGCGAAGTCCCAATGCGCCCATATTTTCAGTGTGCCCGCCACATCACCTACTCTTTGTGTTGTCTCCCAGGTTGCTTTAATTCATTTTCCCTTCGATTCACCATTATGTGGGGGTCCTTGTATAATTTTTATAGTAGTAACTTCTTAACCCTGAGGCTCCTCAAACTCACTCAGGATCTCATCGCAAAGTCCTGCTGGGGTTTGCCTATGTATTCCACTTCTCTCTTCCCATACAGTACCACGCTTTCGCTATGTATGACACTTTTAGAAAATTCAATGACAAGATCCAAAGTCCTTTTACCAGCTTGTTTAGCCTCTAAGCGAGGTAAAAGGATCAGGACACAACTGTAAAAGTCCCAAGTTAATTCAAATAAATGAATATCTCTTGCAGTATGGTAGTGCTTACTTATACTTTGCCTTTTTAAGAGCAAGTTGGTGGCTCTGATGTTTTCCATCACCATTCCCCTGTGCTCAGCATTTTTTTCCAGTGAAAGCACCATTCTTCTATTACAGGTTGATCCTTATACCTTCTCTCTGAGAGAAAGCTATTTTTGGTAGTCCATTTTCTGTGAGCACAAACTCCCCCCAGCCAAGCTTCAGCTGGGTTAAAGAATTTTGATATGTCCTATTGTAGTTGCCAATTGCTACAGCATCAATACCATGACACCTTTGAGCACTAACTTTACAATGGTAGCAGTCGGAACCATCAACCGCCCAACACATGTACAATTAGTCAGATTCAAAGCACCCAAATAATGATCGGTGACCAATATTTAGCATAGGGATGCTGCACCAGGCTATACTCTCTATCACAGAGTGTACCATTACCTTTCAGAACACACCAGTAAATACTACAACTTTATGCCACACATCTTATAGGATATCATCCTTTAGTAACTCTTGGCTTGCTCCAAGTTTAAAGGTCTTCCAATTGCAGACTTACCAGGCGGTACATGCCTTCACCATCCCACTTTCATATGCCTTCTTATTTACCCTTTTGAACATTTGGAAAAAAGATGTGGACTTATTACTTAGTCTCAAATCCTTTATTGGCCTTGGAAACAACTTTTGTGATGAAAAAAGTGTTGGCTGTAGTAATTGTCACCAGTTTTTCTCGATTGATTATGAGAACAAGCCTACGACACATCATTGTTCCTTCTGTGACCTAACACCAATATGTATATTGAGTCTTCACCAGGACCTCAACACTCTAACAACGTTTTATCTTTCGTTCATATCAGTTGTGATTTTCCGGCCCCTCTTTGGATTAATAAATATATGACATTTTTTGATTCATTTCATATCTCTTCCCTCATCATTCAATACGAATACTGTACCTGCACTTACTGTTCATTGTGCTCCAGACAATTCTTATCCATGACACCCTTGAGTGCTGACCACATTAGATTGTAGCTGTGAAGCCTTCCTGGTCAGTTCCAAGTAAGTGCAGATAACTGATGTCTCCCATTGACTAACAACGATGGGTGTTTTCAAGAGAAACTATTAATTAGGGTGTGTTGACCACTATTGAATGACTAAGTTATGGGCATGTATCAACAGCCATGAGGTTTTCACAATGGGGCTCCAAACAACATCAAAGACGACAAAAGAAAAATATGTAGTTGGCTAGTTTGTCACTGAAGACAGCGAGGACAACTATCTAAACATACTTATGTGTATTTTATGGTTGAGTATGGTGAACAAGGCCAATGTTCCTCCAGGACAGACTCGCCTTCAAAATGTCATGCATCTGGTACAAAATGATACACTTCAGGCTACCTGAAGGACAGGGGATAGCAGGCTGTGCCTTCTCCTGCAGATTCTGAATGCAAGAAACTCAATAGCTCAAAATCATGTCTGCTCCTGACAAGCACGAAGAATCTCAAAGTTCCAGATAAAATATACTTAATCCAAAACTGTTTTATTTTTAGAGGATTCTAATAGCACCCTTCACAGGACCTTCATAAATAATGAAGTCCCCCATATTGCATACAATCCACCTATTCCTCATGGACGTCATTTAGGGGTAGCAGCTGTAACCACTGGCTTGCTCCTTGCGGTCACTTGCATGAGATTCTCAACCGCTGGCCTCAGAGGTAGCACCATCAGAGCCAGGAACACAAGGGCAGCCGGTCCTTATAACATCAGTTGGGGTTCCAATCTCTTTATTGATTTTATTTATTTTATTACACAGACAGTGAATAATAATATAGTATTGACTATTAGTGTAATAAAACATGGAGGACAATTAGCTGAAATATGACCCTCCTTGGCAAGAGAGGCAGGTAAAAAATGCTTTTAAATGTAGGTTGTGTGCATTCGATTAAGTGGGAGTATGTTTATGTGAGAGATAATGTGTATCTTTTTTTTGTGATAGTGTGTGTTTGTATAAGCATGTATGTGTGTGTGAAAGTAAAGATCAAATGACATGTGATGTCACTACTGCTACCTCTGGCCTTTTGGTGAATTGACGCGTATGCTTATGCGCTTAAAAATATTTCTTTCTTTTACTTGACTGTTATTCTGCCATATATTTATGAATCACTCGACTGCCTTTGTACCTAGATCAGCATTATGAAACTATTAATAATAAGAAGTGGGCCGGACGGTCTCCCCCAGGAGTTGTATTCATCCTTTCGTGATACCTTGCTTCCACCACTTGTGGTTATGTACAAGAAGCGGCGGAGTGCAACCCATTCCGGCCGGAGACGGATCACGCTACTATCGTAGTGATCCCTAAGTCCCAGCCCCCCTCGAAGTGCTGCTCGGACAATCGTCCCATTTTGCTCATTAATACGGAACTCAAGGTTTTCGCTTCCGTACTGGCCGATTGCATACGGCCGCACTTAGGCCAGGTTGTCCACCCTGACCAATGCGGCTTCATGCCTCTCGGAGGGACTAGACACTGTCTCCGACGACTTCACCTTGCCCTTGAGAACCCTCACCTGCTTACTCCATACTTGTTACTTCTCCTTATTGATTTTGAGAAGGCCTTCAATTCCGTTGACTGGAGCTACTTGGATGCAGTGTTGGAACAGATTGGCTTTGGCACTCCTTCCCGTCACTTGATGAGGCTACTCTATCACTGTCCTCGGGCGCAGATCCTCATTAATGGCACTCTATCCCGCCCCTTCCCCATTGGACGGGGTACGCGGCAGGGATGCCCCCTCTCCCCGATCCTTTTCGCTCTGGCTATGGAGACGGTTGCGTGCCTTGTCCGCAGTGACCATTCTTTGACTGGCTGCAGGTGGCCCGGCCTAGCAGAGGATAAAATTGCGTTATACACGGAAGATATGTTGCTGTTCCTGGCGGACCCAGGCAATCGAGACCTCGCTGCCTTCGGACATTGGCTACTTTTGAACGTGCCTCTGGCTTGCAGCTTAACCTAGCCAAGTCCGTCCTTGTCCCCTTACACTTATCGCGCAAGTGTTTTGACTGGCAGTCGTCGATTCCACTTTGGCGGCTGTCTTTCAAGTATTTGGGGATCTGGGTCTCCCTCCTCCCTGACCTTGCATGGGAACTCAATGTCACCCCGCTGGTTAGGCGGGTCCCTGTCGACCTCCTTAAATGGCTCACATTGCCTCTCATCCCGCTGGGCAGGATTGCCCTGTACAAAATGATGATCTTGCCCCGTGTTTTGTACATGCTCCAGAACACTCACCTCTCCTTTGCCAGATCTTGGTTCCGGGACATGGATGGCATGGCCAATAAATTCTTTTGGGGGGGTCGAAGGTCCAGGCTGGCCCTGGCCCAATGCCAAATCCCACCTTTTGATGGAGGTCTCGGAATGATAAACCTTTACCTCTACTACTTAGCAACTCGTTTCCTCACAATTCCTGACTGGTTCAATGGCGGCTGGTCCGACCCAGCATATCGCTTGGAAATTCACATCTTGGGCTTCTCCTCTATCCAGGGGATGCTTTATGGGACCACGATTCCCAAAACTCTTCCCGAGGTCACGTGCAGCATATTCTTGGCTTGCATCACTTCGTCATACTCAATGGGCAGGCAGGCTGACTAGCTACACTCTCTTGTGGTGTTGCACTAGGCTTCGTGAAGTCGCTTCCCTGTCACGGTTCCAGCAGTGGGATCTCATTGGGGTAACCTTGTTGGGCGACGTCTGGAGTGGTACTCACATCTGATCCTTTCAAGACTTACAGACCAGACACTCCCTCCGTCCCTCTCAATTCTTTCGATATTTGCAACTGCGTCACGCCCTTCACTCCCTTCACTCCCACATTACAGATGGCACATCCCTGCCCGAATGTAGCCCACCCAAGGCGCAAGTTCTGACTGGGGATTAAGAGAGGGGTGGAGTCTCTCGGATTTATCGTTCCCTCACTAACAATACCCCTAATTCCCTTTCCATACTCCGTGAGAAATGGGAGGGCTGGCTTGAGGATCTGGAGAATGAGGACTGGCGGGATGCCCTGATGGCCCCCAAGACAATTGCGGTATCGGCGAGACTCCGCCTGGTCCAAGTCTACTTCCTGCATGCCGCATACCTTACACCCCTGCGCGTCCACCGTGCTGGGCTCCGGCCTGACTCCCACTGCCCCTGCTGCTCCCAACCCCATGCAGATTTTTACCATATGGTTTGGTTGTGTGCTGTGATTCAGAGATATTGGGAATCTTTAATGCAAGACTGACGGGGGTCCTGGGCTGGGAGGTGCCGCTTGATCCCATCCATGTTCTGCTGGGCGTCACCAAGGGATTGGATGGCTCCAGGGCTGAGACGCTCTTCCTCAACACAGCATTGGTGTTTGCCAAGAGGGACATTGCCGCGCATTGGCGGAACACTAGGACGCTGACGTCGGGGGGTGGATTGGTGCGCTGTGCATGAGCGCCCTTTATATGTAGGCAGGGGATGCCCTGAGAAATTTTGCCGCATGTGCGGTAAATGGGTCGGGGTACTCGATGATTGAGATGGCGTGGTCCGCTCTTCGGTTTCATGTGGATAAGCTATTATTGATTTCTTTATGCAATCTTGCTATCCATGTGATGTGTTTTCTCCCTTTTCTGAAAATGTACAATGTGGCTCTGAATGGTGCTGTTCGTAGTTACATCCAAAACTCAATAAAATTGGTTGCCAAAAAAAGAAGAAGACAAAGACTAAAGGGGTGCATCAAGGGGATCTTGTGGCCATCAGGTGCTGCCTCAATATGTTATTCAGCGATTGGGGTGTTCAATCTTGGTTTGATCGCTGGTGTAGTGCAAAGAATGGAAAGTAAAGGAAGTGTTGGTACTCACTGTCTCACAGACCCTGCCGTCCTGCTGAGAAGCTCTGGTACCGTCCTCCTAAAAGTCCCTGCAGTCCCGCAGAGGAGTGCCGGTACTGTAGCTCTGAAAAACAAGAAGTGGTGGTTCTCAGAGAATGACAGTACCAGCCCATTCAAACCCCTGCTGCTTGGGGCTTGCAAAAAGACTATCCTTCATTATCATTGAAATGGTGCCTTCTTCCTGAAATGGCTACCTCTAGGTATCAACCGCATGACTTCATCTCCACACCTATCCAACCATACTTCTCTGCGTAGGAATTGCATGTGTCAGAGCGGTCCTACCCCACCAGCATTCCAGAAGAAGATACCCACTGGGAATTCTATCACTTTCTCCAAAGCCCAGTATGCCTCTAAAAAGGATCTTGGTGCTTCAGGCTCTTACTATGTGAGTTATCCTTCCATTCATTATGTACCCATTGAATGTTGTTTATTGACATAAATCATGTTTTTTCCCATTTCCTCCATTAATGGCCACAGCTTGTTAGACAAGTTGTCAACGGAGAACATTTTAAGACTTCACTTCCTCTGCTCATCTTACCCTCTTCCTTCCATCAGTTATTCCCATATAGGAAGTCTTGAGGTTGATAATCAACTGACTAAACAATCTCCTCTGGGCAGGATGTGGATTCAAGGGTAACATCGCTAAGAGATCAAATATATGATGGGTGTCCAGTTATGTATCACATGCTGGAGTAGCTTTCCAAACCAGCACATTGCATAGATGATTTACAGTAAGGAATAACTTTACCTGTTCAAAGACAACACAAAATTATCAATTGCGTAACTATGTAGTGCTTTGAGCTTAAAACCATGACAATGTTAAGGCGTTTTGAGGTACATCTTGGGACAAGTGTGGACACTTCCTGGAAGGAATCGAAAGCCACCATGAGATCCATATTTGGTATTTGTTATTTTTTTACGACATCTCTAAACCTTGGCATGTGACTGAGACTCCCAGTAGAACATCTTTAAATAATAATCAGAGAAGGGAGGCATACAAGATCTCTTCGAATTAGCCCCTAAAATGATGGAGCATATTTAAAAAAAATCTCACGTGGAGGAAATCCAAACGTTATGTTTGTGAGAAACCTGTACAATTTCAATGCCAAAAGATAAGCATGATGCTTTACAGAAAAAGATCCTTTTAAAACTTTTCTCTGCACGTAAAACATCCTTTACCACGCATTCATGCCTTCAACACAGATGGTAAGTATATTTACGGTAAGGATGTGTGTGTATATATATATATATATACAGGTTCTCAGACAACCAATCATTCTTCAATATACATTGGCATATATACATAAAACATTCTTAATCTTTCTAGAAACACTCAGTCATTGGATGATGTCATCAGTGATGTCATCAGTGATGTCATTTAAGATGTCATTGAGCATGTCATGAGTGATGTAATATGTGATGTCATCAGCAATGCATTGTGGGGGCGCGAGTTATAGTTGCTCCACTAACTATAACGGCCGAATTTCTCAGGTTTTATACGAGTGAAATGCCCAACTAACTAGGACATCCCTGAAACCTATGGTTTTTCCAGTGAATCTTCAAGGTTTTTAAATGCTAATTTCTAACTATACTGTCCCAAAAAACCTACGTTTTTTTCTGTGAATTTAAAGGTTTTTTAAATGCTCATTTCTAACTATAACATAGCAGTCGCATTTGCAGGGTGGCGGAGAAAGGTGAGCATGGCCTCCAAACACCTTATAGCAATCCCACTGTGTGGGATTTACTGGCGGTAACAGGAGGGGTAGTGAGCCTTCAACGTCAACCTTGGGGGCCAACTACCCCTTTTATTACCTCTAGTAAGTCCCACACAGCAGGATTGCTAATTTGTTATATCAGGCCCCAACCCCTCCCTGCACCACTGTGCACGTTGTAGGTTGGGGGATTAAGGCCCCTTGAATCCTGAGTGTCCCTGGGGGCCAACTTGCCCAACAGGTACCTCCAGTAAGCACCACAGAGCTATGTTGCAGAGAGGTGTTCCGAGGCCACGCCCCTTTTTACACCACGCTGCAAATGCGGCTTCTGGCTCACTACAGCTACTCGTTGGATTAAGTCCCCTTGTGTCCTGAGGTCCTCAGGACACAAGAGGACCTCATCGCCCCACCAGCAGTGCACCAAGAGGCCCATTTGCAGAGTGTTGTAAAAAGGGGCTTGGCATCGGGCCACCTCTCTGTAACGCAGCTCTGTGGCGCTTACTGGGGGTACCTGGTGGGCTAGATGGCGCCCAGGGACCCTCAGGATTCAAGGAGACTTAATCCCCCAACTTACAATGCGACGGGGGGCCTTGCTGGGTTTTTTATTTGTATTTTTTGCAGCGGAGGTGGGCTGTGTGGCCCCCCTCCGATTCTACTTCTGGACCCGGGGACCCATCCCCGAGGCCTGGTCTCGAGGTTTGGGATCGTGGGGGGAGCCCCAATGCCCCCACGGTCCAGCCGGCTCCCTGCCTCCTGCGGGAACCGGCATTGCTTTTGCACAAGGGTAGCTGCTGACATGCAGCACCCCTTGTGCAGAAGCAATCTGATTTGCTTCATTGAAGCGAGAGCAGGTTTCCTGCTCTCCCTTCATTGAAGCAAAGAAGAGTTTGCTATGGCAGAGTGGGAGCCGTGCGCCCGCCCTGCCATAGCAAATGGGAAAGTCCCAGGGGTGGGCACCCAGGGACATTGCAGGAGCCGGCCCTGGGGGGTGGCGGTCCCCAGGGCCATCGAGGGCTCCAGGAGGGGGGGCTGCACGCCCCCCCTTCCTTCAAGTACAAAGCCCCGGGGAGGTGGTGATCCCCAGGGCTTGGGGGGCCCACGAGGACCCCAATTAATAAAGAAAGCCCCAGGGAGGTGGCGGTCCCCCGGCTTGGGGAGGCCTGGGAGACCCAACCGCACTTAATTAGGAATGCCCTGGGGAGGTGGTGGTCCCCGGGGCAGCGTGGGGGCAGGAGTCCCCACACGCATTTTCTAAAACAAAACCCCAGGGAGGCGGCTTGTTTTTTTAAGTTTTTCCATCCGGATTCGAGAATCCAGTGCAAATTCAGACTTTTTTTTTTAATGCTTTTTATTGGCCGTGGGGTCCTTGTAGGATTCCCTGAGCAGGCCTAGGGGGTCAGAGTGTTTCTACCCTGCCCCTTTTCTTGTTTTTCACCTTTTTTCTGTACTGTTTTCTTGTGACTCAGTTACCGAGTCACAAGATGGCTGCCAACACATTTTAGTTTGCAATGTTGGCAGTCAATCAGAATTGAGCTTGCGCTCGGGAGGGTTCGCGAACCCTCCTCGGTGCTCAGATATCAATATTTTTTATTTTCTGAATTTTTGAGCAACAACTGAACGGATTTACACTATTTAAAAAAAGGTTGCTTTCTGAACCAAGAACTACCTTTTTGCCAAATTTGGGGTAATTCCGTTCAGCAGTTCAGGCTGTAGCCTCTAATAAAATATCCTTCGGAAATTAACATGGGGAAAACGCGTTTTCGGGCCCCCCTTTTTTCTCAGCGAATGCTTGACGAATCACCCCAAAACTTTCAAGACAGGAGCTGACCTGAGTGAAACTTTTTTGGGATAATTTTGCAATGATTTGTGAAACGGTGCCAAAGATATTGGCAAAATAAAAAATGCTTTTTGATTAAAAACGTAGAAGAGAGAAACAGAGGTAGGATCAACGATTAGGTCTTTGGTTTATTCAAATATATATATATATATATATATATATATATATATATATATATATATATATATATATATATATATATATATATATATCAGGTAATCCGCTTTCAAATGCGCTGCACCAGAATCTCGCCAGCCGGCAAAGAAACTCGGACACGGACCAATTGGGCGCTGAATTTTCTTTATTGCAGAGTTTCTGTCAAAGACGTTTCGGCTCAACGGAGCCTTGTTCACATGACAACGTTTTGTCGAAAGGACAGCCCTTTTAAAGTGCTAGTGTCAACAAATAATAATTATCACCTGTGATTTCATTAGCATGGACATAGATAACATACTATGATCACTCCATAATAAATTGGAAATTTGAACTAACATGACGTTCATTGCTAGTTATTGAATAACAGTTAAATACCATTAGTGAAAGTTTTTACGTACATACTTGAATATAGGTATATACTACACATGTTAGAGAAAACACAACAACAACAATCATGGTAAAATACCCGTTAATGTGATGCCTGTATTAGTTTTGTTAATGTGGAAAAGGATCAATAGTAAAGTGCAAGTGCAAGGTTCAATTCGTAATATGTGCAAATAATGCTAACAGTACTTAAGTTATGTGCAAATATCGCAAAATGTGCAAAATAGAGCAATTCAAGTATACTGTAAACACTTAATATGTGCAAAATACGCTATTGTTTCCCCTCTTATATTCAAATTCTCCTTATATGGCCCAATATGTTTTGTTCTACACTAAGTACATGCCATAACCAATGTTGTTGTACCTGATAAAGTCAGGTTCTATTTCTAGTCATCTAAATAGCAATAAATAATCAGTGACCATTGATTGAATTCCAATCATGTGTATGTACCACAAATTTCACTATTATCAAATGATCCAAATAATTCATTCCTAGTTCATGCTTTGTGTCCTACTAAATAGTGAATACCATAACCAAACAATAATTCATAACGGTGCACAGATAGTGAAAAAAATGCATTTTTCAATTAGATTTTTCTATTACGTAGCAGCTATAATCAGTCATATATTAAGGATATCTGTTAGGTCGCAGCCTCCCCGTGGTGCACACACATGTATCACCCGCCGGGCGTCCATTGTGCGTGACAACCATGAAGAGGAGACCTCAAGTATCTGGGATTTGATATTTACGGAGTCTCAGGGCAAGCATGTATAGAGATCTTCTGTGATGTTAAGGCCTGCGGGGGTCTTGGTGTTGAGCAGGAGGATATATTTGGTTTCAAGCCTTCTTAGTTTTGCGTCCCTATCCCCTCCTCTTCTACTATTTATCACCGCATCAATCACCCAGTATCTTAAATTGGTGTTGTTGCTTTGGTGACATTCCCTGAAATGACGTGCCACAGGGTAAGTATTGTCACCGTTTGTGATTGCGCGTAGATGTTGGAGGATTCGTCTGTGGACAGCATGTTTAGTGCTGCCTACGTATCTTAGGTGGCAGGGACATTGTAAAACGTACACTGCAAATTCAGTTTTGCAGGTTAGGACTTGACTAATTTGGTGTTCTGTGTCTGTAAAACCATCCTTATAACTTTTGATATTAATTCCATGTTGGCAGGCCTTGCAAGTTTTGCATTTGTAAAAACCTTTATTTTCCTGCCACCATGAGGATTTAACATATGGTTCAGAGTTGGTTACCACTATGTGATCTCGCAAGGATGGAGCTTTACTGAATGTAAGGGATGCTCTCTTAGGGAGATCTTTGCCTATAATGTTATCCCTGGTAACAATAGGCCAATGTTTATCAATAATTCTGCGTACCTGTTTATGTTGTTTGTTGTATCCTGTTATTATACGAAAACAACTTGCTCCCTGTTGTTTCCCACTTCCACTGTTGTCAGTAGATATTAACTGTCATTCAGATTTTTTCACCAAGAGTTCATCCCTTGTAAGGGCCATAGATTTTTGTTTAGCACTTGTTATTAGTTGGCTTGAATATCCTCGTTCAAGAAAGCGTAATTCGCTTTCACTCTGGGCCTGTTCTAGATCTCGGGGATTGCTACAGACTCGTCTCAGCCGTAGCATTTCCCCGTAAGGGATGCTGGAAACTAAATGTGCCGGATGTGAACTGGCAGCATGTAAAATGCTGTTTCCAGCGGTTGCCTTACGGAAAATTCTGGATTCCAAACGCTTATCACCTATATACAGTTCAGTGTCAAGAAATGTTACTTTTTCCTGGCTAAGGGTCGCTGTAAACTTTAAGTTAAGTTCATTGTTGTTTATCTCATGGATGAACCTCAGTGCTCCTTCATGGCTTCCTCTCCACACGACCAACAGGTCGTCGATGAAACGAAACCATGCCACCAAATTGTTACGTATAATGTGTTGATATTCAAGGCCAAGGACCAGCTCCTCCCAAGCCCCCATGTGAAGACATGCGAAGCTTGGGGAGAAGCTGGCCCCCATGGCTACTCCCTGCAAATGGCGGTATAATTGCTGGTTGAAAAGAAAAATGTTATTAACCAAACAAAACTCTAACATTTCAAGGAGCATAACATTGTGTTCATCAAATTCAGGACCCCTTCTTGACAAATAATGTTGAACCGCGTTTAAGCCATCCTTGTGTGTTATACTTGTGTAAAGTGATGTAACATCTAAAGCAATAAGCCAATCACCAGTGACCAATTCAATATCCTTAATTTTCATTAAAAAGTCTCCCGTATCCTGCACATATGATCCAAGTTGATGTACATACCCCTGTAAGAAATAATCTATGTATACAGATGTATGTTCTAGGAGACTACCTCTGGCTGATATAATGGGTCTACCCGGTGGGTGCAGAGGATCCTTGTGCACTTTGGGTATAAAGTACAAGATTGGTGTTATGGGGTTATCGTTCTTAAGGTACTTGAATTCTGCCTCCGAGATTAGTTTAGAGGCTCTCCATTTGGATAGCTTTCGATGGTATTCCTCTTTATTAGTTGTTAATACACGAGCATGGATGCGCTCATAACAAGTTCGATCGTTCAACTGAATTATTATTATTATTATTATTATATCTGATTTTGTAGAGCGCACAGCTACCCGTAGGTTTCCCGGCGCTAAGAGAACAGAAGTAAGAGAGGACAACGGAAGATGAGGAATCGGTTACAGAGAAAATAACCAGGTTTTCACACCTTTGCGGAATTTGATGTAAGATGTTTCAGACCGCAGAGGGATGGGAAGTGAGTTCCAGAGCACAGGTGCCAGGTGGGAGAACGAACGTCCGCCGACTCTGGCACGCTTGAAGCGGGGAACAGAGAATCTGCAATGAGTGGAAGACCTAAGGGTGCGAGAGGGACAGTATATAGGCTTCCTTGTCGTAGTCCTTTTTTGTATATATATATATATATATAATCCAGGAATTGCTTCACAGCAATAGAAAAATGCGCACTCACGAATCCACAATTAGCATATAGAGTTTATTTTCAGGTTAACACGTGTGTTAACCTGAAAATAAACTCTATATGCTAATTGTGGATTCCTGAGTGCGCATTTTTCTATTGCTGTGAAGCAATTCCTGGATTATATGGTAATCGGCTTTTGTGGTCCGCCGATCCTCATGCGCCACCTGGCCCGGGAGAAGAATCCCAGCAGGACCCTGTGCTTTGTTTGGAATATATATATATATATAGATATAGATATATATATATATTTAAACATATATATATATATTCACTGAAAAAACCATAGGTTATAGACCATATATAGTTAGGAATTAGCATTTACAAAACCTTGAAAATTCACTGAAAAAACCATAGGTTATAGACCACATATAGTTAGGGATTAGCATTTACAAAACCTTATGTTACTCGCACAAAACCATTGAAATTCGCATATATAGTTAGTTGCAATAACTATATATCGCGCGCCCGCAATCCACTGCTGATGATGTCACATATTACATCATTCATGACATGGTCAGTGACATCACTGATGACATCACTGATGACATCATCCAGTGACTGTATGTTTCTGTAAAGTTAAAATATGTCTTACATATTGAAGAATGAGTGGATGTATAAGTGTCTGGATGAAGGATTTAGTAGGTGCATGACTGACTGTATGAGAGAGTGATTAAATGTGTCTCACTGAGTGCATGGGTTAGTGACTAAACTGTCTTAATTTGTGCATCATTATATCTGTTGTTCTATAAACTGCTGCATGTGTTGATCAGTAGCTATATGAGTAACTATATGGGTTATTGATTGGTTGCCCAAGTATTTGTATGGGAGAGTGAGTGTGTGTGTGGGGGTGGCTGGGAGGTGTGTGACTCTGTGCATACATGTGTGAACAGTTGATTCACTAGATCTATGGGTTCAAAACTGCATGTGGAAACAGCTGTATGGGTGGTTGACTGTGTACGAGTGTATTGGTGAGTGAATGGATATCTCAGTGCTACATGTCAAAGTAAGTACATATGTAAAACACAGTACATGTGAGAGTTCACATATATAAATTACTGTGCATAAGAGCTAGTGAATGTGTGAGTGGCTGTATGGATCATTGTGAACTTGTATCAGTGATTGTATAAGAGAGTAAATATGTGTTAGAATATGTTTCAATAAGTAAGGTGTGTATAACTGTATAGTTGAGGAAATGGAGGTGTGATTGATTCAGTGCATGACTGACTAGGTGTGTGAGTAACTCCATGGATGAGTGACAGTCTGTGAGTGTCTGTTTACTCTGAGTGTATCTAAGGTTATATTAGAGTCTGAAGAGGTTTATCGTATTATCACATGATTGATGTCATCAGTGATGTTGTCAGTGATGTCATTTGAGTTGTCATCAGTGATGTCATCAGTGATGTCACTGACCATGTCATGAATGATGTAATATGTGACATCATCAGCAGTGGATTGCGGGCGCGCAATATATAGTTATTGCAACTAACTACATATGCGAATTTCAATGGTTTTGTGCGAGTAACATAAGGTTTGGTAAATGCTAATCCCTAACTATATATGTTCTATAACCTATGGGGCCTCATTTATGAAAAGTGACGCATCGCTGCGTGAAAACAGCGATGCGTCACTTTTCACTGCGCACTCCTTGCGACACCAATGATGCGTCATATTTAATGTATGACGCATCATGTCGCAAGGACTTACAGATACGTCAGTATTTCTGACGCATCTGTAAGCGCAAAAGTGACGCATTGCTGGAGTGTGTCACAAAAGTGACGCATCTCCAGCAATGCGTCCTTTCACATGGGGAAAGCCCCATGTGAAAGGGCTTGCATCAGTCTTACGCCTGCTGTGAGGCAGGTGCAAGATTTTGACGCAACCGCATCCTAAAAGTGACGCAGTGAAATCTCATAGATTTCACTGCGTCACTATTACGAGGCTTTTTGCGGGGGAACGCCCCCTCTGCATACATTATACCTGACGCAGGTATAATGTGGCGCAGGGGTTTAAAAAGTGACGCATCTACCTAGATGCGTCACTTTTTAAATATGGCGCAACAAGGCGCATGTTTTACGCCGCAGATGCGTCACAAAAAGTGACGCATCCGCAGCGCAAAACTGACGCAAGGCCTCATAAATGAGGCCCATGGTTTTTTCAGTGAATTTTCAAGGTTTTGTAAATGCTAATTCCTAACTATATATGGTCTATAACCTATGGTTTTTTCAGTGAATTTCAATGGTTTTTTAATAGCAAACATCAAAAGCTTTAAAATGTCAAGTACGTGATAGGTAAAAACATTTTCGTGTTTATGCACGCTGATGTGCTTTGAACGCTGCCCCCCCCACTCTTTTCTTTTATGAGTATTCTCTCTTTGCAGATAGTGAAGGGTAGGTAACGCAGGCCTTTGCCCCCGTTGTAATCCGTCGTGCCTGCTTCTCTCTCCATTTGATTGATTGTTATCCAAGCATTTACTGTTTTAGAATTGGTTCTCTTTGGTTCATTCTCTATTTACAAACAAGCACAGAGTCGCAATACTCTGTTTAATCTTTGCAGATAGTGAAAAATCGTTAAAAAAAACAAAAGGAATCGAGCAAAATCAGTAGGCCACTAATGGGATCTCTTTTTGACCTCGCTAAAATAGAAACATTAGGAACAACCCCTCATGAGAAATACGAAACTAGTGAGAGGAACTGAGCTCGACACCATGATGGCTGCAAGACAGCTCGGCTCCGCCGCCCACCCCACCCAAAATAACGACAAACCCTATGCAAATATTATAAATATATACAACACACCAGCAAAGTAACAGGGTAAAACGTTTTATTAAATAACTATTTACATGGCAGCCTGCTCCAACATCCATCACTGTTCCTGTCGAGGTAGCATAGCTGGCGGCCTAGGGGTGGAGGACCGTTGTGCAAATTGCACGGGGACGACACCATACGCCAAGACTCATCCCCAGTACATCCAGAGCTGATGTCCGACAAGTTGTGTGTGAGGATGCCTTGCTGATGCCACCACCCCCACCACCACCTTTTTGTTGCCTGATCCGGCTAGCTCAATCGATCGAGCATGAGACTCATGCACTCTGATCTCCTTGGCCTCAGTCAAGCATCAATAGTAAGATTTTCATATGTTCCTTGGTCCCTGAGTTGCTTCGATATCACTGCCTTGCCTTGCTGTTTGTGGACCTTACTGCATTGGAAAACAATGTGATGCGGTGCCTCCCTGAACCGCTTGACGGAGGCCCCCGAGAGACGGTGTAATGGCGTGGACTCGGAGGGGGCGCTTGGCTCCGACCCCCTCCCCAAGTCTTGTTGCCCTGGTGTGGCCTGAGATCGCCCCCAACATAGGCGGCTGGCTCACGGGGTCAAGCGAAACTTTTTGCCTTTTGATGACTCTTCCATTCTGAACATTGTCCCACAATCCGTTTGACCTGAACACACGTCCTGCGGTGCCCTAGTCCGACCATCACATATTCTTGCACCAGGAGACGGCGTGGGATGCACTAGAAGGGAGAGGCGGCGCAAACGAGCCTCCCCCACCTCCCCAGGTGGAGGTTTTTCAGGTACACCCCAGCGCTTCACGCAACCAGCTGAGTTGCGCCCGCTCTTGCGGCTACAGCGTCTCGCCCACCATCCACTTGAATTGCGCCCACTCTTGCGGTGCAGCGATAGGTGGCTGCAACAGGACTCTCAAAATGGCGGCCAGCTCTTCGGATTTAGGCCTGGCCCACTAAAACGGCCCTGGGACACCTTGGAACTCAGACGCTTGACTGCTAGGGCATGGACCCCATTCCCAAAAGCGTCCCCTCAGCCTTGAAGATTCTACAAAAGTCACCGGGGCCCCCGACTCCCGCAGACTTCCGGTGGTGAGCGACTGCCATGATTGCTCGCGGAATGGCCACGACGTAGCCACGGGGTGCTCTCATGCTGACGCCAGCTTCAATCTGAAACATCCAGAAACACTGTAGACTACCAATTCGATCAGTTCCGGCGGAGCCCCAACGTGACCCGGAAGAGAAGAACTTGCCCTCCCCTCTTTGACTGAAGGTTCTTGTTGCCTGTCCCTTCTGTTGTCATTTTACAGAATTTTTTGGACTACTGAAAGGGGTTGTGTTCCGACCGCTGGTTGGTGGAGACATTTTGACACTATTCTGGACCTGCGTTGTCGCGTAATGCGTCATATGACGCGCCGCGTTAGCGCACCCGGAAGTGCTCCGGTGCGCGAGGCGCAGCTTCCCGGAAGCGATCCAGAGCGCGGCGCGCAGCGCGTAACGTAAGCATAACAGGTCATGTGACTTGTTAATAAAACTTTTCATTGGTTCATTTTACTTTGGTTATTCTAATGATGAAAGGCTTAGTCATATGACCTAAAAAAAACGCTTTTCATTGCTTTCGAACATTTTTTTTCCCCAAATGATGAAAGCCCCACTTTTTTTTTCTCACTCTGACTTGTAAAGCAAAGGACCCAGATGCATTTACAGTTTATCACTAACAATGTTCCAGGCTAATGTATTTTCTCAGGAAATTTACAACTGTCCTGCAAGTAAAATATTCCTTTTTCGATAAAAAGGGCGTTTCTTCGTCCCATGAGAGAACCGTTGAGCAAAAGAGGCTCGGCCTGCTGTCTTAGTCGCTGATAGGCATGAATATCAGATTCTTATCGATCACTTTATGTTGCAGGAGTAGAAAACACAACAGCCCTTGACCATTTATCTTTACTGCGTTCCTGCGTATTATACCTTTTAACCGTCATGTAATTGGACTGCTTTATTTCACTTGCCTTTTACTGATTCGAAAACAGTGGCTATTATTCAAAACTTTACCAATGTAAGTACTACTACCATGTTTTGTTTTAAAAACCTTTATTGTGAAAATGTCAGTATACAAATACGGGCGTATAACCACGTGGGCCGGCCACGGAGCAAACTGGAATCGTATATGATGAGGGGACATTTACACTGTAGAACAACGTAACGGGCGACCCATTAGGTTGCAAGAACTAAGGTGTCTAACAGTTGCGGAATCGGTGGGCGTACATTTTATAATTAAAGTACGACAGGACAAGTTACAATAAAATTATATAGATATACATTTGCGGGCAAGTACCTTGGGTGACGTTAATTCGAACTTTCAATAGTACAGTAATCAATAACACATCAGAACTTAATATCAATAGGGATGTCCAAATGTTCAATCAGTACTCGTCTCCGCCCGCCATGTGCTTCAAAACTGCATACGTATCTCGTGATATCAAGGTTGGGCAACCAGTACACAACAAGGAGTTACGAGTCCCATTTATACCGGCGCCATTTTGAGCGAGGCCGGGCAAGACCAGGATATAGTCAAAATGTCTCCACCAACCAGCGGTCGAACCAGAACCCCTTTCGGCAGTCCAAAAAGGTTCCGTTAAATGACAACAGAAGAGATAGGCAACAAGAACAATCAGTCAAAAGAGGGGATGCTTTCGTGAATGGGGCCCATGCCCTAGCAGGCAAGCGTCCGAGTTCCAAGGTGTCCCCGGGCCATTTTAGTGGACCAGGCCCAAATCCAAAGAACAGGCCGCCATTTTGAGAGTCCTGTTGCAGCCGCCTATCGCTGTAGCAGCAAGAGCGGGCGAAACTCAGCTGGACGGCGAATGAAACGCTAAGAGACGCCCCACTGCAGATGAAGTGCCGCCACCTGGAGAAGCGGGAGAGGCTCGTTTGCGCCGCCTCCCCCCCCTTCGGGCACCCCACGCCGACTTTCGGCGCAGCATTGTAGGATAGCCACACCAGTACGGCAACTTGCTGGACACCACCTCGATGCCATCCAGATCTCGGCGCGTTGTGCTGCCTTCGGCCTACTGTAGCTGCAAGTGCGGACGCAACTCAGCTGGATAGCGAGTGAAACACCAAGGGGCGCCCCACTGCAGCCGAGGAGCCTCCATCTTGGGGGCGAGGCACCGCATCACATTGCTTTCCAATGCAGTCAGGTCCTCAAACAGCCCCCACTTACTGACGCCACCTCACAGGCCAACGGGGCACCCCACCCCGACTTTCGGCGCAGCATTGTAGGATGGCCACACCAGTGCGGCAACTTGCTGGACACCACCTCGGTGCCATCCGGATCTCGGCGCGTTGTGCTGCCTTCGGCCTACTGTAGCCGCAAGTGCGGACGCAACTCTGCTGGACGGCGAAACGCTAAGGGGCGCCGCACTGCAGATGAGGTGCCTCCACCTGGGGAGGCGGAAGAGGGCCGTTCGCGCCGCCTCCCCCGGGCACCCCACGCCGTCTTTCGGCGCAGCATTGTAGGATGGCCACACCAGTGCAACTTGCTGGACACCACCTCGGTGCCATCCGGATCTCGGCGCGTTGTGCTGCCTTCGGCCTATTCGCACATCGGTCCGCTACTGACGCCGCCTCATGGGCCAACGGATTTTCTACGCTTTTTATAGCCCAAAGCCGCATAACAGGTCATGTGACTTGTTTATAAAACGTTTCATTGGTTCATTTTACTTTTGGTTTCCTAATGATGGAAGGCTTGATCATATGACCTAAAAATAACACTTTTCATTGGATTAAAACATTTTTTTTCCCAAACGATGAAAGCCCCACCTTTTTTTTTCTCACTCGGCAATCCAAAAAGGTTCCGTTAGATGACAACAGAGGAGACAGGCAACAAGAACCATCACTCAAAAAAGGGGAGGGCAAGTTCTTCCCTACCGGGTCACGTTGGGGCTCCACCGGAACTCATCGAATTAATAGTCTACAGTGTTTCTGGATGTTTCAGATTGAAGCTGGCGTCAGCATGAGAGCACCACCATCTCGTGGCTCCGTCGTGGCCATTCCGCGAGCAATCATGGCAGCCGCTCCCCACCGGAAGCCTGCGGGAGTCGGGGGCCCCAAGACTTTTGTAGAATCTTCAAGGCTGAGGGGACGCTTTCGAGAATGGGGCCCAAGCCCGAGCAGACAAGCGTCCGAGTTCCAAGGTGTCCCAGGGCCATTTTAGTGCTGTGGCAGCCGCCTATCGCTGCACCGCAAGAGTGGGCGCAATTCAACTAGATGGTGAGCGAGACGCTGTAGCCGCAAGAGCGGGCGGTAAACAGCTGAATGGCGGATGAGGCACTGTGCAGCAAAAGCGGGCGGAAAACCGCTGAATGGCAAGTGAAACGCTAAAGGGGCGCCCCACTACAGCAGACGAGCCTCCACCTGGGGAGGCCCGTTCACGCCTCCTCCCTCCCCCCCCCCTGGGGCGCCCCACTCCGTTTTTCGGAGCAGCATTGTAGGATGCCAAGACCAGTGCGGCAAGTAAAGGACATCACCTGGGTGCCATCCTGATCTCAGCGCGTTGTGCTGCCTTCGGACTATTCGCACAACAGACCGCTACTGATGAGGCACAGTGCAGCAAAAGCGGGAGGAAAACCGCTGAATGGCAAGTGAAACGCTAAAGGGGCGCCCCACTACAGCAGACGAGCCTCCACCTGGGGAGGCCCGTTCACGCCGCCTCCCCCCCCCACGCCGTTTTTCAGAGCAGCATTGTAGGATGCCAAAACCAGTGCGACAAGTAAAGGACATCACCTGGGTGCCGTCCAGATCTCAGCGCATTGTGCTGCCTTCAGACTATTCGCACAACAGACCGCTACTGACCATTGTTGCTTCTGTTTAAAAAAAATGTTTGAACGTGTTTACTGTTTTTGTTGCGTTGTATATATTTAAAAGTTATTAAAGTGTTATAATCCTACTACTTTGTTGGAGTGCTATATATTTTTAATGTGACACATAATTGTGAAGACTTTGATGTACAAAAAGGCATCCCTGGAATCTTCCGCTTCAGGCTCGGTCCCACACACCCTTACAGTGAGAATCCCCTCCCCAATCACAATACAGGATCGTTATCAGATAGTAGGAACGCGTGTGGTGTGACGGATCTCATGAGGTGGGGGACTTGATCTACTGTAACTCCTTTGAAGAGGGGTGATTCTTTAAAGTTGGGGCCATAAACTACATTCGCACGGCTAGGTGATAGCCTGGGACCGGAATGGACAATCAGACACAGAGGAAGAGGAGTGTCAGAGGGTGCGGTAGTGAATAGAGTGAAAGGGAGGTGTCGGGCGGGCACAGGGTGTGATTCTCAGGGAAAAGCAGCGCAGATGGGAGGAGGTTTATGGCCCATGCATGAGAGAGAGAGCGGGGGTGACCAGAGCGTGGGGGAGATGCTTGCGAGGGTGGGGAGCCATGCTGAGGATCGCCGGCGTGCAGAGAGTGGGTCTGGTCAAGGCATCTAAAATGGCTGCCGTGCACGACAAAAGTGTGGCATTGGAAAAAAGGCAAGATGGCGCAGACAATGTTTATCAATACGGATTAATTTATAACAATTATTTTTAACAAAATATTTACTCGCAGTGACAAAATGGCGGTCAACACTTCCTGATTTCCTTCGAATCGAACGTTAACAGACGTCACGCAGCAAAAAAAAAAAACGCTCACGCGCAGCCGCTGGAAGACATGTATCAACATATATGAGCCTCCTCAGCCACCCTCAGAAAACATAAGGGGTCAGGATACGTCTCCCGTACCTCCTTATACCCTGTAATTTAATTAAAACGAAATACAAAATGGCGAATTCCCGTTTCGCTACCTGTTCGCGACCCGGTTCGCGAACCGGGAAGCGCTTCTACCGTGAAAAATCAATTTTTTTTTTAATTTTCCCACGGGACCCTTTATTAACCCCAACATCATTCCTAGGGGGTCAAGAGGGGTCTACCTTGCCCCCTTTCATTAAATTCCCCCTTCGTTTTTCTCCTCCTCTTGTCTCTCGATCCTACCGAGAGACAAGATGGCGGCCGCTCCGGACTGTTTAGAATGTTGACAGACACCGGAGAGCCAATCAGCTTCGCTTCGCAAAGCTCCATTACGCGACAAGTACGCGAACCGGAGCGCTACCCGGGACGCTGTCACAGATATATACATTTTTTTAAACGTTAATTTCTCAAAATCCACTGGAGCACATATATTGAGACCCAGCAAAGGCACATCGGGCTAACAGTCCCTACAATTTTGCCATGTTTCGTGCAAACCCATTCAGCCGTTCGAGCTAAAAGTGAGGCCAAACGCCCTATGGAAAACTCAATGTTAAAAACGCGTTTTGGGACCCCCCTTTTTTCTAGGCCCCCCCTTGACGAAACCCCCCCAAATTTTCTAGGGCTGCTCAGAAACAAAATGTGCCATTTTCCTGAAAATTTCAGCCGATTCCGTCCACAAACGGCAAAGTTATTAGACATAGAATTTTCAAAAGTCCCATAGAGAAAAAATCCTAACTATATATACCTACTGGCGACCGCCAGTAGGTAATATAGACACATATATATATATTTATCAACTACCAAAGGCCCCCACCCTGGGGTATATAAACAACCCCTAGATGCCTTGGACCTCTTGGGTGGTGTGTCTCTCTAATCAGAAAGCATAAGGATAAGGCACAGGATTCTGTGGAAAGCATTTTGCCAAAGTTTTGCAAACCAAGTATTGTGAGCATTTATATTCTATCTTTTTTAGGGTCGATCTGTGGTATCCTGTGTATTGAACAGCAGTCTCATATGTTAGATACTAATGGTAGACAAGCTCTGTGTTTGTAATTATCCTCAGAGATAGGGTGTGTGAGAAGTAGCAAGAGAGTGAGAGAGGAAGATAAAAGGCAAGACTTACTAAACTTTGACACAGCGCAATGCAGCAAAAGAACTTACCGTGCTGCATCAAAATGGGAGAGCTGGAATGCCCCATAACTACTAACATATGTGCATTCCCGCTCTCTCTCTGTGCCGGCGACCTGTGGCAGCCAAACTCCAATGCAGGCATTCTTGTGCCATGCTGGAAAGGTGCCCGTTCCTGCACAAAAACAATCCTAAGAGGCATTCTCCTTTTTCTATGTGTGCTGCAGCAAGAAAATGGAAAAAACGAAATTAACATATTTCTTCTTGTTCTGCCTCACCTGGGAAGTCATAGCATTTGGACACATTCCCAGGTTTACTAGTGTTAGTAAATCTGGGAATGAGCCAAAAACCATGGGTGGATGCCTGGGAACGCCCATGCTCCACCCATGGAACGCCTTCCCAGTGATGAGTACCGCAAGGCAGTGACTTCAGATTTACAAGGCCACGGGAGGTGGCTCTGCATGGTATAGTAAATCTCACCGAAGCCCTTGCATTCCCTTGTGCCGTTTTGTGTAACAGTGGCAAAGCAACAGCTTAATAAATCTGGGCCAGGTGCGTGTATGTTCATGTGCGTATTCATATGTAACATGGTTTTGTGGAAAAAGATGTGGTTCTCTACACATGGGCCAATCCCTTTGCATGAGCTCAGACCAACACTTTCTAGATTGTCTTCCACCTACAAATATAGAGTCCTGAAGAGTCCCACAAACCCAATCCTCTGCTCTTGATGGCTGACTGCCTCAAAATCACTACAGGTGAGTTGAGAGACAGTGAGGGTCAGATTAAGAACTATGAAACTATGGTCATCTAGATGAGGTGCAACATGAAGTCAAAGGAATGAGACCCTTGTGTCTGAATAACAAATAACAACCCTCTGATTTCCAAAAATGTGGTGCTACCTTGATTTAATACTAAAGGATTGTCCAGCTCTGTAGTGGCCTTTTTTTGTGGGATCGTTTGACACAAAAATCATGACCATGACCATGAAACACAGTGATACAGCCATTATGTTGACTGCCTCACTTGGGTGGTACACAAAAACAGAGATTCCCCTTTCATAAATAAAAAATCAAAACTAATGCATATGGTAACTTGGCAAACCAAGTGGAAGAATTATGTGATGTGCAGCACTGTACGAAGAATTGAATCTTTAATATACATTAAAAAGGAAAAAAATCAAAAAGGAAAACATCAAGGTTGCTGTGAAGTAATATTAAACAAATTCAAAACCTAAGTATAAACCATATATTCAAATATATTGTGCTTTATTAAAAATCATTTCACATATCCCAAAGTATATGACAAAGTGCAAATGCATACATTGACAAAATTATATAGACATTATAACATATACATCAGTACAATTATATATATATCATTCATGTAATTAAAAACAATGTGCTTATACAATGAAAAGATTATCAAACAACTGTCAATGCAGCGTTCACTTGGGTGGTAACCATGTATTACCCCTTGCCTTGGTTAACACAGCACACACCGAACATTCACTCATGTCAAATTGCTATCCAGCCACTGTCTCTTCTTCTCCACTGGTCCCTACACTATCTCTCAGAGTGTTGGATCTTCCCACAACTATCAGAAATTGGAATGCATTTGCCAAGTGGTGAGAATAACACAACCATTTCATCTACATTTTGCCGTGTTACATTTTTTAGTTTTGTTTGAGACTGAGGCTGCAACCTGGTTTATACCCACTGAGTTGCCTCAGAAAACCATCGCTTTGTCCTCTGTGACTCTGGAAGGCTACCCTCATTACAGGATATATAGTTACTGCCTTTGAGTGGCTGTTAGTCCTTTCTACCTACTCTCACATATAGGTCAATTACCTGACTAGATTTGGAGAAGCTGGAAGGATGCACTGCAAGCTCTAGAGAGGTACTTCTTTTACTTTTGAATTTGTGCCACCCATATGTCACTTTTCAGATGTTAAAAATGATGCAAAAGTGGCGCAAGGGGGTTGTAAATAGGCCCCCTAATCTTTATGTTGACCAGGAAGGGACTCACTGTATCAGGAAGCACTGCACAGCACAGAGAGGTGTGGCTCTCCCCTGCACTCCTGCACCACCGCTGTGCATATAGCACTTGCACACCTCCAATTGATGCTTCTCAGAAATCAGACTGAGACTATCTCGGGGATGGCTCCATTTGAATTCCTGTCTTCAGAACTGCAGGTGTGCTTAAGGAACAACATTAGTACAATAGAGCAAATTCTACAATTCTGCAGCAGGTCTAGGAAAACAGTAAGTTAAACAGAGGCCACCTGTACGTGTTTTTTTGTTGATCCAAGATCATCATTTGACTCGAACCCTAGGGCGAAATAATGGGACGTCTTGAAGAAGATGGGGGTCCTTAACGTTCTTCTTACAGTTCTTATTAATTTGCATGCCTTCACCCCTGCACGAGTAAGATATGGAAGAAAAGGCGAGCTTACTGACCCTTTTAAGATTGAGATAGGTGATTGCCAGGGGTGTGTCTCGGCACCAACCTTGTTTACACTTTATATTAATGACTTAGTAAAGGCACTTGATTTTGCTGGCAATGACGCCCTAAAATTGGGTCTCCGCAAAATCTCTACCCTGCTCTTCTCAGACAACATGCTTTTAATTTCGAAAGCTCTGTGCGGTCTGCAGGCATTAGTAGATTGTTCCCTAAGTTCTTTTTCAGTGAAAGAGGTCTTGAACTAAACATTAACAAAACCAAGTTCAAGGTGTTCAATCCGTATAAAGCAGGGAGGGCAAACATTCTGGTACAGGGGGTCTTTGGAGCAAGTTCAGGAGTTTGTATATTTAGGGGTTTGACGGACAAGCAGACTTAGCGTATGTTAGGAAGAGCACCCTGAAATGTCAGAAGAAAGCTGGTGATTAAATTGCGAACAAAAAAACACAGGCCTGACCTCTTGCCCCTGCAGTGGAGATCTATAACGTAAAAGCAAAAAGTTCTGCTATGTATGGGTCAGCGATATGGGGATATGAGCGCGGACAAACTCGCTAAAGTGGAAAATTGGGGGCTTATTAACAACGGCCAGCGATAATCATCGCTGGCCGTGCTTAGCGATAATTATATTATCGCAGGCTATCTCTGGTATTTATCGTCCTGGTAGCGCGTAATTAACAACGCATTACTCCAGGGCAATAAAAATTCCAGAGATAGCAAGGTTATCTCCCTTTTGCAGGGAACAACGCTGGTTCTCCAGAGATGTTGACTGAGTGACTGAAGTTTTTATTAAGCGCTTGAATGCCGCGGCGTCTTGGCACTGTAGAATAGAACCTGATGTGAGACAGATCAGGGCAGGGAGAACAGCCATGTTTTCAGGGATTTTCTGAATCTCAGTTTGGAGGCTTGTGAGCGAAGTTCGACAGGCAATGAGTTCCAGAGTCTGGAGGCCTGATTAGAAAATGATTTTCCACCCCAACGCACTTTCCGGATTCTAGGCCCGCAGACCAGGTCTTGATTGGTCGATCTTAGAGTTCGGTTGGGCACATAGCGCGGGAGGAGTTTGGCCAGATCGAATGTCTGACATGATATCGACAGACAGAATATCGAGATACAAAAATATCGGAGCAAAAATATCGACATCAAAAATATCGGAATCCTATCTTCATAAAGGTAAGTACAAAAATATCGAGAAAAAAAATATCGTAGTACAAAAATATCGGAATCAAAAATATCGTTTTTTTAAATGTATTAATAATAATGTAAAAATAATGTTAAAATACATATAATTTTACAAATATTAAATAAAAATATTAAAACAAAATTAAAACTAATACATATACATTTAAAATAAATAAAACACTTAATAATGTAATGTAATTTTTTTTTAATGTTATTTATTTGATTTAATGTAATATTTATTTATTTTTACCCTGTACGCCTGTACCCCAAAAACCCCAAACTGACCCTGAACCCTAAAAATATCCCTGTACCCGAAAAACCCAAAACTGACCCTGAACCCTAAAAATACCCCTTTACCCAAAAACTGAAAACTGACCCTGAACCCTAAAAATACCTCTTTACCCAAAAACTGAAAACTGACCCAGAACCCTAAAAATACCCCTTTACCCAAAAACTGAACACTGACCCTGAACCCTAAAAATACCCCTTTACCCAAGAACTGAAAACTGACCCTGAACCCTAAAAATACCCCTTTACCCATGAACTGAAAACTGACCCTGAACCCAAAAAATACCCCTTTACCCAAAAACTGAAAACTGACCCTGAACCCTAAAAATACCCCTTTACCCATGAACTGAAAACTGACCCTGAACCCTAAAAATACCCCTTTACCCATGAACTGAAAACTGACCCTGAACCCAAAAAATACCCCTTTACCCAAAAACTTAAAACTGACCCAGAACGCTAAAAATACTCCTTTACCCAAAATTAATTAATATAATATAATTACCAATTAATTAATTAACAATAACAATAAAGTAAATATATTAGCACATTAGCTGTAATTAATGTAATTTAATAATTAATATTATTTTTCCCAATTAATTAATTAAGAATATCAAAAAATTATATATAAAAAAAATACTATAATTAATGTAATTAAATAATTAATATTAATTACCAACTATTTAATAATTAAAAATATGTACAAAATTATATTAATTAATTAACTAATTAATATAAATTAATTACCAATTAATTATTAATTTAAATATGTACAAACATATATTAATTAATTAATTATTATTAAATTACTTCCCACCCTATTCCCCTATAAACCCATAACCCACTACAGAATATATTTATCAATTAATCAATTAATTAAAATTAATTAAAAATAATTTCTCAATTAAGTAATTAACAATTCCTACTAATTAATAATTAATTTAACATAATTAAATTACTTCCCACCCTATTCCCCTATAAACCCACAACCCGCTACAGTAGTAAAAGACAATATTTAATTAAATTACATTAAAAATAAATAATAAAACATAATAAATGCAATATAATATACACTAAATTTATTTAAAAATTGATATTAGTAACATCGAAGTTATTTATTTCGATATTATTGACATCGATATTTAAAACTTCGATATTACTGATATCATACTAATATCGATATTAAGACTGTCGATATTACTTACCTTCGATATTGTGTCCCATCGATATTTAAACTTCGATATTATTGTATATCGATATTTAAAACTCGATATTTTGTCTGTGTACCGGCCAGATCATCTGATCCTTTTCCGTGAACGGCTTTGTGGGCCAAGCAGAGGGCTTTAAACTGGACTCTGCGCTTAATTGGCAGCTAGTGCAGCTCTCGAATGGCCCGGGAGGTGGGGTGACGCTTTGGCAGGTTCAGGAGAACCCTGGCGGCCGCGTTCTAGATAGCCTGCGGCTTGATCAATTGCTTCTCTCCCGTACCGAGATAGAGAGAGTTGCAATAATCAACCCGAGACATTACTAGGGCAGCAATGACAGTCTTTTTTAAGGTGGGTGGAATAAAGGGCCAGATCTTTCCAAGTACCTTCATCATATGAAAACAAGCTGAAGTGACTTGGTTCACCTGCGCTGTGCAGGAGAGGTTTTTGTTCAGTAAGAATCCGAGGTTTCTGACCTTCTCGGCTGGGGTAGGACAACAGCCGGCTTCCGGGGGCCACCATAGCTGACTCCATATCGAGGGCTTCTGACCGAATTCTATGATTTCAGTCTTCTCAGTATTTAATTTGAGAAAGTTTTGTCTCATCCAGTTTTTTACACTGAGAAGGCAATCCCTGAAACGGCCTGCGGTTGCTTCAATGGAATCGGAGACCGACAATATGATTTGCGTGTCGTCTGCATAAGACACTAATCTCAAGCCATGGGATTTTATCAGTTTCGCCAAGGGGGTGACCTATAAATTGAACAAGGTTGGTGATAATGCCGACCCTTGTGGGACTCCTCCGGGAAGAGTAAATTCCTCTGATTTAAGTCCATCCCAGTGGACTTGTTGGATTCTGCCTGTCAGAAATGATGCTAAGAGGGCTAGAGCGGCATCGGAGATGCCCAGATTTTCCAGACGACTCAGTAGGACCGAATGATTGACGGTGTCGAACGCCGCGGTTAAATCAAGTAATATGAGGGCCTTTCTTCCGCCGTCGTCCATGGTCTTCCTGATATCCTCTGTTGCCATTATAAAGGCTGACTCAGTTCCCTGCAATAGGGCAATTACCTTGCTGATACGACCCACAGGGTCGTGTGGAGAAGTGTGGCTCAATGGTTAGAGGAGGCAGACCATGAAGCAGAGGTCAAACCCGGGACCAGGGTTCAATTCCCGACGCGGTAGGGTCTTGAGCCCAAAAATGTCCACAGACTTGATAATTCTCGCTTCGGTGCCTGCTCGAATCACGGGTTCACACTCTGCAACTCCGGGCAATAACTTGCTTCATCTCCACTATGGCCCCCCGTGGCGGGATGCCTGGCTTTCACCTTGGGGGTGCCCATTACAGGTTATCTCACAGGGAAAAACCAGGACGGGTTCCCAAAGCAAGCACTTAGAGACTGTTGGTGATAATGCGCTATATAAATATAAATTACAAATTACATAATCCACCCCCTATGTTAGGAATGGCTAAGTCAGGATTTTAGCAGACGTTAGATATTTGCGAGAACTTAGTCAAAATCTAATGTGTGCTAAAATCATGTGGGCTGCCTTGTAAATATTGCGATGTAAACATCAGCGATATTTGCAAGGTAGTCCATCTGGGGTACGCCCAGTAATGCCCACTTTGCATCTCATTGGAGATGCAAAGAGAGCCGTTGGGAAAAGGGGTGCTAACATGAGATTATGCATTTTAGCACCCTCTTTTAGATAGGGCCCTGGTTTTATCTCTGCTTTTTTGGCTTTGTAAGCCAAAAAAGCGGAGATAAAGCCC
Organism: Lissotriton vulgaris; assembly: GCF_964263255.1. Taxonomy (NCBI): domain Eukaryota; kingdom Metazoa; phylum Chordata; class Amphibia; order Caudata; family Salamandridae; genus Lissotriton; species Lissotriton vulgaris. The sequence goes on along the minus strand of NC_141695.1, from coordinate 1,158,501,709 downwards.
TTGCAAATATGCCCCTTGGTTCGTCAGGAGGATTATTAAATCTCCCTCAGAGCGGTCCACGTCTTCCCCCAATTCTTAGATGATTTTTTTACGATCGACTTTTGCTTGATGCTTAGACCCATTTTAGGTACAGGCTCTGGCCACAGTTGGAATCGAAAGCCTATCTTTAAAGGTATTTCTTAGATCTAGTGGCTGCGAGAGGATTCCCTGGCTTGCCTCCATTAAATCTGGGTTCTATGACATTGGCTTGGCTTCACTGTGGGAAACCATCGATGTAGCGAAGTCAGTCCCACTTTCATTGATCAAGGAGTGTTTTAAGGAGTATTTATGGGTGCGAAAATTGAAAAAAAGTTAAGGCAGGAAGTCTGACCGATACCATTTTAGACCACAAGATTATCCCTGTATACGAACCGTTCCTTGACGTTGTTCCGGTGTGTTTAGCAAAACAACTTTATTTAAAGTGGAGGAATGATGTTTTGCCTATAAGCAGTGTCTGTATCAAATCGGGGGAGAAGTTATGCAGCTCTAGCAAGGGCCCCTCTCGCAATCTTTTCATACATTGTAGCCATGCACCCTAAAAGAGCCCTATCCTAATAGACATGGGGCAGACATCTGGAGGTTTAGCGGGGTCTAGCCGCCTCTTAGAAGCTCTCTCCTGCTTTGGATACGTTTTGAAAACCACCATATTGCCAAGGGCCGGGGCAGAGTCAGTGCCGGGGGGGCAAGGAAAAGAAAGGAGGCGGGGTCTGAGGATGAAAGGCAGCAGAGAAGGGGGTTCAGGGCAGCGATGAAGAGAGGAAGGAAGAAAGAACGACAGAGAGCAAAGGAGCAAACATTAAGGAAGCCACGCATGAGACTGACGCCGGAGAGGAGGGAATGGGAAGCCAAGTGCGGGAAAATGTGTTGAGCAGCGGGCATGGGCAGAAGTAGGGGCCGGGCCGAGACGGAGGGCTCAAGGGGGCATGAGCTCAGGGCTGCAATGCCTGGGGCCTCGGGGGGCAGGGCAGAGTCAGTGCGGGGGGCAGGAGTGTCTGCTCCAACATTAGACAGGCACTCGAGGGCTGGGGTTGAGTCAGTGCGGGGGCAGGACTGTCTGCCCCAACTTTACAGGCATGGGAGGACTGGGCAGAGTCAGTGCGGGGGGCAGGGCTGTCAGCCCCTACATTACAGACACGGAAAGGCCAGGGCAGAGTCAGTGCTGGGGCAGAGTCAGTGCCGGGGGGGGCAAGGAAAAGAAAAAGAGGCGGGGTCTGAGGATGAAAGGCAGCAGAGAAGGGGGTTCGGGGCAGCGATGAAGAGAGGAAGGAAGAAAGAATGACAGAGAGCAAACGATCAAACGAGCAAACGAGCAAACGAGCAAACGAGCAAACGAGAAGGAAGCCACGCATGAGACTGACGCCGGAGAGGAGGGAATGGGAAGCCAAGTGCGGGAAAAGGTGAGTTGAGCAGCGGGAGGGGGCAGAAGTAGAGCTGAGTAAAGACTCGGAGGGCTGGAAGAGCAGACGGAAAGGGAGTGCAACGGGGCAAATATGGCCGCTCAGTGAGGACTGCGCACCCCGCCGGCCACCAAATATAGAAAAAAACAAGCACTCACCAGAGGACGACTTCTTCCGGCGGAGGTCGGGGCAAATGACAAAATAAACGGCTGCAAAAAAAAAAAAAGTAAACGCCCACCGCCGCATGACGTTTTAAAAGGGGCGGAGAGGGAAAAAATGTACGGAACGACCACGAATCGCCTCGGACAATGACGGACGCCTCTCTCTTCCAATGGCTAGCCTCCATTTATGGAGCTAGCCAATGGAAGAGAGAGGTGGGACAAAGCCACATACTGTTCTCAAAAGATTTTGCCTGCGCGAACGCTGCTGCGCAGCGGACGCCAGGTGAAACCTAAAAACAAAGTGAACCATTTACTCCAAAACCACCCCAATGTCTTGAAGGGCACCTTAAACTCTAGCCCTCCTGTGCTCTGCCCCTGCTCCACACTCCGGCCACTGTTTGTGCCCACAGTCCAGTATTTTGCTTTAAAACTTTCATGGGTATTGTGAGATAAGTCTAGCTAACCCGTTAAACTGTTGTCCTTGTTTATGAAGAGAGGGCAGGGACTGCAGTGGAGGACGGGCAGCAGGGAAGAGGGAAAGCTGCCATAAAAAGACACAAATAGAGAAAAGAACAGACATACATATAGCAAAGGTAAAAAAATTATGGGGCGATATACAGGCAAAGAAAGGAACATAGAGAATATGGAGAGTCAGAAAGAGGGAGAATGTGATTGATTGAACACTAACTACGAAATGAAATGTTGGTGATACTCTGCTGTTTATAAAGTTTACCCTAAACTGCGATACATACACACACACGCACACACACCCACGCACACTCACAGACACACACACATATATAAATATATTATTTTTCAAAATATAAATATAGTCTGATTATCATGTTAAAATTGACCATACGCAATGTAGGCCTCAGTTTAAATGATTCACACTAGCATCAACTATCTTTTGGATGTTGTGCATTTTTCTCTTTCTCTTATTTCAGGAGCCAAGCTGTAACTGCTAACTTTGAATTTCTTATATTTAATTGGTTAAAGTTTCTCTGCACATGGGTATGTGTGTGTGTTTCAGAGAGACTGGATAATGAATCTCCACACCTGCACCAAGGACAGGCTGAATGCAATGTATCATTCTGCTACAAGAGATCTCTTGATTGTCATTGTGTGATGGCCTTTGAAGAAAGTTGATCTCTCGACATCATGAAATAATGCTAATTTGGTTTTCCCTCCAGGGAAGTGGTAGGGAGTGTTGCTTATCTGAAAAAAATGTGTTATAATAGTGCATTGCTGAAGTAATTAGATTCATATGCCTCTTTTCACTCGCTTGTGCGGGGAACGAGATTTTGATATCAATTTATGATTATGATAAATTTAATAAAGAATCCCATTCATCTGTTTTGGACCGCTTGTATCTGTCATTGAGGAAAGGACCACCCCCGCATTGGTTAGACAAACCCCATTAACTGACGTCACTCTGAAGAACCACTTACAACTGATGAGGTTTCAAAAAGTTTATATAAAGATTAATTTGAATACGATACACTCCACTCAGGATAAAATCTCAAAAGAATACAATATACAAAATCAATTACAACATCAGCTGCTTAAGCTTCGATGTGAAGTGGTTCCTTCTGAGTCATCTGCAGTAAGATAAAACAATAATCAAGTTAAAACTGTCCCTACTCTATGCTATGTGACAACCCTACTTCGTACGTTTCTTCCCTAAAAAGGTGTCAGCAGTTTGACTTCCAAAGAAGTTCAAACTTTCTTTAGCCTCTAAAGGAAATCTTAAGTTCCAGAAGCAGTACCCTATCTGCCTACCCATCCGCTCTCTAAGGGTCCTCGGCCTACTGCTCCTATGCGCTTCTGATGTTTCATCGCATCTGCTCAAGGCATCTACCCTTCCCCCTTGCTCTGAGCAATTCGTCTCGCTGTTCCTAATCTCCCAATAGCTACGCTGATGGTTCTGCTCTCCTCCCCGGGGTGCTGTCCCTAAAATACACAATCACAGTGTGGGTGGAACGCCCCTTGACGCCCACCACGGACTTTCCCCGATGATGTCAACTTCCTGCTTCTTCCATTGGTCCACTCTTTGTGTCGTCCGTTAAGTTGACCCTTCTCCTTTGGATGTCACCTTCATCATTTCATCGTCGACATTTATTGATTCTTTCAGATCATGTAACATATGAATTTAGACAAGGCCTTAACTCTATGTCTCTTAACTTAACCCTGCTAGGTCCTGTGAATGGTCTTGTCAAAACATAGTCTACATTCAAAGTGTCTCTCATCACGTTCGAGCAATAAGCTCCGTCCGGCATTGTCACCTTAAATCTAACAAGTGCTAGACTTCTCGGCTCTCACGTCCACCTCAAGCTATTTACGACCTTCACAAGCCCTCTAAATTACATTCATGTGACTATGCTCCTTCGAACTCTTGACCAGTTAGGTTACAAACACAAATGACCTAAACTCTTCCAGCATTCCTACAGAAACCTTCTACACAGTATAACCTTTGGCATACATTTATATATTCGAACTTCAGCAAAAAGCCCTAGTTATACTTAAACACATTCTACATCAAATATATGTACTACATAGAATACGACTGTATAGAATATAACTTATACATTTTCCTTGGTTACATTGTCATGTACGTGAGTTCTCTTATATATTTATCCATGCTTCTCCGTTTAAAGTTACACATGTTAAAGTTACACACGTACACGAATTCTACTGTGCACGTTCAATATTTCCTAAGCATTTCTACACATTTCTATATATATATATCCATCATGTATACGGGTCTTCTAAATCTAATGCATTTTAACATGTGAATACATTTACATTTCCTATACCATGCTATCACATTCATTGGCCTTTACACTATAGTTGCCAACTTTACATTACAATATGCGTTTATTCCTACGTTTATAATATACGCATCTAGATATGGTTACTATATACTTTGCATTCAAATTGCGCTCTCTCAGTTCCCCCCTTTGATGACTTTTAGGAGTCATCACTAAACGCAATTTGAATACATCCATTATATAGAACTAGTTACATCAGTTCCCCTTTTTATCGACTCAAGTGTTCTCAAACTTTTATACTGTTGATCTTGTAGAACAGCTAGTCTCCTTTCTTGGTCTCTCATCGATCTTTGTAACTGGTTCGACCTATACCACTTATATAATTTTACTAATCCCAACAATGTAATTATACAAATTAATGCTATTAATACAGGCTTTAGAATATACCAAACTATACTTCTGCCTAGATTGGCAAACCAACTTCCAACCTTTCCCATTCCATTTCCTACTTTTTCCCAAACATTTATTTTTGATAAATCTTCAATTTCCTGATGAATCTGTGTAATGTTCTGTATGACTTTCTCAAGTGGTTTTGAATTATCAGGAATATAAGTACAACATTCCTGAACTTTCAAAGCTTTACAAACTCCGCCTTCCTTTGCTAATATTACATCTAAAGCAAGTCTGTTCTGTAAAACCATAGCTCTAATCGACTGCATCTCACCCTCTACTAACATTAATGATCTTGCAGTGCTGGCAGACAATCTATCCACGACTGTCGCTAACCTTCTAATCTTAACATCGTTAAGAATCAAACCTAACAATGGAAACATCGCTCCAAATACATCTCCTACTACTTCTGCATCTCCTACTTCCCTTTTCGTTCTCCTCGAAGCCTTTCCTTCTATAATTGCTAAATCCTTTGCATGATATATTTTGGGGAAGACAATTGCCAAGTAACACGAACCATACCAATTGTCTGGAAGTTTTACATAGGCATTTCTCCCACATACAAAATACACATTCGGAATAGCTTGCATCCCTTTCATAAAATCTTTCGTGTAATACTCCAGTCTAAAAGAGTGCTCGCAACTAACTTCACCTACAAATTCACTCTCATAATACGTTTTGCTTCGAGTTAAACATAACTTTCCTTTCTGCGTTCTATCCAATGCTATTGGACCATTACTCCCTTTCTTTTTATGTGCCTTCTCTTCTTCTGTCCAATCTATTTTCCATTGTCCTGACATTTTTAGAATCTTCTGCCGTCTGCATCGATCATCTACTTGTGCTATAAACCTTTTCTCTACTTCTGATACTTTGCAAGTCAGATTATTTCTACGTGCATATGATGTATCTAATGTGTCCCAAGGAAGAAAGAATTTAGCCAGTCTATCTTCCTTTTTGTAGTAGTCCCACTTATTCATTTGCTTATAATTCGGAACTTCAGGCAGTACCGAATCATAATTTGAAAAGTAGTACTCAAATCCTTCTCTACCATAGAATATACTAAGCAGTAAACTACATGTTATCCCATAAGTCAATGGGAGATGGTGATATCTAATGCCTTCGTCTACAGAAGCCGGCAATTGCATACAAACGTAGCAATCTTTGGCCTCCATGGCATCGATATATTCATACAATAATTTAGCATATGCATTTGACCTAAAGTTTCCCTGTGACTCGTCTATATGTAATCTACGAGTTTCATCTGCAAGTAACGCCTTTTCACGTATAACATTGCTCTCCTCCTTCTTTCCCACAAGAGCAGGTTTCAAAGTCGTTACAATTTTTACATTCGCTATTCTTTTATCATTCTCATGTCCTGTCATGTAAGATATCGTTACTACTATGATTATGAGAAATATCACTATTGCTATAAGTGTACCTACTATACATCTAGCTTTTCGGTTTGGGTTGCCGTTCTCCACGTTATCAAAACAGCGTACCTCGTTCTCTAGCGAAAGTTCTCTTCCCAGTCTTTGGTTGCTTGTTTGCTTTCACAGTCTTTAAAGTGCTCTTTATCAACAGGTATCTTTTTCACCACAATGTCTTTTCCTCTTCTTAGCAGCAGACAACCCTAGCCCTTCTCCGTCCACTAAATGTAATCCCTAAGTTTATTCTTCTTTCCACTCGGCGCTAGGTTATCTTCTTCTTTATAACATACGTACAAAAGTCTTTTATGCATCAACAATTATTTTCGGACCTGCAGCTTTCACAACAATGATCAATAGTTCAAAGCGAATAACTTTTTCTTCTTCTTCTGTCATTTGCTGACCAGCCGTTGGAAATTGTAATCTTTTTAGCACTAAATCTTGAATTTTACTCAAACGTGGGGGTATGGGAAGTGTGAAAGTCAGTAACCCCTCAGTCTCGAGTCCAGGCGCCAACATCCATATCTCCACTGCCACAAATGGATCGAGATTGATTACTTTCACACTCTTCACTCTCCCAGATTTCTGTCCCCAATACATCTGCTAGATAAGTCCACTCTGGGGTGGCGTACCTTCTGCAGGGCACACGTACCCTTCTTGATCTTCGTGGACTCTCAGTTCCTGAATCTGTCGTCTCTTCCTCCTGATCCGATTCTTCAGCGATCGGGGCAAGAGTTCTTTCCTTTTTCCTTTCCGAACTTGGCCTTTTCCTTCTCTCCGGCCAACTGACTTCTTCACTCTTTGTCTTTCCGCTCCTTGTTCCAGGACCTGTCTCTTGGTCACTCTCAGTTTGCTCGATATCTGTGTCAGATTCCCAATTACTTTCTTCTCCTGAGGCGACTTCGGTCCCACTAGTGTCCTGACCTTCGTCGTCCTGTTCCAACACAGTTTCAGCTTCTTCGATCACCTCCACAGCTTGGCTTTTCCCCTCTATGGCTTCTCCGTTTCCCGCCGGATTCTCATCCGAGAGAGGAGCTGTGTCTTCTGGAGGTGTTGGCACTCTTCGGGTGTGTGAGGCATGTATCCAGTTTGGCAGACCTCCACACTTCACTGCGGTATTCGTTACAAGTATGACTTGAAATGGTCCTCGCCAACGCACGTCTAAGCAGTTCTTCCTGACATGCTTCTTCACCAGGACCCAGTCTCCTGGACTCAGGTCGTGGCACAAATCTTGTACTGATGGAACCTCTGCAGCCTGGACCTGGAGGGACACAGAATTAACGGCATCAGATAGTCCCTTGCAGTAGTCCAAGATCAAATCGTCTGTGATGTTCACTAGCGCTGCAGTCGGAACCGATGGCAATCTCATAGCTCTCCCCATTAGCACTTCATGTGGAGAGAGGCCTGTTCTTCTATCAGGTGTGCTACGTATGCTCATAAGAACTACTGGAAGTGCGTCTGGCCAACTCAGGGATGTCGATGAACAAACTTTAGCCAGTCTGGACTTGATAGTACTGTTAATTTGCTCTACGATCCCTGAAGCTTCTGGTCGATAGCTGCAGTGTAACTTCTGATCGATATTCAAAGCTGAACATAGCATCTTCACCACTTCGCTATTAAAATGAGTTCCTCTGTCTGATTCCAAAGAGGATGGCACCCCAAATCTTGGTATCAACTCTCTAAGTAACAATTTTGCTACTGTAAGTGTATCGCACCTACGTGTAGGGTAAGCCTCAACCCATCTTGAAAATATGCAAACAATCACTAGCACGTATCTGAGTCTGTTGCATGGAGGCATTTCTATGAAGTCAATCTGCATCCTATTGAAAGGCCCCCCAGACCTTCCTATGTGACTCAAGGTAACTGGTGTTCTCTTTCCCACATTTAGTTGCTGACAGATCGTACATCGCTGACACACTGCTTCTGCCGCTACTCTAAATTTAGGGTTAAACCACGTTTGTCTGAATACTCTCACCATAGCATCTCTTCCTATGTGTGCTGATCCATGCAATTTCCTTGCCATTGGACTAACAAGCTCATTTGGTAATACTGCCCTTCCATCGGCAGAAACCCAGAAATGCATCTCACTTTTTTCACACCCTGCTGTTTCCCAGCTCTTTTTCTCATCATCGGGTGCATTTTCCTGTACAGCCCTCAATTCATCCCACGTATCCACCGTGTCTAACAACATGGTCAATTCAGTTCTTTCCTGGATTCCCCCCACTTTTGCATCAGTGTGAGAATATCCCTGCTCTGCGCAGTAACGCGCTACCTCATCTGCATATTTGTTTCCTAGTGATACAAAGTCCGTATTTTTTTGTATGTGCTACACATTTGACCACAGCTATGGCCATAGGTTTTTGCAAAGCCTCTAACAGTAGTTTCACGAATTCTCCATTCCTAATAGGAGAACCCGAGGAGGTCATATAACCTCTTTGAGACCATAACTGCCCGTAATCATGAACTACGCCGAATCCATACTGACTATCAGTGTATATAGTGACTCGAAGTCTATCGCCTGCTAAGCAAGCCCGAGTCAAAGCCACAATTTCAGCTACCTGTGCGGAGTGTACTCCTTCCAGGCAAGCGGCTTCTATAACTCTGGTAATCGTACATACTGCATAAGCTGCTCTCAGCTGACCGACATCGCTTCTTACACATGAACCATCGACGAAGAAAATTTCGTCTGGGTCTGTCAATGGCTCATCTACGATATCGGGTCTTGGTTTGGTACATAGTTCAGTCACATCGAGGCAGTCATGTTCTGTACAATTGTCGTCGTCCACTTCATTCGGAAGTGGCATCAAGGTTGCAGGATTCAAGACAGAGCATCTCTTTAGGGTCACATTCTCGGCAGCCAGTATGACCTGCTCGTAGCGTGTGAGCCTGCTATTCGTCAGATGCTGAGTCTTCGTCCTTGTCATTAACAGTTCTACAGAATGTGGTACATACACCTCTAACGGATGACCCATAACTACGCTCTCAGATCTTTCAATGCTGACACCCGTTGCAGCTACGGATTTGAGACATCCGGGCAACGCTGCGGCTACTGGATCTAATGTAGCCGAAAAGTACGCCACTGGCCTGCGCGCATCTCCATGGACCTGTGCTAATACCGCTAAAGCGCATCCCTCTCTCTCGCAGCAGTAAAGCAAAAAAGGTTTCTTATAATCTGGCATTCCTAAAGCCGGGGCGCGACATAAGTCTTCCCTTAGCTGCAAAAATGCCATCAAACAATCCTTGTCCCATGGTACCGGATCACTTACTCCCTTGTGCGTCAGTTGTAATAACGGTTTTGCCTTCAGTGAAAAGTTGGCTATCCACTGTCGACAGTAACCGACCATGCCTAGAAACATCCTGACTTCTCTTTGTGTTGTAGGCGCGTTCATTTTCATAATCGCCTCTATTCTGTCTGGAGACACCTTCCGCTTTCCCTTTTCAATCCTGTGGCCCAAGTATTGCACCTCAGTCTTACAATATTGCAACTTACTTGGAGACACCTTGTGTCCGTTCTCAGCCAAGTGATTTAACAAGGTGATGGTGTCTTCTTTGCAAGCTTCCTCAGTTTCTGACGCAACCAGGAGGTCGTCTATGTACTGGACTAGAACTGAATTCTTGGGCAGTACTAGACTCTCGAGATTTCGTTTCAATAACTGGTTAAAGATCGACGGGCTTTCTGTATACCCCTGAGGGATACGACACCATGTTAAGACGCGATCTTCCAGCTTGAAAGCGAACAGATATTGGCTCTCTTCATCTAACGGTATCGAAAAGAAAGCCTGGCACAAGTCTATCACGGTAAACCATTCAGCTTGGAACGGTATCTGAAACAATATGACTGATGGATTCGGTACCACTGGACAACATGAGACAACAATGTTATTAATCTTTCGAAGGTCCTGCACTATTCTGTATTTTCCACTAGGTTTCTGCAAACCCATGATCGGGGAGTTACATGGACTTCCCACGATCTCCTTCAGTATTCCCTGCTTAATCATGGATTCGATCACAGGCTTTATTCCTGCAATCGTCTCTGGCGTTAGCTTATACTGTGGTGTTCTTGGATACTCAGCATGGGGTCTTACCAAGATTTTTACCGGTTCCACTCCTTTGATCAATCCAATTTCTTCCCCAGTAAAATCCCATACCTCAGCTGAGACTTTCTCTCTCAAGTCTTGCGGAAGCTCCTCCACTGTTAAGGTAGGATAAAGTTCCACACATTCCCTTGAGTTTGCAACTTTAAAATCAGCGTCCTCATCATTGGTCTGCACTTCTACTCCCTCCGGTGTGCAATGTATCGTGCAATTCAGTTTGCACAGCAAATCTCTTCCCAATAAGCACACAGGACTAGAATCGCAGATCACAAACTGATGTTCGTCACTGTAATTCCCTATTCTTACTGACACTGGTTCGGTCAAGGGATTTGTCATCCTTTTGTTCGCAACTCCTACCACCTGAACCGTTTCTCCTGATATTGGCAGGCCCGGGACCACCGCAGATCTTAACGTGGATCTTGTGGCCCCCGTATCCACCAAAAAGGTTGTAGGACATCCCGCTATTTCAGCCTCTACGTAGGGTCCTCTCTGATCTACCTCCAAGGCGGCTCCTAGAGTACAATCTTCCTCCCTATTCGCCCGCTGCCCTGTAAGAGGATCAACGTAGTAGCATTCCTCTCCTCCTACAAACAATGGCATCTGTCTGTAGGTCTTCCCTCCGTTTGAGATGCGAGGTGGTTGAGGAAACGGGGCTCGAGGAGTCTGAGTCCCCCCTTTGACAAACTTGCCCTTCGGGACTGTGGCTCCTTTAACCACGTTGTTCTGAACCTCTTCCTCCTCCTGCTCTAATTCTCCTGACTCAACATTGTAAGGACACTCGCGTCGCCAGTGTCCCACTTCGTTACACTGATGGCACCTCGTCGTCTTTTTCAGTGTCGCGATATCCATTCTCGGTCTTGGTCTTTCTTCCTCGTCTCTGCTCTGATTATTCTGTTTCTTTGCTTGTGTTCCTGTTCCCTGCTGTCGCTGTTTATCCTTTCCAGCAGCTTGCATTTGCACTAGCATTAACTTTTCTTTAAGCTTCTTTGCCTTAGAGTCTATCTCGTCACTACAGTACCTTGCATACCTCAGAATCTCATCTAAAGGCTTGTTCTGCCAACAGATCAGATGCTGCTGGATCATTAGGCATATTTCTGGTCTTAATCCGAGGACAAACTTCGAAACAAACTGTCCTATGTCCTTGGGATCCATCACATCTAATCCGCTGTATTGCTTGAATGCTTTCAGCAATCTCTCGTAGAACTCATGCACTGTCTCTTTCGGCTCCTGAGTAGTTCGATCTATCTTTACCCAGTCTATGTCTTGCACCGGTACTTTCTCCTTTAGCCACGTTATTACTCTCTCGTATTTTTCCATGACTCTATCAGATGGACCATTCGTCCTGGCGTCTCTTGATGGCTCACAAGTGGGCCATTCAACACTAAGCTTGCACGCCGTCCACAAGTCTCCGGGTACTACGATATCGAACAGTGTGTTCAAATCGATCCACAGTACCTTTGAGATCTTCACAAATCTTTCTACCTGCTTATACCACTCGACAGGATTATCCCTAAGCTTTGGGAAGGAATTGGTGAATGCCGCCAAATCCCCCCTACTCCAGGGCACATGAACGTAGCTTCCATTCGCGATTTCTCGCAAAGGGAAGGCTTCCATTCGCATCAAGCCTGTGTCCTGGGAACCCTCAAGTACACTCCGTCTAACAGAGCCCTTTCTGGACCATCTTTCCTCCCATCTATCTAGATCTCTCCATATTCTGATACTTACGATCAATTCCCTTATGTGTACTTTCAGCGCGATCGTTCTGCGATCATCCAAATCCTGATCCGTGCAAGTTAGCCTATGGTTACTCTGTAAAGCCTTAGTTCGTGACAGGTCTACCATGTACCTGTTTGCTAAATTTGATAAGTTCTCATGAACTGTCCTCGCTCTCCGAGTAATATCTTTGGATAGAAACAGTATCTCATCTGGTGTATACGAGTCTAATCTCTCTAGTGCCACTGTGCCATCAATCAACTCATCCAGATCTGCCTTCAAACTCATCACGTCTAGCCGTTTTGCTTTTATTTCAGCTTTCAGCATTTCGGTTCTATGTTCCTCTCTCATATCCCTCTCACCTCCACTATGCGCCCTACGCCTGAGCACAGGTGAGTTATGAGGAGTCTTCCTTCCATCCTTTCGTTCCCACCCTTCTAGATCCCAAGCCTTTCCATCTCCACGTGGGGTATGGTGGAATAATGCTCCTTCCCCCAACCCTATGTTCCGAATTTTAGGCTCGGTTTCTCCAGATGTGAGATAGGATCCACCGTTCGGTTCTAACCCATTATAACTTGCTTGTTGTCTGGTGTCGCTAAATAAAATGAAAGGCCCTCGCCGGTCTTCCGTGTTCCTGTGATCTCTTTCGTGATCACCGGATGCATGGCGAGACGTTTCGCGACTCCCTGAATTCTCATGACTCCTTCCACTATCCCCGGATGCATGTCGAGACGCTTCGCGACTCTCCATGTTTCCGTGACTCCAATGTCTCACATTCTCACCTGGGGCATGGTGTGTGCACCTAAAGGTATTCTGGTACTCCTGTGTCCTACGTTCCCCTTCACTGAAGGTGACGCGAGGCACTTCGCCACACCCTGTACTTCTGTCTTCGCACATTAGCCTATTGCTGTTATCAGTAGGATAAGTATCTCTTCTGCTCTCTTGGCTTCCTCTCTCCCACTCGGGACTGCTTTCGCCAGCTCCACAATGAGAGAGAATCCTGTTATCCTGCTCTCTCCACTCGGATCCCGTTTCTAAACTTTTATTCCGAGCCTCTTCGGCAGCGTCCCATTCTCTCAGGTATTCCCTTAATTCCTTATGGGTTTTGGGTTTAGGACCCCTCAAATCCATTGGTCCTCTTCGACCCCCCTGTTCTACCCTGGGACCCGTTGCGGACTCTAATGGGGTACTCCGACTTATTGGTGCTCGTATTTGCCTGTGGGAATTCATTGTGGCATTCCTATTCTCCTCTTCTGCTCTTTCATTGTCCCATCGTGCCTGTTCCTCCTGCTGGACCCCTTCCGGGTTGTAGATTGACACAATAGGGCCTATGGTGACCGGAACCTGCAAAGCGTCTGGCATTTGGTACGCCCTAGCGCATTGCGTCTCTGGCACCTTCTGGACCACAAATCTTCCCACCACTCTCTGTTCAGAACTGGTTTGGGGTATCTCCTCAGCCTTATTAGCGTCCCACTCTGTTACCGGGATCGACTTATATTCCCCCCACCTAGCTCCGTCCGTTTGTGGTAATATGGGACTCGCAAGTTCACCGCTGTATGGAGGTGGTCTATCTGTTAACAACCTTTCTATTAGATCCTCCTCCGACTCGCTTTCCTCATCATCTTGTTCTAGAGGTTTCCTTTCTCCCGTAGCCTCTATCATGGTGAACAGTTTGTCCGCTTCTATCTTTTGTACCCTCCATTTCTTAGCTTCATCGTCCCATTTCGCATCCTGCACTGCTTTTACCGATCTTCTCACTCTTTCTTGTCGCCTCTTTACGCCCCTTTCGTGTGCTGTTCTAAACCACACGCCAAGAGCTTCAAATTGTGTTGGCCTCGGTAGAGGTCTCATTGAAAGCATCGTCGCCTTCAGTTGGTTCAACACTTCTAATTTAAACGTTCCAAATCTTGGAAACGCTAGTTCTTTTTGCCCTTCGGTTAGCCTGTGCCACTCGGAAATCCATAATATCGAATGTAAGCCTACATTTACTGCCATATGATATGCAGGTGTGCCTTCTGGTGGAGCTTCTTCTCCGGCATATAAATTTCTCCTTTTCTTTTTAAAGATTTTTCCTAAACCCTTGAAACACTTCATTTTGATAACGTATGATATTTCTTACTTATTTGCGTCTTAATAACAACCACCAATCCCTGTTCGACTCTCGCTAATCAGCCTATCCCAGCACGGTTCTACACTGACGTCACTTGTCTCTTCTTCAGCAGCTTCCCTCGTTTCTCAACTCGTCTCACGATTTCATATGCGTTTTCATTCATACATTGAAAAATGACTACTTCCGTCCAAGCGATCACTTTTCCCTGACTGTACGGCCACAGTCTAACTGTAATTGTCACCTCAACTGGCGAAACGTCTTCCCTCTTACGGTCGGACACTTGCCTTAACTGATAGGTTACTTACACGCAGTAAACGTACGACCAGCGTCCGCTACTCATTCACTCACACATACGCTCCCCCTATCATCGGTCTGTCGGGAAATCAATGGTACCTCATGACCCCCTTTCAATGGTAGACAAATTACTCTGGGTGTTCGATACACCCGAACCACTTAAGTCCTCTGGACATAAGATTTCATCCGGTTGCGCGCGCTCACAACCTTCCCTCAATCACACTACTGGCATTCAACTCCGCTTGACATTACAACACAAGTACAACATAAAATACCGCAATCTTACAACGCATGACCCTTATACTCACTCTCGACCGACTCTGCTGCTTTTCTCTCGACGCACCGTCAGCACCGTCTTTGGCTGCAATTCTTCTTCTGGTCGACGATGACTAGGGACCTTGGGGTAAACTAACCTGGCCTAGGTCGTCTTCCTCAAGAAGATAACCATCATTTCTCTGCTACCAACTGCGGGGAACGAGATTTTGATATCAATTTATGATTATGATAAATTTTATAAAGAATCCCATTCATCTGTTTTGGACCGCTTGTATCTGTCATTGAGGAAAGGACCACCCCCGCATTGGTTAGACAAACCCCATTAACTGACGTCACTCTGAAGAACCACTTACAACTGATGAGGTTTCAAAAAGTTTATATAAAGATTAATTTGAATATGATACACTCCACTCAGGATAAAATCTCAAAAGAATACAATATACAAAATCAATTACAACATCAGCTGCTTAAGCTTCGATGTGAAGTGGTTCCTTCTGAGTCATCTGCAGTAAGATAAAACAATAATCAAGTTAAAACTGTCCCTACTCTATGCTATGTGACAACCCTACTTCGTACGTTTCTTCCCTAAAAAGGTGTCAGCAGTTTGACTTCCAAAGAAGTTCAAACTTTCTTTAGCCTCTAAAGGAAATCTTAAGTTCCAGAAGCAGTACCCTATCTGCCTACCCATCCGCTCTCTAAGGGTCCTCGGCCTACTGCTCCTATGCGCTTCTGATGTTTCATCGCATCTGCTCAAGGCATCTACCCTTCCCCCTTGCTCTGAGCAATTCGTCTCGCTGTTCCTAATCTCCCAATAGCTACGCTGATGGTTCTGCTCTCCTCCCCGGGGTGCTGTCCCTAAAATACACAATCACAGTGTGGGTGGAACGCCCCTTGACGCCCACCACGGACTTTCCCCGATGATGTCAACTTCCTGCTTCTTCCATTGGTCCACTCTTTGTGTCGTCCGTTAAGTTGACCCTTCTCCTTTGGATGTCACCTTCATCATTTCATCGTCGACATTTATTGATTCTTTCAGATCATGTAACATATGAATTTAGACAAGGCCTTAACTCTATGTCTCTTAACTTAACCCTGCTAGGTCCTGTGAATGGTCTTGTCAAAACATAGTCTACATTCAAAGTGTCTCTCATCACGTTCGAGCAATAAGCTCCGTCCGGCATTGTCACCTTAAATCTAACAAGTGCTAGACTTCTCGGCTCTCACGTCCACCTCAAGCTATTTACGACCTTCACAAGCCCTCTAAATTACATTCATGTGACTATGCTCCTTCGAACTCTTGACCAGTTAGGTTACAAACACAAATGACCTAAACTCTTCCAGCATTCCTACAGAAACCTTCTACACAGTATAACCTTTGGCATACATTTATATATTCGAACTTCAGCAAAAAGCCCTAGTTATACTTAAACACATTCTACATCAAATATATGTACTACATAGAATACGACTGTATAGAATATAACTTATACATTTTCCTTGGTTACATTGTCATGTACGTGAGTTCTCTTATATATTTATCCATGCTTCTCCGTTTAAAGTTACACATGTTAAAGTTACACACGTACACGAATTCTACTGTGCACGTTCAATATTTCCTAAGCATTTCTACACATTTCTATATATATATATCCATCATGTATACGGGTCTTCTAAATCTAATGCATTTTAACATGTGAATACATTTACATTTCCTATACCATGCTATCACATTCATTGGCCTTTACACTATAGTTGCCAACTTTACATTACAATATGCGTTTATTCCTACGTTTATAATATACGCATCTAGATATGGTTACTATATACTTTGCATTCAAATTGCGCTCTCTCACTTGAGATTAGATGCTCTCCGTTTACACTGGCTTAAAGTGTTAGACTCCTGAGCAAATCCATTCTCACTTACCTGGATGCTTATTTATTTGATTCTGTCTTTCAAAGTCTTTACTTGCTGACACCTCCTGCTTGACTACTCTCACGATTATCTTGATTACTTCTAGCTTAGTATATTAGGGAATTTTACCCTCATGGGAATTTGGATTTGCTCAATTTTGTTCTATAACGATTCATACCATTGTGCTTGACTTTGCTAATTTTACATTCATTTGAATTACTTAACAAAGGCATTAATGTACTGATCCTTTATCTTCGATAACCTTTAATGATTTGAGTTTGTAGCTTTGCTAATCTGGTTTGCAAAGCTCCTACTCTCTGACATTTCTGAGGGGTCTAATGTGCTTCACTGTTATTGACGAATTGTTCATTTGTTGACATTAAGCCTCTGTCTGGGACAAAAGACTCATCTGCTGAAGTGTAGCGTGTACTTGAGTTTGCCTCAAAGATCTGCATGGTGCAAATCCTATTCTAATGCAACAATATGAAGGTATGAAAACTGATTGAATTAGGTTGAACAGGGACTGCTGAGAGATAGAGAATATAAAGGGATGGGCACTGCGGGAACCGAATCTGGACAGTTGTGCAGAGGGACTGGAAAGGAATGGACCTGGAGCGATGGTAGAAAAGGTAAAGATGCCAAAAAAACAGAAAAAAAATGTAGAGATGGATACAGAGGAACAAACAAAAAAGACTGAGGTGAGAAGAACAAAGTATTATCAGAGGGAGAATTTAGGGAAGTGGACATGGGTAATGCAAAAGGGAAAATGGAGTCACAGGCACAGTGAAAAAGGTAGATACCGACAAATAGATGGCGAGTGGCAGACAGATACAGATTTAGAGAAGGGTAATACGTTAGGGAGTCGGAGGAATGGGGGAGTGAAACTGTGGTGGAGAGTCAAGGAACTCTGGAGTCAGGGAAAGGATTGGAGTTTAGGGATGGATCCAGTGAAAGAGAGTGGAGCCGGCCAGTCCAGGAAATTTGGAGCACAACACTAGTCTATGAGTGGTGAGTTTGGACAGGCTGTGATCGATTTTTCAGTAACATTTGAGCAAGTGGACAGGCATACCCTCTTACAATAGCTATGTGATATAAATATACCAGAACCCCTCCTCAAAATAATAATTTAACTTTACTCCTCTAGTTGGTGTCATGTACTATTAGGAGGAGATTGAGGGTGTTCCAAGAAAATTATAACAGAAAATGGTTTAAAACGAGGTTGCTTGCTTGCGTGCTCCGCTATTATTCTCCCTGCACATTTCTGATGTCCCCAAACCACTGAATGAATTAGGGTGGACACCCCAAATTTAGGTCATCAAAATATTACATTGCTACTTTAAGCTGATGATATCTTGCTTATGGACCTGACTCCTAAAGGTCTACAAACACTATTGGACTGATTGCAAAAATATGTCTCCAGTCATCACTTGAAAATTAATATTGACAAGAATAAAGTGATACTGTTTGGAGGAAAGAGCAACAAAAAGTTTAAGAGATATAAATGGACTGTGGGGATTGATGAGCTGGAAATGGTTGATTCAGATGCTTACGTAGGGAAAATCTTTTCAGTCAATTTCATAGACAAAGAGCACGTTTCCCATCTCTCAAGCAAAGCACTATCCCATGTAAATGCAGTCTTATCTTTATATAGGGCTACCGGTCTATAGGCATTTAAAATATTTACTAGCAGTATATTGGGAAAAAGACCATCCCACTTTATTATATACCGTAGCAGTTATTCATACTGAATACTGGAATAGTTTGCAAAAAAAGGAGAAATTACATTTTTAGTAAAAATTGCAACTTAAACACCATGGCCCAGATTGAAGCACTTCATCTTGAAATGGGTTTACTGAGTAGCGCCAACCCTCCACTGAGGACATCGGCTTCTAAATAGCACGGGAAATTCTTTATGAGGTCTCCTATGTACAAGAACATTTTGGGCAGAATATTAATGTTTTTACTTTTAAAAAATGTAACCAAGCAATTAACCTCCACAAGCTGTATATAGAGGAAATGTCTCGCTTTCAATTGTAAAGCTATTTGAATTATAACATAAGGAGTAGTTTGATGGATAACTATATGTTTTTATGCTCGTGGAAAAATAAGTTGGTGTTTGCTGTCTAAACCTCAACCTAATCTAACTTAGAATTTGGAACATGGAGTTTGATGTTTTCTATTATTTTCGCGGGTGAATATCTTGCACTTAAATATAGTATTTGGTGACTGGAAAGGTTTAAAACGGTCGGGCTGATTATGCAATCATTGTATGGGCTTGCCCCAAGACCTTGATCCTGTACTATAATCTACTTGTCTGACTGTTGTTGCATTTGAACTGATGCCGTTTATTGAAACCACTGAACCTGAAATACAGGGTTCGCTCGGCTAATGGTGTATTGCACTTTATTGCTAACCCAATAAATGAAATGGTTTGTTCTAAAATGTTAAAAATGTGGGGAAAAAATCAAAGTTATATTAATTGCGATTTTTGTTAAGTAGAATGTGTATCTCAAGATAGATTTAAAAATGAATGTATACGTTGAATTGTAGAGGCTGTGAAGTAAGGCGATGGATGATCCATCAGAGTGAAGAGGGGGGTCATAGCAGAGAGAAAGTGCAGGGCCAGGCGACAATGGAATAGAGACAGACCCTGTAAAGTCAAAGGAAAGATGGTCAGATTGGACAATCGGAGAAGAAGAGACTGGAGTCCAGTGACAAAGTCAAAGGAGGTGGCGCATCCTCCAGATGGACACCAAGGGCCTCATTTATGAGGCTGTGCGTCACTTTTACGCAGCCGGTGCGTCACTTTTTGTGACGCACCAGTGGCATAAAAAATGCGCCTTGTTGCGCCATATTTACAAAGTAACACATCTAGGTAGATGCGTCACTTTGTAAACCCCTGCACCACATTATACCTGTGCCAGGTATAATGTATGCAAGGGGGGCGTTTTGACACAAGAAAGGGCCATGGAAGTGACGCAGTGAAATCTATAAGATTTCACTGCGCCATTTCTTGGCCGCTAATGCGTCAAAATCTTATGCCTGCTACATAGCAGGCGTAAGACTGACTCAGGCAGTAACGACATGGGACTTGCCCATGTGAAAGTACACATTGGTGGAGTTGCGTCATTTTTGTGACACACTCCAGCAATGCACCACTTTTGCGCCTATAGATACGACAGAAATACTGACGTATCTGTTACTCCTTGCGACATAATGCGTCATATTATAACTATGACGCATCAATCATGTCGCAAGGAGTGCGCACTGAGAAGTGACGCATTGCTGCTTTCACGCAGCGATGCGTCATTTCTTATAAATGAGGCCCCAAGTGCCCTAGACCTGGAATTGTACCTTTGGCACTTTATGAGAGATTATGAACTACGATGAATTAAATCCTAAAGGGCAGGTAGTGATTTATAAGAACATAATTAAGCATAAATAATTTTTTAATCATTTGGAAATATAGATATTCCACTAATACCTGTTTAGTAGGGACAGTGGTGAAGTTCAGTCTGGTGTGCAGTGGAATGGAATGGGGCGAGAGCGGGATCAAGGGGGAGCAGGATCCGACTGGCTTGCCCTGTAAGCCAGTAGGCCCAGCAAGGCAGAACAGGTTCAGTGGGCCTACTCAACCACATTGTGGTCACTGGTCATTGATCTTGTTGGCCCAGTTCAAGAGGTAAACAAAGAAGGACTGATGCATTTGGGCCAAGCAAACATACGCTGACAGAGCCAAATGCGCTCCTACCTGAGCCAACCCGTTGTGTATGGTGCATGGCAAACAGCTGAGTGTGGTCTCAGCCATTATCTGATGCCCGCCGCCCTCCTCACACCAGTCCATGCCCTTTTCTGTTACTAACTTGGCGTGTGGCTTCATTTCTCTGGCCGTGCCCACACGTCACAACCCTGTAAAGGCTTGGTCTGCTAATCCCACAAATACTTCTGCTGCTTTTTAAATCTGTTCTAGATTAACGGTAGTTTCAATTCTGACCAGTGTCACTGGTCCTACAATTTTAAAAGGCTTAATTCACCACACATCTCTCCAAATAGTACCTTCCCAGTGTAATCAAGAACAGTTTTGTTAAAATATCGCATATGTGTGTCGCTCTTATTTGGGTGAGTGGTCCAAATTCGTCTCAATCTGATCCTGATCCTAAAATGTGAGGTAGCCTAACTTGTACTTAATCCACTACTCATGCTAAATGAGACACATTATATTACATATCATGTTTAGTGGTATCTGATATAATTTGCCCTTTAATATAAAAAAAGGTTTACATGAGCCCTATAATATAAAGAAAGGTGTACGCTGAAATTATTTTCTCTGCGCTGTTCATTTCTTTACTTTCTCGTTTACTGAACTGCCCGCCCAATGAAGGAGAGGAGTGGAGTGAATCTCACACAGCCATATTTCTTTTGGCTGAAAGGTTGGTAATGGCTGGAGACATGAAAGAGAGAATGGAAAGCTTCTCGTGACAAAATGCCCCACAAATAAATGTTTCCTGACCCATTTAAACGGAATAGCTGCTACTTCTACGACTGCCTGCATTAATTCTCAGGAGCTTGGGGAATATGTGGAAAGTAAACGACATGCTAGTATCAAGGAATAGAGCCCCCTTGTGAACAACTTGAAAATCTATGGGAAGACTAGCATAGAAGAAGAGGGAGAGAAAATATTAGCACTTGGGCATCTACTTGTTTAAATGCTATGGCATTGTATTAGTCAATAATAGTGCTTAATTTGAACAACCAATATATATTAATAAAAGCAGTGCCCAAAATGTTTTCTAGGTGCCCACAGCTGCTGTTGCTGAATGCCAAGAACCCTGTATATCAGGGATGCATTGTTTTGATATCACCTCATCCTTTTTTCTATTCCTCCACATTTTCTACCTTTTAAAATCACTCTTGTAGGTTTTTTAAAATTCCTTTTTGCTCCCTTTATCACTGTTTTCCTAACTTTCTCTTTCCCCCTTCTTTATCATTTTTTAGGTCTTGCTAGCGAATGCAGCGCCTGCGCTGCTTCGCCTTGCGAGGCTCTATTGTTGCCGCTTTTTGCCCCGAAGGAAGACAGGAAGTGACACATGCGGACAGGAGATGTGCACGCGTACGGACAGGAGATGTGCACTCCGTACGCATGCACATCTCCTGTCCCTGGAGGCTGGCAGTGTGCGCATCGCGCGCTTCCAGTTTCTCTCCCCCCCGTTGGCTCCACGGAGCCAGCTTGTTGCCTTTGCAGTTTTGGTAAAAGTGGTGAAAAACATTTCTGCACTCTGTGCAAATTCCAGGTTTACACACCATATAACAGGGAAACCAAACTTTATTAGTCATTATCCCACATTCCAGGAAGCAAAACTAAGACAGGAGTGCAAATTATGAACCGGCTACATCCCACACCGCATTATATTCGGTGTGCACAATTTGAGCACAAATTAACAGGCAACTATCAATCAGGTGTTCATGAGTCGTCTCCAAGTCTTTTGTCTTTATTTATGGAGTTTCCTGGTCTTATGTAATCATCTTGTAATCATCCAACCTTAAAAACCTTTTTTACACCATAATTGATATGCTCGTTAGTTAGTAAATTGATTCTTCATTTTAAAAATTAGTTAAAAAGTGGCACGCAGAAGAAAGATTCACATTTAATACAGGACGCTAGACTTAAAATGCATTTATACAGTTCACAGCGCAAATGTAAAGTGAAAGATGCAAGTTGTGAGACGCAAACAGGAAAAAGTGCCAAAAAGTAAATTAAAACAAAGTAGAATTTGCTAAAAGTGCCAAAGTTGAATTTGCTAAGAGTGCCAAATGCATTAAACGCAGTACGCCAATTCTGCCTAATGTACTGAATTAGTTTAATAGATTTATATGTGCAATGCGGAGGAGCAGCAACCCATGAAAATACCAAAGGGAGGAACATTTGATTGGAAGTACCGTCTCTGTCAGGGTTACACCAGTGAGTGTGTTGGTCTGTGCCCTGCGGGTACTATTTCCCTGGTCTGTGCAGCCACATATTATTTCTATGGCTCCTCAGTTTTCATTTACTTGCTCTTCCCACAGTAAGGCGGCAGAGCAGAGAAAAACATCTGAAAGTGGGTGCATGCTGGCATAGGCGAGTGTAGGAATAATCTATGGAAGAGCTATGAAGTGGTTCATGGTGTGCCTGAGATGAGAAGATGGGTGACTTCATGCTGCACTGATACTATGAGGATACTGGCAGTTTTTGTTTTCCTACTCCCCTTTTCATTCTGAGACCACCAAAAAGCAGTTACATTTTCCAGCTATTATGCTGTTTAGTTTTGAACAGAGCCACAAGTAGAGTGTAGCTATGGAGTAAGGCTCCTGCATGGAGGAAAAGGCTAGCCCGAGCAGCAAGACACCCTGCTAAACTGTCAGATATTTCCCCTTGCAGGTTGCACCTTTTAATGATTATCATCAAGGGACAAATAAATGCTCTTACATGAAGGTACCTTCCATAATATCCATCAGATGTTGGACACTTTTATTGCATTTTTACAGCTGTGTTGTACCTTCGAACCTTCCGCCCCCGCAGATTACCTCTTGCATATTTAACCTGCTGATTAACGTAACCAGCTCTTGTAAAGCCACAGTCACACAAATGTACATCTCCTACCACCTCTTTTACCAGTGCCCTACATGTGCCTTCTTAGTCCAAAGTAGTATATTAAAGCGGAAACGTAGAGTCCCTGGAACCTTTGTGCAATCCTTGAAGGGCAACAAGATTTGCTTGATCCAGTCTTTTGTGGCCTTATACCAGAAGGGGGTCTCACAGGGGGTCAGGAGCTGGGATCATTAGATACCTGAGGCCAGACACTTGTCAGAACACACTAAAGCTTCCTGGCAGGAATGAGAAAGGTCTTTGTGAGGGGCTTGAAACACCCACACCCCCTTGCAATCCCCACTTCTCTCCAGGACCTCAAAAAACGCACTGCTGAAATGAATGGCAAAGAAATAGGAAGCAGGTGTAGCATACAATATGAAGCTTCTTGGGGTTCCAGGTGGGGTATTATTGTGGGGAAGTTGAGAAGATCTAGCCTGTATGAAATGAAATGAATGAAATGAAATGAAATGAAATTGGATTTATAAAGCGCATGGCTGCCCTAAAGCGTCCCAGCGCTAACTTAACTAATAACAGAAAACCCTGAGAAGGAAAAAAAGGAAAAAAAGGAAGAAATTATGCAACCTTAGGAAAAAGGAAAGTTTTAAGGGATTTTCTGAATTTAAGGTAGGAGGGTTCCATCCGGATTTCCCTGGGGAGAGCGTTCCAGTGTCTTGCCGCATTCAATGAGAACCGGCGACCTCCGGTACGGGCTTTTCTCACTCTAGGAATGGTGACCAGGTTTTCCCCGTCAGACAGAAGGGTCCGCAATGATTTGTAGGGACAGATCAGCTTTTTTAAGGCAGGAGGGCCTTTACCTTGGAATGTTTTGTGAGTGATGCACAACGATTTAAAATCAATTCGTTCCTGGATGGGGAGCCAGTGAAGGGTTCTCAGTAATGGTTTGGCTGAGGCCCTTCTAGGTGCCCCCATAAGCAGTCTAGCTGCGGCGTTCTGTACCCGCTGCAGGGTGTTAATTGTGGCTTTAGGTGCAGCCAAAAGGAGAGCATTGCCATAATCCAGTCTAGATAGTATTAGACCCTGGATTAGTAGCTTCCTTGATTGAAAAGGCAGGAGGGGGAGCACTTTCCGTACTGCGCGCAACAGACCAAAGCAACTGCCTGCGACTTTCTGTGCATGGGTCCTGAATGTTAATTGGGGTTCAAACCAGACCCCAAGGCTTTTGATTTTCTCCCTTGCTGGGGGCAAATCACCCATACAGGGCGGCCAGTGCTCAGAAGGCAGAGATGTAAAATGATGACCTAGGAGCATAATCTCCGTTTTGGCTCCGTTCAATTTGAGCTTTGAGTCGGTCATCCAGGAGAAGATTGCGGTAAGGCATTTCGAGAGGTTGTCTGGACATCCCCCTTGTTGAGTCAGAGAGACGACAAGTTGCGTGTCGTCTGCGTAGCTGATGGATTTAATCCCGAAAGGGGCTACTATATCTTCCAGCGGGGCCATGTAAACATTGAACAATGTGGGGCTCAGGGAAGATCCCTGAGGAACCCCACATTGGAGGGGAGTATACTTTGACATAGTACCATTTTCCCAGATCCTAAAGGATCGATTATCCAGGAAAGATTCCAGCCATCTAAGGGCTGACCCCACGATGCCTAGTTTAGTGAGACGGTGGACAAGGGTTGCGTGGTCAACGGTGTCGAATGCAGCGCTCAGATCCAGGAGGATCAGGGCCGCTGATCCCCCTGAATATAAGATGCATCTAGCCTCTTCCACCACCACTATAAGGGCTGTGTCCGTGCCCTGTCCAGGGCGAAATCCCGTTTGGGATTCGCCCAGTAGGCCATTACTCTCCAAAAATCCAGAGAGCTGAAGGTTTACCAGCTTTTCGGCAATTTTGCCCAGTCCAGGTAACAAAGAGATGGGGCGACAATTTGCCAGATCGGCAGGGTCTAATCCTGGTTTCTTAACCACTTGGACGCTAAGGGAATCAGGTCCATTTAATGAGATTTCCATTGAAATGAATGGGCAGTGCATGAAGAGTTACCCTTGTCATTAGCATTGAAGAGGTTAAGGAGGGTTTTAATTTTAGCCTGTTTCCAACTCGGGGGAACGATGCCTGTGGTGAATGAGGTATTCAATAGATCAGTGGCGAGAGGGGCAATGGTGCTCACACTTTGTTTGAGAATGTGCATAGGAGCTGGGTCAGAGGGAGAGCCGCTTTTATTGTTGGAGAGAGTAGTACAGAAGTCTTCCCTAGTGATACAAGTAAACGCCTCGAGTCGAGGGCCTGTAGTTGAGGGAAGGGGGGCATCGGTGATTGAAGGTATGGCAGTATGAGGAAGGCTATCAAGAATTTTCTGTATTTTTTCATCAAAAAACTTTGCTAGCAAGTCGCATCTTGATACGGTATCATCTTGTGAAGTGTTCGGGGCTGGGATTTTAAGCAGCTGAGTGACGATTTTGAACGTTTCCTTAGAGGAATTGGCTGAAAGTCTAATTTTCTCCTCGAAAAAGGAGGCCTTAGTCATTTGCCGCGCGGCTTTATAGAGTCTCAAAGCCGCCTGGTAGGAAGTTTTGCTGTTAAGGGCCCAGTCACTCCCCAGATGCGTTCCGCCTTTTTACAGGCCTTTTTGAGGTCTCTTAATTCGGTAGTATACCAGGGAGATTTAAAGGTGCTGCTCTTCTTATGTATGCAGATGGAATGGAAGGAGGCAAATACATTCTGGAGTAACTTGGGAGTAGTGAAATGAAAAGTTTGCTAAAAAAATGATTCAGTAACAATGGAATCTACAAAGGTTACAAGGTGCAGAATATTAACCTCTCTTGGGTTAGAAATGAAATAACAATGAGGTTTCAAGAATTGATACGGAGATGGAAAAATGATAAGGTTATAAGTGGAAGACAACTAAGGCAAGCCAATACACATAGTATAATGCCATGGGCTTAGGTCCTTTTAAGCATCTTAAACTGAATTTAGACTCCATTGATTACAGTGATAAGCAGAAGCAGTAACTGCATGACATAAGCTCCACAGGGAGGCAATATGGACCTGCAGTTTGAGGATGGTTACACAAGAGAGATGTGGGGAGAGGATGTAACCTAACGGCTAGAGCTGTCGACCTCGAAGCTTGGGACCGGGGTTCGAGTCTCGGCAACAACGCTCAACATCCTGTTATTCTGGGCATATCACTTAATCTCCCCTTGCCTAACAAAAATGAATGTGTCTTCATGTAACGAAAACGGTGCTATGTAAAGCGCTCTGATACCCAATGTCTTGGGTCAAGTTTGCTACATAAAACTCTCTAAAAAAACCAAGCATTTGCAATGCAATAGGTCTCACATTTACATGAGTTTGAGCTATTGACATTGCAAATGACAATGCCTTTTATTTTTGTTTTCATTTTAAAACATAAATAAAAGGCATTGTCATTTGCAATGTCAATAGCTCAAACTCGCGTAAATACAATACCTATTGCATTGCAAATGCTTGTCGGCCTTTCTTTCGCTTGACTTGGGTCGGTTCGATTAAAAACTTCTGCAGATTAAAAAAAGTCATAAAAGTGCATACAACTATCATTACTAAATATCTAGCATACAAAAAGACAGTTACCTAAAAACAAATATTAAAACATCAGTTGCACTTCCTCCCTTTGCTCAGATCTAACACACATACTTTTTCTGAGGTGTTTTTCCACGCCCCTTCCATAAAGTGCAATATTAAAACATACAAAGGGGTCTCCTAGTGCAAACAGAGAGCTCAGCGCAATTATATAGTCTCTAATATTCTGTGCAAGAATACATAGGTTTACGGTAATATCTCCTAAGGTTCTTATAGAATTCACAGAACAACATAATGTGCTGGGTGGTTTGTTTAGTAGTTATGACAGCACTGTAGTAAAACAAATAATACAACCCAAATTGTACTTGGTGCGTGAGCAGTGCAATTAGTGAGCAAGGTGGCGACGCAAGTGACAAAAGGATCAGTGTGGATGGCGCAGTGAAAATTGGTGTCAATAATGTACAGTACTAAACCCTGTTTTCATTTGATAAACATGATGCCTTTAGCACTTTATACAGATGTATTGAGTTTCCTTTCCTTCCCTTCCTGCAGATAATGTTTTTTACATATCTCATCTAAAATTGTTCCTTATACTTCTACCTGTTGGGATACCATATATTTTTTGCTATTTCAAACCCCAAACCCAACATGGTTGATGGGTTCAAACTCCTGTTGTCTATACAACACCACAAGGATAAGGTGTTATATCTGGTGGGCGTACCTTCATTTTAGGGAAGGCAACTAGATGATTTACAGTGCCCACACGTAATCTGTTCAGAACCAAAAGATGCTGAGTGATATTCACACAAGACAAGTAGAATTAACAACACTTCTGAAGGTTGGTCAGCCTATAAAAGGCAACTGCTGGTTTCCACAGCTCCTCACACATTCTGCAATTATAACTATATTTAAAGGAAGGTTACCTTAAAAAAACTCTTTTCAAGGGTTAAAACTTTAAATGGGTCTTGCAGTCCAGACATATTAAATAAAGTACTAAAAGATGCATCCATATATGAAAGCCAAGGGTTAGAAGAAACATGGTCCAAGGCAGTCACAAATAATCGGTTTCGTGAAAATTCCTATTTAGACCAAATGAGAACCAGAGCAGTAAGGGTTTCAGTAAAACCAGGTATTCCTAATATTTCACACCTCCTTATCAACAGTCAGAAATGAAGTTGAAGCCGGTAGGAATAACAAACGTTTTAGGAAAGTGTTCCCCTCTAGCTGTAGGGGGCTACTAGGGGTGTAATTCAACCATCCTGCCCCAAATGTGGCAGTAGATATCCCTCTAGCCTTATATTTATATATATATATATATATATATATATATATATATATATATATATATATATATATATATATTATATATATATATATATATATATATCTACTATCTCCTTAACAGGTCAGCTACTCAACTCACCAGGTGAACCTAAAAATCCTGTGACAATATTTGCTCATCTTAGATCCAGCATTTAAGACCCAAGGGGACCAGGTACCATTACTCGAAAATAGAATCCCTAGGTAACAAAAGGAGTTTACTCTTGTTATTGATGAGACCCCGATAAAAAAGGATCAACACTTTTGCACTTTCTTCCCAGAGTCCATTGTATATGGTTTGGCTTTATTAATCACCATTTTCTTAGAGTCCATGAAGGCCCCAAATGCATTTATCAGCTGCCGCAGGCCAATGGGTGTCCTAGATAATAAAACAGCATAGTCATGCATAACAACATGGGGACACATGTCTGGCAAAGCTTGGCGCATTGGCCTGCAGAGACTGAAGTGCACCATCGACCCCAATAAAAAGAGCAAAAACAGAAGGGGAGACAATACACAGCCATATCTGATTTTCCTCTCTGCCCTAAAGGAAGGTAGGGCATTCACCGTTGGGGACATACCCAAACCTAGATGACAAGTTCCCTTACAAACATGTTGGGAAGCAAATAATCTCCTCCGGGGACCAAGGGAAGATCAGGTTTGACCAGAGAATAGAATGGTCAACCAGGTCAAAAGCACTGCTTAAATCAACAAAACAGAGGTAAAGAGATCCTGGCTTAGCCATATTATACTTCCCAATCAGCAACTCTAAATTCACACATTGCTCGACTGTTCCCAAGCCCACCAAATCCGAGCTGTAGATCTGATAAAATTGAGTTATCCTGTGCCCATTCCTCAAATCTAATGATTAGTTTGTAGCTCATCAGTTTTTTGGATGAATCTAAGAGGGGAATGGGATGATAACATTTTGGGTGTGATTTATCACCCTTTTTTAAATGGGTACTATAATTGAAACAGCCCAGGGTGGAGGGATCATACACATCGCAGCCACATGACAAAATGGGGCCCTATAAGTCCTTGGCTGTTTTAAATGTGCCAACTGGTACCTGGTTGGGGCCTGGTGCCTTCCTGGCCACACTTTTTTGTAGGGCAAGGAGAACCTCCTTGAGGATAATATCTAATGGGAGGGAGTTCCAAACTGACCCCTCACTCTCCGTTAGCCAACAAACCTCCTGATTTGAGTCAAATTGACAGAAAAATGTGCTGCCCATGATTCACAAGAAATGACTCTCATATAAGACCACCTTTAAAAAAGAGTGTTAACTGCATCCCAAATCAGCTTAGTATCTTTCATCTCAGTGGCCTGCATCAGTTTTGAACAGG
Source organism: Lissotriton vulgaris (assembly GCF_964263255.1). Classification (NCBI taxonomy): domain Eukaryota; kingdom Metazoa; phylum Chordata; class Amphibia; order Caudata; family Salamandridae; genus Lissotriton; species Lissotriton vulgaris. The sequence goes on along the minus strand of NC_141695.1, from coordinate 1,158,472,262 downwards.
GCTGTTCCTGTAGCACCTTCTTCCTGGCTGCTAGTACCTGGTTATAGTTTTTGCGAAGGAGGTTGATAACCGCATAATCCCTTGGGGAACAGTGTAGGGCCAATTTCAAGCACTGAAAAGCCTGGATGCACGATTGGTCAAACCACCCGCGGTTTTTAATTTTAGTGGGTCTAAGGGGTCATGTAAAAAGTAATCTTAGTGTACAAGTAATTTGATTAAAAGTGGACAATAGCTTTTCATAATCTACCATTGCTTCCAAGCAACTACCAAGCTCAGCTGAATTCATGCTTACTTCATTGGTGTAGTGCTCTACTGTGGTCTATTTCAGTCCATTTGACATGAACAACGTTACACAAAATTAACTACACGTGCATTCATGGGAGAATCTACAAATCCTGTGACAATTTTTGCTCTTCTTAGATCTAGCATTTAGGACCTAAGGGGACCACGTACCATTACTTGAAAAAATAAATCCCAAAGTAACAAAAGGAGTTTAGTCTTGTTATTGATGAGAACCCGATAAAAAAGGATCTTCACGTTTGCACCTTCTTCCCACAGGCCATTGTATAAGGTTTGGCTTTATTAATCACCATTTTCTTAGAGTCCATGATGGCCCCAAATGCATTTATCAGCTGCTGCAGGCCAATGGGTGTCTTAGATAATAAAACAGCATAGTCATGGATAACAATATTGGGACAAATGTACGGCAAAGCTTGGCACATTGGCTTGCAGAGCCTGCAATGCACCATCGACCCCGATTAAAAAAGAGTGAAAACAGAGGGGGGGTCAATACATGTCTGATTCCCTCCCTGCCCTTAAAGGGGGGAGGGCATTCACCATAGGGGCCATACCCAAACATAGATGACCAGTTCCCTTACAAACATGTTGGGAAGCAAATAATCTCCTCCGGGGTCCCAAGGGAGATCAGGTTTGACCAGAATAGAATGGTTAACCAGGTCAAAAGCACTGCTTAAATCAGCAAAACAGAGGGAAATATTTTAAACCCAGAAAATAAATGGTATAACTACTGGGTTGTGGTCACTTATTGCAGTCAGGATAATATATGGGGTACAGACCAGGTCAGTAGCAGAAGTGGAAATCAGGACATGGTCAATGATAGTATGGGTGTTTCTGCGAATAAAAGAGGGAATCTGCTCCCCATTGTCTGTGCGTCTAAAATGTAGCATGAGGAGGTCATATTTAAAAACAAGCATTTACAATGCAATGGTTTTGCCTTTGTTAAAGTTAGAGCTATTGGCATTGCTCTTGACATTTTTTTTATTTATGTTTTTTTTAACATAAATAAATGGCATTGTCATTTACAATAGCAGGGCAAGGCACAGGGAAGGGGGGCGAGGAGAGACGAAGGAGAGCTGCGGGCTCTTGTTGTACTGCTTGCATGGATGAGTTGGTGGATGCATGCATGGGTGCATGCATGAATGGGGGTATGGATGGGTGTATGGATAGATGCATGGATGGGTGGATGGATAGATGCATATATACAGCCAATCCCTCAACAATTTATGCAATCCACCAACCCATCCAACCAACAACCCATCCATGCATCCACCCATACATCCATGCATCATGCATACATCCATTCATCATGCATCCATCCACCCACTGTGTTTCACTCCGACCCCTCTAAATATAACTCATTATTTCGGTATATAGAGATGACTGTATTCACTAGTATATGCAGTAGTGTGTGGTGGACTTAGTTTGAGTGTTTGTTTCCTGCACACTCACACACTGCCCCTACACATTCACACACTGCTCACCCTGCACACTCACACTGTTCACCCTGCACACTCACACAATTTGCACCCTGCACATTCACACACTGCAGTCACTGTCACTCTGCAGTCACTGTTACTCTGCAGTCACACTCACTCTGCAGTCAGTCTGCACTCACTGTCACTCTGCACTCACTCTGCACTCACTGTCACTCTGCACTGTCACTGTCACTCTCGCACTTACTCTGCACTCACTGTCACTCTCGCACTCACTCTGCACTCACTGTCACTCTCGCACTCACTCTGCACACACTCATTCTGCACTCAGTCTGCACTCACAGGCACTCACACTCACTCTGCACTCACTGTCACTTTGCACTCACTCTTTACTCACTGTCACTGCACTCACTGTCATTCTGCACTCACTCTGCACACACTCACTCTGCACTCAGTCTGCACTCACACTCACTCTGCACTCACTCTGCACTCACTGTCACTCGCACTCACTCTGCACTCACTGTCACTCTGCACTCACTCTGCACTCACTGTCACTCTGCACTCACTGTGCACTCACTGTCACTCTGCACTCACTCTGCACTTACTGTCACTATGCACTCACTGTCACTCTGCACTCACTTTGCACTCACTGTCACTCTGCACTCACTGTCACTCTGCACTCTTACTGTCACTCTTGCACTCTCTGCACTCACTGTCACTCTTGCACTCACTTTGCACTCACTGTCACTCTGCACTCACTCTGCACTCACTGTCACTCTGCACTCACTCTGCACTCACTGTCACTCTGCACTCACTGTCACTCTGCACTCACCGTCACTCTCACACTCACTCTGCACTCACTGTCAATCTGCACTCACTTTGCACTCACTGTCACTCTGAACTCACTCTGCACTCACTGTCACTCTGAACTCACTCTGCACTCACTGTCACTCTGCACTCTCACTGTCACTCTCGCACTCACTCTGCACTCACTGTCACTCTCGCACTCACTCCGCACTCACTGTCACTCTCGCACTCACTCTCCACTCACTGTCGCTCTTGCACTCACTCTACATACACTCACTCCGCACTCACTCTGCACTCAGTCTGCACTCACACTCACTCTGCACTCACTGTCACTTGCACTCACTCTGCACTCACTGTCACTCGCACTCACTCTGAACTCACTGTTGCTCTCGCACTCACTCTCCACTCACTGTCGCTCTCGCACTCACTCTACATACACTCACTCCGCACTCAGTCTGCACTCAGTCTGCACTCACACTCACTCTGCACTCACTGTCACTCGCACTCACTCTGCACTCACTGTCACTCGCACTCACTCTGCACTAACTGTCGCTCTCGCACTCACTCTGCACTCAGTCTGCACTCACACTCACTCTTCACTCACTGTCACTCGCACTCACTGTCACTCGCACTCACTGTCACTCTGCACTCACTGTCACTGCACTCACTCTGCACTCACTGTCACTCTCGCACTCATGTCACTCTCGCACTCACTGTCACTCTCTCACTCACTGTCACTGTCGCACTCCCTCTGCACTCACTGTTGCTCTCGCACTCACTCTGCACACACTCACTCTGCACTCAGTCTGCACTCACACTCACTCTGCACTGTCACTCGCACTCACTCTGCACTCACTGTCACTCTGCACTCACTGTCACTCACACTCACTGTCACTCGCACCCCCTCTGCATTTACTGTCACTGCCGTCACTCTGCACTCACTGTCACTCTGCACTCAGTCTGCACTCACTGTCACTCTTCACTCACTGTCACTCACACTCACTCTGCACTCACTGTCACTCGCACTCACTCTGCACTCACTGTCACTCGCACTCACTCTGCACTCACTGTCACTCTGCACTCACTCTGCACTCAAGGTTTAGATGGAGCAAGGGCATTTACTGTCCCGATCGTGAGACAGAGATTAACTAAACACCTCACAAAGTCTACTAAACACCACACAAAGTCTACTAAACACCTCACAAAGTCTACTAAACACCTCACAAAGTCTTGTCACAGCAAAAAATAAATGATAGAGTGAATAAAAAATGCTACCGCTGGCCTACAGCTTGCAATGCATGTGCGCACGCTTATGAGCAGAGGCGCCACATGGCATTCTCCTCATGCTCATTAAGCACATGGCTCGCCGCGCGCTTGATTGCGATCGAGATCCCTTTCAGTTTCGGTATGCATGTAGGTTGGAAGGGAACGCTGGGGTTCATTTCTTTTTAGTCGTACTGCATAAGCCTCGTAAAACTCAAATAAATGCAGATTAGCTGTAATAGGTCGACTAAGGTCTGATGGGGCGAAAGGGTTATGTGCATGGCATGCACGTCTCAAAGCATTTGGATTAACCGTACAGAAATATAGTGGCTTACTATAGCCACTAAATCGCTCACTGACTCACAAGCGCGCACACAAAAACATGTCATGCTTCGGCAAGGGATACTACGGTATTTAATCTTGTACCCATGAATACCATGACAGAAGCCCTGGCCCGTTTCATTAAACTGTGTCGGAGGGGCATGGAGCCAGTTATCTCCATTGGCTCGCCTTTTCCGTGGTTAATAAGAACGAAAATAAATGGGGCGAGGCATTGTTTTTCTAGGACGATGTCGAATACCAAATATGTGTAATCTTCTTTCTAACTCGTGCCTCTCCCGTCCAATATCTTACACTTCCATCTCTTAGATCACTCACCCTTGTAGCTTCTTTTTCCACCCACACTTTTTCTGATGCCGTGTTCCCTTCTCTTGCAACACCCCCCCCCCCCGCCTCCATTTTCAGTCCACTGGCTTGCTCTGCGCTTAAGTCTGTTCCAATATATAAAAGACCCGGTTCCCCAACCCAGCGACTTTAATAAAGCTGTGCTCTATTTCCCAAATACATTCTTTAATTAATTCTGTTTCTAACTTGTGCCTCTCTCGTCCAATATCTTACACTTCCATAGCTTAGATCACTCACCCTTGTAGATTCTTTCCAAATTCAGGTCGGTAGCTCCTGCCCTTTGCACAAACTGCGGTTGTGCGTCGGGTTTGTGTTAAAAAACGAACGCAAACCTGACGCAAAACCTGTGTAAAATGTTGGCCTAAGTATTTGACAGCACAAGTTCCTAGCGCCTCTGGCTCTTAAACACTATGCAGCGTTATTTGTAAAGGCCTTGCACATGCGCCTTTTCAGTGAAACTACTCAGTGCACACTACAGCATTACTGACTGGCCTCGAGGTGCTGTGAGGCAGCTTCACTCAGGAGAAAGGTTGATTTCACAGCTGTGTGAGGGTGCTCACAATAGCAAATAAAAATATCACACTGAACAAGTGCAGGGTTAACAGTAAAGGTCAGACGCAGAGTGACCCCCTCGTTCATAGGAGCGCCGTGAACCCGTTCTTCCCGGCTCAGGTAGTCTAGGCGCTAGTGATTTGCTTGTCTCACTAGAGTGAAGCGCCAGGAGGATGTTGGAATGCTGGGGCACAGGAGGCGCTATGTGCCAGGCGGCTCGCAGTAGACACAGGGCCTGCGGGGCTTCTGTACCGTCCAAGGGTCAGGAGGACAAACGACTCGCCCTGCAGCAGGGCAGGTCTGTGAAATGTGTGCAAACACTAACCGTGCACGTGTACATGTAATTTGCACGTTTTGTAAACCGCAGAGGGCACTGTTAATCTCCCCTCACTCCCACGGTTTTCATCTCTCACAACCGGTTATTTCTTACCCTTTGACCTCTCTCGACGCTCCCCACACCACCCACACTTCCCCCTAACGCCTCTGTCCTTTGTTGCCCTCCCCCTCTCCATCACCTTAGTGCGTGCACGGCCTGTCACAACAGTTTTCTGAGAGGTGTCAGCGCTCGAGGCCCTGCTCGCATTATAAGGTTTCAGGACAGCCGTCTGGCGGGGCCGAAGAGAGCTGGAAGGTGGTAATAGAGCATGGGTTGGGGCTGGAGGGCTGGAGGGCTGGAGGGGGGCACAGACTTGAAGATTAACAAAGAGAATGAAGCGGTCTGCTTTCATTCCACATCTTTGTTGTCAAGCACAATACAGGTGAAACCCGCTCAAGTTACCCGACCCGACCCGGCCCTGCGGTCACCAGAGGCGGGGCGGGCACCTCTCGCACCGGGGGTATCACTTACTGTACCTGAGCCACAACGGGCTTTAAGGCGCTTGTTGAACAGGATCCCAGAAATGACGGAGGCTGCAATGAGGGCGGGTGCCGTCAATGCTGGACCAGATTCGGGGGCGTTCCCGAGAACAGGCTTTCGGCTGACGTCACCAAAATGGAAAAATTCTCGGGAACGCCCCCGAATCTGGTCCGGGATTGACGGACAGAGCCGTCTCCCAATGGCTAGCCTCCATTTATGGAGCTAGCCAATGGGAGGAGGGGGCAGATACCCGACCCCACAGAGCAAAACATAAGATTTTTCCTAGCGCATGCGTACTTCGTACGCATTCGCTAGGCAAAACCTAATGAGGCAGTTCAATAAATTTGAGTAATCATTATGAGGGAAGTGTGCGATACCAACTCCTTCAGGAGTAGAAAATCCCCATATCTGCATTGCTGAAAGGGGGCATACCTGAATGTTAAAATCACCTGCCCATAGTATGAAAAAGATTGAATGGATAGGACCACTAGACTACGGGAGGTGTCAATACATTATTATAAAAATGAACTCCCACTAAGTGGGCCAGACTTAGATGATGGCCACAGAAACTTTGAATGGGGCATGGCAGATGCATGCCTTCTGATTGTAATGGGTACCTTATTAGATATTAGATTATGAAGCCCCTATTTGGTGCACCCTGCTGGGGATGGTATGGGACCCAGGAAATTTGAAGACAACCCTCAATATATATTGGTTCCCCACATCAAGTTTCCTGGGTGCAGATAACATCGGAGACCGAAGTAATTCGTAGCCAGTCTGGGGAGTCCAACTTGTTTTGCAGCTCACACACATATTCCAAGTAACAAATGTATGTACTGTACACCGTCATGGCCCTGTCAGGTGGTGCTCATCGGTGGCTTAACAGAAGATGGCTCGGTTAAGCCACCAGTACCTGTATTAACATTTACAATTGGCTGTTAAGCAATAATAGTGGCACAGCCCACAAATTCTGCTATACATGGTAGATCTGAATCAGACGGTCCTATGACCAAGTCCAACAAGTTGCCCATGCGTCTGTCCGTAAGACAAGAAAGGGAAAGGTCTCCCCTGTGGTAGAGTCAATCATTGTCCTGTAAAGAACTCAAAGTCTGAATCCTGTTAGACAAGTCCATGGAAGGGGTATATGAAGAGTTGTGCCCAGTCAACAGTTGAATGTGTGATTTACCATTAGCCAGCAGATTGGTGCCGCATAAGTGGTGATAGAAGAATCCCAATGGGAGTAAAGCAATGTTCCTAGCAAATGGATTAATTGGGGTCAACCTTGATTAAGACTCCCCTGCGAATCTAGGTTGCTCAAAATTGATAGTGATTCAATCCTCCATGAAAACATTTCCCTTACCACTCTTCTAGTCATCAGAATTTGATCGGCCCTACGGAACATATATCTGTAGAATGAAGCCCATTAAAAACGTTATTCTTTAGCAAATCCAAGGTTTCATTTGAGCCATGAGTCAAACGGGGAATATTGACCAAAACTGCCATGTAGGGGCAACAAACCAGCATCAAATCAATGGCTACTGGGTCAGAGAAATCCCCAATACCGTTCCTCTCAGAACTGTTGGAAATCTGGTTTGAGGAAAAAGTGGCTGAGGCTGATGAATGCTAACCATAGAGAATGCATTAGTTTGCAGCAATGGACCTACTATCGTGTTTAGGGGCATGGTGGCTAAGACTAGGATGAGATGACCCAGGGGTGACTCTGTAAGTACTGATGCTGACAACATCACCTGGTGGGGGGGGGGGGACTTGACCCATTGTCATGGGTAGGGACACCAATTGCACAGATTCCAGTGCAGGCATAGGCAGTGGTGGATGAGCCCCCAGAAGAATGGTACGCGAGCCCCTTAAACTGAGCAAACTTTCTTCAATCACTTCCAGTTGCACTTGGTGATAGAAGCAAAGTTTGCATCAACCCCCTTACACTCTCAAGGAGTTTTCCTTGGAAAGTGGCCAAATCCTCAGGTAAGAACATATTAGTAAGTACAAAGCTGTGGTGATATCAATAGTAGTCCTGTGGCGTTGTTTCCTCTAGGCTGGATGCACTCTATTGGGGGGAAATGCAGATAGTTGCCTAATATCATGTCCATGGTCGTGGTCAGCAGGCTTTTGGGAAACTACTTGTAGGGCTTGTGCAAGGTCAGTGACAGAAGATATGGCCTCATTTGGAAGATGTGTAGCTGGCTTGGGGGATAGCGAGAAGCCAGCGGCCGAGACTATGGTAGAAGATAGGAGCTGTTCTAACGTTCTCTATTTCTTTATTTAAAGCACCTACTGCTTTCCTGATGCAGCCATCCCGAATAGTATCACCAGTTTTAGCAGACAGAAGAGCCTTGCGTTTAACTATCTAGAATGGGGGCAGAATGGCAACTCAAACACAAGGAACAATAAATGCACAGGACCTGAATAATGACCCCGCAGAGTAAAACCAAGGAAGGTGGCCCAGCCTCATCCAGCCGTGGATGGGCGCAGATGGCCCATTCTTTGCCCAGGAGTGACCAGAGCTGGCTTTAGGGCAGTGCGACTGGTGAGGCTGCACTGGGTGCTGACCTGAGAGGGGGCCACTGGCCTCAGGGGGGCACTGAGTTTAAGATTTAAAAGCACCTGTTGCACAGCTCCTTGTTCATCCAGCTTTCAGGCAGAAATAATAATGTCAAGACAACTCTTGTGAAGTATGTTCCTGCTAGAGAGAGATCTGAGTTTTGTCTAGTGGCAGTTTTTATTCCCTATAAAGTAGTGCAGAGGGTTAATATGTCTACTGCAAAGAAGAGATCTGTATTTAATGTGCATAGCTGAGTGGATTAGTAAAGCCAACCTTACCAGTGCTTTAAAACAAACTAAGTGTATATGAGAGAGGGGCTATTGAGAGATGAGGGGCACTTTTGCCGGGTGGTAGTGAGGGAATCCGAGGAAGAGGTCATGGGTGAGGGCCACCAAAAAAGATTGTCGCAATGGGTGCCACTAGCTCTAAAGCCGGCCCTGGGCGCGTCCCACACTGCGGGCCAATACGAGCGCTTAAGAGCACGTGCTCTTGTGCCCTGCCCTTCCTGGGCTAGTTGTTCACTGAGGGACATAGTCCCACCCCAGTCAGGCAGAGTTCAGAGATGCTGCAATTGCAGGCAGGGTGTCACCATTCAAACACACCCTTAGTCAAAAGTTTTGTCATGAAAAATACTTGCAGGCCCCCAAAAAGAAGAGCCTGGTACCCTTCCCGTGAATCCGCCCAACGGTTGTAATGGCTGTAGTTTTATCAATAAAATCAAAAAAAGCCCTTGGCGGAAGTACTGTAACGTTAGCCCATATATTAGTAATGGTCACTACTGCTGGAAATTCACTGACAGAAAAAAGATATTTATATAAACATATTAATAACTTTTATTTTTCAATTAAAAACATATCATAAAAAACAATTTGAAAATACAGATTATAATTCCATTTATCAAAGCTATTAAATGTTAGGTCCCTGCCTAAACATTGCACAGAAATCCAACTTCTGATTGACACTCACGAACTTGACATTCTGTTCATGACAGGAACTTGGACGCGTCCAGACTGCTTGGTCGATCCTGGATTTGCTTGCCCTTTTGGGTTTAAATTTCTCCACTCCCCTAGACCTACTGGTGGAGGCGGGGGTGTGGGAGTCATTTTCAGAGCCTCTTGCAGCATTAAGGTCCTTACTCTTGACCCGATTTTGGGCACCGAGTTATTAGGGCTCTCAATTCAGACCCACGCCGGAACTATAGTCACAGGGATTATTTGCTATTGCCCACCAGGGGCGTTCAGCCTTCAGCAGCAACAAGCGCTAATCACTACCCTAACTAATATCGCTTTATCTCACCAGAAGTTGTTTATACTCGGTGATTTTAATCTTTGGCAAAATGGCACCCTTAACTCGGCTCTCAGGAACCTACTTTAAACCTGTGACAGGTTTGGTCTCTCTCAGCTGACCTCCAAGGCCACCCACAAAGCGGGTCATCTACTTGATCTGATCTTTGCGGCACCAGACTTGGTGGTAATGGGAGAAACTCTTCCGATGGACTGGACTGGTCACTCACTTGTTAAATTCTTTCTTCACAAGACGACTGGCCCTCACAAGGCCCCGGTACTGACCAAGGAAATTAAATGCAGAGATTGGAGGGCTCTCTCATGCGCACATTCCTCAGGTGAAGTGTTCCATTTGCAACAGCTTTTCGATGCGAACAAAAGCACAGTCGAAAATGATCACTCCCTTGTCACCAATATCTCTACGGTGGTCGACATCCACGCCCCTCTCAAAAATCGGACCTGCAGGGGTAAAGACTCTGCCCCTTGGTTTAGTGCTGACCTAAAACTGTTAAAACTTGAATGTAAACAAGCAGAGAGAAGGTGGAGACGTGATTATAATAAAACCTCTAAAGACACATGGAAAATTAAGGTCCATGCGTACAAAACTCTCATCAAAAAATCCAAAGCTGATCACTACTCCTCCCTGATCTGTAATACTACCAACAATTCTAGGAGCATTTTTAGCATCCTAAATAGCGTCACTAACCCGGAGTCTTGCAAAAATGCGATCGTCCCGTCCCAAGACCTCTGTGACAATCTGGCCATATTCTTCAAGGAGAAAATGAGCTCATCCTTAAAGACCTGGATACTCCTCTTGCTGCTGGAAATCCCCTATCCTTGAACACTGCTACTCGGGAGTATCAATCATCTAACTCACTTAAGTCTCCAGAAGAATCCCTCTGAGGGTTCCCACCGCTGACATTTGAACTCTTTACCAAGGTAGCAAGAGGGATCGTGTCTGGGTCTCCTTTGGACCCAGTGCCTCCCAAAATCTGGAAAGAATTCTAAGAAGAACTTTTCCCCTCACTCCACCTAATCTGTCAGCAATCCCTGTTGACTGGCACTGTCCCTGCCCATTGGAAACGAGTGTTAGTCTCCCTCTTGCTAAAAAAACCTTCCTTGGACCCTGACTGTTCAAAAAATTACAGGCCCATCTCACTGCTGCCGTTCCCTGCCAAGACAGTGGAGCGGGTGGTCAGTAACACTCTCTCCAACCACCTGGAACATCATCTACTACTTGATGGGACCAATTTGGTTTCCGGTCTGCTCATGGAACCAAAACAGCCCTCATTATCGCCATGAACGAACTTCAAAGGTGAGCAGACAGAAGTCAGGCATCATTCTTGATACTGCTCGATATGTCTGCCGCCTTTGACACGGTGAATCATAAGATCTTATTGAGGCGTCTGTGGGAGGCAGGAGTGAGGGACACAGCACTGCAATGGCTTCACTCTTTTTTGAAGGACAGGCAGCAAGCAGTATCTCTGCCTCCTTTCCAATCAGCCTTTTCCCCGGTAACGCACGGAGTCCCACAGGGCTCTGCCATCAGCCCAATACTTTTTAATATTTACCTCAGGCCGCTGATTCTTCTTATCAAAAGTTTCGGCATTAAAACCATTAATTATGCAGACGACACGCAGATGATCCAGATGATCCTCTCCTTGGAAGGAGAGGATTCTATCTCTGTAGAGGTCCTACATAATTGCCTATGGGAGACATCAAGGTGGCTAAAGAATAATTCACTCCAGTTCAATGCAGGGAAAACTGAGGTGCTTTACAACAGTGGCTGAGGTGCTTTACAACAGTGGCTCCAGGATCCCCCGACTGTTCCCTAGTAAATTCTGGCCCCCGGAAACAGCATCCATTGTACAGCCTGCAGACTCTGTCCGCAACCTAGGGGGTATGCTTGACCACAGGCTCAGCATGGAGACCCATGTTCAGAAAACTTCAGCCTGCTGCTACGCCATCCTATGCTCTTTAAGGAAAGTTTTGCCCCTCCTACCCACCCAGGCCTGCGCCCAAGTGGTTAGATGTACCATCTTGAGCACGTTGGACTACTGCAATGCCTTCCTGCTCGGGTCCCCTGAGTTTCTACTGGACAGGCTCCAAAGGGTCCAATGTGCGGCTGCAAAACTGGCCTTGGAGCTGCCGAGAAGATCCCACGGACCATCCGCCTTGGCACAACTGCACTGGCTCCCTCTTAGACAGAGAATTCAGTTTAAGGCCCTCTGTATTGTTTTTAGGGCCCTCCACGGTTCCGGCCCAGCCCCTCTACAATCTAAGTTTGCGTGGTATATTCCTACCAGACAACTTCGCTCCTCGGATGCCAAACTGGTAGTCATCCCCAGATTTAGGAAGGTCAGAGCCGGAGGTAGATCCTTCGAGGTGGCCGCCCCCAGACTTTGGAACACTCTCCCCATTGAGATTAGACACATCAATGAACTCCTACCGTTCAGAAAAAAGGTTAAAACTTGTCTCTTCCCGGGCTAGCCTATTCCCCTCTGGTCCACCTCCCGCTCTTCCTCAGACTCTGTCAGCACCATGATGCCTGCTATGGTGACAGTTTGCGCTTTATAAATTCTTTAAAATAAAACAAATAAAAAACAACCCTTTTTAAACAGGATCAAACAAGGCCAGGCTATAAACCAAAATCAGAAATACACAGCCGTGTTATTACATTTCATCATGCTGAATTCCAGGGGCGGTTCCTCGACTAAGTTAGAGGAGCGTCGCCACACTGCCTTTCAGAACTGCAAGAAAGGAAAAATAAAATGAGGTTATTATCATTTTATTTTTCCGTGCTGAGGCAGTTTTGCGGGGTGGGGCTGCTCTGATGATAGGAGCAGGGGGAGTGGTGAGCACATTTTGTAAGTAGGCATGAATGTTTGGCCAGACGTCTCGGCCCGGCCAAACATTCATGCGGTCTGGCCAAACATTCATGCGCACTTTGCATATTCCCCACACAGGCTGCCTTACAGCTAGGGTAGAGAACATGCCCAGGCTCCCATTCCCAGTCTGAACGCCTAGCCACGGCTCTCGGACCAATCACAGTGCTGTATTGAAGCCTTGTGATTGGTTTATGCAGCCTGTGTGCATCCTGCCTCCAGTTAGCAGAGAAGCCAGGAAAAGAGGACAGGGAGGACGAAGGTAAGTGAACTTTTTTTTTACAGTTGTTTTCAATGACAAAGCAATACACATGAGATGCAAAAACAAATCACAAATAATGAAATATTGTTTAACCCCTTCACTGCGGCGGCTGTTCCGCCGCAGTGCTAAGGAGGCGGGGCGGCCGCGCGGCGGCCGCATGCTGGTGACGGAACCGCTCCGTCACCAGCGTCGGTTGGGCTGTGCTTATGACGGAGCGGTTCCGTCATGGCCCGCCCCGCTCAATGGAACGCACAGCGTAGGCGCGGGATTCGCGCCGCGCAGGCGCTCCGAGCGGGCCATGACGGAACCGCTCCGTCATCAGCACAGCGCCACCGCAGCTGATGACGGAGCGGTTCCGTCATCAGCAGGCAAGGGGTTAAAAATCCACAAACCAAGGATTGTTTTTGGACAGAATGGTACCTCTTCCTGCACAAAGATAATCCTGCCTGTAACACAGGCACCCTTGCTCAGTCCGCAATGCTCTTCCAATCACATTACAAAGTTTTTAAAAGAACAACTAATCTATGAAGGTAGCCCAGGGGGGGAAGCCAATACTTGCGGATTTAGTAAATAATTAGATGCAGCTGCTGTGACTATAGCAATTAGATTATGCATTTAAAATTAGGTACACTTGATGCTTTCAGTTTAGGAGCGTGGTGCTTATAAATTGGTTTAAATGAACTTGAATAAAATTCAGGAGGCTGAGGGTGAGAACTGCTCCCAAATACTTAAGATTCAGCAAAGTGATCTAAAATTGAGTAGAGCTACATCGCGCAATCAGTGTTTCTTCTGCATTGCGGGATCTCTTGTGGGTACCGCTTGCAGGTATTTAAAGACGAGTCAACACCTGTGTGTATGAGACTAAAAATGACACCCCAATACATCATAAAGTTGTTACTTTTTTTTAAAGATATCTTTATTGGTAGTTAGTATTCTGCATTACAGACTTAAGAACCTTGCATTTGTATAATTACATCCTTTAGCCAATCCGGTTCTTTACCAATGAACCTATGCATACTTCTGTCGTATTGTAACACATTCTAACAATTTTCCGGGATGGGTAGTCCACCATTCCCTGGTTTAATCTTATACGTAATACTATTGCCAATCGATCTGTTTGTTAGTTACACTGTTCTGATCCATAATGTACAAACCCAATACACCATAAGCTAGTCCAAAATAAGAAGAACATAACATAAAACGTTTGCAGAGAAGGTGTATAACAAGTCTGGTTCGATATCAAGTTAATCGAGTTTCGACACTATGGGCAAACCTTTGTAGCGTTCAGGGCAGGGTCCGTATTACCCAGTGCGCACCCTTAGACTCCACTACTACCCGTGGCTCATCCCGCCTGATTCTCTCCAGGGTTCCCATCACTGGGCTTTTACTGTGTTGTCATTGCATCTCTCCATTGCCCAGCTATAGGGAGCTTCCTCTCTCCTCTGGCCTCCTCCCATTGTAACACTCTGGCTTCCTCCCCAACCCACACGATGACATCCTTATTCCAAGCGTCTACTTGAGGCCTTATCACGGACTTCCATTCCATCGCTACTCTGCGCTTAGCGAGGCCTAAAGCAAGGTCTATCTTTTTATTCCCCACGTTCCGCTTGGGCGGCCACGGGTAAAGACCCAACACACATACCTGGACCGTTAGCGGTAGCACACTATTTAGTATGCTACTAATCTTGACTAAAAAGATTCCCAGAATATCTGCATATATTGGCAGCTCCAAACTATGGGGCAGATTTACAATAACTGGCGCATCCCCAGGGATGCGCCAGTTATTGTGCGCTGCAGCTCCGCCACCCATGGCGCAAAAAACGGCAAAGATGCGTGACGCATCTGTGCCGTAAAGGGGGCGCATTGCTGGAGTGCGTCGCAAGCGCGACGCAGCTCCAGCAATGCCCTGGGAGCCCTATCTGTCCAATGCTGCGTCAAGCCTTACACCTGCAGGGTTTTGACGCAGCATTGGACTAAAAGTGACTGAGTGAAATCTTGTACATTTCACTCAGCCACTTTTAAGAGGCGCTCCTGCGCAGGAACCCCCCCCCCCGCTCCGGAACGCCTCCTTATGGCGCAGGGCTTTACAACGTGACGCATCTGCCAGATGCGTCACGTTGCAAATACCCCGCACCATGGCGCATCTTTTGCGCCACCGCTGCGTCACAAAAGTGACGCAACAGTGGCGTAAAAGAGGTGCAAGGGGCTTGTAAATCTGCCCCGAAATGTCCAAAGTGTGCATCAGGGTGCTTGCATCTCAGGCAGTGGTGCAACTCCCCCAGTATGTCACATTGAGGCGGTGAGGTGTTAGATATGTCATGTGTATGTAGTTGAACTGAATGTACTTTAGGCAAGTATTCCTGGAAATCTTCTTGGGAGATAGCAAAGCCTTACTCCACTCCGCGTCAGTGAGCTCCCCTCCCCCAAGTCTATCCCATCTCTCACGAAGCCCACTCAGGATAAAGTTGTTACTTTACACGTCAAATTACATTGTCCGTGATCCCGAAGGACCAGCAGAATCAGGCACACATTATGCCCCACTAACTTCCGTTTGTGAGGGATTAGCAAAAGCAAAATAGATTTTTGTCCAATTTCAGGTTTGACACTGTTGAATTGGGGAATAAATTGCCAAAAGCTCACAATTCTATCCAATCCAAAGAGAGAACATTGCGCAGATGTGGTATTTGCACCAGTACATCCGATTCCACCTGCCACAGATGGCAGGCCAAAAGGCCCTCATTGTGTGCCCCCTCTTTAATTGGGTTCTGAATGCAATTAGGAGTTTGTGCCAAAAAGAGATGGCCGTGCCCATGATCGGGGTCTTAGTGTAGCGCAAGGTAGTTCAGTTAAAAGGCTCTGTTGTGACAGAATCTAACGAGATAAACATGAAAAGTTATACCTGCTCCTTGTGTCCCCCGTTCTTCCAGCAGTTACCAACACTGCTGCATTGTTCTTACCCCGGAGTCAGGGCACCTTCAATTTAGATGCCGTTCCTTTGTTGATATTTCTATAGGTGAATTTCATAACTTTTGAGGTTTTATGAGCTTCACTTCACTCTATCAGGGCCGGACAGGCCGTAGCTGGAACCAGGCTTTTTCCCGGTAGGCCGGAAGGGTGGGGGCTGATTTTGGACTGATAGGGCCAGTTTTGCACCAGTGCCTAGTATTGGCCCTACTAAACAAAAGCAGCAGCAGGGTCTAGCACCCTCCCCCGCCCCCACGGGCTAATCCGACTTAACTGCAAGAGCTGGTTTGCTTTCACAGTTCGGCCCAGCACTCTATCCAGGTCTCCAGGTCTTTACATGAACCCTTCTGCCCCATGGAATGCAGCTGCTATCACTGGACTATGATTATACTGCAAGTAGATGTACATATATCTCGAAGACACAAATTATTTAGAAGATTTTGAATCGATTGAGTTGGGGTACTCCAGTAACCTGGCTTAATAATATGCTTGGGATCTGCTTCTAGGTTTCTCCATAGCAAAACCCATAACACCTTTTGTATTTTGTACGCAATGCAGTTCCGGAAACAACTACACATTTTTTAGCTATGATTTTTAGGTTTAGCCTACCAGACAGAGCATGTGCTGTCCGTTGCGTGGCATATTGTAGCTTACCATGAACACAGAGGGGTTTGAAGCCCATCCATGCTTATCATTGGAGTGCTCCAACTGGCACTCTAATTTTCCTGCTTCTTGTTTGTGTCCCAGCTTGTCAATCTTGTATTTGTCCTTCCCATAGATAGAGCATTGCCTTTTTACCATGTATGTGTTTACCACGTGTGTGTGCTCGATGTCAGGGAACTACTTTTTTAGGTCTCGCCTATCAATCCTGCAAGCGATAATAGACGAGAGTATAGAGGGCAAACCACGGTCTGAAACCATCGCGGATTTGGGATGGTTCGTGTGGTGCACTCGTGCGGAAAGTGCGTCCACATCAAAGCCATCAGCCTCCCTCCCACAGGCATCTGTTGCTTTCCCAGCGTGCGCAGTGCGCGCTCGGCCTCACTTCTCCTCCCCCCTAAGTACTTTCACTTTCACGGCTGCAAGGCCGTGCGATTTATTTCAAAGGGATCCGCTCTCCCGCCCCCTGCTTCACAATACAAAGGAATGCGCATTTTCCGGCCGCTCCCGGCCGCTTTTTTTTCTTTCGGCGATGTTCTTGTTTTGGTTTCTGCACGTAGTATAGTTTCAATGCCCCCTAATATCTTTGTAATGTGCTTTTTTTTTATAAATTACATGCAGACCTCCGTAAAATCACACTTTCAAATTAAAACGGTTGCACAGTCCATTTTTAAACTGCAATGAAAGCACATTCGAAGGGGGCTGCAGCGTGCGCCCGTATTGTTAATCTATCTTCCCGTCCCCCCCCACAGCAATGCCGACACTGACGCCGTGCTCGGTGTTTCTCTTGTTTTCTATCAGAACGCGCCTTTCTCTTTCTGTGCTTTTTTTTAAATTACATGCAGACCTCCGCAAAATCACACTTTCAAATTAACATGGGTGCACAGTCCATTTTTAAACTGCAATGAAAACACATTCGAAGGGGGCTTCAGCGTACGCCCGTATTGTTAATCTATAACGGCGACCATGTTGCCTTTCAGTAAACAAGTGCTGGAGTTTAGATTTGCAGGGCATAAGAAGCAGTATGCAGCGAGAGACCATTGTTTAAGTACATCTTTTTATTTATTTCATAACAAGCCGTTCTCTTGTTATGTTAGCCTGCACTGTAGTGAGAAGCATTTGTGTTTTGTTTGCTCTGGTTCATTTTCTGTGTGCAGACTCTTTCATCACTGACGCCATGCTCGTTGTTTTACTTTAGATGGCTATGTTAATTCATTTCACCGTTTCCTGTTTGATCTGTAAACGTAAACGTATTGAGCAAGGAACACTTACATGTGCAAAGGGAGGAGACTTTTCGTTTTTTGAGTAAACTTACGCAGTTAAGGGGCTAATACAAAACGATAAATGAGTATGAGTGCAGCACTCTTTACGCATTCAGTATGGAAGAAGATACCCATGTTGGACTGCGGTATGGGTGGAAGCAACAAAATGCGCCGTAAATTACTGGTGACTTATTTTTCTTGTGAAAACAGACCACACAGCTTCCTTTGATAAATAAGTCACCAGTGATATACAGCGCATTTGCAACAGGTGCATCCGTGTGTGAGACCTAAAAATTTTTTTTTTTTTTAAATCAATCTTAAGATTTAAATATATGGTTTATTTCATTGCCAATGCCTGCTCTTTCAATGTCCGCTGTGCCAGATATTCTCATCAATGGTAGCTAATACAATGAGAAGGAGAACAAGGTTGATTGTATATTGTACATGCCTGCACTTGCGAAGATGAGGATCATTTCAGCTGCATTTCAAACAGATGACAGTATGTAGTCCTATTCAGCCTGTTATGCCTGTGTTTATATTTGGTTGCACGTGTCTCAATGTGTGTGTAGAGTGTGATATGTAACCCCCACGCCAGTCATCGGAGATGTAATGTGACAGTTTATGTGTGGATCTTGATTAACTAGTTTGCCTTCTCATGCTTAAGTAACTTACTTAAATATTATCTTGTTGGCTATGACGTGGATATGCAGCCCGCCAGCACGATATGTGTTGCCTTGTTTTAACTTTTTATTGACTCACCCAACCTCAGATCCCAACTGTTTCTCTGTGTTGTCTTCAAACCCGCTCCCACTATCAGCTCTTCCACTGCCATCATGGTCCTCAAAGCCCAGCAGCTGACACTTGCAACTATAGTGCGCACTTTTTAAAAACATGCTTTTGCTCCAAATTGAGCCTGCCATCTTGTTTCATTTACGTTAGGCACTCCGTGAGAGTGAGAGTGCGTGCGTTTTGCACCGATGGCCCTCCGCTGCTAGTTCCCCACTGAAATCCCTGCCCCCATCGCACCCGATTTTTTTTTTTAGGCATGTCTTTGTAAAAATAAAATAATAACAATTTACCCTCGTGCCAATTTACCCAGGCCAGGCTGTTGCTGGTCTACGTGCGTTTTACTTCCCTATTCAATAGAGTCTGCTGCGGCTCAGTGCATGCAGCTCTGCAATAAAAGTCAACATACAAGCTTTTGAAGTCGATGATATATTGCAGCAATTTAGAGACAGGCAAAGGCAATAGGGCTCAGATCTCACAGAGGGGCGGGAAGCACATTCACTCAGTAGCACCATAGCATCACTCAGCAGCACCACTCAGCACCACCACAGCATCATTCAGTGCCACCCCAGCATTACTCAACACGACCACAGCACCACTCAGCACCACCGCAGCATCACTCAGCGCCATCCCAGCATCACTCAGCACCACCACAGCATCACTCAGCACCACCACAGCATCCCTCAGCACCACCAAAGCATCACTCAGTACCACAACAGCAACACTCAGCACCACCCCAGCATCACTCAGTGCCACCCCAGCATTACTCAGCACCACAACAGCACCACTCAGCACCACCACAGCATCACTCAGCGCCACCCCAGCATCACTCAGCACCACTCAGCATCACCACATCATCACTCGGCACTACCCCAGCATCACTCAGCACCACTACATTATCACTCAGCACCACCACAGCACCACTCAGCACCACCACAGCACCACTCAGCACCTCCACAGCACCACTCAGCACCACCACAGCATCACTCAGCACCACCACATTATCACTCAGCACCACTCAGCACTACCACAGTACCACTCAGCACCACCACAGCACCACTCAGCACCACCACATTATCACTCAGCACCACCACATTATCACTCAACACCGCAACAGCACCGCTCAGCACCACAACAGCACCACTCAGCACCACCACAGCATCACTCAGCACCACCACATTATCACTCAGCACCACCACAGCACCACTCAGCACCACCACAGCACCACTCAGCACCACCACATCACTCAGCACCACCACATCACCACTCAGCACCACCACATTATCACTCAGAACCACCACATTATCACTTAACACCACCACAGCACCACTCAGCACCGCCACATTATCACTCAGCACCACCACAGCACCACTCAGCACCACCACAGCACCACTCAGCACCACTCAGCACCACCACATTATCACTCAGCACCACCACATTATCACTCAGCACCACCACAGCACCACTCAGCACCACCACAGCACCACTCAGCACCACCACATCACTCAGCACCACCACATCACCACTCAGCACCACCACATTATCACTCAGAACCACCACATTATCACTTAACACCACCACAGCACCACTCAGCACCGCCACATTATCACTCAGCACCACCACAGCACCACTCAGCACCACCACAGCACCACTCAGCACCACTCAGCACCACCACATTATCACTCAGCACCACCACATTATCACTCAACACCACCACAGCACCGCTCAGCACCACCACATCACTCAGCACCACCACATCACCACTCAGCACCACCACATTATTACTCAGCACCACCACAGCACCACTCAGCACCGCCACAGCATCCCTCAGCACCACCACAGCACCACTCAGCACCACCACAGCACCACCACAGCTTCACTCAGCACCACCACAATCAGCACCACCACATTATCACTCAGCACCACCACATTATCACTCAGCACCACCACAGCACCACTCAGCACCACCACAGCATCACTCAGCACCACCACAGCACAACTCAGCACCACCACATCACTCAGCACCACCACAGCACCACATTATCACTCAGCACCACCACAGCACCACTCAGCACCACCAAAGCATCACTCAGCGCGACCTCAGCATCACTCAGCACCAGCACAGCATCACTCAGCACCACCACATTATCACTCAGCACCACCACAGCATCACTCAGCACCCCCACAGCATCACTCAGAACCACCACAGCATCACTCAGCACCACCACAGCACCACTCAGCACCACCACAGCATCACTCAGCACCACCACAGCAACACTCAGCACCACCACAGCACCACTCAGCACCACCCCAGCATCACTCAGCGCCACCCCAGCATCACTCAGCACCACCACAGGACCACTCAGCACCACCACAGCATCACTCTGCCCCCCCCCCAGCATCACTCAGCACCACTCAGCATCACCACATGATCACTCAGCGCTAATACAGCACCACTCAGCACCACCACAGCACCACTCAGCACCACCACATTATCACGCAGCACCACCACATTATCACTCAACACCACCACAGCATCACTCAGCACCACCACATTATCACTCAGCACCACCACAGCACCCCTCAGCACCACCACAGCACCACTCAGCAGCACACATCACTCACACCACCACAGCACCACTCAGCACCACCACATTATCACTCAGCACCACTGCATCATCAATCAGCACCACCATGGCACCACTCAGCACCACCACATCACTCAGCACCACCACAGCACCACTCAGCACCACCACATTATCACTCAGCACCACCACATTATCACTCAGCACCACCACATTATCACTCAGCACCACAACAGCACCACTCAGCACCACCACAGCACCACTCAGCACCACCAGAGCACCTCTCAGCAGCCCCACATTATCACTCAGCACCACTACATTATCACTCAGCACCACCTCAGCACCACTCAGCACCACCACAGCATCACCCAGCACCACCACATTATCACTCAGCACCACCACATTATCACTCAGCACAACCACAGCACCACTCAGCACCACCACAGCATCACTCAGCACCACCACAGCACCACTCAGCACCACCACATCACTCAGCACCACCACAGCACCACTCATCACCACCACATTATCACTCAACACCACCACAGCATCACTCAGCACCATCACATTATCACTCAGCACCACAACAGCACCACTCAGCACCCCCACAGCACCACTCAGCACCACCACAGCACCACTCAGCACCACCACATTATCACTCAACACCACCACAGCATCACTCAGCACCACCACATTATCACTCAGCACCACCACAGCATCACTCAGCACCCCCACAGCATCACTCAGAACCACCACAGCATCACTCAGCGCCACCCCAGCATCACTCAGCGCCACCCCAGCATCACTCAGCACCACCACAGGACCACTCAGCACCACCACAGCATCACTCTGCCCCACTCCAGCATCACTCAGCACCACTCAGCATCACCATATCATCACTCAGCGCTACCACAGCACCACTCAGCACCACCACAGCACCACTCAGGACCACCACATTATCACTCAGCACCACCACATTATCACTCAACACCACCACAGCATCACTCAGCACCACCACATTATCACTCAGCACCACCACAGCACCCCTCAGCACCACCACAGCACCACTCAGCAGCACACATCACTCAGCACCACCACAGCACCACTCAGCACCACCACATTATCACTCAGCACCACTGCATTATCACTCAGCACCACCACAGCACCACTCAGCACCACCACATCACTCAGCACCACCACAGCACCACCACATTATCACTCAGCACCACCACATTATCACTCAGCACCACAACAGCACCACTCAGCACCACCACAGCACCACTCAGCACCACCAGAGCACCTCTCAGCATTCCCACATTACCACTCAGCACCACTACATTATCACTCAGAACCACCACAGCACCACTCAGCACCACCACAGCATCACCCAGCACCACCACATTATCACTCAGCACCACCACATTATCACTCAGCACAACCACAGCACCACTCAGCACCACCACAGCATCACTCAGCACCACCACAGCACCACTCAGCACCACCATATCACTCAGCACCACCACAGAACCACTCAGCACCACCACATTATCACTCAACACCACCACAGCATCACTCAGCACCACCACAGCATCACTCAGCACCACCACAGCACCACTCAGCACCACCACAGCATCACTAAGCACCACCACAGCCCCACCACAGCACCACAACAGCACCACCACAGCACCACCACAGCACCACTCAGCACCACTCAGCACCACCACAGCACCACTTAGCACCACCACAGCACCACCACAGCATCACTCAGTATCACCACAGCACCATTCAGCACCACCACAGCACCACTCAGCACCACCACAGCACCACTCAGCACCTCCAAAGCATCTCTCACGGCCTCCAAAGCATCACTCAGGGCCACCACAGCATCACTCAGGGGCACCACAACATCACTATGCGTTACCACAGCATCACTGAACGCCACAGCATCACTCGTCGCCATCACATCACTCCGCACCATCACAGCATCAATCTGTGCAACAATTCAACAACAACTGGGTCAAATATGTTCTCTCAATGTTTCAAGCTTTATTACAAATGTCACAAAAAGATGTTAATATTTCACTTCTGTTCTTGGATTTTCGTCACAATAAAATACACAAAACATAATCTTCACGAAAGTTATTTACAAAAGTTTAAGCTATTGCCATTATAAATTACAATCACTATTATTTAAGTCTTAATTATTTAAAAAAACTAAAAGCCATTGTTATTTGTAATATTAATACATCTAAGTCACGTAAATACAAAACATGTTGCATTACAAATGCTATAGGTGTCACATTTGCGAAAGTTATAACTATTGGCATTGTAAATGACAAAGCTATTAATTTAGATATTTTCAAAACCAACACATAAATAAAAAATATTGTCATTTGCAAGACCAATAGCTCAAACTTTCCTAATGCGAGACCTATTGCATTGCAAATGCTTGTTCTTTTTGTGTACTCACTCACAGTGAATGCATGTGTTTGTTAGCAGCCTCCCTAGTGCCCCCCTCATGCAGCTGCCCAACCCTCCTCATGCTCTCACAATTCCTGTGTTCTTGTACTGTGTGTCTGTTTGCTTCTCTGTGTTGAAAATGCCCTCCTGCCCATTGCTTCTGTGTCCCCCTTCCCTTCCCCTGCATTGATGCTGCATCTCCCAACCTCTACTTGCCTTCCTCGTGTTGTCCCATGCCCTTCCTCTGGTTGCGTCTGCGTTCCCCAGCCCTTCCCTGTTTTGCTTCGGACCACCCCTGCGCTTCTGCCCTTGTTGCTTCCCCCCGCTTTCTCATTTGCTTTAAAAAATAAAATAACAAATGCTTCTATGTATTCTATTTTGTTTTTAGCTACCCAGCCAACTCAGATCGGTAACTAAAAACAAAACAAAAACATTCTACTCATTCTTCTGATCAGTTGCGGCTGGCATGTAAGGAGGGTGGTGGGGCGGGAGGGAAAAATATAAAAGTTATACATAAACTTTTAGAAAATTACACTTGCCTTTAATCCTGGTGCAACGTCCTCCTCGCTTGGTTCCAGGCAGGCTTCTACCGGGCCCAGGAAACTGCGGTAGCCAATCCTGGATCTGCTTTCATGCAGCATGAAAGAAGCACCAGGATGGAAGGGGCGGCCTCGCTTGCCACAATGGCATTGGAGCCCTATACTGGCTCTAACCCAGCTGTATTAAATAGCTGTGTTAGAGAGGTTTAAACGACGCATGTCCGGCAAGCTGTCTCAAGACGACCGGCCAAAAAGACATGGCCATTTTATACCTAAAGTGCCCTGTTCATCACTGCTTTCTGCTGCTGCCTGACTGGCGGGAGAAAACGACAAAAAACAATTTGATGGACAGAATGTAGATCAATGTCTTACATTCACCCCAGTACAAGGATCTCCACACCACTGGAGTCAAGCTAGCCGGGCTGATGAGAGGTGTTACCTCGAAACCGGTCCGGTCCTCGGATGCTTGATTCCGTTCTGGGAAGGACATGGCTTTTGTAGTTCGGACTGGACTGTTCCCATTAGGCACAGGGTCAGAGCTGATTTGCATATCGCCATTGTCTAACCCAGGGTGGTGTGGAGTGCAAAAAAACGATGGATTTGGGCCCAGATCTTTGGACTGGGGTGAATGTGTGACATTGATCCACATTCTGTCCATCACCTGTTTTGTTTGCAATTACCGCCATAAGTGCGCTGGGGATGCTCAGACGTGGGTCCCAGGCACTCCACACCACTGGAGTCAAGCTAGCCGGGTTGATGAGAGGTGTTACCTCGAAACCGGTCCGGCCCTCGGATGCTTGATTCCGTTCTGGGAAGGACATGGCTTTTGTAGTTCGGACTGGACTGTTCCCATGGGGCACAGGGTCAGAGCTGATTTGCATATCGCCATTGTCTAACCCAGGGTGGTGTGGAGTGCAAAAAAAAAAAACGATGGATTTGGGCCCAGATCTTTGGACTGGGGTGAATGTGTGACATTGATCCACATTCTGTCCATCACCTGTTTTGTTTGCAGCTGCCTGACTGGCAGCAGCAGAAACTGGAAAGCTGCCCCACCCCGCCCCCAGTCCCGTCGCTATGCTCGGGACAGGGTTTTGAAAAATAAAATTGTAATAAATGGATTTTATTTTTCCATATCTGGGGCAATTTGGTTAGTAGAGCGGCACTCCTCTGTCTTAACGGAGGAACTGCCCTTGCTCCTGATACGCTACTGGTTGTTCTCAATGGAGACAAAGCATAGTTGAGTAGAACATGAAGAGGGTGGCCAATCATGTGGGTGGAGATGAGCAGGTCTATCTAAGTGGTAGCTAAGCAGATGTAAGGAAGAGCTGGCATACAAAAAAACAAAGACAAATGAATGGTCTCCATCCTTGGTGGGAAAGCTGTCTGCACTGAAAACATTGAGATTATAGGTATAATGGTTATCTCCAAAGTTAGTGTTAATGTTTTAGGGTGAGGTTTGAGAATAAGACTTTGGACCTTGTGAACTTTTTCGGGGCTATCCAAACAAAATTTTAGTAATAAACGGTATATGTAGAGACAGTAAGTTCATTGGTTGATAACCTTAGCTCGCCAATTGTGGTACTCGCGATCTCACACAAATGATCAAAGATGACATCTGTAGGAAGGTATGATCCTTCTGCAGGGTTACACCCACTTTTTGCCTGGTGATGTTATGGTTCCTGACTAGTCTGACTGGGATCCTGCTAATCAGGACCCCAGTCTCTGTGCTTTCTCCCTGAAATTGGTTATGGTGAGTACATAGATACATCGAGGATTGGCTACTGGTGTACCCTTATAAGTCCCTAGTATATGGTACTGAGTTACCCAGCACATAGGTACACCAGGGGTCGCCCACGGGCTGCAGCATGTATTATGCCACCCATAAGAGACCACTCAAAAAAATTTGACTATAGGCCTGCCATTGCAGCCTGTGGAAGCTAAGGCTAACACCACTTACGACAGATATATGTTTCTTATATCTGAGGTCATCGCTCTAAAAACCTATATGTCACCCCTAAGGGAGGCCTTTCAATCCTGAAGGCAGAGTGCTTGGTTCTAAGTGTGAGGGTGCCTCTGCATGAGCAGAACACCCCTATGACCTTCAGAGTCCATTCTCCTAGGTTGTAAGTGCATCAGCCATTACGATATATAGAGTGGCCGAGGAGCTTGTTAACACGGACCTTGCTGCTGGGAAGCCGCCTTTAGTTTTTTTTAATCCTGACCACGGACCTTGCTGCCGGGAAGCCGCCTTTGCAGAGGTGACGCTGCGCCAGGGGATCTCCTTGAGGACGGGACTGCGAGGCCCACCAGGCTGTGCGAGGATCATCAGGCACACCTGCCGCCTCTTCCCGTAACCCCTCCCCTCTGTGACCGGCTTGAAAACTCCTCGCGGCCCCCGCTCCGCGGGGGCCGCTCGCCGAGGAGCTTGTTAACACGGACCTTGCTGCTGGGAAGCCGCCTTTAGTTTTTTTTAATCCTGACCACGGACCTTGCTGCTGGGAAGCCGCCTTTGCAGAGGTGACGCTGCGCCAGGGGATCTCCTTGAGGACGGGACTGCGAGGCCCACCAGGCTGTGCGAGGATCATCAGGCACACCTGCCGCCTCTTCCCGTAACCCCTCCCCTTTAGCTAACTTCCTGCATATAACCTGGTGCTGCCACGCGTGAGCGGGACGCGTGTGCGGGACTTATCCCGGGACAAAGCCCGTACTAAGGGCGGACCCTCTGAGACCCTCAGAGAACCGAGGAGACTGGACTGGGCTCGTCCCCTTGATCGACAGGTACTGCTTATTATTGAAGTTGTCTATAACCAGGTTTGACCTGTTAGCCTTGTTGGATCTTTTTTATAAATGTCTTCTACAAATTCTGACCAGCTGGTGACAGACAAACAGGGTGTACTGTTAAATGGAACCCTCGACAACTATTTTACCAAATCCTCCCCTGACATTTCCAGGGAAATTGCTATGGCGGAGCGGCGTGCGGAACGCCGCCGTTCCGTAGAAAGTATAAAGAATAGGTCAGTTTCACTGGCATCGCTTCCTGCCACTTGCTCTACCGATATTGACATTGATGTAATAGCTAATGAGTCGGTAAATATTTTGGATAGCCAGCCTTTGGACGGGAGTGTGATAGCGCTCACAACAATTACCCCGCCAAAGACGGATACGAATGGTTTACCCTCAACTCTTCATATTAGTAGTCAAAGTATAACGAAGGGAAATGCTTTGCCTCCTGCGAAACTACTCCGTAATAGGGCAAAAAAAAACACACCCCTGCCAAAAATACTATGGTCCGCCGCCGAATAAAAAACGGCGAAAAAGGGGGGACCTGCTACAACCCAAGTTGAGTTGCTCTGATTTTGAGAAAAAAAACACTAATACTGTGAAGAAACCCAGTATTCCACAAGCAGATATGGAGGGGACTCATGTCACATCTTCACCCTTACAAAAATTGTTAGCTGACAAAGAGGACAGTATGGACGTTAGTGTGGCTGTTAATGTGCCTCTGAGGATAAGGGCCTTGTCACATTACTGACTGCTGAGTAGCTTTCCCCTTCCCTCCTTGGAGGAGTTTGGCAGCCTAGCCCTTACGATTTCATCCGGCTCGCCTCTCGATCCTCTCCCTCCAAAACTCTGGAAGGTGTTTCAAGAGGATCTTTTCCAGCCCTTGCATTCCATCTGTTGCCAGTCGTTTGAAACAGGGACGGTACCGGGTTGCTGGAAGAAGGCAGTGGTATCTCCGCTCCTAAAAAACCTACGCTCGACCCTGTTTGCCTTTCCAATTACCGGCCAATCTCCCTGCTTCTTTTTCCAGTCAAAATCATGGAAAAATTGGTTACCCGCACTCTGTCCGGCTTCTTAGAAGGGAACACCTGGCTGGACGAGACGCAATTCGGTTTTCGCCCAGCTCATGGGACGGAATCCGCGTTGGTGACCGTGTTAGACAATCTGCGGGCGCGAGTCGACAGTGGTCGGGCAGCATTTTTGGTGCTGCTCGACATGTCGGCCGCGTTTGACACGGTCAGCCATTCTACCTTGATTTCGAGGCTGGAAGAGTGCGGGGTCAAAGATAAGGCCAGGGACTGGTTAATCTCCTATCTGGACAACCGTCAGCAACGGGTTTCGCTCCCTCCCTTCAGTTCAGAGGAGCGGAGAGTAGGACAAGGAGTACCTCAGGGCTCAGCCATCAGCCCTATACTCTTTAATATCTACCTCCGCCCTCTAGTCCAGCTCATTAAATCATTTGGGATCTCCGCATTTAATTATGCGGATGATACCCAGCTGGTCTTTTCACTGGAGGGACAGGACGCAGTCCCATTGGAGACTTTCCACCGGTGCATGCAGGCTACAGCGGAAGGGCTCCGTTTGAACTCGTTACAGTTCAATGGAACTAAGACAGAGGTCCTGTACTGCTCCAATGACCGAGTTCCCCGAGATCTCCCAGACGATTTTTGGCCCCCGTCATTTTCAGAGACGGTGTCAGCCGCACAATCGGCACGTAACCTGGGTGTCATTTTTGGGCCCAACCTGCAGCTGGATCTGCACGTAAATAAGACCACCTCAACGTGCATGATGTTGATCCGCATGCTGCGCAAGGTTTTACCCCTCCTCCCTGAGCAAGCCAGACCAGAAGTAGTGCGAAGTACCATCCTAAGTCGACTTGACTATTGTAACGCACTACTTCTGGAGGCCCCGGTAACACTTCTGAGCAAGCTTCAAAGGGTGCAAAATATAGCTGCCAAGCTCGCCCTTTCCCGCCCCTACCACAGCTCTTCCACGGCAGCGTTACAGGAACTCCACTGGCTGCCGGTCCATCTACGCGTTCGCTACAAAGCAGCGTGCATTGTGTTTAGGGCTATCCATGGCCTGGGCCCAATCCCTTTGCGGAGAATGTTTGCCTGGTACCTTCTATCCTGAGCTCTGCGTTCCTCTTCATCCAGGCTACTTATAGTCCCGCGCTTCCAGAGAGTGAGGATGGGTGGCCGATCGTTCAGAGTAGCGGCGGCCAAACTCTGGAACTCCCTGCCAATATCCCTGAGAAGTCTTGAGTATCTCTTAGCCTTCAGAAAGGCGCTGAAAACCTACCTCTTCCCTAGGACAGGCTGAGTTGCTGAATTTGTTGGATCACGGGTCAAAGCGCCAGGATGCCCTTGGTGGTGACAGGCTTGTGCTATATAAGTATACCACAATACAATACAATACTTAACATAGAGAGTCTGATTAAATCTTATTCTGCATCTATTCTGGAGAGGTTGATGGAAGTAGAATGTAGACTGTGTAAAATTGAGTATGCATTGGGAAGTAAGGACGCTGTACTTAACAATGGTTTAAACAATGCAACTAGTTTATCAACAAATAATGCATCACCAAATAGATTAGCACCGGTCCAACCACCCTTAACTATCCCTATCCCTATCGCCATTCCTTCCACATCAGCATCTACCTCCAAACCCATGGGAAATACAATCATAGCGTCTGCACCCCCAAAACTGACCCAACAAAAAATCCAAGAACAACAGCCGGTTAATGTTGCAAACAAAACCACTGATAATACCTCTAACAGTCTCCCAGGGAATTCATCAAGGGAGGTGGGGGAAACCAGACATACCTGGGGGAAACCTAGAAAGACACCCTTGCCTGAACTCCCGCCAGAGGCAGTACCCTATGTGGTCGTCCTAACAGGGGTGCCTGTGCTGGGACAAAATAAGAGAGAGGGTTTCGCACAACTAAAGAATAAGATTATGCACTGGCTGAGTTTATATAGGCCAATTGCGAATCATATTAATGGTGAGATTGTCCATGTTCGACGTCTCCAATGGCTGGGGGGTAGACCTAAAGATATTAACGGTGATGTGGTGGTCGTGAATTTCAGGGATCCTAATGCTGTCCAATTTATACTAAACTGGCAGCCAGGTAGTTCAAATAACACAATAATCCCTAAACCACTAACATACTTTTACCCAAGGTCAGTGGTGTTCCCATCTCAGCACCATCCATCCCAGCACCAACCATTACAGTATATAACCCAAACTCAGCCAATTAATCATCCGATTGTACAGAATGCTGGAAACAACCAATATGCCCTGTACCCCCCCTATATTACAGAACACAAGGAACTTGTACTATGCTCCCTGCCCTGTGACAGCCCCAGACTCCATGGGATGGAACTACGTACCGGCCAAAATACACAACTCCCAGAAAGGAAGGATGGACCACCTAAAACCCTTCACACCTCTAGAAACTTCTAATAGGTTTGATATTTTTAGCGGTCTAGATGATTGCGACTGATGTTTCTTGATTCGGGGGGGTGAGGGGTCAGAAACTATGAGTCTTGGTGATGTGGGTGCTGTCAACATACCTGATGTACTGGTGAATCCTGTGTCTTCTTGGTTGGATAAAACTGTACCCCATGATGTAAACGTACCCCATGATGTAAACATTCTAGAAGAACTGGTATTACCCACAACCATTTTGAGCAAAAAGACATTCCTAGAGGTAACACCATTGGTAATACAACCTGTGGTCCCCATTAGCTATGAAGAGACGCCAAGGGCTTTCCCTGAGAGGCCATGTGCTCCTGAGATGCCGGTTAAATTGGTTTGTTGGAATATTGCTGGAATTGCAAAAATTTGAGGGACCCGGAGTGGGCGAACTATATAGAGTCTTTTGGCCTCTGTTTATTACAGGAAACCTGGGCAGTGGAGACACCCCATAAGGTGGGGTACAAGACCTACGGAATTTGTGCGATCCCCTCTAGAAGCGGAAGGCCATCAGGGGGACTTTTGATCTAGGTGAAAATAAACTTAAGGGCAAAAATTGAGGAGATAGCTACAAATTCTGTAGATATACTAGCTCTAAAGATCACAGTTTGTAACGAGAAGAACTTATTTCTAGTAAATGTCTACAATAGGCCCTTACCCTCTTCAAAAGAATCACCAACCCTCTCATAATTAGATTGCTTTCTGAGTGGATTAGACCCCAGGGAGGATTTTGTTATCCTGGCTGGTGATTTAAACTGCAACTTCGAGCCAGTATTGGGTATTAGCAAAATCTTCGATGAGGAAGACCAGGCGAACAAAATCCCTACTCAGGAAAATGTTAAATCGGTTAAATGTTCAACACTGGGTCTCCAGCTGATTAATTTATGCACGGAACACATTCTTAGGGCTTGTAACGGACGGTTACCATCCGATAGCTCAAAGAAACCAACATTTACTAGGAATAATTACAAAAATAATCTAGATTTTGTGTTGGCTTCCATAACCCTCTGGCCACATCTTTTGGACCTTGAAGTAATGGAACGGTTCGAAAGCGATCATTTCCCCTTAAACTTGACTTTAGATGCTTCACTGTTTAACGATATGGTTCAGCCATTTCCACCTGAGGAAAGTGGTGTCGATAATTCTGAGATCCATATTAGTAACAACAGAAGATCTCTTAAATGGCCATTTATGTGACATCCTCAGTGAAATATATTCACTTTTTGCTGGGACATTCGGACCTTACTTAGCCGTAATGTCTGAGGATGGAACCAAAATGTCCTTTTTGTCAATACACGAGAAATTTTTTGCTGACCTAAGATTACTAGTCACCAAAATGCCCAAAAAAATCCAGCAAAAGACCCAGAATCTGTCCCATAGTAAGCCATGGTATGATAGATCCTGCAGAGAGTCAAAGAGGGAATTATTAATTGCAATAAAGATCAAGTCTCCAATAGATGTACAAAAAGCAAGGAATAACTACAAGTCTGTCCAAAGGGCCTCAAAGATAGCATGGGAGTAAGAGAAATGGGCTGATTTGTTGCTAGCCGCCAGATCGCGGGATAATGTGGCTTTCTGGAGGCTGGTCGCAAATGGGAACCATGTAGGCAGGGTGGTAAAAGATGTTTTTCTGGATGAGCAAACTTGGGTTACCCATTTTACGAATTTATATAAAAAATATGACGACCCACATATGGACATGAATGTGGCAAGCCACGAACCCCCAGCAGACCACCTGGCCTTTACCTTAGGGGAAACAGAGCTGGCAATAACCCAAATTAAATCTGGGAAAGCCCCAGGTCTGGACAAGATCCCGGGGGACCTATATAAGCATGACCTAAAAGTATGGGCACCATATATTAATTATTTGTGCAACAAACTATCTTGCACTTTAGAATTCCCTGAAAGTTGGAAGGGAGCGGAAATTGTTTTAATTTTTAAAAAAGGAGATAGGATGGACCCCTGTAATTATCGGCCAATAAGTCTAATGGACATCCTACAGAAAATCTACTCACGACATATTTTACTACGTGTGAGCGATTGGCTGGAGGAAAATACAATTTTAACCAAATTCCAAGCTGGATTCAGATCAAAAGTCAGCCCAATAGACCAGATCTTTAGATTCTGCTGCCTCTATTGGAAGTACGTAATGATCAAAAGGTGCCACTTATATGTTGCCTTTGTTGATTTAAGGGCAGCATTTTATCTGGTGCCTCACAATCTCTTATGGAAAACTCTGAGTGCAGCAGGCATGCCAAATAACCTTGTCGTCCAGATTAAAGAGTTACACGAAGGGAATTTTGCGAGAATTAGATGGGGCCCAAACGGCGAACTAACCCAAAAAATTCCCATCGAACGTGGAGTCCGCCAGGGCTGCGTTCTGGCTCCTACGCTCTTTTCCCTTTTTGTAAACGACATCCCCTTATTTTTAGAGGGATGTAAAAATGACTCCCCTAAACTGAACGGCGAAAAGGTAACATCCTTATTATTTGCTGATGATACTATTCTGATTTCCCAAACACAAAATGGTTTACAGACATTATTGGACACCTTCAGCGAATATTATAGCCAAAAGGGGTTGGAGATCAATGGGAAGAAGACCAAATGTATGGCCCTAAATCCGATTAAACCGGACAAGGGCTGCTTAACACTGAAAGGAGTTAAGTTGGAATCAGTGCCCCATTTCTCATATTTAGGGGTGACACTAGATTCAAACTTTACTTGGAAAGCCCAAATGGATAAAAGTAAACTAATCTTTGCCCAGAATGTTAAACCAATTCTCAGGGAGCAAAGCCTGAGCACCAGTAAAGCAGTGTCCCCAGTGATGGAACTATTTAAATTCAAGGTCCAATCATCAGTCCTTTACGGTGCAGAAATATGGGGCCCTGGGTCCAAGGAGTCTTTCAGTGTCCTAGATAACAACTTTATGCGAAGTTTGGTAAGGGTTCCGAGAGGTACCCCACTAGTACCCTTGGAATTGGACCTAAACTTCAAAAGAACTGACCACCAAGTTCTGATTCGACCTTTAATGCTGTGGGTTAGATTATGGCATGTCCCCGAACTCCAAGATTATAGAGACGGGCTAAAAGAAATCATGGCACTTGGCAGCCAGACTGCTATCCCATGGCTGCGGCACGTTAAGGCTTGGGTCAGTAATATAGGATTGAAACACTTCTGGGAGAACCCCGAGCAATTACCCGCCAACCCCAAACTAATTTTAAAAAGGGTCTTTTGGACCTTTATAGCAAATAGGACTGTAAGCAACACAACTAGTGGGACCCTAGTCTCAAAGTTCTTAAATTTCAAGGACGAACCTCTTTACGAGATTTTTATGGATGAAATAGAGCCCCCACTTGCCAAAACTTTATTTTTAAAATTCAGATATGGAAACCTTTTAATTAAAACAACTTTGGCTCGCTGGGCTAGGAATCGTGATCCATCGTCCTTAGCAATGGACGAAATTTGCCCTATGTGTGAACATAACCAGATTGAAAACGAGCAGCACATTCTCCTTTTCTGCCCTTTTTATGCCCAGGCCAGAAAGAGATGGATTAAACCAATATGCTTACTGCTAGGCCTGAGGTCATGTTCACAGGCTCTGAGAATCCTAACAACAAATACATCGCAACAGATAACATTTAGTGTCAGTAGATTTTTACTTTCTATTTTCTTCCAAAGGAAAAAAATGGGGCATCAATTGTAACTGAACTGATCTGCTTGGAACCGATGTGATGGTCCATCCTATGATTTATGATTGTATCGTTTCCGCTCCAATCATCTTCCAACATGAATTGTATTCTTTTAATCAATGTTTTTAATATGCAGTGAAATGTTTTATCTAATGAAATGTAATGTAATATATGCACTGTTCTTTTATGGCATTTAAGCCGAAATAAAGAATTTGAATTGAATTGAGTGGCTATGCAACACTATGCGGTGACCATCTCTAAACTGGCTGGAATGAACCCTTTCGTGTTTGGTATCAAAAGTCTATGCACTGTAAAGCTCTTCCGGGAGGCCCTCAGTGCTCCCTGTACCAGTCATCTAGACCCGGACAGCACAACATGGCTGTTGCCGACCTGAGACATGATTCTGCCCTCCAGCTGCTGAGCCAAACTCAAACAGAGAAAGGCAGGGCAATAGGTATCCTGGCACAGGGTGGTGTGACCACCTTCCTGACAGGGATTAGTGTATAGGAACAGGATGGGGGGACTTGCCAGTGTCACCCATCTGCTTGAGGGGCACATTTGGTGCCCACCTTGCATAGTCCAGTTCATACCAGCTCAGAGAGCCATTGGCTTTTGCTCTGGCATGAAACTGGACAAAGGACATGGGAGTATCCTTCCTACTCTCCAACCCCTTCCCTGGGACGGAACCCTGAATCGTCCCAACCCTTTCCTGAGGGTACTTAAGGGCTTACCTGTCGGTGGGTCCCTAGATTTGTCATGGGACAAGATTCTGTGGACTTTGCTGGACTTTTGCTCTGGGCACCGATACTGAAACCGGGACAACTCCTGCTGCTCCTGGTTGCATCGCCCTACTCATCTGCTTTAACGTCTGTGCCTGTGCTCCATACAGGATCCTTCCAAGGCCTGTGGGCATACAAGACACCTGAAGGAATCTCCCTTGAAGTGAACGAGTCACTTCCCTGTATCTGCTGGCAGCACAACGAAACTGACCGGTTTGCTGATCCTGGGCTCCCACAGACTCCGAAAGGCTCAGCAACACAGGTGGTGATTCATCACTTCCCTCAAAGCCTGCCCTGTCCACTCACTGAGTTAAAGACCAGTATCCCTTGTTGCCTGGTCCGCACAGCTTCAGCTCCAAGGTCTCCACCAACCTTCCGGCAACACCAGCCATCGGCGGGCATTCGTCTTCCGTGCCTCCTGGTCACTCCAGAGTGCCATAGACTCTGTCCCCTCTGCTTGCGCGCACTTCTCATCTTTAATTAACCTTTGGGTTACACCGAACACTTTCCACTTCTTAGCCAGAGGCATCTTCCTGAAGTCCTCCATTGAGTTTGACTGCAGTTTTCACACCTTTGCACATGGCTTCCCTGGTGAAGGTATCCTGGTTCCTACGGTATCCACGGGTGTGGTGGCTCTCCAACCTTCTGTCTTCCATATGATTTCTTCAGGGTCCACTGGGAATGGTCCTTCTTTAATATTGCACCGCGACTTACCCATTGACTTGAATTAGGCCCGCTGTCGTGTTACCACTCTGCACACAGCCTCTGTGGGATTTCCGGTTACTTACCTCGGGTGGTTACTTGGGTGCCCAGAATTTCTATGTCTTCTGAGTATAGTCTTGACTTGAGTCGTGGTTCACATCCTACTATTTTAGTTTATGGTTTGGCCCCCTCAGGGACCACTGTGTATTCATGCTACTTACTGGTTGTCTTTGAAACATATTGTGTGCATTGCATATATCTCTGGGTAGGAGGTATTTGTTTGTGTTAGTGAGAGTCACATAATAAATAAATATTTTTATAAATACACTTTGTGGTTCTTTTTCACTTAATCTATAACAGTATGATTACTGTCTGGTAAACCAAGCTGCTTTACACTTCTTCTGGACTAGCCTGAAGGCTGCTCTCCACAGCTACCACTTAGAGAGCTTTCTAAGGTTGTCTAAGACCACTAAAATCTCCATAAGGGTTGTATGTATTAGTGCAGGGTGCTATGCTTACATAAGTGAGCACCATATACTAAGCCAGCCTCCTGCAACATCCAAATGACATCACTGAAAGCATCTACATAACTGGTAATGTCCACACTTTTGGTTTTCTTATTGCACTGCCGTGCTCAACAATCCATAGTTCCTCCTCCAAACTCACTGTTTTATTCCAGCCGGAGGGAGGACTGGATATGAGCTCTTAGCCGCATGTCAAGTGCAACATCCAAAGGAGTCATATGAAGCGAGAAGTATGTTGTAAAAATAGGAGCAATTCATATGTGAAATATTGCCTGCTAGCATGAATTAGATTGTAGAATTATTTGCAGATAGCAAATGCTAAATACTTTTTTAATGGACACTACTACACTGGGAGCAGAGACATTTGGTCGGAGGACAGCAACCACGAGTTATTATTGGGGCATGTACAAATTATAAGAGTGGTGGAAGGAGAATGAGTTAGAAGCAGGACACCTTCATGTCAAATGCATGAGAGATTATGGGTGGGTGGGCCAAGCCTGTTAAGAATATGTGTTGTGCATCGGGAATCTACCTACGCATGCTGTGTTATGGGCAAGAGTATGTATCTAGAACATTTGATCAGAAATGTATGTGTAAAGTGTAACACTCAATACAACAGCTCCTACTAATTTAGAAATGTTCTCTAGTAGCTCATATCATTGGCTTGTTAAATATGTATGTGAGGTCTTTGGTGATGTAATCAATGTTGTAATTTATGATATAATTTGCTATGTAATATTGCATCATTAGCAGTGTACTGTAAAAGTTAATATTGTTACAACCTTATCCTTAACTAGCATGTGGTGTCTTTTTGGGTATTTCACAGAGACATATCTTTCACTAGTAGCTTTTTTGTGGTTATCCTAGGGATTATGTTTACTAACATAGCAAGACCCCGCAATTACACAGGGAACTGTAACCCGCCCCCCATATATCTAAATATTGTTTCTAATTATGTCCCTTGACTACCAAACTTGTTGATGCGTGTGACCAGTATGGTGTAGGCATGGATGTTGGCTGCACTCTGCCCTTAATTATGCCCGTGCAATCAGAGGGACCTTTCTGCATACAAGAGTCTATGCACCATCTCTACTCCCTGTTAGACTTGGCCCTTTTTTTGGCTAAAGTTCCCGATACATTTTGCTTTCCCCCAGACCTTTTTTCTGACATGGTGTTTCAGACTTAGAATGCTTTGGGCACTTTGCCACTGCTGATCAGTGTCAATGTGCAAGTGCTCTGTGTGTAAAGCGTAATAGTAATTGGTTGTCCATGATTGGTATGTTTGCCTTGTAAGTAAAGTCCCTAGTAAAGTGCAATAGATGTGCTAAGGCCTGTAATGCAAATGCCACTAGTGGGCGTGCAACACTAATTATGCCACACACACAAGTAGCCTTAACGAGAGAACTCAGGCCTGGCACTGCAGTTTGTCTGCCATGTTGTCCTGACAAGTGCACCCACTTGCCAGGCCTTACCCTTCCCTTTCTATGCACATCAGACACCGCTATGGTAGGTCCAAGGTATCCCCTGGGCAGGGTGCAGTGTATGTGAAAGGTAGAACACGTACTAAGGTGTGTACCATGTCCTGACAGTGAAATACTCTCCATTTCGTTTTTCACTGTTGAAAGGCCATCTTGCCCATAGGACAGAATGGGGAGGCAGTGCAATATGTTTTCCAGCCTATCTTCACAAATGGCTTAAGATGGAGAGGTGAAGTTTAGTGTGCCTGAACTCACATTGTAATTACAAATCTTTTTATGAAGGTGTTTTTTGCATTATGTGTTTAAAAACCACTCTTTTAGAAGTGGTTGGGTTTTTGTGCTCTAACATTTCTGTGTGTCTTTGCCTGGTTGTGGATTGAGTGTCTGAATTTGAAAGTGATAGAATCTGGGGAATGTCTTGACCCAGGGGAGGAGGTGAGACAGCAAAAGGCTAACCTGCATCTGAAGTGTAGGGGGGAGGAGTAGCCCTTAGAGGGTTGCTGCCATAAAACAATGGTCCCATCTCCTGCTCAGTGATTAAGAATCCAGACCCCCACTAAACAAAGGAAGAAGGGGTCACTGGCAGGGAGGCAATCAGCACTGGTTTGAACAGGGGTCAGTGCCCCCTGAACACAAAGACTTCAAAGACATTTAGGGGTATAGCTATGAGAGCTGAACCCCCTGACCTTTGGCAAAATTAATTGATCAAGACTGAAAATGATTTAACCTACTTTGTGGTCAAGAGGAACTTCTGCCAAGAAACAGCTGAAGAGACAGAAGGAAAGGACTGACCTTTGCTGTGTGTTCTGGGGCTGGCCTGCAGTTTGCTGCTTTAACTAAGAAGAGGCTAAAAAGACTTTGCTTTGGGCTGTGTCCCCCTGCTTGAAAGGACTTTGCTGTGTGCTTTGTCTGGAAGTAACGTATCCCCAGTGGCCCGAGGTGAGCTGGCTCCCTGTTTTGGAAACTCAGGAACATAAATGCTACCAGGAGAGTCTCAGCAACGCTGTGTGCTTGTGCTTTTTACAGGCTGAGACCCTCATAAGAATTGCCCTGTGATCGTGGGCACCTGGGGTCCCAGTGAGTCTAAGCAACGCTATGTGTGTGTGCTTCTTGCAGCCTGAGCCCTTCATGAGGATTGTCCAGTGAGCGTGTGCACCGGTGACCAAGTGATTCTCAGCCCCGCTGTGTGCGTGTGCTTTGTGCAGCCTGAGACCTTTGTGAGGATTTCCCTGTTATCGTGTACACCCAGAGTCCAAGTTAGTCTCAGCGACGATGTGTGCACGTGCTTCGTGCAGCCTGAGACCTTCGTGAGGATTGCCCTGTTATCGTGCACCTGGAGTTCAAGTGAGTCTCAGCGATGATGTGTGCGTGTGCTTCGTGCAGTCTGAGACCTTCGTGAGGAGTGCCCTGTGATCGTGCACAACCAAAGCTTAAGTGAGTCTCAGCGACTCTGTATGCGTGTGCCCTGTCACAGCCTGAGATCTCCATAGCGCCAGCGGGCCGGACCAGCAGCCCCAGAGGAGCTGACCTGCTGGCCGGAGCCAGCCGTTGCCAGAGCGGACCTCGTACCAACCCATCGAGGGAGGACCCGAGTTCCACTGCCCAGAAACCACAAAGTTGCATTAGAGGACCAAGTCGCGGGAAGAGGAGAGCGAGGTCATACCCCCAAGGTAACGTGTGTCACTGCCTGGAGTGGGGTGCGGGCTCAGAGAGAGACTCTCCCTGCCTCTCCCAGTCCTGCAGCGCAAGCCTCTACTTTGGCTCGTATCGCAGCCCGTACTTGCCAAGGAGTGGCAATACGGAGGCCTGAGTGCGGAGCTGCACTTTGGTTTACACCATACCCGTGTGGATCAACTGCTGACGGAAGCTCACCTTGAGTCAGTACGAGTAGCGGAGAGACCGCCTAAGGCACCGTGATCGGCTGTATTATTTTTATATTGCAAAACACCTGATTCTAGCATTACGAACTGCATAGCATTGCTTTTGGACTGCAGTGGATCATTTAGAATTGCTCATTAATATCACCAGAACTTACAAGGGCTAACTGGCCTAAC
Source organism: Lissotriton vulgaris (assembly GCF_964263255.1). Classification (NCBI taxonomy): domain Eukaryota; kingdom Metazoa; phylum Chordata; class Amphibia; order Caudata; family Salamandridae; genus Lissotriton; species Lissotriton vulgaris. Next base: position 1,158,432,638 of record NC_141695.1, on the reverse strand, counting down.
AAGCAGCCAGGAGGAATATTACAAATATGCATATGTTGGATTTATATTGTGTGATCTCATCGTATATCTTTTAATATAAATTTATACTTGTTTTATGAAACTCATGTGGAGTCCATTTGTGGTGTCATCATTGGGTTACTGAGAGTGGGGTTGCCAATACTTTACACACTTGCCTTGAAGATAAGGCTGGCTGCTCGTGCCAAGGTACCGAGGGGGTGAGCGGGGGCTATCTGAGAAGGTGTCCTTCCTTTCCCTGACGTGGAAGCAAGGGTCCTTATTTGGACTAAGGTACCTACCTTAGCCAACTAGCGACCCCCAAGTCTAACACTCCCTATTTACACTAATGACAGTAGAAGGTGCATTTTAGAAGGGCAGGAGGATGCATTCTCATGTAAACTGGAAATAGCAATTGTCTCTAGGATCTAAGAAAAGTATTGGCTTTGCATGGAGGGGTGAGGAGAGAAGTGTAACATGGGCTGGTTGTTCTTACTTGAACCACTTCATTGTTCACTCTGACATGTGGAGGGGGTTAGTCTGGCAAGAGTCTTACTCATGATCCAAATAGGGCTCACACAAATGGTGCTCGTCCTCCTTTGTGAACCTTTGGGAGCATGAGAGGGGCTTAGGGCTAGAACCGCTACTCAAAATTTGATCTTTTTCTGGGTATACGGGATTAGGTGGAATCTGAACCTTTTAAATATTGTTTAGTTTGTAACCAGGTAGCCAACTATAATTTGCTGTCATCCCCTTTCCTCACTCATAAGGTGTTTTTGTGCAGTAGTGGGCAGATCTCCTACCTGTAAAAGGGTGCATGGCTTCTGCATGTCATCAACGACGGCTCTTGTGCATTTGGCATTCATTTTCCCACTCGATGGCATTTCTGTCTTGCGCATGTTGCCATATGGGTAACTGGGTCTTCACTGATGACCCAATTTTTGATGTACAAGCACAGAGCACTCCACTGCAGCTGTCAATTATTTTGCCCCAAATTTCATACTCCACCCCTGAACTACCTGTCTGTCTCTCACACCTTCTCCTCCATCATACGCTAGGCCCTGCACCCCAAGACAAGACACGAGCACCTCCATGATCACTCATGCACGACACCCCAAGACAAGATATGAGCACCTCCATCATCACTCATGCACTGCACCCCAAGACAAGAAATGAGCACCTCCTTGATCACTCATGCATGGCACCCCAGGACAAGATATGAGCACCTCCATGATCACTCATGCACGACACCCCAGGACAAGATATGAGCACCTTCATGATCACTCATGCACGACACCCCAGGACAAGATGTCAACCTCCATATTCACTCATGCCCGGCACCCCAAGACAAGAAATGAGCACCTCCATGATCACTCATGCATGGCACCCCAGGACAAGATATGAGCACCTCCATGATCACTCATGCACGGCACCCCAAGACAAGATACGAGCACCTTCATGATCACTCATGCGCGGCACCCCAAGACAAGATATGAGCACCTCCATGATCACTCATACGCGGCACACCAAGACAAGATATGAGCACCTTCATGATCACTCATGCGCAGCACCCCAAGACAAGATATGAGCACCTTCATGATCACTCATGCACAGCACCCCAAGACAAGATATGAGCACCTTCATGATCACTCATGCGCGGCACCCCAAGACAAGATATGAGCACCTTCATGATCACTCATGCACGGCACCCCAAGACAAGATATGAGCACCTTCATGATCACTCATGCACGACACCCCAAGACAAGATATGAGCACCTCCATGATCACTCATGCGCAGCACCCCAAGACAAGATATGAGCACCTCCATGATCACTCATACGCGGCACCCCGAGATAAGATATGAGCACCTTCATGATCACTCATTCACAGCACTAAAATGCTTTCTGCACACAATGATGACGAAGGCAATATTCTGCCAACCACACACTCTCCCTCGATGTGACTGCCACCCATCCGGATACGCTTTTTGACATGATACAATGCTGCCATGGAGTACGAAGAGGTATATAAATACTGCAGTACAATATGTGTGTAATAATATTGCCCCAGGCCTCTTTCTGTGCACGGAGAGTGCAACTCAAAGAAACCAATCACAGCCCTTACTCTGAGGAAGCAGAATGAGTTGGACTGCAAGTGTGTAGTGCACACAAGGCAAGGCCAGCTGCCTTGAACTTAGTGTACTGCTGCAAAACACCAACTATTTGACTGAAAATTGAGCTTCGAGCATATGTATGGCATACACAGTGTGTGGTCTCTGGTCATGCAGTGTGTTGGCTCTTATACATTAAACATGGCCCATTTCCATAGCAGTGGACAGGGTGCAGAGCAATTATAAATAATACATGACCTTTGAGCTTGGAGAGGAGGTGGACATCTGAAAACCTGCGGTGGCGATGGTCCATTTTTCCCTTCCTGTTTTTGTAAAGTGCTTGTGAGCTGATGGCAGCTGCCTCAGATCGCCTTGCATTGGAGCTCAGTCTTTACAAAGAGATATATGTGGCATTGCAGCAGTGTATACATTTAGGCATGGGGCACAGTCTACCTGATGGGTGGAATAGGCATTTGGCACCTGTTGCTATGTGAGGTACCTGTGTCCTGATGGTGTTAGGTGGGGACATGAGAGGGGTTGCTCATTAGAGAGCTAACACGTAGGTGGTCCTATGGGCCTAGTGAGGAGGGCCCACTAGAGGCGTGATAAGGTGGAGGTATGGGGGACCTCAAGAGGAAAGGAGAGCACTCAGAAGTGATGGAGGAGCCATTCAGGAGCAGAAGGTGGAACAGAAGGGGCTGATGGGGAGGAGATCTCAGGACATAGTTTATCAACTGGAGGTGTATAGGGACGTCTGGTGTGTGTATTTGTCATGCAGCCATGGCCTGTGCAGGTAAGGGCGGTGAGACGGTGAGGCTGTGCAGCGGAGATTTTGACAGGCGGCGACAAGAGAAAATTTAGTAAATAATTAATTACCCCTCATCGTCATTTGTCGAAATAACCCTCCTATCCGGCCCCACTGCTCTTACCTGCACAGGCCACGGCTGTTGTCATGAGCAATACAATGGGGAGTTAAGTTTGTGTGGCTCTTTGCACTAAAGGAGTCTCGCTGTTAAATTATGCGAAAACACCATTAGCATAACTTAAAAGCCTAAATTCCTCCTACTGGTAAATTATTCACATCTGGATTCTACATAATTCATTAATAGGGATTTACCAAGATCTACAAATCAACACAAATAACCTCTATTCAATGATGCAGGGACCTTTTTTAAATTATTCTTCTAAATGACTCAGATTTATCCATGGATCCCTGTGTAAGAGCCGATTGGGCAAACTGGGTAGGACGGTGTGGTGAGATGCTGGTGTAGTTAATGGGGAGGTCTCTCTCTCTCTCTCTCTCTCTCTCTCTCTCTCTCTCTCTCTGTCACACACACATACACTCTCTCACACGAGCACACTCTCTCTCTCTCTCTCTCTCTCTCTCTCTCTCTCTATCTCTCTCCCTTTTTCTCTCTTTGTTTTTTAGATGTAAAATTGGCCACTTTGACTGCAGCCATCTTCTGCTTTAAATGAGTTTAATGTAAGTCACAACATTTTTATTCAACCAATTGCGACCGTAAAATCACAGATGATAAAAACATTACATAAATAAGTAGAGCAACAAAATTCAGGACACAATCGGGGATAATACAGTTATTCTCAAGGAAGACACTCCATAAGGTACATTACAAACGGTAATAAACCTAAAACGTATATAAAAAGGGCCGAAGGGTCTCATATAAATGATTAAAAAGTTTGAAAAGTTCTAAAATTCGATCAGATCCTTTCATACACATATGAGAGAGGTGCGGTTGTAATATTGTACATATTAGTTTCTAAACCGCCCCCCCATTCACCCCCAGCGGACAAAATTTCCATCTGCCATGCAAATTGACTGACTGAGAGTTTCACGTAAACCACATCATGCAGATTTCTAATCTTCCCACAGAAGAGTTTTGTCTAGGGAAGCTTGTGAATCCAAACCTACTAGGCGGAGGCTTTTGTGACTGCCTTTAAAGTAGATCCCGCTCCTGGAATTCATCTGGCCTCAGCACAGGCCTCGCTTTTGCTTTATTCTGCCCTGGTGGTGTCAACGATGACACCAAGTCGATGGTTGTGGCGTAGGTTCTTATACAAGTGTGCAAGGCTTTTATTGGTGTTAAAGATTAAGGAAAAGAGGGGGCTCTTACTGTGAACCTTGACAATGCACAAGCATTCTCTGAGATAAGAACTCCCACAGCTCCACTTGCTGGCTGTGCAACAACCATAATGGTCTCATTCGATCTGGGCCTCTGTTGCCTCAACACAACACCCGCCCCTGCCAACTGCCACCCACATTATGAACAAGGGTGTCCAAAGCCGCTGTCAGAGTAAGAACAACCAACCACCCCGCCTGCCCTCCTGTGCAAGAATTCATAGAACAAGCAGAGCTGCCTCTAGGCCCCTGGGGGGGAATCTCTACAGGCTGTCAATCAAACAGATCACTGTTTTGAGAAACACCAGGGGCCTCATTTATGAAAAGTGATGCATCGCTGCGTGAAAACAGCGATGCGTCACTTTTCACTGCACACTCCTTATGACATTCCTGATGCGTCATATTTAATGTATGACGCAGCATGTCGCAAGGAAGTGACAGATACGTCAGTATTTCTGACGTATATGTAAGCGCAAAAGTGACGCATTGCTGGAGTGTGTCACAAAAGTGACGCAACTCCAGCAATGCGTCCTTTCACATGGGGAAAGCCCCATGTGAAAGGGCTTGCGTCAGTCTTACGCCTGCTGTGAGGCAGGCGCAAGATTTTGACGCAACAGCGTCCTAAAAGTGACGCAGTGAAATCTCATAGATTTCACTGCGTCACTATTACGAGGCTTTTTGCGGGGGAACGCCCCCTCTGCATACATTATACTTGACGCAGGTATAATGTGGCGCAGGGGTTTTAAAAGTGGCGCATCTACCTAGATGCGTCACTTTTTAAATATGGCGCAACGAGGCGCATTTTTTACACCGCTGGTGCGTCACAAAAAGTGACGCACCGGCAGCGCAAAACTGACGCAAGGCCTTCATAAATAAGGCCCCAGGATCTGATCAGGACCCGCCCACTCCAGCATTTCACTGAGGACTGGAAGGCTAGGGACAGTAGTGTAACATGAGGGGGCCACCATGCAGACTGTGATGAGGGTTAAACTATGCATTGCTGGGACGTGAGTTATAGTTAGCTCAGCTAAGTTTTTCATACATCATTTGACCTTAGACTGAATGGGGCCCCCTGAAGGGTTGGTGGGGCCCTTGAGGGGTTGGGCCCCCTGCACCTCAGGGGCTTACGTCCCACCCTTGGCTGGACATCTAAGGATGGCCACACCGCCGCCACCCATACCAACTTTAGACAGGATGTTAGCATGCCTGACCCTTCACTAGCCCTCTCACCTTTTCAGAAGCCCCTGGCATGCACATTCTTTCTATAGGGGCCTTTTCTCAACTCATCGAATGCAAAGTCAAATGCAACATCCAATTATCATGCTTCGGTAACACGACGTTGGGGACAGGCCAGTTTGCAGCGTAATGATGCTGCGTAGATCCCTTGCAGGGAAATAGACGGCGACTTAATGGAATTTTTGTGCGAGGAGGAAGGGCTGACGTTTTATAGCTCTATAGATAATAACCGGGAGATAGTCCGGGGTTAGAATCACTGCTTTTAATAATGAAGTCTTGCGCACGGCGGGCTCTTCTAAATGTCACTTCTGTTATTGTTCGCTGCTAAAAGGGGAGCTTTTAATAAAGAGACGGATCTCCCTGCGGTCCCGCATGTATTTAATGTTAAGCAGAAGCTGGAAAAAAAAGCTTTTTCATTTGTCAGCTTACTGATGTTTGCTAAAAAGTATAAAATGTGCAAATTATGGACACCGCGGAGGCAGATGACGGTGGTTTCTTGAGCTCTTTGAGCAATCGGATTTTCCTGATAATTAATTTCTTACAGGTTTCAATCCTAGACACTGGGGGGCTTATTTCTGAGCACTTGCATCACTTTTGCGCCGCCGGTGCGTCACTTTTTGTGACCCACCAGCGGTGTAAAAAAATGCACCTTGTAGCACCTTATTTACAAAGTAATGCATCTAGGTAGATGCGTCACTTTGTGAACCCCTGCGCCACATTATAACTGCGCCAAGTATAATGTATGCAGGGGGGGCGTTCTGACGCAAGAACGGGTCGAGAAGTGACGCAGTAAATCTATAAGATTTCACTACCCCACTTCTTGGAAGCAAATGCGTTAATAATCTTACGCCTCCCTCATGGCAGGCCTAAGACTGACACATGTGTAATGACCCATTGCTGGAGTTGCATCATTTTTGTGACAGACTCCAGCAATGCGTAATTTTTACAAAATACGGGCGTATCTGTAACTCCTTGCAACATGATGCGTCATACAGTAAATATGACGCATCATTGGTGTCGCAAGGAGGGCGCAATGAAAAGTGACGCATCGCTGTTTTCACGCAGCAATGCGTCACTTTTCATAACTGAGGCCCTGGGTGTCAAGGAATTTGGAATACGTGTCAACTAAACCACAAAATGGCCGTTTGAATGGGTTTGAGACTTCCAAAAACAAAAATGCCTAAGACATCACTAAAATTAGCTCTTGCATCATGGCCTTGGTAACAAAAACTGAATACCTTCTTACAGGCTGATGACATCATAGGGCACTAGGGATCAAAAACAAGACAGACTGTCCCCAGATGATGACATCACAGAGGTATGGTGATCAAAAACAGGATATACTGTCAAAAAATGATGATGCTGTTAAACCGCATACAGCAAAATCAATTCACACTGCCAATGGATGATGACATCACAAAATCGAACTCAGCAAAACCCAAACATACTCTTTCTAGATGATGGCACCGCTAAGCCACATTCAGCGAAACCAGAGGATCTATTCGCTTGCTGATGACACTGTATTCATTAAAACCAAGACAGACTCTCACTACATGCCAACAATAAAGCAAATTCATCAAAACCAGGGCTCCCTTTCACTGGGTGATATTGCAAAACCATATTCAGCAAAACCAGGTTAAATTATCATTGGATGAAGTTATCACATGCAATTATCAACCGCTGATCACTGTTACAAGCCTGTAGCGACTGGATGAAGATATCACACAGAGCCAATTATTAAACCCGGATACCTATCACAAGCTTGTAGGGACTAGTATTGACTGGATGAAGATATCATACAGGGTCAATTATCAAAACCAGACAGTGGCGTAACACAGGCCACCGCAGCGGGGGCCCCCAAGCCCCAGGAGGCCCCTCAGCACATTACTCTGGCCAGAGAACTCATGATTGAGTCCAGGGGGGGGGGCCTTTACATGCCTTGCATGGGGGCCCCTTCAAGTTTGGTTACGCCGGTGAACCCAGATCACTATCACAAGCTCATTGTGGATTGGAAGGAGATATCACACAGAGTCAGTTATCAAACCCAGATCACTATCACAAGCTAGTAGTGACTAGTAGTGACTGGATGAAGCTATCACAGAGTCAATTATCAAACCCAGATCACCATCACAAGCTGGCATGAAGACTTGAGTCACCGAGGACATCACTGAGCTTTATTTACTGAAATCAGAACATGCTGGCAATGCCATCAATGAATTATTGTATAATTAGAATGTGACATTTCACAGATATGCAGACAGCCCTCAAATGTTGGCCCACTTCATAAAATAACCAGTAGATTTAAATTGGATGTTTTTATTACCAAAGTATAGTGTTTTAAGTAAAAAAAAAACACTTTTTGTGCAGGGGACTTGGTTTGACCAAACATCTTGCAGTCTACCCCAACTGCATGTGCTGCACCGGTAGGGTTTCCCATGTCACTGTAGAACGTCTATTTTGCCTGCCTTTTGTATGTGAGGACATACCTCAGAGTTTTGACACAGAAATTCTTAGGGGTATTACGGGTAAAAAGTGCTACATTCGTGTGAGAAACTGTGCCTCAATCCTAGAAAAAATTTCACAATTTCGCCCACCCCCAATTTAGATGCATTACAAGTGAATTTCTCCAAACTCAAAGAAAGGATGGAGACAAACTAGTGACGTTTGAACGAGGACAACATGAGCTCCTATTAATGGACGTTGAAGAAGGTGAAAAAAGTAATTCCTCATACAATGCATTTAATGTCCCCTGTTAAAGCTTCCAAAAAAGGCAAAACCATTGGGATCTTGCTCAGACTTTCGAATGTCCACTCAGGGCAAGGTTAATTGCTCATCCTCTGTGGTCAAATAACGGTATAAGCTGTGAGAAGGAACACATCCACTCCTCAAAATACAATATGTAGTTATCCTACACCTATTGTATATAATGCCCTTCTAATTGGAAATAGCATAGAAAACTTGAGGAAAGTCCTGGTAGTCGAGAACTCAGCAGTTCTGCAGTTATGAACCTCCCACAAGGAAAACACGTCACCTGAATCTTTAAAGATAGTACATGGGGTTCTGTTTGAGGCTGTGGTTTGAATTTGAGCCGTGGCTATAAATCCGTAGATTGCAAAGCACCTGATTGCTTGACAAAAGAAAGCAGGTTTATTGGTAGATCTTAGATCAAGCGACACAGCAAGCTGATCGCTCCCTCCCCCCAGTCGAGAAATCCAATGCCGGGGTGATTCTTTGGCGCTCTAGCTGCATGTTGTCGATTTTGCTCTCGAGGAGACTTTGTTTGTTTCTCTTGGGATCTGTTCTGCTGGGATCTGTTCTGCTGCTCGCCAGACCCGCTGCGCGCGGGTCCCGCTTCGCGGAGCGGAGGCTTCTGCATCGGAGCTGGGGCAGAGGCTTCGTGGCTGGAAGAACCAAAGGCTGGACTAGCTGCAGGGCTGCGAGCGGTGCCGCAGGGACTCCATCTCCCCGGAGTCCCTGCACGATCAATCACCAGCACCTGGCCCGCTCTCCCTGCTTGCCACGCCCCCTGACCAAGGTGTAGTAAAAAGCCCCGTGTTCTTGACCATCGTGGGACGCCACTCTGCAATGACCGTGCTCACGAGGAGACTTTGTTTGTTTCTCTTGGGATCTGTTCTGCTGCTCGCCAGACCCGCTGCGCGGGTCCCGCTTCGCGGAGCGGAGGTTTCTGCATCGGACCTGGGGCAGAGGCTTCGTGGCTGGAAGAACCGAAGGCTGGACTAGCAGCAGGGCTGCGAGCGATGCCGCAGGGACTCCATCTCCCAGGAGTCCCTGCACGATCAATCACCAGCACCTGGCCCACTCTCCCTGCTTGCCACGCCCCCTGACCATCTTCTTTTCTTTATAGCAGGCGTAGCTGCCTGCTGCGCGGGAGCGTCCCGGTTGAGGCTGGGCTGGGCCATTCCCCTTGGTTTTATTGCAACAGCGATCTCTTTGTTTATTTTTCTTGTGTTTGCTCTAAGGCTTTCCCTGTGTTTACTTGTCCTCTTTGGACTGAGGTGTAATGGCGGCTCAGTCAACCAAGGGAGGCAAGGATGATGAGAAATCTAATAGTGGAAGCATTTTGGGTACTTTGGATAATTATTTTACAAGGGTGTCTGTTCCACTGGAACATCAGATAAGTGCTGTTGAGAAGAGATTATCAGGCGAGATCTTTTCGAAACGGTTATCTCTGGGGGCAATCCAGCATTGTACCACGCCTGAGAATCGCATAAGCCAACAGCTAAGTGACTTGGGTTTGCTCGAGTCCAGCATTGAACTCGATTCCCTTGCAAATATCCTAGAGGAAAATAACTCTCTTTCACTGCCAGGCAGTGCTGATCTAGTTGAAATTCCTACTTGCATATCTTCTCCCAATGGCTCTCCGGTTTGTCTGGTAGTTGATTCTCCGCCCCTAAATAAAAGAGCCACTGGCAAAAGGAAAAGAAGGGGGAGGTGGTCCGCAAAGTAAAAGAGCTAAAAGGTCTAAACTTACAAAAAAGGGGAATAAGCCTGTGGGTGATGGGATCCGTATAGAGTCTGATAACACACTATATCCTATTCTCTCTCCATTACTCCCCCCAGTTGTGTATGGTGATGGGTCTCTGGTAGGGCAGGTTGAACACCTGCTTCGTTCTTTTTTACTCCCTATTACTGAGAGGCTGAGACTAGTTACTGCGAGTTTGGACAAACTGGAAATTGCAGTTAAGGACAACTCCCAAATGTTACACTCCCTGACTGCTGGAAAAAAGAAGGGCATAACCCCTTATGCTAATCCAGAACAGGTGGTCACTAGAAGTGACCAAGCAGCCTCTATCTGTAAATCCCCCCTGCAGCATGGAGACAAACCAGTGGTACTTAGGGATGTAAGCTGAGTTATGCCAGGTGATAAAAAATCATGCCCAGAGTCATCCAATGCCCCGAAGGGGGCATCCCAATCTCATCAGGAAGCTCGGCTAGAACCTGTTAGACTTGCTTCTGGGAATTTGGCTTCTAATAATTCTGATTTAACTACAGGAAATAAATTTACACTTAACTTACCCCCTCAAAGTACCCCCTTAGTGGTGGTCATGACTAATGTCCCCCCTCTTCGAGCTGGCTTAACTGAGGGGTTCTATCAACTAAAGACAAAGGGCTCCAATTGGTTCACAAAGAATCTAGAAGAGGGCAATCAACTAGTACGTGACATACTCATGGTCCGTAGAGTAGGATGGGTGGGTCGCTCAAGGAAGACCAGAGAGGGTGACTGTATAGTTATAAACTTTAACAACTCGAGTACAGTTGCCAGAATACTATGGGAGATAGAACAGCACTCGTTAACGAGGGGGCAGGGTATCGAAGTTGTGTCCCTTGGGTTCTTTTATAGACCAGGTGCTCAGGGAAAACCTTTCCATAGGTTCCCCTTACCGAGGAATTTTTCAAATCAAACTCTCCATATGGGAAGATATGGGTTGCGACCTATGCAACACTTGATTCCATCTGGTCGTTGGCATGGGGGAGACTCCAGATATAGTGGTGGAGTAGAAATAACAAAGAGATTCAATGTCCTCTCGGGGCTTAATGAATGCGACTGACTTGTCCTTAATCAGGTCGGCAGCATCTTGGAGCACATCACTAACCCCCCTCATGATCATCAGTCCAAAGGGGAGGTACCAACTAAGGGGAATTCCAGTCTAGTAGAATATACTGATAATAATACTGGCTCTGATGTACCCCCGCTAGGCACTCCCGGGGAACCGGTAATAAGCGATATGGAGGGTGTAGGAAGCTTGGTTTCCTGGAACATAGCTGGTATCCGCCCCAAGCTGGAGTCCCAGGAATGGGTAGATTTTGTAAACTGCTTCGATGTGTGTATGTTTCAGGAGACTTGGATGTGTGAGCCCTGTTTTCTCCAAGGGTATCTGAACTATTCGATCCCAGCAACTAAAGGTCAAAAGGGTCGTCCTAAGGGTGGCCTGATCATATGGGTACGACAATGTATGCCCTTTTCTATCAATGTTGTTGAAACTGGTAGTAATGATATCCAACTTATAAAAGTGAGTATGGGCTTATCGGAGAGTCTGGATATATACAATGTATATGCCAGGGGTTCCAACGGGGGGAAATCAGTAGTTCTTGCGGCTCTGGTCTCCGTACTTGAAACATACTCCATGAATAATAACACCATTATTGCTGGAGATTTCAACCGTACGTTTGAACCCCTGGACATTTGTGATGATTTAGTTGGGATGGACAAGGATATGCTATGGGGTGTTCCCAAATTAAATCTATACCCAATTAAATGTTGGCCTGAGGATATCATATGTTTGAATGCCATTTGCTTGGAAAGGGGCCTTAGGGCACTAAATTGGCGAACAATGAGTGACAAAGGGGGGGCATGCACTTTCGATAATGGTCGAAATAGGAGTAGGATAGATTATGTTCTGTGCAGTCTTCAACTATGGAAGGGAGTTTGCGATACGGAAGTAAAGCTCAGGCTAGAAAGTGACCACGACCCTCTGTGTGTAACGCACAGATGGTGGTGGTCCTCAACAGAGAAGCCCGCTAAGGAGTGGGTTGGTGTTCCCCTGCCCGTATCCACCAACGACATGCAACAGCTAAAATGGCCCAATGTTTTGGCTAATAAACAGTCTATGGTTAGTATAGACATGGAGGTGGACAAGGTGATAATTGCCCTAGAGCAAACAAAAACAGTCGTTCCAGGGTCCCAAGAAACTACTGCTATACATGATAATCTTTTTTGTGCTATTAGATCCCATTTCCAGAAACCGGGTAGGAAAACCAATAAGGCATCTCCCAGTTCTGTGAGGTGGTACAATGCTCAGTGTAGGAAAGCCAGGCCAGCTCTGGGAATAGCTATTAAGAGTAGAGATCAAGTGGCTATCCATTGTGCAAGAAGGATTTACAAGGATTGTATAGCCTCTGCTAAAAAAGCATGGGATGAGAGGCATTGGAATGAATTAAGGGAGGCAAGTAGGACTAAAGACTCTAGACTCTTCTGGAGCATTGTTAAATGGGGTAGTGGCAGTTTACCCAATTACCCAGATAATAATGTTGGTGAGGAGGACTGGGTCAATTATTTCAAGCCACAATATGCCGATAGGCAACCAGGCTCTGAGATGGAAGATTTCATGGCTGTATATCCCAAAGGTAACTTTTTTAGCCATGGCGAAGTGTTGTTGGCCCTAAGTACAGTATCAAGAGGAAGAGCTCCTGGTTTGGATGGGATTCCGGCGGATCTTTTCATTAATGATAAGGAACGCTGGGGCAAATATATCTTGCTTTTGATTAACGCTTTTGCCCAGGGTGCAATTGTTCCGTCATCCTGGAAGGGTGCAATCATTATCCCCGTACATAAGAAAGGTGACCGGGGCTTGCAGGGTAATTACAGACCCATAAGCTTGATAGATACCATCCAAAAGGTGGTGGGGAGGATGGTGGTGAACAGGCTTATGGCCTGGGTTGATGAAAAAAATGCATTATCCCCTTACCAGGCTGGGTTCCGGAAGGCCACTAGTACAGTGGACCAGGTGTTCCGCTTTACTCTGCTACGGTGGCGAACTGTGGTGCTGGGCGGGGGCAGCCTGTATGCCGCATTTGTGGACTTGCGGGCTGCCTACGACCCGGTTCCCAGGACTAAGCTGTGGTCAGTGTTGTGGAAACTGGGTCTACCGGAGGATTTATTGACCTTGATTATGAGGTTGCATGAGGCAAATTTTGCCAGGATACAGTAGGGCATTCAAGGGGAGGTCACTGCGGACTTCCCGGTTGAGCGGGGAGTTTGGCAGGGGTGTGCTATGGCCCCCCTGCTTTTTTCCTTGGTCAATAATGGAGTAGTAGCCAGAATGCTGACGGCAAATTTGACGCCCCCTCATTGGCGGACATTAAGGTCCCAATATTAATGTTCGCCGACGATGCTCTTATTCTATCAAAGACTCTGAGTGGCCTGCAATGTGCTCTGAACATCTTTGAGGAATTTTGTGGGGAGCATGGTCTTGGAAGTCAACGTGGCCAAAACCAAGTTAATGGTTTTTAATCCTCACAGTAATTTCCTATCTAGGCTAACTATGAATCAGCGCCCTCTAGAGGTGGTCAAAGCTTTTACCTACCTTGGTATTTATATAACCAACGATCTCAAATGGTCCCAACACATTGATCTAGCAACATTAAGGCATAGACAAGTAGCTGGAGCCCTCGGGGCAGAACACAGAAAATCAAAAACTAAACCGATCATGCCTGCCCTACAGGTTTATGAGAGTATTCACAAGGGGTTGTACCCAGAAAGTGTCACTGGGACCTGGGCTATCAACGTGATAAGAGGAAGGGGTCCCAGTAATCAAGGAACAGTTTACTACATAGTAACAAAAATAAAACAACCAAGAAACAAATCTGTCCACATTGTTTTAATCACAATGTGAAATGTATATAACAAATATATAATTTTATGTCAGAACGTGAACACAATTTCACAGTGCCCCAGAAATAGTCAAGAGACAAGGGAAAGGGGAGTGATCCTGTGAGGAGGAAGTGGAGGGAAAGAAGAAGAAATTCTCAAGTGAGAGTTTAATCACAATATGTACATCATTTGTCCTCACTACACGGTGTGTGTAGAGATGGGGACCAAAAGGTTCAAATAATTATTTACACATAACAACATACTCCACAAAATTCAAAAAATGAAAACAATGGGGAGTGGAGTTGATAATGCGAATAGTTGTCAACGTTTCGACCCCTTAGTATGCAGGTAGAGTTGCTATCCTTGCTGTGGGGTCTTCATCAGGACAGGGCCGTCCCTACACTAACTTTTGTACCATCACTATTGACGATTCATATGGACCGCGCCAGTAGACTGCACCACGGTCCATGTTGAATACCACTTCGTGGTGTCCCCACCCCTGTCCTGATGAAGACCCCACAGCAAGGATAGCAACTCTACCTGCATACTAAGGGGTCGAAAGGTCCCCATCTCTACACACACCGTGTAGTGAGGACAAATGATGTACATATTGTGATTAAACTGTCACTTGAGAATTTCTTCTTCTTTCCCTCCACTTCCTCCTCACAGGATCACTCCCCTTTCCCTTGTCTCTTGACTGTTTCTGGGGCACTGTGAAATTGTGTTCACGTTCTGACATAAAATTATATATTTGTTATATATATTCTACAGGTTTATGAAGCAAAAGCCCTTGGCTCAGCACTATACGGTGCTGAGTTGTGGGGTTTTGGAAAGCTCGATTCATTGCAGAGGTCCGAAAACAAGTTTTTTAGGACAATTACAGGTCTTCTCAAAAGTACCCCCCTTCTCCCCCTTAGATATGAGCTGGGCAGAAAGGCAGTGGTTGATTTGGCCAAGCTTCGCCCGATATTGTATTGGAGACGACTCTGGACCACTCCAGAACTTAAGCACTATGCTGAAGGCTTTTTGGCGCTGATCAAAGGGGATGTTTTCCATAAAATCAAATGGCTAAAAGATCTTAGAGCTTTGTTATGTGTGCTGGGTCTTCAAACCCTTTGGGATAACCAGCCAGGCGCACTTTTTCCTAGTAAAATTACTGTAAAGGAGTTGTATTGGGATTATGTGGCCGAGCGGGACTGGCGAAATTCTGACTCTAGATCTATGACAGGATGCTATCTGGAATCTAAAATCGTTCCTGACCATGAACTTTATTGGGACAAGATAACAAAGCCATGGGATAGGAAGCTTCTATGTCAATTGAGGATAGGTTCTCTCCCACTCAGGTCACTAACTGGCAGGTGGCAGGGTTCACCAAATACTTCCTGCCCCGCATGTGGATCTGCAAAAGAGACTATTGGGCATTTTCTATTCGCCTGCCAAGCCTATGCCATCCCTAGGCAAATTTGGCTAAAACCGGCATGTAAAAATCTAGGTACCAACAGTAGTATTGTAGCTTTGAGAATCATTGGTACTTGCTCTTGTTTGCCATTGGCCATAGCAGTAGCGAAATGTATGGGGTGGGCTTGCTCTATTAGGGAAAAATTGTTAGCCGAGTAACTGTTTACATTGGGATGGTTTTATTACAGCTACTTGATGTAGTTTCTATTTTATATTGTATGTATATATGTATATGCTTTTTATGTAAAGTACTTGCTCTTATTTGTTTGAGGCAACCGTTTAATACTGTTTTAACATTTTTGTATGTATTGTGCTTTTATGAGTAATGCTCGAATAAAGCCTCTTTGAATTGAATTGAATTGATGTTGCTCATCAATTATTTTCTTTCTAGGCTTACAGCCTCAACAGGTGATGAAAACCAATCTGCATTCTTAAATGACCATTCTGGCTTTCGCACTATATGCACCTTTAAATTAATAAACAGACTGATGACGTCAATGATTCACGGTAATGAAAAACAGAACACTCTTTGATTAGCTCCAGGCAACAGTGAATGTTAATATAAAGTACACACTGCCAATAATTAAAGAGATTGCAAGGTTCATTTACGGAAATCAAGATACATTGCAGAGCGCTGTGGCAGCACTGATTCTCAGCCATGAAATGCAAATTACACTGCCTTCCATGCCATGGCCCTATAAATGAAATACCTATTGGGGGATTGTGGCATCAGCTACTCTACTTTACACATGAGAAGATAGTTCTGCTAGCCCATGGGTCCTCAGAAAATGTTTCTCAGGGGCCAAAAGTACAGCTTTGGTGGTGCTCAAAGGCTGCATCAATGCAGTGTCACTGCCCATCTCACTCCCTCTTTTTTTGTGTTTTTTTTTAAAGGCGCGTTAGCTTTGTATAAAAAAAAGCGCATTAGAGTTTTATCACAAAAGGGCATTTCCATGCAACTTTTATTTACTAATCCACCTGCGATTGGTTCATAAAAACAAAAACAAAAATGCTCACCTCATTTTGCAGGTGCAAGCATCAATGTTAGCGTGTGCCTACAAAATGATGCAAGTGCCACCTCATACTACCTTTTTTTAGGTCTTGCCTTACGCAGCGCGCATGCGCTGCTTAGGAGACCTTTAGCCATTGGTCCCCTTTTTAAGCCACAACAGTGCACGCGTTCCATTGCCTTCAATGGTAACGCATGCAGGTGTGACTATTCCTTTGCGGGCTCGAGCGCTGACGCCATATGCTTGTAATTAACTTGCAAACATATGGTGTCAGTGCTCGTTCCTGTAAGGGAAGCAGGTGCAGGCCCCCTCCTCTCTTCCTCCCCCCTGCTGCCAGCTGAGGTGCAGCGAGGTTGTTTTTTTATGTCAGTCCCCCCACCCCCCTCTCACAAGCAGGCATCCACTTCTGTATTTTTGCTGCCATCAGCTGTAATGACAGAAGTGTATGCCTGCTTGTGCCTCGGGGGAACTGCAGGACTTCAGACACAGCTGCACATCGAGACCTAACAACATAAGTGCGTACTTACGGTTGCAGCAGCGGCATATTGTAACCAGGACCTTGTTGCAAGTTGTTATTGCAAATATTCACAAGGCAGAACTTGCAGTACACATTCCATTTACGAAGGCATTTTGCAAGAAATGGCATATAGCGACACTGAAATGATGCCTTCTTTGCAGCCACATTTCACTACGCCGGCTAGTAACACGGGCTCCTGCATTGCAGAGGGGGGGTACGGGCTTCCCAAAAGGGGACCTGCGAGTTTGTGCTTGTTTTTTTAGCTGCACAGATCATACTGGGAATGGGAGTTTCATTTTTGCATTATAAGTCTATGCCTACAAATCCCAACATGCTTAGGGTTGGGGGCTGAAACACAGTGGCTCGGCGTAATGTCCCCGCTTGTCGGTCCATTCAATAGCTACAAACGTTTTTGCGTTCTTGAATGCTCCGCAGAACCTGGGCATTGAAGTGACATCACTTTGGGGGCAGTACTTTGCATACCCTTAAAATAGACATTAGTAACATCTCCTATTTACAGCTCCTAGACACTGAAACGTGTAGCATGTAATGCTATAAAATCAAGTTCTTATTGTTAGAAGTTTTCTGAACAGTGTGTGCGTGTGTAGAGCTGTCCCTGCATACCCGAAGAAGGGAAGACCGTAAGTGATCAGCTCTGGTCTTCCCTGCTTCCCGTGTCCTTTGCGTGTGACTTTGCAGTAGGTACCTATGTCCTTCCGAAGCTGTACTCTCTTACCATGGGCGTGATTCCCAGGCTGTTGCAAGCTGCATTCTGGCGAGAGAGCCCCGCCTATTAGTGTTCAGTGATTAATAACAAGTCAACAATAATGAATAATGATTGTACCCACAGCAGGGAACAAGCATTACATTGTCTCACGGTGCTTACATACCCGATGTTGATGTAGCAAGTCCACTGTGCTTCTCCTGGTGGCGACTTTAGAAGGATTAAACACTGAGTCGGCCCTGTCTGGAATTAAATCTGTGGCCTTCCAATTACAAGAGCTCAGCAGCTACTGAGTTACCTCACTTGTAGCCGCACAGGGCTCGCTCCCCGCGCTGCTTGCAGCTGAAACCGGAGCCGGGAGGATACATCCTGGGTTTCGAAGCACTCACCTCGGGCTCCGGTTTGTAAATGTAAATTGATACTTGTATAGCACACTACTCACCCGCAAGGGTCTCAAGGGGCTTTTACAAATACCGCTGTGGAACCCATCCTGGCTTTCCTTGTGAGGCGTCCACTCCTGGGCACCCCCAAGGTGGAGGCCAGGAATCCTTAGCGTTGTGGGGGCCGTTGTGGAGATTAAGCAAGCTATTGCCCAGAGCTGCAGAGTGGGACTCCATGATTAGAATAGGCACTGAGGCGAGAATTATCGAGTCCGTGGAATTTTGAGCCCAAGACCCGCCGAGGCGGGAAATTGAACCCTGGTCCCGGGCTAGACCTCTGCATCAGGGTCTGCCGCTCTAACCATTGAGCCACACTTCTCCACGGTTTCAGGCTGAGATGAGGGTGTGGGGGCCTGAGGGTCCGAGGCACCTGCTGCCCTCTTTTGGAAAGGCACAGCCAGGCTTCTTCTGCATACTGCTACACGGGGTTTAGGTTTACAGGCTAAGGCGAGATGACGGCTAGGTACAGCAGAGGGCTGGCAAACCGATGAACCTTGAGAGTATGGTGAAGCTGTGGATTTATGTCATAAGTACGACGCGTAAAGACCCTGGGCGGTCAGCTGACAGCTCCAGCCAGGAAACAGACCCACTGCCCTTCCCTCAGTCACATACAACCAAGACTCCATAAGAGAACACAGAATCGATTTTTCAGAAATGAATTCCTAACTTGAGACACTAGCTGCATTGTGTCTCAATATTTAGAAAACACTTTACTTCGGCCGAACAATGCGCAACTGCAACATCAACACCCTAAAAGCACACACGTTTGGCACACTCATCCATGCACTAATCACTACCAGAGCTTTCAAGGTCAAACTAATTTTTCACTTTAACCCTAACCTGCACACGCCACTTTTAAACTAAACTTCCGAAAAGTTCTCTACTAATTTCACGCAGCTAAAAGCAGTGGATTAATGGCACTCACAGGGTCAATTCAATCAATCAATTTATTTTATTATGATTTGGAATTCCAAGAAATTCCACATAACATTACAATAAAACATGAATTCATAAAAAACAGTATTAAAAAGCACGAAAAGTTACACCCTTAAAATCTAATCTATGGGAGATGAATATTAAATGAAAGCAGCGGCAGGATTTTTATAAAGTGCCGTATAAAGTGCACATGCCATCTACAATGTGCAGACGCAAAGAAACCATAATCCTAATCCAGGCCTAGTACCTGATTCAACCCTTTTGGCTTAGCCTGAGATGACTAAAATCATATACATTTATGCAATTATTATCCAATATACAGGCAGTAGTTAACAAAAGCAATTAAAATATTTCTTATGTCGAGGACAGAGAACAGTGTTAACAGCAGATGATTTATGCAAGATGATACTAAAAGTGCAAATATATCAAGATAAAATGCTAGTGGATCGACGCCCTAATCCAGGACAGAACTCAGGATGATTATCTAGCAACAATTTAGCCAAGTTAACTCTGAACAAAGAACTGAAAAATTAACTAGCAAACAGAATTGTTAAAACACATTACTAAACAATTGTTACTTATCGTATGTTGCAAGAATTAAAAATTCTTAAAGTGCTCAAAAAGTGCTAAGACAAGGGGAGTTATACAAGGTACTACATGAACCACTATTCCCCCTACTTATAGACTTTCTAATATACATTTAAAAATTCTTTAAAAAAAACGAAAATCTTAAAAACATATCTGTTCTGACGGGGGATGCAGAAGAAAGTTGCGTGCCTGATCTGCTGTTGAAATATTATAATGTAAAAAACCATGCCTTAGAAATTTGCGTCGCATTGAACTAAGTGCTGGGCACACAATCAAAACATGATTAAAATCTTGGATGCCTCCATTGCATAAATCACAAATTCTTTATTTTTTGGGAATACCCTCCCAAGCTCCTGTTACTATCCTCAGCGGCAACAAATTCATTCTTAGGAGTAAAATCACTCTGCGTACACCATGTTTCAAGTTCCTAAAAACATACGGCTGAGGATCTTTTACAATTGAACTCTCCGCTAAGCAATCCAGTTTTCCATTCCCTCTGCATATTTCCAGATCTCTTTCTCGTGAGATCATATATATGTTTTTTTTTTATTAAGTGCTTTAATTCTATTTTGTTTAAACCTGCTGCCCCTTTTAAGTCCAAACCAAAGGTACTTAAAGCTTTTAAATAGTTTCTCAAAATTACACTTTTACACAATAAGTTATCAAAAATTTCCTTGTGCAAAGCTAGCCTTAATAGATTTTCTTGACCATTTATCAAAGCATTACACCACCTTAAAGACCCTGGCAATGACAAAACATATGTTGAGAGGAGGCCAAATTCGAGCCTAAGAGCCGCAATCAATGCGGCGTGACTCAAGTTACATATTTGGCGCCAGATTTTGCCTTCCACTTTGTCGAACTTAGCCCACTCACATTCGTCAATTGTTTCACTAGCATAATTCAAGGTCGGCGGAATCTTTATTTTGTACACTGCAATAGTATGTGAGAAGTGTCTTTCCCGCATTGCTTATACAAGCGGTTAATTGCCGAAGCTTGTGAAATAGCTTTACTTTTGCAGTGATCTAAATGTCTGATAGCAGAGCACCTATTTGTAAAAACAAATCCTAAATAACGATAAAATGTCACTATTTCCATATTTTCATCTCCCAAATACCATTTCAGATGTGGTCTAACCTTACAGCCTTTCTGACTAAAAATCATCACCTTACTCTTAGAAGTGTTTATTTCTAAAAAATATTCTTTAGTGTACCTGACCAGCTCCGTCAAACGTCTTTGCAACCCAATTGGAGTTAGGTCCATGATGATTGCGTCGTCAGCATACAGTAAACAACTTAATTTTAGATCACCCACTTGTGGAGGGTCCCCTTTACTCTCCCCTACCTAGGGAGGTCATATGTAGATTGAGACGAGTAAAGGGGCCAAGAGGCACCCCTGCTTCAGCCCATTGTGGGTAGTGATTTTCTTTTGACAGGGTCATAAACAGCATAGGTACTCACGAACATTTTTCCAGGGGCCAAAAAGTTTGGTACGTAATGTAACAGAGGGCCACATTGGTGCCAGGAGGGTAGTAATGGGGGAGTCGGAGGCATGGGGGTTGGCGTCAAAGTGGGTTTGCACAATGTGAAATCAGAAAACCTGGGTTTAATCCCGGCTTCCCCACTTAACCAAATTGTCTGATCTAAGGTAATATTTGTATGTCACTTTTCATCATTTTTCTTCATTATCACATAAGAGGACCTCAAAATACATGAATTAAAGAAGTGCGCTTTACAAAGCCTTCTCCTGTATTCGATTTAATAAACTATAATGTTCATGCATAATAGGAGCCCGGGCCACCTATAGAGAGCACATAACAACCAACAGGGGTCTTAGTTTAAATATTGAAATTGCTGTTAGGGTGCATGGAAAAATTAATGTTTCTAAATTTATGTTTGAAAACTATACTTTGAAAAAAAAATACTCAATGCTCTGATAATCTGATGTACTACGGTGAAACAATCTTGCGTGTTAATTAAATACACCTTTTGAATGCTGAGGAGACTATCATAATTTTACACTTTTGCTGCAAGGTGTCTTTAAACAGGCAGCAGATAACAAAAGCAATTAAAATATTTCTTATGTCGAGGACAGAGAACAGTGTTAACAGCAGATGATTTATGCAAGATGATACTAAAAGTGCAAATATATCAAGATAAAGTGCTAGTGGATCGACGCCCTAATCCAGGACAGAACTCAGGATGATTATCTAGCAACAATTTAGCCAAGTTAACTCGGAACAAAGAACTGAAAAATTAACTAGCAAACAGAATTGTTAAAACACATTACTAAACAATTGTTACTTATCGTATGTTGCAAGAATTAAAAATTCTTAAAGTGCTCAAAAGGTAAGGGGTGCAGGATACCCTAGTTACTTACTTTCTTTAACTTTAATTAACTGTTAAACAAGTGCTTGCTGTTTATTTAACATTTTTTAATAATAGTACTGTGTCAAGTAAATAGCAGCCCGGTGCTGCTGTTGACCAGGGGTCCGCATGTTAAGGTCGGGGGGCCGAATGCTGCACCAGGGCCGTACATTCAGTATCGGTGATATGGAGGGTATAGAGGGTATCTAGATGGTCAATATGATACTATTCCATAAATTGCATTTCCTTTATGAGATAAAATACCTCTATAGTAACCCCATATTAAATGTTTCGTCATTTAATCTTTCTGTAGAAAGGCTTCTGCAGGGTATTGATGTGTTGAATATATAACTTACCGAAAGACAGCAACATGTTACCTGCAATATGTTGTAAACTATTTTAGTATTTACAAGTGATTCATTACTAAAGTCAGCCACAGAAGCAGCTTGTAAAATGTGACTCAGACCTGCCAGTGCAGAGCCTGTGTCCAGCCTGTGGCTGCCATGTCGACTTGGCAAGTGCACCCACTTGCCAGTCCCTAAACCATCCCTTTTCAGCATATTAGTCGCCCCCAAGGTAGGCCCATGAGCTGGGTACATTGTATGTAAAAGGGAGGACATGCCCTGATGTGTGTAGCATGTCCTAATAGTAAATTACAGCCAATTTCGTTTTTCACTATTGCAAGGCTACCTGTTCCCATAGGCCAGAATGGGCAGTTTGATTATAACATCTTATAATCCTAACTGACTCAGGGAACTAGGTAGAAATTCAGGTTTAGAATGCCTGAACTCAGAATAATAAAATATATCTTTTAGTGAAGCTGGTTTTAACATTCTGTGTTTGAAAATACCACTTTTAGAAAGTAGGTATTTTCTTGCTAACCATCCAAGCCTGTCTCTGCTAGGTTGTGTATTCCATGTCTGGTTTGTGATTGACAGGGGCTGGGGTGGCTCCAGGATACAGGGTGAGTCAGCACAATGCTGAATAGACCTATCTGCATGTTGGGAGGAGTAACACCTGGACCTAAATAGGGCTGTGCCTGCCTTCCACAATGCTGGCTCCACCTCCTGTGGTGTGTCTAATGACCCTGGCCCACACTGTCAAAGGAAAGGAGTCCTGTAAACAATGTGCTCCAGGATTGCACAGAACTGGTTTGGACTAGGTACAGACACTCTCTGCCTTCAGAGACAAAGGATTTTTGTGTATACAAGGGAGGACCCGGATCCCCAAACTTTAGATCACTTCTGGGAATCAACATGATCATTTGCCAAGGAGAAGAACCAAGGAAACTGCAGAGAGGAGACTGCCCCTGTGCTGTGCTGTTGCGGTTGGCCTGCAGCGGTTACTTTATTTGCCAAGGAAAGGAGTAAAGGAAATTTGTGTGTACTTTTGCAATCTTGAAGAAGAATCTCCAAAGGCTTGATCTGAGCTTGTCTCCTGCCTGAAGTCTCAGGGATACAAGACGTCACCAACAGCTCCCCTGAGTTCCCTTGCTGTGGAATTCCGCCTGCAGAGATGTGCCTACTGTTGTTTGGGTCCTCTGAGAAGACTGTGAGTCGCTGGGATCTGGAAGCGCGACGCAACGAGGAGAAGCGTGTCGCTGCTGCAGCAGTTGCAGTCGCATCACCGGAGAAGCGTGTCGCCGCCGCAAAAGTTGCCGTCATATCACCGGAAAAGCGCTACGCAGGGCCTGACGTTGCTCAGAAGTTACCGAGTTCGCTGCATACCCGTCGGGCATGCAGGCATCACAGCCAACGTTGTTGCATCGCATCAAGACACCATTTTCTCGCATTGCACCAGATTGTTGCATCGAGTCGCCATCTTGTTGCATCGCACCGGATCACAGTAAGAAACTGACGCATCACCTCCTCTCCAGTAAGGAACCAATGCGTCATCTCCCCTGCGCTGCAGTAAGGAACCGACGCATCACCTCTCCTGAAGCAAGAAACCATTGCGTGACGCATCCTAGGTACTTTGAGAATACAGTGTCGCATTTACCATCTACATTGAACGGAACTAGATTCTACAATTTTAAAGTCTATTTTTGATTACAGTACTGTGGATTTTTGATGTTTGGTCTTGTGTTAAGTCTAGTAAAGATTACTTATTTTTTTAAACTGGTGTGGTGTCCATCTGTAGTGTCTTCACTGCATTACTGTATGTGTTCACAAATGCTTTACACACTGCCTCTGAGATAAGCTTGTCTGCTCGTGTCAAGCTACAAAGGGGGTGAGCAGGGGTTATTTTAGAAGTGTACCCCCTTACCCTGACTAGAAGCAAGGGTCTCTATTTGGTCAAAGGGACTTACCTCTGCCAATTAGAGACCCCCAGTTCTAACAGTGGTGGTCGGCGGTGCAGATTTGGTCTTGTATTTCTGTGATGCATATACAATGATTGGTGTACACTACTAGTGAGTGCAGACCAAATCGCGACCACATACGTTTTGGTAGAATTTTCCTTGGAACTTCTTTTTACTTTTTGAGAACTACCAACTGTTTTAACCAGGAGCAAAGCAGCATCCAATGTATCTATGGATCTACAGTTTGAAGATGATAGAGTGGATTCCTACACGTTGCCACATCTTAAAACATTATGCAAAAGATTTCAAATCCCTGTGAAATGCATCTCCAAGAAGGAAGAGTTCCAAAAGGCACTGAGGGCCTGATTGGAATCTAGAAATGCTACTGAGTATCTGTAGAGCCTAGGGATGAGGCAGAGAATGCAGATGGGCAGCTGGATGGACCATTGTGCCTGACCGGGGAGAGAATACCTACAAGGCCAGGCAGCAGTCTTTCATCAAAGGGCCTGTCCACAGAGGAGCTGCAGGACAGGGAGAGAGATATAATGCACAAGATGGAGCTAGCCAAGCTCCAGATGGATGGGCAGATGGAGTTAGAGAAAAATAAGTTGGCCTTGGAGGAAAAGAGGATGCATTTAGAGCATGAAAGAATGTTGAAGGAGCTGGAATTGAAAGCCAGAAGTTTGGAGATTACTCCCTCTGGTGGCAGCACACCATCCGTGCCTGTAGAAACAAGAGTGTTCATTCCCAAGGATGTTATTAAGGAGTTTCCTAAGAATGAAGATATTGGGCAATGGTTCAAGGTCTATGAGGTAGCTATGTCCTCCCACCGGGTCCCTGAGAAGGATTGGGGAGCAGGTTTGTGGGGGCGGTTCCTCAGTGATGGGTGGGACACTTTATTAGATTTGCCTTCTGAAGATCATAATTCTTATGTACACATGAAAGACGCCATAATGTCCAAGTATGGGTTGACCCCTGAGCTTTATAGACAAAGGTTTAGGAATTGTAAGAAACTGGAGTCTAGCACTGGGGTAGAATATGTTGCTTTCTTTGGCAGAGCACTGGATGGTTGGGTGAAGGGTAGCAAAGTGAATGATTTTGAAGCGCTCTATAATTTGATTTCATGGGAGCCCTTGTCAAATAATTGCTTTCCAGAGCTACGTCAGCACCATATTGATAGCAAGCTGACCAACCCTAGGAAGCATGCTGAGGAGGCGGATCGCTGGGTGAGCACCCCGATCCAGAAGGGTCATGTGGGAGACTCTGCAAAAGGTGGGCAGGGTCCCCAGCAGAAGAGTGGGATTGACGAGGGCAAACAGAGGGAGTTCCAGAAAGGGCCCCAAAGTAATCCTAAAGGGAACCAAGGGAAAGGTTCCCAGCCTCCCCCTGAGAAGAAGCCAGGGCCCGACATGTAAACTTGTTCATAAGGGATCCCTGAAGTGCTTCAGGTGTGGTGAAGTGGGCCATAAGTTTTATGATCCCCATTGCCCTCAACGGGACAAACCAGCAGCCACTGGTGACAAACCCCACAGATGGCGCGTATAGCCCTGGGGGAAGAGATGGGTGGGGTCCCACAGAAATGTCCCTTGGCTCTTAAGGGGACTGTGCGGTGGTCCCCAGGACCCAGCTGCCTGATAACACTAAAAAGTACCGGCAGTGGGTGACCATCAATGGCCATAGAGTGGAGGCTCTTAGAGACACCGGAGCCAGTGGGACAGCTGTCAGGTGTCATCTGGTGTTTGAAGAGCAGGTGGTTCCCAATGCATTTTACCCAGTTGTTGCCGCTGACAACACAGAGAGCCACTGCAAGGTGTCTCAGATTTCCTTCGGGGAGGGGGTCTCTGGTGCTCTTCAAGTAGCTGTGAGGCCAACCATGCCTGTTGTTGCCTGTCTGTTGGGTAACGATTTGGAGAGCTCCCCTTGGGTTAAGGTGGAGCGAAGTGCTCATTTGGAGATGTTGGGTCTGCCTGAGTCGGAGTGTGTGACCACACGGTCCATTGCAGCCAGTAAGGATGTTCAAGAGGACCTGGAGCCTGAGAGGGTGGCCTTGGTGCCTGCCGTAAATAGAAGAGGCAGGGGGCATGGGAAATCGGGCCCGAAGTTCCCACGGTCCAGAAGGCGGTGGACCTTCAGGGGGATGCCTTGGAACCTACAGGGGAACAGGTAGCTGAACTGGGGGACCTGCCTGAACTGACCCATTGGTAGCAGGAAGGAGGACCCTCCAGGGAGGAGTTCTGTGACCAGCAGAACAGGTGCCCTTCTCTTGTGGGTTTGCGGCAACAGGCTGCAAACCAGGCAGCAGGTGATCAGTCTGGATCACATTGGATCTACTGGGAGAATGGTTTCATGTATAGTGAGCCTAAGGTTGCTGAGCCTGGGTCAGCCCGTGTGCTGGTGGTACCCCAGAGCTTCAGAGCCTTCCTACTGGGGCTGGCCCATGATGTGCCTTTAGCAGGACATTTGGGGCAGGACAAGACCTTTGAAAGGCTTGTCACCCACTTTTATTGGCCCTAAATGTGCACGAGTTCAGATACCCATTGCAGGACTTGTCAGACTTGCCAGGCAAATTAAAAGAGTGGGGGGAAGCAAAAGGCTCCTCTCCAGTCAATCCCTGTGGTCAGCACCCCCTTTGAAAGGGTGGGCATTGACATTGTTGGGGCTCTGGATCCCAAGACAGCCATGGGCAACAGGTTCATCCTTGTATTGGTGGACTAAGCCACCCAGTACCAGGAAGCCATCTCTCTCAGGACAGTGAAAGGCCCCCGTGGTGGGACGTGCACTGATGGGGATTTTCTCACGTGTTCCACTTCATTTCTAAATATATGAAGTCCCTGTGGCAGGACTGTGGAGTAACTTATAAGTTCACCACTCCTTACCACCCCCAAGGTAATGGGCTGGTTGAGAGATTCAACCGGACCCTCAAAGGCATAATTATGGGTCTTGAGGAACCCATGAGGTATAAGTGGGCCGTCCTCTTGCCATGCCTTCTCTTTGCTTACAGAGAGGTACCACAGAAGTCCTAAGGGTTTAGCCCCTTTGCACTGCTCTGTGGTCACCCTGTAAAAGGACCTCTGAGTTTGGTAAAGGAAGGCTGGGAGAAAGCTCTCAGGAAGCCTCCCCAGGATGTATATAGTTAAATGCTGGCCTTCAGAAACCAAACCTGGCGTTTCAGGCAACTCGCCCATGTGAATCTAGAAGCCAGCCAGGAAGAGATGAAGTGGTGGTACGATCAGAATGGCACTCTGAATGAGCTACAGCCTGGTCAGAAAGTTTGGGTAAGGCCCCCTTGGAGTCCTGAGCGCTCAAGTATAAGTGGACCCGACCATTTGAGGTGGTGGAGCGCAAAAGTCCGGTTACCTACTTGGTGGACTTGCAGTCTCGAAGGAACCCTTTGTGGGTCCTGCTTGTCAACCGCCTGTAGCCCCACTTAGAAAGGTCAGAAGTGGTCATGCTCCTAGCATCAGATGCTGGAATGGAGGAGGAGTCTGAGCTTCTTCCTGATCTCCTGTCTACAACTGAGCAAAATGGGTCAAGGCATGGTTTTAACCTCTCTTCTACCCTGACCCCTGAGCAGCAGAATGACTGTTGTCAGTTGTTGGGACAGTTTTCTGATTTGTTCTCCCTGATTCCCAGTGTCACTGATTGGTGTGTCCAAGATGTAGACACTGGAGATAGTCCTCCTGTTAAGCACAGCAAAACGTACAGAGTGACTGACAGGGTGAGAGCTTGCATAAAGGAGGAAGGCTCCAAGATACTTGCTTTAGGGGTGATTGAGTCCTCTAACAGTCCTTGGGCCAGCCCAGTGGTCTTGGTACCAAAGGCTGCCACACCATGTGCCACGCCAGAACTCCCGTTCAGTGTGGACTACTGAGGGCTCAATTCAGTCACCAGGACTAATGGGCACCCCATCCCCAGAGCTGATGAGCTCATTGATCGGTTAGGTTCTGTCCGGTACTTCAGCATGTTTGATCTAACGTCTGGGTACTGGCAGATCGCCGTAACTGATGGGGCAAAAGAGAGGTCAGCATTCTTCACACCAGATGGGCACTACCAATTCCGAATTATGTCCTTTGGGATGAAGAATGCCCCTGCCACCTTTCAGAGATTGGTTCACCAGGTGTTTGTTGGACTGAAAGATTTCAGTGCTGCCTACCTGGATGACATTGCAGTGTTCAGAGCCAGTTGGGAAGAACATCTGCACCTCCTCTGGGAAGTGTTGATGGCGCTGCGGAGAGCAGGCCTCACGATCAAGGCAAGTAAGTGCCAGATCAGGCAGGGTTCTGTGGTGTACTTGGAACACCAGGTTGGGAGCATCCAGGTGGCACCCCTACAGCCCAAGATTGAGACCATCCTGGCTTGGGAATCTCCCAAAACCCAGACAGAAGTGAGAGCCTTTTTAGGACTCTCACTTCTGTCTGTATACAGGAGGTTTGTCATGGGGTAAGGCAGCATTGTTACACTATTGACAGAGCTGACTTCCAGGAAGCAGTCCAAGAAAGTGAACTGGACTGACACCTGTCAGAAAGCTTTTGATGCCCTGAAGACTGCTATGTGCAGGCTGCCCATGCTCCTGGCACCCAACTACTCAAAATAGTTTATTGTCCAAAAAGATGCTTCAGAGCATGGTGTGGGGGCTGTTCTGTCACAGATAAATGAGGAGGGCCTAGACCAACCTGTAGCCTTCATCCATAGGAGGTTATTTCCACGGGAACAGAGGTGGAGGGCAATTGAGCGTGAGGCATTTGCTGTCATCAGGGTACTGAAGAAATTGAGACACTGGACTAAGGGTTGAGAAAATAGGCGGCCAACTATCGAGCTGGTGAAAGCCCAATATTACGGCAAGGGGAGTCGGAAAACATTGCTATTTTGCGTGCAAGCACCATAATTAAAAGTTGCCCGGGTACCGACATAGTAGTGGGAGTGTTTGATAATAATTGTGTATAGAAGGTATTTATCAAGTTTTTTGCAGTACATGTTTGTACGTAACCCCTGTATTTGTTTCACAATTGAAATACATTATTGAATATTGAAAATAAAAGCTACTAATAAGCACATGGTTGCTTGGTTTGGAGGTCCTTGCGCCGTTCATTCAACTGTTCAAAATTACTATCAGTATTGGCATTCTTGTTGGTTTCCTGGCTGGTAGGCTTGCAGCACTGGTTGTGCCATCCATAGAAGAAGCTTGTAAAATGTGACTCAGACCTGCGCTGCGGGGGGAAGTTGCCACCAGGGAAGCCAAACGCTCTGGGGAGGACCTGCCACATGATCCTGGTGCCGTGAGGGGAACGGCTGTAAACTCACTTACTTTTGCCAGCAACCCGACCGCCGCGAGGGCAAGGGACTACATCCCCCAGGTGCCCCGGTGGTCGGGTAACGTCAGCGGAGCGCCCGGAGGCGCGGGACAAAAGCAGGAGAGCCGAGCGCTGCTGGCGAGCGCTGCGGGGGGAAGTTGCCACCAGGGAAGCCAAACGCTCTGGGGAGGACCTGCCACATGATCCTGGTGCCGTGAGGGGAACGGCTGTAAACTCACTTACTTTTGCCAGCAACCCGACCGCCGCGAGGGCAAGGGACTACATCCCCCAGGTGCCCCGGCGGTCGGGTGACGTCAGCGGAGCGCCCGGAGGCGCGGGACAAAAGCAGGAGAGCCGAGCGCTGCGGGGGGAAGTTGCCACCAGGGAAGCCAAACGCTCTGGGGAGGACCTGCCACATGATCCTGGTGCCGTGAGGGGAACGGCTGTAAACTCACTTACTTTTGCCAGCAACCCGACCGCCGCGAGGGCAAGGGACTACATCCCCCAGGTGCCCCGGCGGTCGGGTGACGTCAGCGGAGCGCCCGGAGGCGCGGGACAAAAGCAGGAGAACCTCTCGCACCGCGAGTCGCGCGCGGGAGCGGGCGGGCTAAGGCCGGGACAAGGCGGGACCATCTAAGGCCATCATAGGCCAGAGGAGGCCGGGACGGGCCACCTCCCCTGGCCGTGCATTTACAATAGGTAAGACATCTTGTGCAAAGTCTTTCAAGTCCCTGCAGGTGCCTGCTGCTACTCACAACATGTCTTGTAAGGGGGCCCAGAAATGTCCTACTGGGTCTAGGGACCGGGCCAAGGGGACGATGGTACAATACCTAATAAAGACAACACCGTCCACTGACCAACAACCAGTAAGAATAGCACAAGACCAATTGTTCACCGACTGCTCCTATAGTGACATTATTCCCCCTCAGTCTCCCGTCGCATCACCAAACTTATCATTCCTGGAGGAACTTAATAGCTTATGCCAATCCAAATATGCGGCCGTTAAGTCGACATCAGAGCACACTAATGCCTCCTTTTGTCCTACAGCCATCACAAGCCCCCATCCCAGTTCATTATCCCCACCCTATGGAAACCGCTTGGGTACTCCTCTCGGCCCACCGGAATCAAGTAACACGAACCCTATAATGTTTTTCCAGGACCTCTCTGGCGAAAGGAATCGATCAGCGGACAAACATATAGGCACTCATGCTAAGGAGAATAAATTGCTTGCACCCTCAATCACACCAACACTCTTGGAACAGATACAGACTATGATTAATGCCGCAATACACCCGTTAATAGAAAAAATGAACGACCTCGGGGTTAGGATCACGGCAATAGAGGAAAAGATCAAGATAAACTTGCTCCCCTTAAATAACTTGGCAGACTCCAATCTATCAGTCTTCACGTGATACTGTTAAGCCTTCAACAACTCCACAAAGTAGTGTCTTCCAACTCCAACGGGCAACCCCAGGTATGCCAACTCAAGCCAGCCAGAAAGCTCCCATCAAAATAAAAACAATACCCAGCTGTTCCTTTACAACGGGGCCGAATACTGTAACAATACCACCTAAAGGGCCACTCCCCAAGATACGGAACATGCAAAGGAAAACAAATCACATCCATCTACCACCGGAGGCTGCTCCGTTCGTGGGTGTCCTGTCTGGGGTGCCGGAACTCTCAAAGGGAAAATCTGAAAGCGAACAGGAGCTGAGAAATAAGGCACTATTTTGGCTAACAAAGAATAGACCCCTACCCCCATACATTGATGGTAGAATACAATGTGTTAGAAGGGTGGGATGGTTAGGTCCGCTTCGAAAAGAGAGATCCGGTGATCTGGTGCTGATAAAGTTCATTAATAGCAATGTTGTCCCGTACCTCCAATCTTGGAAACCACAGATAGGAGACGGACCTATACACACCTGGGGTCTATCTGATTTTTATCCTAGAGAATCACTACACCCTCATACAAGATCATCGAAGAGACTAACTTTTGGTTGGGCCAATACAGCTCCGGGGTGAGGGGCTTTTAATACACAGACCCTGACTGGACATTTTATTGATTCGCTACCTGACTTTTCTTAAAAGTTTTTACGTTATAATGTTATCTACCGTGATATGATTTGAAATGAATTGAAATGATTTGACATGTAATTGTGTATATATTTTGCAATGTGCTTTTATGATTTTATATTTAAATCGAATAAAGCTAAAGTTACAGTTACAGTGACTCAGACCTGCCATTGCAGAGCCTCGGTGCAGCCTGGGGCTGCCATGTCAACTTGGCAAGTGCACCCACTTGCCAGTCCCTAAACCTTCCTCTTTCTAACCTTCCTCTTTCTACGTATTAGTCACCCCTAAGGTAGGTCCAAGGGCAGGGTGCATTGTATGTAAAGGGTAGGACATGCCCTGATGTGTGTAGCATGTCCTGATAGTGAATTACAGCCAATTTCGTTTTTCATTATTGCAAGGCTACCCGTTCCCTTAGGCTAAAATGGGCAGTTTGATTATAACATCTTATAATCCTAACTGACTCAGAGAACTAGGTAGAAATTTGAGTTTAGTATGCCTGAACTCAGAATGATACAACACATCTTTTAGTGAAGTTTGTTTTAACATTCTGTGTTGAAAATACCACTCTTAGAAAGTAGGCATTTTTTGCCTAACCATCCAAGCCTGCCTCTGCTAGATTGTGTATTCCATGTCTGGGTTAGGAGTGACAGGGGCTGGGGTGGCTCCAGTAGACAGGGTGAGTCAGCACAAGGCTGAATAGACCTATCTGCACGAAGAGTGGTGGGCGGAGTACCACCTGAGCCTGAATAGGGCTGTGTCTGCCTTCCACAATGCTTGCTCCACCTCCCGTGGTGTGTCTGATGACCCTGGCCCACACTGTCAAAGGAAAGAAGGATTCCTGTAAACAAAGTGCTCCAAGACTGCACAGAACTGGTTTGGACTAGGTACAGACACTCTCTACCTTTGGAGACAAAGGATTTTGTTGTATAAGAGGGGGGACCCAGACCCCAGAACTTTAGATCACATCTGGGAATCAAGACAACCCTTTGCCAAGGAGAAGAACCAAGAAAGCAGCAAGGAGGAGACTGCCCCTGTGCTGTGCTGTTGCGGCTGGCCTGCAGTGTTTACTTTATTTGCAGAGGAA
Source organism: Lissotriton vulgaris (assembly GCF_964263255.1). Classification (NCBI taxonomy): domain Eukaryota; kingdom Metazoa; phylum Chordata; class Amphibia; order Caudata; family Salamandridae; genus Lissotriton; species Lissotriton vulgaris. Next base: position 1,158,399,986 of record NC_141695.1, on the reverse strand, counting down.
AGGAGAAAAGGAACTTTGTATGTACCTTTGCAATCTTGAAGAAGAATTTCCAAGGGCTTGAACTGAGCTTGCCTCCTGACTGAAGTCTCAGGGATACAAGCCTTTACCACCAGCTCCCCTGAATTCTGCCTGCAGAAAGTTGCCTATGGTTGTTTGGGCCCTCTGAGAAGACTGCGAGTCGCTGGGAGCTGGAAGCCTGACGCAACGAGGAGAAGCGTGTCCCCACTGCAGCAGTTGCCGTCACATCGCCGAAGAAGTGTGCCGCCGCTGCAGCTGTTCACTGTAGCATAATCAACAAAGCATGTCGCATCACTGGAGAAGTGTGTCGCCGCTGCAGAGTTCGCCATCGCATCACCGGAGAAGCGCGTCGCAGGGCCTGTCGCAGCTCACAAGTTAGCCTCACATCCAACGTTGTTGCATCGCATCAAGACACCATTTTCTTGCATGGCACCGGATCGTCGCATCGCATCGAGACGCCATCTTGTCGCATCGCACCGGATCACAGTAAAAACCGATGCATCACCTCCTCTCAGGTAAGGAACTGACGCATCGCATCACCTCCCCTGCGCTGCAGTAAGGAACCGACACATCACCTACCCCGAAGCAAAGAAAGGACGCATCACCTTACCTGCGACCCTTTTGTTTGTATTGCGTGACGCATCCAAGGTACTTTGAGAGTAAAGTATTGCATTTACCATCTATATTGAACTGAACTATTTTCTACAATTTTAAAGTCTATTTTTAATTACAGTATTGAGGATTTTTGTTGTTTGGTCTCGTGTTAAATCTAGTAAAGATTACTTATTTTTCTAAACTGGTGTGGTGTCCATCTGTAGTGTTTTCACTGTATTGCTGTATGTGTTCACAAATGCTTTACATGCTGCATCTGAGATAAGCCTGTCTCCTCATGCCAAGCTACTAAGGGGGTGAGTAGGGGGTATTTTTTAAGTGTACCCCCTTACCCTGACGTGAAGCAAGGGTCCCTATTTGGTCAAAGGTACCTACCTCTGGTAACTAGAGAACCCCAGTTCTGACAGTAAGACATTGTCAGAAACCTGTTCAGTGACAGCATGCAAGTAAATCTTAAGGTGTTACCTTTGACTGATACTTACAAACTAAGACACTGATTGCACATCATCCATTCATTACTTTCCACTGTTTCTCCTCAATTCCATACAAATCCAAGTCAATTTTCATCAGTGGTAGTTGGCCAGATATCTATGACAGGTGTAATCAAATCCATCTCACTGTACACTGAGTCATCAGGTTCTAAAAGAATTCCTCTTCTTTGAAAAAAGAAAAAAGCAAGCGTAGTCCTTGCATTCTCTAAGCTACCTTATAGTGTACTTAGACAACATAATATATGCCTCTCTGATAAAGGGAGTAAATCCTGACTTTCTAAATTGTGTCATTACAATCTCTCTCTCCTAACAGCCATTATTAAACCCAAAGACCTTGGCAAATTATTGTGACCTTCCCCTTGAGCTTGCTCCCGCCTCCTCTACACCTAACCACACTGGTGCTCATTGTGAAGGCTGGTTCAATTTGTTGGCTGAAATAGGGAGGGTGAGTGAAAAATGGTCAGGCCTCAAATCCTCGCAACAGACAGTTGCACAGATGGACATGCCTGAAACGGGGGTGTAGGGACATACTTATTGGGAAATCCATGCAGAGTTCTCACCCTGCCCAGATGGACATGCTGGACGCCAAACTACTATCAACTACACCAGAAAGATGCTGCAATGCAAAATTGAAACACCCACTCAAAATATTGGTGTCCTTAGAGTTGACAAAACTAAGCTATTGGACAGAGCCAGCAAATATGTATCCACCACAATTGCATTGAGAGCTGCAGAACAATCACTTTAGAAAAGTGTGACTGAGTTTCATGAATGAATCATAAATTAAGGGTGGAGGACTTAGAAGAGGAGTCCTGTAGAAGCAACATTAGAATCATGGCCCTTCCAGAGAGTATTAAAGTGCAGGATGTATGACTCTAATTGGTGAACTGGCTCATGACCTAGGCTGGGCCTTAAGGTTTATCTAAGTTCTTTTCTGTGGAACATATGCATATAGTGCTGCGGGACTGCCAGATCTGAAGCTCTGTCTCATCTGATGATTGATGTCTTCTCAATTACAGGTATTGTATCAATCTCCTCCAGCAGGTGAGACAGAAGAGAACAGTAAAGTATCCATGTTTATGAATTTCGCAGCAACAGTCCAGCAACAACATGATGTTTCCTTGTCCTTAGATAAATTCATAGGGACATTGTCTCTCTGAGCGTTGATGGGGACAAAACACTTTTTCACCAATCCGGCGACGGACTGGGTGGAATGCTGTGCATCAGATCATAAACTGGCATTTACTGACTTCTAAAGTCATCAAGTATGGAAACAAAGATATATTTGCAAAGCGAGAAACAAATTAACAATATACAAGTCCTGGACAGAACAATAGAAAGTGCTGGAGGAGAGTAATGTCAGTGAATCTGGGCACATGGTCAGATGCTGACAATGCAAAGTCAGGCCCCATCACAGAAGCGGATGTGGAGGACTTGGAAACTGAGTTGGGAATGTAAGTCAGCCCTTTGACAGCTGAGGAGCTGCTCTAGGATTTAGTGGCTATTGAACTTTTGCTGTTAAGACCAGTGGATGATGCCTGTGTTGACTGTTAACTACATTCAAACATATATAACTAAGACTGTGACTCGAGGCTTCGCAACAGCCAGGCAAGCAATATAGATGTGCTTCACTTTGGAACTGTTAGCCACAAAAGGCAGATTGTCAAGCCCTTGATAGACAAGGTTGCAAATACTGGTGGGAGAAACATTTACAAAGCTACATGGCTGAGTCTCCACATGCATTGGACGCCCCTACAGTGGTCAGTTGCTTTGTTTTTTGTTTTATGGGCTATGGAGGTTGGAGCTTTGCCCAAAATAAGGTGTTTAATATCTATATGGTATTCATATTTTATTTTTAAGCCTATTCTTGTTTGGTGGCTGAATTTGTGTGTGCAACTAACAGTGAGTTATTCAACCCTGCATGAGAGCACACAACTTATTTTTCTAGACACCCCAGTGACCATGCTAACTGACAAAATGTTTTGGGCAATAACGTAAAATAGGATTATAATCATCCAAAAATGCCTCTCGTTTGCAACTAAAGGTTCCTAGTCTGGAGTGAAAGGCTAGCCCAGTCAAACAATATAAAGTACATGCCAATATATGCACATCCATCAAAAGCATTCATTGTCTGCACTAGAGGTTCTTCTCGGTCCAGCAGAAATCGAGGTAAACATATGTTTACCCTTCAAATTCATCATATTCCAGAGGAGCATTGGTGTGGGTAAGGTCGGGATTGCCTTTCATGGCAAATTAAGTTAAAACTAACCCTGAGGGTAGGTTTGTAATCTTAGAAGGGTTGTTAAATGGCAAACTACTTGTAATATACTAAGCACAAACCTGATCAACTTCAGGAAATCTCTCAAAAGATGGCTATTCACACGCGCCTATGAATGATCTGCCTCGGGCTGGTGATTTCCTTGCCTCATTAGCTCCAAGAAACCTACTGATGAACGAGCACTCTACAAAACATTTCTAACATAACATAACAATATTCTGCATTTCTGCCCCCAACACAACCTGACAGGATTTTTGGATTCCTTAAAAATGTATGTGATTCCACATGCCCAATCACCACCATTTTGGGTGGCAAATTCAAGACATATCCTTTCCTACTATGCCTCACACTAATGTAGTAACAGTGATGACTTATTTTGCGCCTTTATAGCGTCATTTGCACTTAACTGACATACGGGGCACACTGCATTGAGGGATAAAAATCTGATTTCCCCTATGTTACTGGTATGGGTCATAGGTATATATTGTGTTAGCATGATGTATCTATATATCCTTAGTATATAGGTATGCATAGAACTTAATCTATAACTTATTTATGCTAGTTAGTAAGAGTATATGTTGTTTGTGTGTTCTGTTTGCATCGAGTAGGCCGAAAACTATACAGACGCCATCTTTACTGTCTGCGTTAGACACAGACGGTGATCACATGTTACCTTCTAATGGTTGTCAAGCCTTAGCTTAGTTGATTTGCTGGAGACAGCTGAATACCCGCTATTCTCTCCCTGTATTGGGACTCAAGGTCGCATCTAGCTTTGGGTGCGATAAGCGCATTCCTGTAGGCACCGTGCCTGCACTCCCGGGCACCAAGACAAAAGGGAGTCACCCCTCCTGATCTCTCCAATAATAACTAAAGCAGAGCTTTGTACTAATCATGTGTGCAATATATGGTCCTTTCCGAGGGCCAAGTAGTTTTTTTCCATGTACTTTTCCATGTACGGTGACTTCATGTACCAGTCTAAAAGTATATATGCATCGTTTGAATGTAAGCCAGCAGTCTTCTCCATGCACCGTGAGGGGTGAGGATGGGAGAGGCTCCTCTATAGAGTATTTTGTGTAATAAACGATTTAACTTTTTTCACTGCCAACTGACTGGTTATTTGGTAATTGGTATTGTGCTATTGGTTAGTATAGCCTTTATGTTATTTTATGGTACGTCAGTTGGCGACTCTGGTGTGACTCCGCACTGGGGTCGTCCTCCCGTACCCGGGTAGAAAAGAACAAAGAAAAGGGGCGCTCTTGTCGAGTGGGCGGACTGACCAGTGATTCTGACTTACTCTGCTCTCGCGATCAGGGAGCCCCAGCTGCAAGTGACCTTTCGCCGGAGTCCTACGGGTGTAACCCAGGATTTGACTGTGTTGGTCTCCAGGAGTTGGCAGTGGAGAATACGCATTGTACCTGCGTGCACCAGGTGAGTGAATTGTGATTGATGTGTTTTGGGAATCCGCTGTTGCGCGACGTTTTGTAGCAGTTAACTGTATTTGATTTGGTGGTCGGTGTACCGCGGAGAACTTTGGGGGTCTAACGGGGCAGCGTTGTGGCTTCACGGGTAAACGCTCCACTGACTTGTTTGGTGAGTAATAGAGATGCCGATCGGATGCCTTGGTGTGACACGTGTGGTGTGCACCTGGCCGGACTGCTCTCGGAAAATCCTGTAGTTGTACCTGGGTAGCCATCAGGACATATCTGGAGCGACGCTAAGGCTTAGTCAGAATAGTCCTGAGGGTGAACCAGGAAGATTGCGGGATGGTCTGTAGGTCGGTGTGTGGTTAATCCCTGTCTGACGGTCTCTTGGTAGTCTCTGGACTGCCTGATTCTGGTATCTGTTGGTCTGAAATCTACACTGATTGGTTCTCCATGAATGGGAGTCGACAGGCTCCGTTCTTTTGGCATTAAAAAAAGACATTTTGCTTTGAATTTTTCCCTTTGAATATGTTTTTGTTTGTATTGTCTTGTTTGAAGTTTAATTGGTGAATGGGGTGCGAGAGTGTATGAACATGGCCATGTTTGAAAGATCGTTTCTATGAATGAGATCAGATTGTTAGTGAATAAGTATGTCGTGTTTTAGTAAATTGTGTTTTGGATGCTGTTGTCGCCGAAAGGGCGCACAATTGGATCAAAGTCAATCTGCCCCGACAGAGGGTAGCCCGAGTTATGACATGTATGTTAAACATGGTCTTTCGCCTATTTTGTTTAATACATTATGGCAAAAGTATACCAAAGATAATGTAGAATTACAGTGGCCTTTAACCGGGTGTTTTGATGAGAAAAAAATAAATTACCTGCAGGATCGATTATTTTCTAAACGTAGTCGACAAGCAATATTTGATTCTTTGAATATGTGGCATAAGGAAGCAAAGTGCAGGCGCATTAGGCAGGAAAAGTTATGCAAAATGAAAGGAGGTCAGACGATTGCACAAAAAGCCATAGCCTATGATAAAGATCAGACCGAGAAAAATATTGATTGCGCAAATAGACAACACAGGTTGCAGGTGGAAAAAAACTATCTAACTAGGACCGGACCAGAGGATGAAATAGAGGATTAGTTAGATGCGCGTCCACCTCCCCCTTATGCCCCACAACGTATATATCCTGCAGTCCCTTCGACTCCAGCTTCGGCCCCAGTGTCCTCGGCTTCCGTTGTGGCTCCTATTTCTGCCCCTCCAGGAACTTCTTCTGTTTTGTCTCTCTCAGTATTGGGATCGGCTACTCTAATACTGGATACCTTGTCCCCTCCTACCGCGCCTACGGTTATTTTGGCTTCCCCTTCTCCAATTTGGACTTCTCAGTCTTCGAGCATGACTCCCACCTTAGCTGATCAAACTCCCTCTCGTGGTCTAGGGAGTTTTGATGCGCGGCGATTGTATACTCGATCAGCGGTAGGATTGGAAGAGAAACAGATGGTCGCGAATCAGGCGTCCCAATGGATGCGGAACCCTGTGTATACTATTACCGATATATGGGGCTACATGTCTTATTTCCTTGTGGGAACAGTGCTTTCCGGATGGAAGAGCCCCACAAGTGATGTATGATATTCTGGACCGGGCTCATAAATTTGAATTAGGTTTGGAAGATGCGTATAGGAATGTAGAGACTCTAGTAAAATATAGAGGACGGCTTCATCTGAAATGTCCTAATTTGATTTCCAGTAACCTATGTGGGAAGTCCATCATATTTATCATCCCGAGATACCAGAGTTAAGGGATAATCAAAATCAGGTAACTAGAGCTCGTGTGGAGGCACGATTTCAGGAGCAATGGTTCTACACCACTTGGAAAAGGAGTGAAGTACTCTCCCTGAAGGCGCAACTCCCCGACCCTCGTAAAAACTCTACTGCTTACTATAAGGAATTCACTGAGGAAGCTTCCTCAGCTGTCATGACCTTAGCTGACATTGAGTTATTTTCTGGCCTACAGGTCCCCGTTGACGTATGGCACCAGGTGCATGACCAGGATCATTTGGCAGAATTAGGAGGGACTTGGGACCAGATTAAGGACTGGGATAAGGAACGTAAGCCTGGTGATAAACCTAGACCTGTAGTATTGGCTTTGCCAGGTCGGATTATTACTTTTAGGCACACCTTGATTCCGCCTCGTAAGGTAGATTGGGATAAATTGACAGCGTGTAAACAGAAAAATGATGAGAGTGTTTTGGATTTCTTTATCAGATTTGAGGGGGTATTTATCAACTTTAGAGTACAGGATTTGTCTGTGGAAGGTGGTGTACAATTATTTGTTAATCGTTTTGTGATAAATTTGTTACCCGAGATTTCTGCATGGCTACAGGCCGCTGAGAGTACTTGGACCACTTCCACACCCTCGATTATATTGAGCATGGCTCAGTATTACGGGCATAGGGAAAATGAGAGTAAGGATACGTCAGAAAAGAAAGCAAAGGATCTTAAGACACGAGTATTGTTACAACAAGTTATGAGGGGACGAGGCGGAGATCGAGGCGGGAGAGGGTTTGTCCCGAGGGGGGCAGGAACTAGACGAGGAGGAGGTCCAGCTGTTGCTTTGGGAATAAACCAGTGCTCTTACTGTACACAGGAAGGGCATTGGCGAGCACAGTGTCCATTACTGCTGGCTCGGAATGGGGCAGTAAGAGTGAGAGGAAGAGGTCAGGGTGGTGTGGATCGAAGTGATATGCAAAGAGAAGAAACATCGCATGGTGAGTCGGAGAAGAACTACTTTGATAATCCGAGAGGAAGGCAGTATTATAACAAAGATTGTGTGTTTGAGCGGGCTGATGGGTATGGTTATACATAGGACAGCCAAGGACTGAGTTGGGGTCCAGGTGTCAGTACCCGTTGATCAGCAAGGGCCCTATGTAAAAGGGCGGTTGATGGGGACTACTGAAAACTTTTTAGTTGCAATGAATAGTTTGATTGCCTGTTCACTGGTCCCGGGGGCTGCTCTGTCTTGGCGAAATACCATTTCGGAGGAATTTTCTGGAATCCCGGTAGTGAGCCCCATCTCTAAACCTGTTACGTTTACAATTGGCCCGGTCAAGGTGGACTCTCCGTTTTTGTTAACCTCACATTATGGGGGAAACTTGTTAGGATTGGATTTGCTAAAGAAATTACATGCTAAAATTCATTGTTCCCCTGACGGTGTTTATTTGACTATACAATCACCTGGTAAACATACCCGACAATGTTTCGCCAAGAATGAACCCCTCCCTCCGGAGTTCGCTGCTATCCCATCAACTCTGTGGGCGACGGAGGATACGGATGTCGGTTTATTAAAAATTCCGCCTGTTTCTATCACATTAAAACCGAACGCTCGTTTGCCTCGCATACCCCAGTACAAGATTTCACGGCTGGTGAAAAGGCTATGCTTGCTATCATTCAGGACTTGTTTGATAAGGGTGTAGTGGAAGAAATAGCTGCAAACATGTGTAATAGCCCGATATTACCGATTTTGAAGAAGGCCCCGGTTGGGAATGATTTTGATCATGTTGATACCTATCGCTTTGTAATTGACTTACGAGAAATTAACAAGATAGTGGTGCCGCAGTATCCAGTGGTTTTTGACATGACTACTATTCTCACCATGATCCCTCCTACTGCAAAGTATTTCTCGGTTATTGATCTGAAGAACGCTTTCTTCAGTATTCTGATCCATCCTGATAGCCGTCACATTTTCGGCTTCTCCTTATTTGGGCACAGTTTTCGATTTTGTTGCGCACCCCAGGGGTACACGGAGAGTCCTAGCATTTATAGTCAAGCTTTGAAAGCAGTATTGGATGAATTGACCCTATCCCCTGGCAATGTGCTCCTCCAGTATGTTGATGATCTGTTGGTAGCTTTCGAAACTGAGGAAGGCTGCAATGAAGCTACGGTTAAATTATTATCTCATTTGGCAGTCAATGGTAACAAGGTATCCCTCTCCAAATTCCAATATTGTCGACAGGAGGTGACTTATCGTGGTCATCTACTGTGGAAAGAGGGGAGGAGACTAACTCCTGAACGTGTGACTACTATTTCTAACATGTCTGTACCTCATACTCAGCGTCATGTTCATGCATTTCTTGGAATAACCTCTTACTGACTGCAATGGATTCCTAATGTTTCTATTCTTACTAAACCCCTCTTGTATTTGACTACTAAAGATGTGCATGAACCCCTACCTTAGACTGATGAATGTCAGGAAGCTTTTGACTCTTTGAAATCGGCACATTGCTCTGCATCCGTCTTTGGTACTCCTGACTACCGAAAACCTTTTGTGCTCTATGTACATGAGGTGGACAGTTGTTCGCTTTCAGTGTTAACACAAGGCTTTGGTGGTAAGCAAAGACCATGTGCTTATTTCTCGGCGGAGATGGATAACATCGCCAGAGCACTTCCTAGCTGTCTAAGGGCTACTGCCGCTGTCGCTGTGGCCATTCGACAGTCGGAGGGGCTCGTGTTGAATACTGACCTAACAGTGATTGTACCGCCCGCTGTGGACACATTATTGAACAAAACAAAGATTCAGCTCCTTACAAGTGCTCGTCTTACTGGTTATGAATTGACTTTGTTTGCTCCCCATATTACAATTAAGCGGTAGGCCACTCTGAATCCTGCCACGTTGCTACCCCTCCCTTCAGATGAAAAAACAAATGACATACATGATTGTATATTTCGGACCGAAGAAGAGACGAAGGGACGGGTAGACCTTACAGACATTCCTCTATCTGACCCCCAAGGGGAATTGTGTGTTGATGGCTCTTGTTTTAAGTTACCAGACGGCACGACAACAGCTGCGCATGCGATTATGACCCTCCGCACTGTAGTTGAGGCTTCTGGAGTACCCTATCAGTCAGCTTGCGAGTTAAGTGAAGGATTGAGATTAAATATGTATACAGATAGCCAATACGCATTTAGTGTGGCTCACAGTTTCGGCCGCCTATGCGCAGAAAGAGACTTCTTCACTTCCCATGACCAAAGAAAACAACATGGTCCTTTGATTTTACAATTACTGACAGCTCTAACGTTACCAGAGAAGGTGGCTGTAGTTAAATGCAGCGCACATAAATCAGTAGTAGACGCAGTGGGGGAAGGAAATGCTTTTGCGGATCAGGTGGCAAAGGAAACTGCAAAATCCAAAATGTCATCTATGTTTTTGACCACCTCTGCTAGGTGGGTTGTAGAGACAGAAATGTTTGATAATACTATGGAAAGTGTCCTAGAAATACAGAAAGAAGCTACCCCTGCTGAATTGGCTCATTGGGGAAAAGGATTACTGGGTTGACTTGACTGAAAAACAGAGGTGGTTGCTACCTAACGCATTGGTTAACGCTGTAGTGACCATGGCACATGGCCGGGCACACATTGGGGCGAAAGGCATCTGCGCGCTTTTGGACCCTGTGTGGAATAATCCCAATATTTCTAAAACTGCTGCCCATTTGGTCCAATATTGCATGATTTGTTTGCGACACAATCCTGGGGGAAGGGAACTAGTTCACAGTGGGAACTTTGCACCACCATCTTTGACTTTTGTGGTGCTCCAAATGGATTATATCCAATTGGACCGTATCAATAATCTGAAATATGTCTTGGTTGTGGTATGCACCTTTAGTAAATGGGTGGAGGCCTACCCGACCAAGGAAAACTCTGCTTTAGCAACAGCAAAAGCTTTGATAAAGGAGTTTTTCCCGCGTTATGGATTACCACGGGTGATCTGGACAGATAACGGGGTACACTTTAATGCAGAGCTAATCAGTCATGTTTGTAATGGGTTGCAAATTAAGCAGAATAATTTTTAATGCAGCCCGACACCCCCAGTCTGCGGGATTGGTTGAGAAATACAATGGCATTTTGAAATAAAAAATGGCCAAAATTCAAGAGGGTACTGGGCTGAAATGGCCCGATGCCCTACCATTAGCTTTGATGTCCTTACAACTTATCCCACATTGCCGGTCTGGTCTGTCCCCTTATGAGATAATTTTTGAACGACCAGCCAATGTTAGGAGTGTCCCGAGACCCAGAACTTTTCGAGATATTGATTACTCTATGATGACAGATTATTTGTATGCTTTGACTAAAGATCTCCGTTCCATTCATCAACAGGTATCAGCAGTGTTGCAGCCCCTGTCGGAGGGTCCCGGACATCGCTTGGAGCCAGGACAGTGGGTCCTAGTCCGAAATAGTCTGGAAATCCAGTTTGGACCCTCGCTGGTCGAAGCCCTATCAAATTCTCCTGGCTAAGCGAACAGCAGTGAAGGTGGGCGGCATTGGATCCATGCCTCTCATTTGAAGAGAGTGCCCCTCCCGCTTCCTCCTGATCAGCGAAATGAGGAAGGAATTTTGACCCAGGAGAGTGAACGAGCCTCTCGCTGTGCCCCTTTTTCTGACGCCCTGAAAATCGGAGAAGGGCAAGGAGAAGGAGTATCAGGCTCGGAAGAGGTTTTGGCATCTGAATCAGCAATTGCCCCAGATTCTGTTGCTCCTGTTGTGAATCAGCGAGTCCATGATATTCCTATTGCGGAGAATGCACCTTCCTCTGTTTTGTTCTCCGATCAGGAAACACCTGGCCATGTTCGATACAACCTGCGGCCCAGAAAACAACGCAGTACCCCAGATGAAGATAGCAGGAGATAGGGAAAGACTTGAGTAATAGGGTTTGTTAGAAACCTTTCTGGGGTGCTGAGCGGGACACTGGACTGAACACATTGAGAGACTGGAACATTTTGTTTGCTCTGTTCAGAAAGAAAAACTTAACTTCTTGAGAAAAGGGCCCAGGTTGTGTATTCTCCAAGAGCTTTGAGAAGACACAACTCCAACGGGAGGATCTGTTTTTTGGTTTCCTTTTTGATGAACGATAGTAGCCTGCCTGTGAGGCTCTAGACGGACACAGGAAAGAAGAACCCTCTGGCAGGTTGGACTGCATTGCCCGAGTTTAGTTTTGGACTTTTAGTCAGCATGTATCCCTTTGCCAGTTTTGTCCCTGAGGAGGAACGACCTTTTGTACCCCGTCATTACCCTGCATATGTACCCGACTTTTCCAGTTGGACCCTGCTTGTAAAAATAGCGTTTGTAGTTACTATTACGATTTTGTTTATAATATTGATGAGTGTTTTTGTATATTCGGAGTTTCACCATCCTATGCCTACTATTCTGGGAACAACAACCCCATCTCCAGAGCATTTATTCTATACCTTGGCCAAAAATAAAGAAAGGCACCGTCAAACTTATACCAAAAATGTGTTTGTAGAAATGCTTCACCAAACGCACAGTGCAACAAATACTACAAATTGTTGGGTTTGTGGCCTTTTGCCCTCAGTAATGCATAGACATGATTTATTTATTTCTTTGCCCTTGTCATATTTAGGAAGTTGTGAGGCTTGGTTCAAATTGTTATCTATGATGTATATGCCCTATATTGTAGATGCTACCCGTTATTCCGAAAGGGACTATGAGATGATTTTGGCATACATAGAAATGCACCAAGGCTTCGACTCAGAGGGAAATAATAAAGAAGGGACATTAGATCCAAGTGCTTGTATAAATATGTACACAGAGTATGAAAATGTTACTTGGCTTAGGAATGAGATCTTGGAATTTGCAGAGTTTAATTTCACCCAGTATTTCCAACAATTTAAGGAAAGAAATGTCACAGATGACAAGGCAATCCCAGTACCCATACTGAACAGTACTTCAGCCTTTTGTCTTCAGGGGGCAGGACAAATATCAGTAGGAGAAAGCCAGTGTAATTATACTTATCGGCTGCGTACTTTCAGTAGCCCTCCATTATTGACTCCTCCTAATGAATACTTTGTGTGTGGAGAAAATGCATATACATGGCTTCCTCGTAAATGGGCCGGTCGTTGTTATTTGTCTTTCCTGTACCCTCCAGTGTATATAGCTCCTGCTAATTATCATAAGGACCATCGATTAGAGAAGCGAGGCCTACCCCTTATTAGAAACATGAGAGAAATAGACACCACTGACATTGATCAAACGGATACTGTAGAGCAACATTTCATTGATATAATGAAGGGAATATTTCCTATCTGGGCACCCATTATCGCTAGTAAGGAATAAAGGCGTTTGTCTAGAGTAGTTGAAAGGGTAATCAATACCACTGCAGGTATATTAACAAATTTAACTGTAGAGTTTCGAGCTACGAGACTTGTCTCGCTTCAGAACAGATGTTATCTTAGCTGATCTAGGAGGAGCATGCCGTGTGATCGGCAGTTCCTGCAGCGTATATATCCCTGACTCCGCCCATTCTGTTCATTTAGCTATCCAGAAGCTACATCGCTTGGCATCCGAAGTACATGCAGATACAGGGACCTGGTCTTTGTCAGGTTGGTTCTGGGGTCTATTGTTCACTTGGGGATGGCAAATCTTGATAGTACTAGCGTGTATAGCTGGTGTCATGTTTACTTGCTGCCTATGTATGCATTGTGGGCCAGCTTGTTGTTCTTATTGTGCGCGTAAACGTATCTCTTCCATAACTACTCCTTCCCCAGTGGCCGTAAACGCTCAATTCGTTCAGCAAGAAATAAAAGACCTAGGGCCCGATGTAGGTGGCCTTTACCGGTCGGTAACGGCCGATTTCGGCCGTTACCGACCGGTAAATGGGTCAATGAGATGTAGGGGGACCTTGTTTACCGATTCGGTATATTTACTGAATCGGTAAAGTTACCGAATCTGTAAAATACCGAATCGGTATTCATACCGATTCGGTATTTTACATATGTAGGTGGGACTCTTCTGAGTCCCAGAGGCCTTACAGAATCGGTATTTTACCATTAAATAAAACCTCATGGTAAAATACCGATTCCGGTGTGCATGCACATGTGTGCATGCACACCTATGCCATGTGATAGGCAGACCTGCCCTTAGGGCATGTATGCCTGCCACATGGCACCCACGCCTGTTTAGGGGGTGCCAGGGGGTGTCAAAGTGACACCCCCTGCACCCTTGTGAAATTCGGTATTTACCGATTCGGTAAATACCGAATCGGTAAAGCCTATTGATTCCTATGGGCTTTGAAGCCCATAGGAATCAATAGGCTTTACCGATTCGGTATTTACCGAATCGGTAAATACCGAATTTTACCGATTCGGTAAAAGGGAACATCTGGATTCCCTACATACCAACCCCTCACATTTACCGAATCTTGATTACCGAATCGGTAAAATTCGGTAATTTTCGGTAATTAAGATTCGGTAAATGTTACTTACCTACATCTGGCCCCTAATGTAGATTGATGAAGGAATTTTTGAAGACTGACTTCTCTTTAGTTAGCTACATCATGCTAATATATGTATTCACTATGATACACTTAATAAGCCAGTTAACCAATCAATTTTTTTTTTAAAACCTCCAGTAAGACACTTATTGAAACATTTATTCTTTCATCGACCTTTACATATACATATATAAAACATGTTTATTTTTCAGAAAGACACACATTCACTGGATGGTGTCATCAGTGATGTCATGAGTGATGTCACTGACCATGTCATGAGTGATGTAATATGTGATGTCATCAGCAGTGCATTACACGCGCAAGTTATAGTGGGTCCATTAACTATAATGTGGGAATTTCAATGGTTTTATGTCAGTAAAATTTCCAGCTAACTATAACTGGTGTGAAATCTCTGTTTTTTTCTGTGAATTTATATATATATATATATAATTTTTGGGTTCATTAATAATGTTCAAATTTAGAGGTTTATATGTGTTCTAAATGAAAAGGGGTATATAAATATGTAATGTCTTGAAGTGATGTACTTTCCTTACTGTTGCACACACTGGGTGTTACTAAAATATCTTACTCCTCCGAAGTCCAATGCTTTTTCTACTATTGCACAGACAGGAGGAGATATAGTAAATCTTACATATTCTTAAGTCCAATACTTTCCCTACAGTTGACCTGTTTAGCATAGTACATGTAAGCCCTCTGAAAGTGTACGCTTTCACTGCTGTTGCATAAACTGAAGTGGTAACAGTATATATAATATTCCCAGACTCCAATACTTTTCTTAATATTGCTTAATTATAATATTCTGTTACTTGTATATATTGCCCATGTAGATGAAATAGAAACCGGTTTAAGGAGAGACTTTATCATTGGAGGAGTGAAGGGCTTACCAGCAGTGATGAGTATACCTTCCGGACAATAGGTAAACCTAAGGTACCAGTCTTCTACTCATCCCTAAGATCCACAAAAATGCTACTAGACCACAAGGCAGGCCGATTATTGCAGCTCAAAGAAGTCTATTTGAAAATGTTTCTAAATAATAATAATAATAGTTACATTTATAAAGCGCCTGGTTACACTGAGCCAGTATGTCCCTGCGCTGCAGTGGCAGTAGAGAACAGTAGCGCCTATCACACAGGATTAGGACGCAGGGAAAAGGTAGGTCTTCAAACCTTTCCGAAAGATCGTTTCGGAGTGCTCCAAACGGAGTGTCTGCGGGAGCGAATTCCACAATTGGGCAGCCAAGTAACGAAACGATCGCCCACCCATCCTGGATCAGAAATATATAGATACCTTCCTAGACCATTTGTTGAAAAGCTTCTGTCATATATAAGAGACAACACTGACTTCCTTAAGCATCTATATGACATTCACTGGGAAGATGAATTTGTAATAATGACACTAGATGTCCAATCACTCTATACGAGTATCAAGCATGAGGATGGCATAGGAGGAAACAAATATTTTCTGAAGGAAAAGCACATTAGGGGCCAGATGTAGGAGCCCTAATACTGGTCAGAAACGGCCGATTTTGGCCGTTTCCGACCGGTATTAGGGTTTTCAGATGTAGGGGGCTGAAAAATACAGAATCGGTATATTTACCGATTCGGTAAAATTACCGATTCGGTAAATTACCGAATCAGTAAATATACCGATTCTGTAATTACAAATGTAGGTGGCACAGTTTACAGTGCCACAGGCCCTTAAGAGTCGGTATTTTACCACACAATCCTATTGTGTGGTAAAATACCGAGTTCAGGTGTGCATGCACATCTGTGCATGCGCACCTGTGCAATGTGACACACAGACATGCCCTTAGGGCATGTATGTGTGCCACATTGCACACAAGCCTGTACTTGGGGTGGCAGAGGGTGTCAAAGTGACACCCCCTGCACCCTTGCAGGATTCGGCATTTACCGATTCTGTAAATACAGAATCGGTATTTCCCATTGATTCCTATGGGCTTCAAAGCCCATAGGAATCAATGGGAAATACTGATTCTGTATTTACAGAATCGGTAAATACCGAATTGTACAGATTCGGTAGTTCAGATTTTAAAATTACCTAAATCTGCCTCCTTCCCATTTACAGACTCTTAAATACCGAATCGGTAAAATTCGGTATTTAAGAGTCTGTAAATTGGAATTACCTACATTTAGCCCTAGGTTCTATGAGCATAATGTGCTATGTGATGATAGCAGAAATGATGAGATGATGCTTAAAACACAATATCTTCTTTTTCAACCATGACATTTTTGAGTAGCAGCAGGGGGCAGCCCTGGGTACTTGTTTTGCCCCGAGCTTCAATGAACCTACACATGGGGTGGTAGGAGGACCAAGTATTGAATAATCCCCCACTAGAGAAATGGAGTACCAGGATAGTTACCTGGCTCTGTTTCATGGATGACATTTTTATCATCTGGCGCGGAGACAGAGACAGCTGAAACATTTGCCAGTGAAATTAATGAGAATAACCTGAACCTCAAATTCACGAGTCAGAGTATTTGGATGTTAAAATAGAAGAAGTCAAACATGATATTGATACTTCGTTGTTTAGAAAACCCAGTGCAGGTAATAGTCTGTTACACACACGTAGCTTCCACCACAAAAGCCCAATCCAGAGCATACCGCATGGTGAATATCTGAGGGCTAAAAGAATTTGTAACACTGATGAAAGTTTTATCACTGCTAAGGATGAAATGACACAGTGGTTTCAAGAAAGAGGCTATGACAAACAGACACTATCTCTTGTGAGTGAAAGAATAGAGAAAATATAAAGGCAGGCTTTGCTGCACAAAAGCAAACAAAAGGTTGAAAAGAAACTTGAACATTGCTTCATTACTACCTACAGCACCAGACATGAAAATCGTAGGTCGATACTTGGCACTTACTCAAGGGAGACCCCCTTCATAGGGATGGACATAACGAGAAACCCGCTGACTTTTCAGAGAGCAGATTCTATTATTGATCAGCTGGTTCACAGCGATGTGAGAATCACCAAAAAGACATGGTTACGCCCTATTGAGAGCTCTTTTTGCTGCAGTAAATGCAAAGCAAGCAGAAATGGAGGAACATCTCAAATAATTCAGTATAAACAACAGACCCAGAAAGATGAGAGAGCACTACACTTGTAAGAGTGATTTTGTTGTTCATACACTAAAGTGTGAATGTCGGAAAGTTTATGTAGGCAGCATGACTCTGCAGGTCCACATGCGCATCTTACAGCACCTTAGGGCAGTTAAGAACAATGATCAAAGCTATGCACTAGACCATGGGTACTCACATACTTTTTCTCGGGGGCAAATTTACAGTGTGGTTTGTGGCCGAGGGCCGCACCGGTGGGGGCGGGGTCAGTGGGGGAGGGGGCGGGTCTAGAGCACAAAAAACTGACCATGAGGTTGAACACAGGCCTCTGGGGCAGATGCCTTTGTCCACTGAGCCACAAGACCCGGCATACACGCATCTCTCTCTCTTTGTCAGTCTGTCTTTCTCCCTCCCTCTCTCTATGCCTCCCTCCTTCCCTCCCTCCCTCCCTCCCTCTCCCTTTCTCTGTCTATTTCTCTTCCTCCCTCTCTCCCTCCATCTCACCCTCCCTCTCTCTCTGTCTCCGACTGTCTCACTCACTCTGTGTCTCCCTCTCTCTCTGTCTCCCTCTCTCTGTCTCCCTTCATCTCTCTCCCTCTGTCTCCCTCTGCCTGTCTCCCTCTGTCTGTCTCCCTCTGCCTTCCTCTGTCTTTCCACCTCCCTCTATCTATCTCGCACCCTCTGCCTGTCGCCTGTCTCCCTCTCTCTGTCTCCCTCCTTCTATCTCCCTCTCTCTTTCTCTGTCTCCCTCTATCCGTCTCCCTCCCTCTGTCTTTCTCACTCTGTCTCCCTCTCTCTCTGTATGTCTCCCTCTGTCTGTCTCCCTCCCTCTGTCTTCCACTGACTCCCTCCCTTTGTCTATCTCCCTCTGTCTCACTCTCTCTCTGTCTCCCTCTCTCTCTGTCTCCCTCTCTCTGTCTCCCTCTCTCTGTCTCCCTCCCTCTGTCTCTCTCCCTCCCTCTCTCCCTCTGTCTCCCTTCATCTCCCTCTGTCTGTCCCTGTCTCTGCCTGTCTGTCCCTGTCTCTGTCTGTCCCTGTCTCCCTCCCTCTTTCTCCCTCTCCTTCTCTCTGTCTCTGTCTGTCTCTGCCTCTATCTGTATGCCCCTGTCACTGCCTCTATCTGTCTCTATCTCTGTCTCTCTCCCTCCCTCTCTCTCTGTCTCCCTCTCTCTGTCTCCTTCTCTCTCTCTCTCTCTGTCTCCCTCATTCTCTCTCCCTCTGTCTCCCTCCCTCTGTCTCCCTCCCTCTGTATGTCTCTGTCTCCCTTTGTCTTTCTCACTCCCTCTGCTCCCTCCATCTGTCACCTTGTCTGTCTCTCTCCCTCTGTCACCCTATCTGTCTCCCTCGGTCTGTCGCCCTGTCTGTCTCCCTTTGTCTGTCTCCCTCCCTCTGCTCCCTCCATCTGTCGCCTTGTCTGTCTCCCTCCCTCTGTCGCCCTGTCTGTCTCCCTCGGTCTGTCTCCCTGTCTGTTTCCCTCTGTCTGTCGCCCTCTGTCTCCCTCTCTCTGTCTCCCTCCCTCTGTCTCCCTCCCTCTGTCTCCCTCCCTCTGTCTCCCTTCCTCTGTCTGTCTCCTTCTATCTCCCTCCCTCTGTCTCCCTCTACCTCCATCTATCTGTCTCCCTCCCTCCATCCCTTCCTCTGTCTCCCTCTATCTGTCTCCCTCCCTCTGTCGTTCTCCTCCCTCTGTCTGTCTCCCTCCCTCTGTCTGTCTCCCTCTGTACGTCGCCCTGTGTCTCCCTCTCCGTCCCTATGTCTCCCTCCCTCTGTCTCCCTCCCTCTCTGTTTCCCTCTCTCTCTCTCTCTACCTCTGTCTCCCTCCCCCTGCCTCCCCCCCTCTCTCTCCCTATCTCCCCCTCTCTCTCCCTCTGTCTACCTCCCTCCCTCTCCCTCCCTCCCTCTGTCTTCCTCCATCTGTCTTCCTCCCTGTGTCACCCTCTGTCACCTCACCCCCTGTCACCTCAACCCAGCTTCCCGGGCACACACAGCCACATCTGAGTACTTCACAGGTCTTTAAAATACCATTTACCTGCTAATGGGACTCTGTTGTCAATCGCCTGGCCCCCTTAGAGCAGAGTATCTCGGAGTCCGCGCTAAACACAGGTACATTGTCTGCAAGGTCCGCAGACCGCCAAGGAAGGCTTGCCGGGCCG
Source organism: Lissotriton vulgaris (assembly GCF_964263255.1). Lineage (NCBI taxonomy): Eukaryota > Metazoa > Chordata > Amphibia > Caudata > Salamandridae > Lissotriton > Lissotriton vulgaris. The sequence goes on along the minus strand of NC_141695.1, from coordinate 1,158,380,639 downwards.
CTGGCAGCCCGCGGGAGTACTATGAGTGCCCGTGCACTAGACACTGCCATGTTTACCAAAATAATGATACTAGAAACATCAAGTACAGTGTGATTGATGGCATCAAAAGTGATGAGAGAAGAGTGGACTGGGAAAAAAGACTCATAGAAATATATCTTAGTACTTGACAGCAACGAACCAATAGGGCTCAATGCTGATGAGGAATTGTATGTGCATTTTTGACCAAACTACTGGTATAAACTGAAATGTGTATACTTATGGAGGAGATTGTGACTGACTGAACTGTTAGCAGTGTCTAACTTTTTTCTTTTTAGGAGTATATTGTTCTTAAAATAATTCTGAATTGAGGTTGACGATGGTCAACTAATAAATGTCATATTTTGGCGTCCTGTGAGACCGTTCTGTGTTTTGAGGATTATCCTTGAATAAAAACCACTTGGTTCAAGTATTGAGTGGCCCAGCCTTCATTATTGAAGTCGAAGGATTTTGTTGCAATATATATAAAGGACAACATGAATCCCAATGCTTCTGGCACAAAATCTTTATTTTTGGAGCCTCAAAATCTGATGCGTTTGGGGCGTCCACCCTTGTTCACAGATTGTCAGTTAGTAAGCTCACCATTTTCTTATATACGTTTTTCAAAACACCACATGAACATAGAAAACATACTGCGAGCAACCTTGTTTGTACTTTCCTCTTTTTTTGAAAAATCTTTACACAAACATTTTAAATGTCAGCCGACAAATGACAATAAGTAGGATTTTAGTTACATTGTTTTGCTAAAAAAAACAATATTGAATATTAGTGCATAAATGCAAAGTTAATCAGGAGAATCTTTTTAGGCTCATAAATCCAAGTTTCACATGTGTTTTAAAAAATCACCATATACAGTTGGCAAGTTTGACACCCAAATGAAGGCAGAAAACACCACAAACACCACTCCATACTTAGGTGAAGAGCCTATAAATAAATGATGAACCTGCGTCCCCTTATCGCAATTATTTGTGCAAACAATGCAATAAATAAGTGCAAAATAAACGCTTATTTAATCTCATATTACATAGTATGTGCAAACAACGCAATAAATTACTGTGCAAATTCATATTTTTATTTCATCTTGTGCAAAATATCACCAATATTGTAAACCATCATACATGTGCAATTAACGCTTTAGAGAGAATTTTTTTTTTAATAGGTTCATTAAAAGGCTCATAATTATTATTCTGTCTGGGTTGTTCGCCTGCCTCATTATTTATATATAATTTTTGGGTTCTTTAATAATGTTCATATTTAGAGTTTTATATGTGTTATAAATTAATAGGGTTATTTAAATATGTAATGATTTGAAGTGAAGTACTTTCCTTACTGTTGCACAAACAGGCGGGGATATGGTAAATCTTACACATTCCTAAGTTCAATACTTTCCCTACTGTTGACCTGTTTGGAATAGTAAATGTAAGCTCTCCGAAAGTGTACGCTTTCACTACCGTTGCATAAACTGAAGTGGGAACAGTATATATATTCTTCCCAGACTCAAATACTTTTCTTAATATTGCTTAATTATAATATTCTGTTACTTGAATATATATTGCTTAGTTATAATATGCTGTTACTTGATTATATATATATATATATATATATATATATATATATATATATATATATATATATATATATATGTATATATATATATATATATATATATATATTCATTGTTGAAAACCTGGCAATAAAGAAAACATCTTACCGTCAAAAATGGTCTGTTCTCCTTCTTCGCCGGTTCTGCTGAGCTGGAGGTGGTCTGGAGAGTTACCGGTGGATATATATATATATATATATATTCACTGAAAAAACCATAGGTTTCACACCAGTTATAGTTAGGAATTAGCATTTAAAAAACCTATTAAATTCACTGACAAAACCAGTTATAGTTAGCTGGAAATTTTACTGACATAAAACCATTGAAATTCCCACGTTATAGTTAGTTGGACTCACTATAACTTGCGCGCCTGCAATGCACTGCTGATGACGTCACATATTACATCACTCATGACATGGTCAGTGACATCACTCATGACATCACTGATGACACCATCCTTGTGACAGAGTGACAGACCTAATTTCAGTGTAATGTAACGCTTGAAACACATATTCAAAAATAGAAACAAACATTTTCAAAAAAATGGAGATACCCAAACCAGTAACAACAACCAATTCAGTAATTCCACCATCTATATACTCATCCACTCATTCACCAACAGTTCTATATAGTCACTCATACATATACTCACTCATCATATGTAGTGATACACCTATACATCCTGTTACACATCAGCAGTCATCCAAAAGTTACTCACACACATACTCACACATGCACATAAACTATTGAACATCCATTTATTTGCATATACATTTATACACACACTACCACCTTACTTCTAAGGAAACTTACACATACTTACTCTCTTAAACAATCACTTATAGAAACACATACTTATTTAAACAGGAACTCCTACAATCTCTCACTATATATACTATACTCACTTATATACATCAATACTCACATATACTAGATTAAAACATATGTAGTTACTAATGAAGACACTAGTGAGACAGTCATTCACTCACTAACACACACATATACACACTCGTCCACCTATACAGTCCTGCACATATGCTGTCTTCAAAACACATACAAACAGTGAGTCAGTCACCAACCCCTGCAGCCACTTATACACAAAGAGAAACACTGATACAAACATTTAAATATTTAAACAATACTCGCTAATATATGTATTCACTAAGATACACTTAATAAGTCAGTTAACCAACCAATTTTTTTTTTAAAAAACATCCATTTACACACCTATTTAAACATTTATTCTTCCATCGACCTTTACAAATACATATATAAAACAAATTTATTTTTCAGAAAGACACACATTCACTGGATGGTGTCATCAGTGATGTCATGAGTGATGTCACTGACCATGTCATGAGTGATGTAATATGTGACGTCATCAGCAGTGCATTGCAGGCGCGCAAGTTATAGTGAGTCCAACTAACTATAACGTGGGAATTTCAATGGTTTTATCTCAGTAAAATTTGCAGCTAACTATAACTGGTTTTGTCAGTGAATTTAATAGGTTTTTTAAATGCTAATTCCTAACTATAACTGGTGTGAAACCTATGGTTTTTTCAGTGAATTTCATAGGTTTTTTAAATGCTAATTCCTAACTATAACTGGTGTGAAACCTGTGGTTTTTTCAGTGAATTTCAAAGGTTTTTTTAATGCTAATTCCTAACTATATAAGACCTGAAAGCCCACCAGGAATCTCCAGTATGCGCCAGGGGACTGCATTGCAGAGAGGTGTAATGAAGCCACAACCCTTTTTACACCTCTCTGCAACGCAGCCCCCGTGCATGTTTGAAGAGGGGAAACTAATTCCCCTTGCATACTGGGGGCCCCTGGGGGCCAAATAGCCCACCTGGAACCTCCAGTATGCGCCTGGGGCTGCATTGCAGAGGTGTAATGAGACTATGCCCCTTGTTACACCTCTCTGCAACGCAGCCAACAGCCGCGTTTGCAGAGGGGGAACTAATTCCCCTTGCATACTGGGGGTCCCTGGGGTCAACTAGTGCACCAGGAGCCTCCAGTATGCGCGAGGGAGCTGCATTGCAGAGAAGTGTAATGAGGCCACACCCTTGTTACACCTCTCTGCAATGCAGGCCACTGGCGCCTTTGCAGAGGGGGGGCTAATTCCCCTTGCATACTGGGGGTCCCTGGATCATATCTGCCCAAACACCGATATTCCGAATGATTGAAAATGATTTTTCTTGAGAAACATTTGGATTTGGATTATCATGTCCTATACTTTGGAATTTTTGAAAGACTGACTTTGAGGATGCTATAAATTACTCAAGTCTGCCCGAATTGTGTGGGTAAAATTGATACCTAGTCACTTTTAATAAGAATATACTTATGTCTCGTCTAACATTTGGAAGAAATATCTAGTTATATGACAACGGGATACCGACATAACTTGAAGGAAATAAGAACGCCCTGAAGAAGTTCTGTTGTACAGAACGAAACGTTTCGGCTGGCTGTGGTACATAAACTTAAGGAAAATAAAAGCATTTGAATATACACCAAGATTCAGCGCTTCAATAAGTACTCTAAGTGATATGATTTGATTGGACTCATTGTGAAAGTGGTGCTGTGCCAAACTTTGAAATATTCTCCACTACTCTCTACTACTTACTCTCTCCTACTCTCTACTACTCACTCTCTACTGCTCTCTACTACTCACTCTACTACTTACTCTCTACTACTCTCTACTACTCACTCTCTACTACTCACTCTCTACTGCTCTCTACTACTCACTCTACTATTCACTCTACTACTCTCTACTACTCACTCTGCTACTCTCTCTACTGCTCTCTACTACTCTCTACTACTCACTCTCTACTCTCTATTACTCACTCTCTACTCTCTACCTCTCTACCTCTCTCTTCTCTCTCTACTAATCTCTACCTCTCTACCGCTACCTCTCTACCTCTCTACCTCTACACCTCTACCTCTCTACCTCTCTCTACACGCACACATATAGACATATATGCATATATATATGTGCATATGCATTTATATATATGTATGTGTATGTATAAAAAAAACAACTAAACATTTTTTTTTCTAATCAGCTACTTCTAAAACTGTCATTCTTTTTCCCCATGGTACGCTCCCCGGTACGCTCCCCGGTGCGCGTACCGGGCGCTCCCCCCGCGAAAATCCAAAAAAAAAAAATTTTTTTTTTTGCCCCGTGGGGCCCTTTTATGGCCCCCACATCAAACCTAGGGGGTCAAGGGGGGGTCTACTCTGCCCCCTTATGGTCATTTCCCCCTTTGTTTTGGCCACCTCTTGTGTCTCGATCCTACCGAGACACAAGATGGCGGCCGCTCCAGACTGTTTAGAATGTTTACAGACACCCCAGAGCCAATCAGCTTTCTGCGCGCAAGTCGCGTGGCGCGCCCGGTGCGCGTACCGGTGCGCTTACCGGAGCGCTGCTATAGATATATATATTTTTTTGAACCTTAATTACTCAAAATCCACTGGAGCACATATCTTGAGACATAGCAAAGGCACATCGGGCTACCAGTCCCTACAATTTTGCCAAGTTTGGTGGAAATCCATTCAGCCGTTCGGGCTAAAAGTGAAATCGACCGCCCTATGGAAATTAACATGGGGAAAACGTGTTTTGGGACCCCCCTTTTATCTCGGCCCCCGCTTGACGAATCCCCCCCAAACTTTCAGGGAAGGACCGGAACGCCGCGAGGCCATTTTGAGGAAATTTTCAGGCAGATTCGTCAACCGGCGCCAAAGTTATTCCAAATAGAATTTTCAGATTTAACATTGAAAAAAATCCTAACTATAACTACCTACTGGCGACCGCCAGTAGGTAATACATATATATATATATATATATATATATATATATATATATATATATATATATATATATATATATATATATATATATATATATATATATATATATATATATATATATATATAATATATATTGATTAAATCTGCCGCCCTATGTCTAATAAAGAGCCCTGTTGTCTCCGATGTCGAGTCTTGGCATTTCATTGTGCTGTTGAGTCAGAAGCAGGATGCTCCGTTCCTGCATTGCCGAGATCGCCCTCTCAGGGTCGGTGGCCCCTCAGTATGGAGAAACTTTGTATGATATATATATATATATATATATATATATATATATATATATATATATATATATATATTTTTTTTTTTTTTCCCAATGGTCCGAGCCTTTAGGAGTCGCTCAACATCTTTCCCAGCTCCTCGGCCTATATAGGCTTTTTATAGTACTAAAATTCATTTATTTTATTTTAGTAGTTTTATGCAATGTGTCAAGACCCGAGGGGTATCAGAGCGTTTTACAGCAATGTTTGGACCGTTTTCAGACAAACACAGTACTGTAAAAATACAATTTTGAGAGTCTAGACACATTTTCTGTCAATCTCAGAGCAACAGAAAGATAACACTTTTGAGAACTTAGTCATTCTTATTCAGTAATCTTGTATCATGATTGTGGAGTTGAGAGTCAAGTCATTATGTCGAGCTTGTGGGAGGGGTAACATGTAGCTAGGTGGAGTTTTCATGGTGTGATAGAATAGATTATTCCCTAGAGGATAAAGGTGTTGGGTTAGGAGACATTTTTTTAGCTCTGTCTTCAAGCTCGTGAAGGAGGGGTTGGTTCTGATGTGTACTGCAAGAGAGTTCCAGATTTTGAAGGCATTGCCTGGGAAGGAGCAGAAGAGGGCACTTTTGTTTATGGTTTTTGGGGAGGATGAGAAGAAGTGTGTTGGAACTTCTTAAGTTCCTTGATTGCCCATGTTTTTATGAGATAGGCTGCAAGGTAATCTGGTTTACCAGTGTGTAGGGCTTTGTAAGTGAAACAGGCAGTTTTGCGACAGCAGCATGCTTTGATTGGTAACCACTTTAGATTTTGCGTTGGAGATGTGATCATGTTTGTTTACTCCGTTGACCATTCTAGCTGCTGCATCTAGGATGACTTTAATGGGGGCACCTGAGTTTTAGCTGCTCCTGGGAGTATGGCATTGCCATAGGCTTATCTAGTTTATTGTAAACAACTAAAAATGTTAATATAATGTAAAATATATATTTTTAATAATAGTGTTACATTATATATATATGTATATACAAACATGCACACACATGTGTGTATTTGTATAGTTTTAGAAATGATGTACATTTGTTTAATTAACATTATATTAATGTTGTTTAGTAAAACATTTAATATTTATGATTTTCAACAGTATATATATATAAATATACACACACACACAATATTTTGTATCTTTTTTAAACTATATTAGTGTGAAACAATATTTTTTCCTCAATATTTTTGTACTTACCATTATAAGTATAGGGAAAACAATATTTTTGTAATCAATATTTTTGCCACAATATGTTTTTTGTATCACAGTATTGATTTTGATATTCTGCCACTGATCCATGATATCAAAATACTGTTAATAAATTTATGATGCCACTCTGCCCTTTTTGTGTACACAATGTATGTGTACTTGGTGAGTTTGTGTGCACTTAATCTACTGCAGTTTGGAAAGCTGGAGGTCCCTGCCACACTAAAGAGAAATCGAACAGGAGATAGAGGACCTGATAACAGGCAAAACTCCCTGCCAAATTTTATACAACTCTCAGCTCTCATCTATCCATCTCATTGAGTGATACCTGTGTACCTGGAAGTATATCGCTGGTGGGCCATATCCTCCTCTACCAAGGAAGACTTACCCATGGCTTTAAACCACAATGAGGCCATTTAAACATATTATGTTATTGTCTTCTCTCCATGTATTACTTACAGTGCAAGATTCTGTGAAGATATTTGTTAGCGTGAAGTGCATCCTGGCATCAATTTTGGATGTGAGGATGCATGGCGGGTTAACAAAAGAGAGTTAAATTGAGCCTGACAGGAATTAACAGCTGCTCGTGGTCTATTCTGTTCATATGGTCCGGAGATAAGATTTTTACTGGAACACAATCCTCAGATGAAAACTATACTTTTGGAGGAAATGATGTTACCACTTCTGCGTGGCGGACTAAGAGTTAACTAACACCTGGCTCTCAATTATGTCTTATGCTTGTCAAAGTTCAGTACACACACACTCCTGTGGTGAACATCAGGAACAACATGGCTGAAGCCATGAGTTGCGGAACCCCGCAAGCCGAACAGCGACTTGCCTGAACAACGACTTTGCCTTAACCACGCATGAGCGCGGTTAAGGCAAAGTCGGTCTAGTGTTCTGGATGGGCAGGGAGAGAGGAGCGTTGGAAAGAACAGGACAGGTAAGATGGGTTCTGAGTTTTTAGGAGGTGGGGGATCGGGCTAGTGTTCAGGGTGGTCGGGTAGTTTTTAGGGGTGGGGGTTTGAGGTTGTTTTTAAGTGGTGGGAGAGGGTTCCGGATAGTTTTTAGGAGGTGGGGGGTTCTGGAATGTTTTTAGAGGTTAGGGGGACTGGGTCGTTTTTAGGGGTGGGGGGATTAGGAGTAGTTTTTAGGGGGAGTGGGGGGTTCTGGGTAGTTTTTAAGGGGTAGGACGGGATCAGTGTCGTTTTTAGGGGTGGGGGTTTGGGGTAGTTTTTTGCGGGTGGGGGATTAGGAGTAGTTTTTAGTGGGAGTGGGTGGTTCTGGGTAGTTTTTAGGGGGTAGGAAGTGGTCGTGTAGTTTTTAGGGGTGGGGGATGCGGGATAGTTTTTAGGGGGTGGGGTGTTTGGAGTTGTTTTTTAGAGAGTAGGGGTGGGACGTTCAGGGTAGTTTTTAGGGGGTGGGGGTTAGTAGTAGTTCTTGGGGAGTGTGGGGGTTTGGGTAGTTTTTAGGAGCATGGGGTGTATTTAGGGCTCAAGGAGAGGGAGGGGGTGGTAAGCTTAGCCACAGAAAGCTTTTTACCATGCATGCCTTTAACAGAAAAATTTGTGGTAAAGGAATGTGTGGTAAATCAATTTGTGGTTAAGACCAGGCCCGGATGGGTTACTGAGCGTTTTGGAATGCTGCTGAGCTGGCGGTTGATTTCGTTGATGGGGACCTGCGTGTGCTGAACAAAATTCGTTTTGCCCAGTTTATTTCAAAGCACACGCAGGTCTCCATCAATTAAATCAGTCCCCACCGCAGTGAAATCAGCCCCCAGCTTGACAGCATTCCAAAATGCCCGATAGTCAGTCCGGCCCTGTTTAAGACCCGATCGTTGTAGAGACGGCATAGTTAAGGAAGTCGTTGTATAGGAACTCGTTGTTTCGACATACAACCTGCTGCTGTGCTTGAGATTTCTAAATGGTGGCACCTCCTAATCTCTCTCCTAAAGGGACCCACCTATTTTGGCCAAAATTGACTTCACCTGATTTATGACCTAGTCTGAAAGATCTATAACTATCATCAGGGGTCACCTCAAAGGCTCTCACGTCAGCATAAAAAAGAATACAAGATTTTGTGTTGGGTCATAAGAATCGATGAGATGCAGGAACAAGAGCTACCAAACTTCAGCTACTACTACTTCGTGAAGTTCAGTAAAATAAACTTCACTATCTCTTTTTACTACTCTAAATTTGGATAAAAAAGCAAAAATCTACTTTGCCCATACTTCTGTTCAGCAAAATATTTTTCTTTCTCGGTGAGAGGAAAGGCTTTTATTTCACGAGAAAATCATTCCAGCGTCATTAAATCCTAAATACCTTTCGCAACATTTTTTATTAATAATATTTCAAACTCCTTAACTGTGGATATATTTGCAAAATGTTTCGGATTGAATCAAGCATTATTAGCCAAGATAGTAAGGTCAAAATATGACACAAATAATGAACAATTAGAAAAACTGGAGTTTTCAGTTGGATGGGCCTCTGCAAAAAATGAAATCTTCTGTAATACTTGTTGGGAAGAATATATCAAAATACATTTGTTAAACTCGCACTCTGTGCACTGTATAGCGCCAAAAGTACCTCATAGGAGAGTGTTTGTGAGTAAGTCTTCCATTTATGTAAGACTGAAAAATCCAGCTGCTTCTATGTCCCTAGGGAAAAATACATCTGGACACAGAAGAACCCAAACCTGTGCCATAAGTGGTACTCGTAGAACTACTTATGCCTGAAGACAATGTCCAGACCTAGTTCATTCTTTGCTCTTGGATATTCATAGTTTTATTTTACCCAGTATAAATATACAAAACTACAAGTCCCAAAATTCTATGACAAAACAAAGGAAAATACAGTTTGGGATGATCAGCCAATGCACTTCTTCAACAACTTGGGATATCGGAGCTCCCACATTTGTGTTTCAGCGACTTTTATTGTTTTTGGACTTTGTGACCATGTTTTGTCAACTGTGTGTTTGGTTTGCACCTGTCAAAGGCAAACGCTTATCATAATCACTCCAAATCGCTTATTGCACCTTTTAGCTAACATCACAGTTCACGCTGGAAGCATGCACGTCCCAGAATGCACAACTATGCTGGCTTCAAAATACACGGTCGACTGAAGGTCTCGCATATGGCAGGAGATGTTGCCAACTATAGAAAACGCAATAGTTAGTAGGCACCTCAAATATGAAAGTTCATAGCATGAAACACCATTGTTTTTTAACAGAGAGAGAGAATGAAAGAGAGAGAGAGAGAGAGAGAGAGAGAGAGAGAGAGAGAGAGAATGTGAGAGAGAATGAGAGAGAGAAAGACAGCCAGAGAGCGAGAGAGAGAATGAAAGAGAGAGAGAGAGAGAGAGAGAGAGAGAGAGAACGAGAGAGAGAAATAGAATGAGAGAGAGAGAGAGAGAGAGAGAACGAGAGAGAGAAATAGAATGAGAGAGAGAGAGAGAGAGAGAGAGAGAGAGAGAGAGAGAGAGAGAGAGAGAGAGAGAGAACGAGAGAGAGAAATAGAATGAGAGAGAGAGAGAGAGAGAGAGAGAGAGAGAGAGAGAACGAGAGAGAGAAATAGAATGAGAGAGAGAGAGAGAGAGAGAGAACGAGAGAGAGAAATAGAATGAGAGAGAGAGAGAGAGAGAGAGAACGAGAGAGAGAAATAGAATGAGAGAGAGAAAGACAGCCAGAGAGCGAGAGAGAGAGAATGAAAGAGAGAGAGAGAGAGAACGAGAGAGAGAAATAGAAT